>NW_020825214.1:612500-1357621 GCF_003286155.1 Drosophila erecta | reverse complement strand
GCAAGGTGGAAGCAACCCCAACGGGCGGGCAACTTTGCCAATAAACAGTTCTAAGGGACTTGCCTTGGTTGCTTTACTAACCGTACAGTTTAACGCTAATTGAACCTCTCCCAACGCATCTTGCCAAGTGCGGCTGCTAATCTCAACTGCAGTCAATAAGTTCTTTAAGGTGCTCATAATGCGTTCGACTTGCATAGGGTGAGCAGCTCGGTTTTATAATCTTACACTCCAATAGCTCCTTAATTTTTTCACGCACTAATTCTCTTTCATTTGGACTAAGCCTATATGGTCTTCTTTGAACAATTTTATTTGGGTCTACCAATTTAATTTTCATTTCCCCTGAGCTAACTCTAGACAAAGGAATTCCGTTAATAAAAGATTTTGAGTATTTTCCCATTAGACTCTTTAATTTGCTCATATCTTCACCAACAAGATCAGTATTTAACTCGCAAAGTTGTTTATCATTTGAACAATAATTTACAGTTTGTCGGGAGCAGAACTAGCGATCTATTTAATTTCTCTAAAACATTTATACTTTTGCCAATTTAAACTTTAACGTAAAGCACATTTTCAAATAATCTTTCTTGCCCACTGTAATCGGTCACTTCTTGCACATATTAGCTTTCAATTATCTCACTATTTTATTATCGCTTTCTTCTTTAACGAGCTTTTGCGCATGCTCAGCTTCTTACGCTTTTGCTTTGGACTCTTCAAGTGAGTCGTAAGTCGTTCTTCGTTTGTTCTAATCTGTCTCTCGCGACACTTACATTCTAAGCGCACTTAACTAATGCTGTATGTATAATAAACCAAATCGTTAATAAATTAAATAAGAATTATACAATATCGTTTGTACTAATTTGATATTAATTATTAAAAAGGGCTGTCAAACCAGTCAGTCCTCGTAACATTGGTGACCCCGACGTGATCCCCCCCTAATTTTCGGTTCGGTTAATTATTAAAATATCGTTTTTAATAATTACTGAAAAGGGCTGTCAAACCAGTCAGTCCTCGTAACACAGTTTTTGATCTGATAATTTCAAATTGGTCAGGTGATACTATTACATTAAATCCTGAGAACAACACTTCTCGACCAATAATGATATCATTTCTTAAATGCACATCGTCCAAAACATGAATCAATATCTCAATACAATAGTTGTTAATTTTTACGTTACTAAGTATTTACAATGTGCTACAAATACTACCATTGCCAATACCTTTCAACAGCACTACATTGTTAATTCTTTTACCAACAAATTTGTTACTTAGCTTTTGTTTAATTAAAGAACATTCCGATCCAGAGTCAAAAGTTATTGGATATGTCTCGCACTGATGAACCATCTCGCCCTTGGGTTCAACAACAAAGTTCCGCCCTTTTCACCTGAAGCGTGCCTTTTATGGTGTTTTCTGCGAAAATTATGTCCACTGTAGAGCACCACGCCGTTGCATCGACGCCAGCACCGTCTGCGTTGAATTTGGGTAGCACTACCGAATTTTTATTTGTTGTTTCGGATGTCGTTGTTTGCAGTGTTTTAACAAGCTCAATAAAGTTTTTATTTTGCATTTCCATTAAAATCCGCCATGGTTCACTAGACGTATCAGGTAGCGAGCCCGATCCCACTTCTGATGTCGCAGTTTCGTTGTTATTCGCCATAATGCTAGCGCAGTGAGTTTCGATCGCACTGAAGTACTACGCACAACTGCCTTGTGTCGCACTCTTCTTCTCCGTGCTTACCATCGAACCACACTCGGCGTCAGCGACAACACGCTGGCGCCGCGCTAAAACGGTTCTTCCCAAAACTACAAACTACAGGCAATCAATAACTGCGCAAATAGAGGCTGATGCAATATTTCCATTATGATGAAATACACTACCAGAATACCCATACACTAACACATGCAAAATTATGCTCCGACATACACATGTACATTGAGGAACCCTGAGCATCAGCTATCAGATAGAAAACAAAACAGAGAAAACAAAGTCGCTTGGTGTTTAGATAAAGAGAAAAATAACAGTTATTTTTTATTATTGTTATAAGCCGATTTACTTAAGTTTAACAATTATTTACTACTGCTTACTAAGCATTTCGAAAATTGGTGACCAATAATGTGCAAATTATGAAAGGTTGGCCGGCGGTTAACGCGCGCGGCTTTTACTAATCAGATGTCAGGCGGAGCCGTGACAATAAAAGATTAGGAGTTTACGTTTTAAGCTTTATTATACCGAGCCAAGCAGAGCTGTAGCGTCGAAGGCAAAATCAGAATTGAATATAAGATACAAGAATTCAAACTTAGGGGCTAGCATGAAAACGAAACATATTGTTGCGATCTCATATTCGTAGCGGCCACGCAATAAGCAGTGTCTGCCGGCTACGTATCGACATCCGGCATAATGCCGATGTTGTCGTATTTCATGCGTATTCATGTCGTATTCCCCTCAAGACGGAGGCCGCCCTCGGCCGACCTTAACTCAGCAATCGCCACGTTCAGTTGTCTTGCGGACCTCTTGGCCTTCCAGGCGCACCAGCCCACAATGGCAACACATAGCAGAAGGCAACATGATGCTGCTACGGTCAGTGCCACTTGCTGGGGTCGTTCGGCGTTGAATTCTTCTCTGAACCTCCGGATTGTCTCTAAGTTACCTTCATTTAGGCGATGAAGGTACGGGAGACTGAGCACGCTTTGGCGGGAGGTGATGTTCAGCAGAGGGAATTTTGCTACCCCCGGTACTCTGCTCTGGATCCGGTTCTGGTTGACGTACAGGGTTCCGTTAATGACGGCACGTCGGGTGAAGGTAACAAGGTGCGTACCATGCACCCAGATTTCAGAGCTGTTGTCCACTTGTACCTTGGCGGCCCTGTCGTTGATGATGACGATTCCCTCACCTACATAGGTGTTGGGATCCAGACTATGGGTTGTATTTCGCAGTGCGCCGCGCCGCCTGCATGAAGTTCTTTCGCGCATGAGCTGCCTGATGATAGCTGACAGAAGGTGACGCTGGTTGATGCGGTGCAAGCTTTGACGGTGTAGATCTCGTTGTCGCACTCTGCGATAACGCCATCATCTAAACGTTGCATGGCTCCTTCGTGACTGACGGGGAAAATAGTAATTTTCTTACAGGCGAACTTAATTACCGGAAATTTAATGATAAAGTGTAATGCGTTATTGGACTGCAGAACTTTTACGGACATGAGGTCCCCTATGGGGGTGTTGGTGGGCTCCTCTAGCCAAACTGAACTCAAATCTGCGTGATCAAGAATATTTGGGCTAACAATGTTCATTTTAGCAAGTGTCACGGCCAACATTAAATTCTGAAGCTCCCTCATGATCATTCTATTTCTCGCGAGCAACGTTTCATACAAATGACCGGTGTCAATTTGTGACGCTTTTGCTGCCTTGAGGATTAAGTTGACGGTGGCAGTTAGTTTATTAATTTGACTCTGGATTTTTGTATTAATTTCTATTTGCCTATTGTTCGCGTCGATCAATCGCGCCTCTACGACCCTACTGTTTTGCAAATCGCTGGCATCAGGTGTGCCGGCTAGAACCTTTAGTATGGAGCCCAGGAAGTCCAAACTTCTGGCCACTCGATGGTGCGCGCCCAGCGCATCCAGCAAGTCCCGGAGGTGTGCTGAATCTACATTCAGCAAATTTCTCATGTGTGACTGCGGGAAGTGATCAAGCAGACTGACCGTCTCCTCTACCACACGTGCGTACTCCGAAAGATTCGCGGAGTGTCTCACGTAGGCGGAATTCTCCCACACCAAGATCTGGCCATCGACTTTGGGAATGTATTTGGCGCGCGAATAATCGGTGATGTGAGCCAATGATACAGATACGAGAAGGATAAGGTTGGTCCTGTGGGTGAAAGTTTAAATGATTGATTTTTCTGTTCTGTAGACAAGGGGGAACCCAACACCAATAATAATAAAAATACTTAAGAATATGATGTGCGCGGATGGCGCTACTCTTAGATTTATTAAAAATTACGCCAAGTGGCTAAAAGAATTTAAAATTAAGCGTTACACTGACCTCGCTACTGGGCGCGTCATTTTAAATTGTCCTTGTGGACCACCCTCCCCTCAATAAGGACCGTGGTCCCCACGGCTCTTTCTTCGCACAACGGCGTGAGCTTGTTGCCGAGTCTGCGGTTGGATTTTTCCCACACCTTTTCGCCAACATCGAATATCCTTTTTTTGCCGCGAGGCGTTTTCTCTGGCCCTTAGCGCGGTTTGAGCTTTCTGGATCCTACTGTGGATCTCTACCTGTGGCTCATCAGGGTGTGTTAGGACGATGTCAGCCGGTCTCCTGTTGATGACCCAGTGAATCGACTTATTATACTGGGTAGTGGCCAACATTACTATCTCGACCGTATCACTCATGCCCTTGTCTATCCTTATGTATCTGGCTAGCTCCAGTAATGTGCTATGGAAACGCTCCACCTGCCCGTTGGAGGTGCTGTGCAGTGGTGGTGCGTTTGTAACGCTTACACCAAAGTTGTTACACAGCATGGACACGATCGTGTGCGACTTCAACGAAGGTTCGTTGTCGCAATAAATGGTATTTGCCCTTGGGAAAAAGTTCATGAGCTGAAGCAGCGCTGGCTTCAGGTTCTCAATAGTTCTCGAGGCGATGGGTTGCACGACGGCAAATTTAGAAAACTTGTCGACGCAAGTGAGGAAAAACTTTTAGTCGGTAGAGAAAATGTCGATGTGCAACATTTCCCCTGTGTGTGACGGTATTCTTGTTGTTTCGGGTGCCTGTAATACTTTTCCCTCGCACAAGTCCTGCAATTCTGTGCGATCTCGTTGGCCAGCTTGGCCATTTTCGGGAAATAGTATTCCGACAATACCTGCTTTACATTTTCTTGCGCTGCTCTGTGCGCCCTATTATGTTCAGCAGTTAAGATTTCCCTTCTTTCTTCGATTCTGAGTACGTCCACGACACGGTTCCTGCAATGCCAGAACTTTGTGGCTGGGAACCTCCGGACTATCTCATCTTGTATCATTGCGAGCGTGTGCAAATCGCAATAGAAGGCGTTTACGGCCCTTGGGACGATTATGTCTACCAGTTCGTCTAATAAAGATCCCCTGTCGACGAAGTTAACCGTGTGGCGTCTTTTATTCCCGAATAGAATAAAGGTAGTTTTAGACGGGGAACGTGCTTCTTCCAGTATTATCTGGTTCTGAAAGCAGTTCAATGGCTTGTCTGTTGACTCGATTGTGTGGGTGAGAGACACCTCACTGTGAATCGTTGCTGCGCCTTCGGGCCTTCCACCTAAAATTTTTGCGTTCGGGCTTGATTCCGACACAGAAAATGTTAACGGCTGATGGTCAGTGAAGATATTTATATCTTTCACTTCATACATGTAAAGCCGCAGTTTAGCCAGGGCCCAATAACTCGCGCTCGTTAGTCGCGTAGTTGGCTTCACTGTCTTTAAGGGTTCTTGAAATCATTGTTATATGGCGGCCCTCTTGAGACAACACCGCACCTATACCATGGGCTAAAGCATCTGTCGTTAGATCAAATGGCTTCTTATAGTCCGGGTAGCTGAGCATGACGTCTTCTGATGCCAATATATTGCGCATTTTTTGGAACGCCTCTCGCTGGGACTCAGAGAAATGCACCTGAATGTTTCTTGATCTATGCCTACTAACTGTTACATTCTCGCCCTTTAATAAGTTTGAGATGGGCCTTGCTATAGCAGCGAAGTCTCTGATGAAACACCTATAGTAGCTCGCTAGGCCCAGAAACGATCTGACTTCGAATACCGTCTTAGGCTCTGGAAATTCTTTTATGGCCTTGACCTTCTCTGGGTCCGTTGTTGCACCGTTACTGGTGACTATGAACCCAAGAAAGCTCACGCTTTTCTTAAAAAAACGCGATTTCTCGATTGATACTCTCATGTTCGCTTCTTGTAAGCTCTTTAACACCCACTCTACATGTTTGATGTGAGCCTCCTCGTCTTGCGAGAAGATGATCACATTATCAACATAAACATAGCAAAATTTGCCTATTTGTTCCCGTATGATATCATCGATCGTTCACTGGAAGATGCCGGCGGCGTTCCTGAGGCCGAACGGCAATCTCTTAAACTCATACTTTCACCCGTTTACCGAGAAAGAAGTTTTCTCGCGATCGCGCTCCGCTAGTACGACTTGATGGTATCCTGATTTAAGATCCAGTGTCGAAAAATAGCGTGCTTTGCCCAAATTGCCTAATATCATTGATATATTTGGCATGGGGTATTTATCGGGAATGGTGTGCTCGTTAAGCTTGCGAAAGTCTATCACCAAGCGCTTCTTGCGGTTTCCCGCATCATCGGTGCCCTTTTTATCTACTACCCATATGGGGTTGTTGTAGGGGGATGCCGATTTCTGAATTATATCGTTTCTTAGAAGATCTTGGATCTCCTTATTAACGCTCTTCGCTCAACGTTCTGATTGTGGCAACCACCGAAGTATTGTATGGCAGAGCCTCGTTTGGGTCTGCAAAGGCCTTTTTTCTGGCCTTTAATAATTTTTGAAAAGTCTCCCGCACTGAAGCGGGCGCATCTGAGCAATCCACATCGGTGAAGTTGACATCAGTGCATTTGTGAAAGGAGATTTTCTCAACTTTCGTACCCCACTTGAGCTGACCGGAGGCCAAACAGAGTGACGCCCCAGCCTGAGCTAACAAGTCGAGACCGATTATCCCATCGAAGGTTGACAAGTCTGGTAGAACGAAGAATGTTGCTTTTACGTTGAACAACGCAACAAAGCATTTTTGTGTGACGGTGGTTGAGCCATGGATGGAATGCAAAGTGAATTGCGAGTTAACCGGACGGACGCCACGCAACCCCTTATGTGGTCTGATGTAATTCTTGGACGTGCCGGTATCGATGAGGAAGCTCATATCCTGGCCTGCTACTCTTCGTCTAATGACGGGTAGCAGGGATTTTCCCATAAAAAATTGAGGGGAATTGGCGTCAGAATCGCTTTCGGCATCGTCCTCGATCTGCGCCACAGCGCCGTTGGAGGCTTCGGCGTACGAGTTCTGCCCCTGCCCAGCATCTTGGTTTACATGATTCACCCTTTGTTGCTTGCCCTTTCCGTTAGAGGGATCGGACATGGCCGACCGCTTGCTGACGTCAGCGGAGTCCTGGGTGGGCTGTCTAAATTTTGACAGCGAAGGGTCCACCTCCATTGGTTCTGGAGCACTGGCGCGAGTTTTTCTGCTCGGCATTTCGCTGGCCGGATTGGTCTTGCTGTTTGTTCTGCCTACTAAAATGTGGGTTCTTTGACCCGCTTGCCTGCGCTTCTGCTTGTTGGGGTGTTTTGACCCGTTGCTGGGCACTTGCCTTGTGTTCTCTTTCTTCAATGCTCCTCGCGAAGTTGGCAGCGAACGCATATCGTTCATGGTTCGATTCCACCTCTTGCGCGAGCGCCAGAGCTGACGGCAAATCCCTTGGCTTTGCTGAAAACAGCACATCAAAACTGTGCTTATATGCTTATTTTTATTTCGCAGGCTTAAGAGCAGTTTAAACAAAGGTGCCCACTTACATATTTTGGTGTTGTGTTGCGTTCCAAACTGAAGTCGGTGTCTGTTGTTGTACACTGCTTGTCTAGCCAGCTTTTTATCCACTTTTTGGTAGCTGGCAATTCGCATTTGACCAGTGTGTGTGTATGTTATTTATACATATAAATTTTTTTTATATATTTTAAATTTAAACATTATTAAATGTAATTGAAGCATTACATTAAATTTGTCTGCTTCAATTGGGAAATCTTTAACTTGCGAACAAAGAAAGTTAGATGTAATAAAATTCAAAAAACAGTGCAGAGGCAGAAAAAAAGGGAGAAAGACAGAAGAGTTAAGCCCAACGGCAAATAAACAAGAACGAAAGAAAAAAAATTTAAAAATGTTCCTTCTGCGCTTATTGGGAGTTTTCCCGGCCAAAAAAATTATGAACACCTTGCGCCATATGAGAAGCACGCCCACTTAACTCCCTGAAACCTAAATGTTTGTGGCACTTGACTTTTCTCACCCCCAAAACACCTAGTCCCTTTCCTTCCCCCCTTACCATTCAATTTTTGTAGGTTCGGAATTTTGGAGCTTTAGCCTCATTTAATTTTCATAAGGCCAAATGGAAATTTGATTCTTCATTCTTCAAGTGGATTTCGACCTGCAACTTAGCCAACCGAGTACCCAAAAGTGGCTGATGAAGCAAAGGGAATTCGAGCTGGCTTTCTGCGGAGTTTCGTACTGCAGCTTGAGTGAGAATAAAAATCATGAGTCCATCAAGCTTAGAAAAATAAATTTTCTATGATTGGAAATTATAAAAGCATTTTTTTCAATATTCCTAATAATATGTTAAACTAATTTCGAGTTGCGGGAAATCAGTCCTTTGGTGTTTTGCCCACTCCTCCTTATCCGCAGGAGTTTTGTGCAAATTTCTTTTATAATTTCAATTAAACTTTGCTTCACTTTGTCGCAGAGCTTCCATCGCTGCCAGCAGCTGTCAAGGGCAGCGCCTAATGGTGGGGTGGGAAAATGCGGGGAAAAACGTGAAAAATCGGGCTTAGATTCCAGAGTGGGTCTCAAAGAGGCGGAGTTTGCCGCGTTAGCTGTCAACATTTGTTGAACACAAAATTTCAGTTTAACATTTTACGCTTGACTAATGGTTGGGTATGTGCTGTACAAATGAAAGAAACAGAGCGATGTGATAAGAAAGAAAGGCCAGAGGTCGCCGTAAATGAATAATGCATTTGTATCCACAATTTAGCCAACTTTGGCTGTGTGTGTCTTTTATTTTTTGCCTATTGTGCCGGTAAAAGTTGTATTTTCCCAGCCGCAAACAAAGTCAGAAACTTAAGCTGCTAGCTATCCTTACGCTTTTGGTATAACTGAATTGAGAGACCTACATCGGGATTTTGGTTTTCCATGACCAAACAATTTCTCGATTTCAATGCAAATTGTCTGGGCTTTTTCTTTGCTGCTGCACTTTTGTCTTTTGCCAGACTTCGTTTTTAGCTCATTTTATGCTGGTCTATCGCATCCATCTTTGTTATGGCCCACGTTGAGGGCCAAACAACTTCATTCATATGCATAAACTGCAATAAAACGAGAGAAGAAAACCAGCTTTGCGGAATACCCCTGCTGGGTGGAATAGTATTTCTCATTTTTAATAATCGTAGCTTATAGAACCTTATAGACTTCGGTGCGCAGATAAAGAGGCTGCCAAAGGACATACTCACTCTCTCTTAAGCACACACACATACACCAACGCAGGGCTTAAAGTATTCTGGGAATACATTTTTGTAATTTTGTTTGTTGTTGTCAACAGTTTTTATGAGTTTTCTTCAGGTTTTCTTCCACAATTCCCAATAAGTACCAAGTCACATCCCACCCGCTCCTTTTTTTTCTTTCATCCTGTGGCCCTTTTTTTTATGCATGCTCACTCAAGTTGATCAAGTTTTATGGCAAAATATTTTTCTTATAATTATTCATGCTACTTATGCTTATGTAGGACGCATTCATGGTATTTGGGCTCTAAATTCATTATGCTCTTTACTCGTATAGAAAAAAGGTATACTATATTCGTTAAAAAAGAATTTCAATGTTAAAGGTCCCTATTAAGTACAATATAATAATATGTATATGCTCTTGGACACTAGCGAATCACAGTGAGACGAAGTAGGGGGCAGATATTGGCAAAGTGCTTAGGTATGCACTTCACATATGTTTATATGAATATACATATAGTGACATATGTAATGCTCAACCACATAACATATATCTACAACATATACCAGCCACTTTATATATTCTCTTACTTAGCAACAATAGAACATAGAACCAAGAATGCCTTAGCACATAAGAACCCCAACTTCTTGGTGACAATAACAAATTCGGCCGATGTAAACAATTTAACATAAACATCCGCAGTCTTATTCGTTATTCCCACTAGAAGGGTGAAAACTGCTTACACATCTTAAAGGGTCAAAACTTTCCAAGTAGCTCAAACTCGGCTGGTCTGTATCCATGCGCAATCCACTCAAGAGAGCGCTTAATTTATGTAAACATAAATGAGAGCCTATGTACGCTCAATATGAAGAAGTAAATAAGCTCAGCCAAGGGTTTGCTAAGCGTTCGCTTTGCAAATTAGATTTAGATTTTATTCATACTTCAATTGTGTAAGCCGTGAATTTGTCTCCGACGTTCGCTTAAGTTTTTGATTAATAAGAATATTTTTTTTATAAACCAACAAACCGCGAAGTTGTAATTGGCACAGTCGGTAGGATCCGCGTGTGAACATAATCTCTTAGAGCTAATAGATTAGTTCGAGATTAATGAAGCGCAGCTCGTGGCGAACAAAGTTTCGTTTGTGCTTCAGTTTATACATAGCAGATCCGCAAAAGAATCTATGTGACAAAATATTTGAGATTAGTTATCTAACTTTCGATGTTGGATACTATTAATACAAATTAAAACTGCAAGTGACCATTAAAGTGTGACCTACCAAAATAAATTAAAAAAAGGTGTGACTGTTACCAGGTCAGTGTGGCCCATCTAATATTGATTGGACCGCTACGAAGGTGTGTGAATTTTAAAATTAAAAAAATAACACCCCGGTATTAACCTATCAATCAACAATAGCCAACAACATGGCACGACCCAGTGAACAAATTATGATTCTATCCGAGTTACATTTGAATCAGGCTTTGGGCCAGATTCGCCACATCCCAACATTTGACGGTTCCACAAGAGAACTGGCATCATTTGTGAGACGTGTGGACTTCGTAATGTCCCTATACCCGACAACAGACAAGAGGCAACATAGTGTACTCTACAGAGCCATCGTGATGCAGCTGTCCCGACACGCACAAGAAGTGTCCCAGCTACAGCAGTGCAACACTTGGGCTGAACTGCGATCAGTCCTCATTGATGAATTCAAAACCCAAATTCCATACGAAGAGCTGCTAAGAAGACTTTACAACACGTACTGGAAGGGTAGTATTCGTAAGTTTGTAGAAGAACTAGAAAATAAGATGTTCGAAATTTCAAGTAAGTTATCGCTAGAAAATAATTATACAAATACAACTCTTTATACCGCCGCAATGGCTAATACTATAAAAGATGTAATTTATAAAAGAATTCCAGACAGAATGTTCATGACTTTAGCAAGATACGACATTACAACATTATTAAGACAAGTAGCGCAAAGGTGCATCGGGAAAATCGAAATATCGCATAGTCATTGATTATCGCAACCTCAACGAAATAACCGTTGATGACAAATACCCAATACCGGTAATGGATGAAATATTGGACAAGCTTGGAAATTGCCAATACTTTACAACCATTGACCTCGCAAAAGGTTTTCATCAAATACAAATGCATGAAAATTCCATAGCGAAGAAAGCTTTTTCCACCAAAAATGGTCATTTTAAATATACTCGAATGCCATTTGGTTTAAAAAATGCACCCGCAACTTTTCAACGTTGCATGAATAATCTCCTAGCAGATTTAATATACAAAAACTGTCTCGTATATATGGATGACATAATTGTGTATTCCACTTCATTGGAAGAGCACATAATGTCTTTGCGAAAGGTATTCTTAAAGCTCAGGGAAGCAAATTTAAAATTACAGCTAGACAAATGCGAATTCCTTAAAAAAGAAACTGAATTCCTAGGGCATATAATTACAACAGATGGTATTAAACCAAATCCCACAAAAATTAAAGCCGTAGTGAATTTCCCTATACCAAAGTCCACTAAGGAAATAAAATCATTTCTTGGTCTTTGCGGTTTTTACCGCAAATTTATTCCAAACTTCGCTAAAATAGCAAAACCAATGACATTACGACTAAAAAAAGGCTCAATAATAAATATCAAAGACTCAGACTATTACTTAGCTTTTGAAAAATTAAAAGTGTTAATAACGTCCGATCCCATATTAATACACCCAGATTTTAAAAAGTCTTTTTCACAATTTTGTTATAGGCGCGGTATTATCGCAAGAGCATAAACCTATATGCTATGCGAGCAGAACTCTGAACGAACATGAAATTAATTATTTCGCAATAGAAAAGGAACTCCTTGCTATTGTTTGGGCCACTAAATATTTCAGGTCCTATTTATTTGGTAGAAAATTCGAGATCTATAGTGATCACAGGCCAGTGGTTTGGCTTTATTCAATTAAAGAGCCAAATATGAAACTTCAGAGATGGAAAATCAAATTAAATGAATTTGATTACCATATCAAATATCTCCCTGGTAAAGAAAACCATGTAGCAGATGTTCTATTAAGAGTAAAAATTTAAGAAAACTTCCTAGGAGAAACCTCCAGTAACATTTCGTTACCAACACAAGCTACTATTCACAGCGCTCAAGAAGATAACCAATCTTATATTTCCTTAATGGAAAGACCAATTAATTACTACACAGGCAGATATAATTTATAAAAGACGATAATAATACCTTAGAAACCAAAGGATACTTTCATAAAACAAAAATTAAAATTCAGTACATAGAAATGACAAATGTCCATGCCAAAGAATTAATTAAAGAATATTTATGTACTAAAAGAAGCGTAATTTTCTTTAATA
This sequence comes from Drosophila erecta, assembly GCF_003286155.1. Taxonomy (NCBI): domain Eukaryota; kingdom Metazoa; phylum Arthropoda; class Insecta; order Diptera; family Drosophilidae; genus Drosophila; species Drosophila erecta. Next base: position 1,345,026 of record NW_020825214.1, on the reverse strand, counting down.
ACGAAACAGATTTCCTTACATTTTTGTCCTTACAAATTGTCAGTCCTAACATAACTAAAGTTATGAAATCAAACATCAAATTAAAAGATATTGAAACATATTCAGAATTTAAAGAAATAATTATAAAAAGCCACAGAGAACTTTTACACCCAGGAATAGAGAAACAAACTAACCTTTTCAAAGAAAAATATTATTACCCAGACTACCAAAACTTAATACAGAACATTATTAATGAATGCGAAGTATGTAACATATCCAAAACAGAACATAGAGATACTAGACTAAACAATGAGTTAACACCAGAAACTTTTAATCCCAGGGAAAAATATGTTATTGATTTTTATTTAATCAATAATAAAACATTCCTGTCATGCATTGACATTTATTCCAAATATGCCGCCTTGATTGAAGTTAACAGTAGAGACTGGCTGGAAGCGAAAAGAGCTATCCTTAATATTTTCAGTGAAATGGAAAAACCGTCCGAAATAAAGGCCGATAAAGATTCAGCTTTTATATGTTCCGCGTTACACTTATGGCTTAGGTCCGAAAATGTGAATATAAGTATCACAACAAGTAAAAATGGAATTTCTGACATTGAAAGATTCCATAAAACAGTCAATGAAAAGTTAAGAATCATTAATAGTGAGTCCGACCCAGAAAATAAGATAACACAATTTGAAACTATTCTTTATGTATATAATCATAAAACCAAACACAATACAACTGGTAGAATATCAGCTGATATTTTCATTTATGCAGGAACACCAGCATATGACACCCAAAAGGAGAAACTATCAAAAATAGATAAGTTGAATAAAGATAGACATAGCTATGAAGTAGATACCAGATATAAACAAACACCATTGGTAAAAAGTAAAACAACTAACCCATTTAAGAAAACAGGACGTGTAGAACAAATAGATGAGAAACATTACGAAGAAACAAATAGAGGAAGAAAAGTTGAACAACAAAAAAAAACAAAAAAAAAATTAATAACAGTAAATACAATTCCAGCTCAACTCCCGAAAATCAAGAGGAGTCCGATTAAACAGTTATTCATAATAACATTTATAATATGTTTCGTCCGTGCCGTCCGTGGTCAAAGCCTAGAGGTGAACCCAATACAAGCTAAAAATGGATATCTTATATTTAAAACAGGATCAATTAATATACCTATAAACTATGAATATCACTATTTGTCCGTAAACTTAACAAAAACCGAACAAACTTTTGCAAATTTAATTAAACAAGCTGAAGAATATGGTACTATAGCCCAAATCCAATATTTAACTGAAAAATTAGACAGAGAGATGAATGGAAGAAGAATAATAAAACGCAATAAACGTGGTTTAATTAATATTCTAGGTACCGCATATAAATACCTTTTTGGCACTTTAGATCAAAATGACAAGGAAGAATTAGAACAAAAAATAAACGATCTTTCTCAACATAGTATTCAAATTATTGAATTGAATGAAGTAATAGAAGTAGTCAATAGAGGTATTGAAGTAATCAACCATTTAAGCGCAATAAGTGAAGGTGACAGAAGATTAGAACTTTCAATATTTAATTTACAACACTTTACCAAATACATTGAAGATATAGAACTTGGTATGCAATTAACAAGACTTGGTATTTTTAATCCCAAATTATTAAAACATGACCCATTATCACATGTAAATTCCGAAAAATAGTTAAATATAAAAACCTCTACGTGGTTAAAATCAGATGCAAATGAAATACTTATTATTTCCCATATTCCTAGAGACATTATAAAAACTGCACTTTTTAACATCGTGCAATATCCAGACAAAGATAATAATATACTTATAGAAAATGTAAATTATAAATATTATATTCAAGATAATCAAGTTTATAAACAAAACTCAAGAAAACCAATAATAAACAAATGTATTACAGGATTATTAAATCAAATACCAACAGAATGTAGATATTCAAAAGAACATAACAATATTAGAATAACTTATGTAGAACCAAACATAATTTTAACTTGGAAATTATCAAAAATTGTATTAAATCAAAACTGTATAACTAATAGAGAAATTATAATAGAAGGAGACAATATAATAAAAGCTTTTAATTGTTCTGTTCAAATAGAAAACATATTAATCACAAGCACAACACTAGACTACAAATTATGTTTTAGTTATTTCCCTGGGTTGTCCCACGCCTCAGTCCGACGGGAAGGGGTGATGACGTCAGTCCGACTTGGTCGGCCTCTCGATCGGGGAGGGGAGCGGAGATCTTCGTGATACGCAACTTTTCGTTGCGCAGCTTGGTATAGGTTTAGTATGTGTTGGGAGAACTTTCTCCGTTATTGACTGCCCTTAAGGCTAGCCAACCAATATAAAATATGCAGCCTTCGCTGGAGTAGGATTCTTGAGCGTGTGCTCTTTATTATAATTGAAATCAAACTGAGCTTATTCTATTTTACTTCAGCTATTCGCGGCCGGCAAGCCGACCGCTCGTCCAGCAAAGTGCTGACACTAGCAAAAACTGCATATCTCCCAATACTGGAAAACCGTTGGGAACCAGGCACGGCCCCTAAGGCTTTTATGCTGAATCTGCATATAATATACTAGGGTAGCGACCCTGAACTTATACCGACTTAAGTTTACTCATTAACCGTGTTAACTACTCCCCCTTGAAGTATGACCGTCCTCGGTCATCTGGAACTTGTCAACGACCTTTTATATTTCCCTCGCATCTCGTCTCCTCCTCAACACCAAGATGAGCAGGATGGAGCAGCTAATGAAGACGCTGATTCCCACGCCGACTGCAAACCAGATGTCAGTAGTTCCAGCCGATTTCGCTTTCTCCTTAAGCCCTTGGATAACCTCCAAATTTTCGTTATTGATCCTTTGGAGAAGTGGTATGCTTAGCGTGGGATCGTGGCCGATGATGTTTAGCAATGGGGACGCAGCCATGCCCGGTGTTTTTCTTAAGGCTTCACGTAGGTTAGCGTATTTGGTGACGTTGATGAAAGCCACTCGCTCGAACATAATTAGATGTGAGCCGTTGGTATCTATTTCAGGACCGTCGTCAGTGCTGACTTTAGCTGGGCAGTCGTTGATTATTATTACGCCGTCGTCTACCAGTGTGATGGGGCTTAAATGGCTGGCCTGCGTTTTGCATAGTGCAGTGCTCCCCGCGTGCAGGCCTCGAGCGCAGGTATCGTGGTTAGCCAGCTTACAGTACGAAGCGTAAGTTGTTGATACGCAATCGGTGACCGCCAGAACGTCGTTGTTGCATTCCGCAACTATGTTCTCCATTAGTTGCAGAATGATGTGTTGGTGTGTTACAGGAAAAATTGTAACCTTTCTCCAAGTGGCTTTAATATTAGGATATGCAATTATCACATGGATAATACTATCGGACTGGAAGACTTTAATATTAGATGCCTCTATTAAGCTTATAACGGGGACTTCTGTGGGGTGATCAATTAATACAGACTTCAAATCGTTATGGTTAAGAATGACAGGGTTTATGATATTGGCTTTAGCCAGTGTGACGGTAAGCATTAAATTTTGAATTTCGGTTATTAGTATTCTGTTTCTAGCCACAGTACCTTGTACCTCGTACAAGTGGGGAGTGTCAACCATATTATTTTGTTTTGCTCGAATAATTTTGTTAACTGCTTCTGTTAATTCGTTAATCTTGTTTTGAGTTTGCGTATTAATGACCACTTGCCTATTATTTGACTCTATTAATCGAGATTCGGATATTTTTAGCATTTCAAAATCGGCGGCATCTGGGGTGCCTGCTATTACCTTAAGTGCGGTGCCTAGAAAGTTTAGGCTTCTGGCAATCCTATAATGTACTTTCAATACGGACAATAGACTTCTGAGATGGTCGGTATCGACGTCTAACAATTTTCGCATATGCGACTCTGGAAACAGCTCGGACAACCTACTAGTCTCTTCTATCATCATTTCGAATTCGGACAAATTACTAGAATGCCTCAGCCAATTTCTCTGTTCCCACACCAGTGCAACACCGTCTGTTAAGGGGATGTAATTAGCATGAGAGTAGTCCGAAACCCTAGCGTTAACTATAGCTAACGTAATTAATATTAGTTTGGCAAATATCTCCCTTCCGCCTTTTTGTCTTTTGAACTTCGCAGCTATGTACAAAGCGCTACAGCGCTCGTATCTGATAATGCTATACATAATTTGAAAGGTCTTGACATAACCTACAAAACGACGCTATGCATGATTGATATTGCGTTCAACAGTTATAGACGTGTAAACATGGAGTTCAATAACGCCGAAATTCGCGCTATTTAAAAGGTTTCCTTCGTTAAAGGCAAATCCGCTAGAGAAACGTTCCGTGAGATTAATGGTGTTTTGGGGGATGGTACTCTATCACTTCGAACCGCGGAGGAATGGTTTCGACGATTCAGAGCCGGTGAAACCGACACCATGGATAAGCCAGCCGGCGGAAGACCTGTGACGACAAATACCGATCAAATCATGGAATACATCAAGTTAGACCGGCATGTGGCATCTCGTGACATCGCCCAGGAGATGGGAGTTAGTCACCAAACCATTTTAAACCATCTGCAGAAGGCTGGATACAAAAAAAAGCTTGATGTTTGGGTGCCGCATGATTTGTCAAAAAAACCTTCTGGACCGAATCAACGCCTGCGATATGCTGCTGAAACGGAACGAACTCGACCCATTCTTGAAGCGGATGGTGACTGGCGACGAAGAATGGATCACATACGACAATATCCAGCGAAAACGGTCGTGGTCGAAGGCCGGTGAATCGTCCCAAACAGTGGCCAAGCCGGTATTGACGGCCAGGAAGGTTTTGCTGTGTGTTTGGTGGGATTGGAAGAATATCATCCACTATGAGCTGCTCCCATTTGGCCAGACGCTTAATTCTACCATCTACTGCGAACAACTGGACCACTTGAAGCAGGCGATCGACCAGAAGCGTCCAGAATTGGCCAACAGGAAGGGTGTAGTGTTCCACCAGGACAACGCCAGACCACGCACTTCGTTGATGACTCGTCAGAAGCTACGGGAGCTCGGATGGGTGGTTTTATCGCATCCACCATATAGCCCGGACATAGCGCCAAGTGATTACCACCTGTTTCTGTCCATGGCGAATGCCCTTGGTGGTGTAAAGTTGAACTCAAAAGAGGCTTGTGAAAAGTGGCTGTCCGAGTTCTTCGCAAATAAGGAGGGGGGCTTCTACGAGGGAGGTATTATGAAGTTGCCGCTTAGATGGAAACAGATTATCGAACAAAACGGCGCATATTTGAACTAAATCCGATCACTGTAACACTTTTTATAAAGCATTGAATAAAGAGCAAAAAAGCGGAAGGGAGATATTTGCCAACATATTATGATTCCGGCAATCCTGTAAGAAGGCGGAAGGATAAATTGAATGTGCATCTAATAAAGATAAGTATGCTTAAATATAAGGTGCATGAATAAAGACATAAAAATTGTGGGAGATGTAAATTCAAGAGGGAATTTTTTATCTAAGGTTGTCCTTATGGACCACCCTCCCTCTAATGAGGACAGACGTTCCCATGTCTGCTTCTACACGCTCTTCTGTGTAGAGTGCGGTTAGTTTATTTCCTAACCTTTTATTGTTTCTGAGGTAAACCTTTTCACCTACCTCGGAAATTCGGTTTTGCCTAGTAGCGTTACACCTCGCTAGGTTAGCCTGTTGCGCTTTTATGATACTGGTTTTTATTGCCAGCCTCTGAGCGTTGTTTGCCGAATGTAAGGCATGTTTAGGTTGCAAATTTGTGACTGAGTGTAACGTTTTGTTATACTCTACCGTGGCTCTTATGATGAGCTCGACGGTGTCGTCAACTTTTTTGTCAATTTTAATGCACCTAGCTATTTCCGATAGGGTGCTGTGGAATCGCTCCACTTGCCCGTTGGAGCTTCTGTGTAAAGGGGGTGCAGTAACGATGTCAATGTCATATTGGTTTTTCAATAACGAAGTTATGGTCTCCGAATTGAAGGATGCCTCATTATCGCAGTATATGGTTTTGGTATTTGGAAAAAAATTTACCAATTGTACCAGGGGCAGCGTACGTCAACTATGGCCCTAGAATTTAATGGCTGTACTACGGCGAACTTTGAGAATTTATCCACACAGGTTAAGAATAACTTTTTATCCGTGGAGTAGATGTCTATATGCAGCATTTCGCCCGCATATGAAGGAATTGGGGTGATACCCAATTCTTGCTTCTTGGGGTGCCTGTTGTACTTGGCCTTGGTACATGTCTTGCAATTTATAACCACCTCGTTGGCGAGTCTTGCCATATTTGGAAAATAGTAGTCCTGAAGGACTTGTTTAACATTTTCCTGGGCAGCCCTTTGGGCGCGGTTATGCTCGCATGTAATAATTTCCCTCTGCTCATTAGCATCAGTGATATCATTAACGAAGTTTTTGCAATGCCAAAACTTGGTTGCTGGGAATTCCGTAACCAAGGCATGCTGGATGCATGCTAGTGTGGGGAGGTTGCAGTAAATAGCACTGACAACATTTACGTTCACAACTTCTTTAATCGATCCAAGCAGCGAGTCCTTCTTATTAAAGCTTATAATGTGTCGGTTTTTGTTTCCAAAAACAATAAAATGTCGCCGTGAGGGCTGGCCTGATTCTTCCAGGATTATTTGATTCCTGTAACAGTTCAAAGGTTTATCGTTGGTTTCGACCGTATAGGTCAGAGACAGTTCACTATGCACAGTGGCTGCGTCGGAATGGGGTTCACTTTCCAAGGCATTAATTTTCTGACGAGACAAGGCGTCGGCCACAAAATTTTCCTTTCCAGGCTTATAGAAGCGTTGAAGCATCTTTGGCGTTGTGTTCTTCGATGAATGCTTTCCATCGTTTTATTTTATCGTTAGTGTTCCGCTCGGACACAGCGAAGGTGAGCGGCTGGTGGTCCGTGTAAATCCGGATTTCTCTGGTGCCATATAGGTAATTTTGCAATTTCCCAATAGCCCATACAATTGCTAGTAACTCCCTTTCGTTTGTTGCGTAATTAACCTCGCAGTCTTTTAATGTGCGAGATATCATTGTGATTGGTCTGCCCTTTTGGGATAGTACCGCTTGCTTAGGCATCGGTTGTCAAATCGAAAGGAAGTTTGAAGTTTGGATAAGTTAGTATCACATCTTCAGATGACAGAATATCTCGCAGGCGCTCAAACGCTCTGCGTTGGGTATCGTCAACATGTGTTTACTAACAGTGCCATTCTCTCCCTTAAGTATGGAGGTAAGTGGTCTAGCTATAGAAGCGAAGTCTTTGACAAAACTTCTGTAGTAACTAGCCAATCCAAGAAAAGACCTGAGGCTGAACAAATTTTTTGGTTCAGTGTACTCTTGTATGGTTTTTACCTTTTCCGGATCTGTTTTGGCTCCGTTTGATGTGACAATAAAACCTAAGAATTCAACATTTTCTTTGAAGAATTTGTTTTTTTCTGGGGCCACTCTCATGTTTTTTGGTTCGGTGTACTCTTGTATGGTTTTTACCTTTTCCGGATCTGTTTTGGCTCCGTTTGATGTGACAATAAAACCTAAGAATTCAACATTTTCTTTGAAGAATTTGTTTTTTTCTGGGGCCACTCTCATGTTGGCTTGATACAGGCATTTAAGAACTGTGTCAATGTGTATGACGTAGACGTAACAAATTTTCCCGATTTGCTCGCGAAGCACGTCGTCAATCGCCCTTTGGAAGATGCTTCCTGCATTCTTTAGTCCAAAAGTAAGGCGGCAAAATTCATACTTTCCTCCGTTTATGGAGAAAGCAGTTTTTCGCGGTCTTTTTCAGCCAGATAAATCTGGTGGTACCCCGATTTTAAGTCTAGGGTAGTAAAAAATTTTGCCTTTCCTATGCCTTGGCATAGGGTACCGATCGGCAATGGTTCTTTCATTCAGTTTCCTGAAATCGATTACCAGTCTTTTTTTGTTGCCGTCGGCATCGGTCCCTTTTTTGTCTACAACCCATGTTGGGCTGTTGAATGGCGACCTAGAAGGCCGAATAATGCCATCCTTTAACAGCTGTTTGATTTCTGTGTTAACAAAATCCGCTGCTCCCATGGGATAAGGAAATAGCTTGGAGTATACGGTTTCGTTAGTCTCCGTACGAATTGTGGCAATGATCGAGGTGTTAAATGGCAGCGCCTCGTTAGAGTGCGAAAACACTTGTTTCCTCTTAAGGATCATTTTTTTAAATTCAGCTTTCACTGAACTTGGGACTTCCACGTCACCGATATTTGTGAAGTTCACAGTATCGCATTCGTGGTATTTTAACTTTTTAGATACATTTCCATACCTTGCGCTGTTGGGTAGATCTAATGCCGCTCCGGCCTGCGTTAGAAAGTCGAAACCTATTATGGCATCAAATGTACTAATGGTATCAAGTAAAAAGAATGGGGCCGTTAGGCCAAATATATGCATTAGGCACTTTCTTTTTACTTTACTGGAGCCATGGATGGAACTCACAGTGAATGGGGAGTCGACAGGCGTTATGTTTTTAAGCTCCTTTGGGGGCTTTACATAATTTTTTGCCGCTCCAGTATCTATGAGGATTCTTAAAACTCTCCCCGCCAGCCTTCGTTCAATGAAGGGCAAGCGGGACCTTTCTCTAAAAAATTAATGAGGTCGTTGGACTCCAATGAGTCACTGTCGTCCTCAATTGCATTGAGAGCGGCTACAGCCGCGTTTTCGTAATCGTCATCTTCCTCCGCGTTAGCGTCTTGTTCGACCTTAAAAACCCTCTGGCGCCTTTGGCCAGATTTTCTCTCAGAAGAGTTTGATCTTTTAGGGGCATGTTTACTACTTCCCTGCCTAAAGTTTGTGGGGAGTCGAAACTTTGAACTTTTTGTCCATTGGTTCTGGGGACTGATTTTGTTTGGGATCAGGTACCCAGTCGTCCTGTTTGCGCCATGAACCGTTATTTTGATTCTTGTTTGGCTTTTTGAAATAGTGGGGGTTTTTTTCTGGGCCGTGGTCGGCACCAAAATTTTTGCCTTGTTTTTCAGGCGCGCGGTGGCTCTTGTGAAAATCAGTATTCTGATTTCTTTGCTCCATCGCCTTGGCATATGTGGCCGCGAACATACTTCGCTCGATACTGGCCTATGCCTCTCTTGCTAATGCCAGTGCTGCTGGCAGGTCTTTGGGCTGTGCTGGAAAAACAACAGCCCTTAGGGATTTTTTTAGACCTGAAATAAATACGTGTAGGGCATCAGCTCAAACCTCTGTATTAAGCAATGTGGCTCTTTCGTCATCATATGTCATGACGATTTTATTAGTAACGGGTCAATTTTCGTTCGACCTCATCGTAGTATTGCATTAGGGTCTGGTCGCCCTGACGGACCGACTCAAGACCCTGTCGTAATAGGCGCAAGGATGTCTTGTCTGCATAGGAGCAGTCTAGTCTGGCCAAAATGGCGTGAAAGTTAAGCACTGCGTTATGTGAAACTAGCAGCGCGCGCGCTGGCCCTTTTATTTTGTTCCTAATAATTGTAACGGCTTGGAAGTGTCCGCTAATCTTGGAATAGTTAGTGTATAATCTTGGAATAGTTCATAAGCATCGGTGGCCGATTGCCTCCATGCCACGTATTCGTCCTGAATACCGGAAAAATCGGGGATTGACTTTACAATATGTAACGGAATATCACACGGAGTTGCATTCGGTTTTACAGATACTCTTTGGTAGGTCTCTAACACTGGCACTTCTACACGCAAATCTTTCAACTGTTGATTAACAGCACTAATTTGATCAGCAAACTCGGCTCTGAGCCTCTGTTCCTGATTGGTCAAGGCGGCCTGAATTAACATTTCAATCTGGGCCGCGTTCATTGTGTACTTGTTTTTTTCCTCCTCTTCACTATCACTATCTAAATCGGGCTTTTTTTCCCTATATGGGCCTAGAAAACTCATAAGGCCCTGGTAACTCTAAGCACAATTATGGACAGGCCGAATATTTCAATTCGACAGAAGGTAATTTGGCGTAAGAAAATATTTATTTAATTAATATTTGCCTTAATATGCGAGTCACCTTTACAGTCACGCTTATTTAAATTTAATGTGTTAAAATCTTTTGAAAAATAATTTGTAGGGATCAGAATTGAAAAAAAATTTTTTTTTTTAATAATAAGTAGGGATTTTTTATTTTTATTTTTTTCTCTGTGTATTTGAGTCTGTATTATGTTTGATCAGCCCACTTACATTTTTGGGGGTCGTGAATTCTTCTTTTGTTGGGTGCCAATTATGTTTTAGTTATTTCCCTGGGTTGTCCCACGCCTCAGTCCGACTTGGTCGGCCTCTCGATCGGGGAGGGGAGCGGAGATCTCTGCTCGTGATGCGCAACGTGTCGTTGCGCAGCTTGGTATAGGTTTAGTATATGTTGGGAGAACTTTCTCCGTTATTGACTGCCCTTAAGGCTAGCCAACCAATATAAAATATGCAGCCTTCACTGGAGTAGGATTCTTGAGCGTGTGCTCTTTATTATAATTGAAATCAAACTGAGCTTATTCTATTTTACTTCAGCTATTCGCGGCCGGCAAGCCGACCGCTCGTCCAGCAAAGTGCTGACACTAGCAAAAACTGCATATCTCCCAATACTGGAAAACCGTTGGGAACCAGACACGGCCCCTAAGGCTTTTATGCTGAATCTGCATATAATATACTAGGGTAGCGACACTGAACTTATACCGACTTAAGTTTACTCATTAACCGTGTTAACTTACACACAAACGGTCTATATCAATAACAATGTAACAAAGTTAGAATTATCATATCTACATGCTAAAGAAATAATTAAAGAACACACTAATACATACAACACATTACAAATTGTTTCATTAACTATACTTGCTATTATAATACTTGCACTTATACTATATTTTATTTATAAATATAAAGGCATTCCAAAAAAATTAATTGTTAAGTATAAAAAAGAGAATTCACAACAAATTCACAAAATAGTATAACAACAGAAAATATAAATACAGTACTTGATACTAATCCTGTATTGTATCCTAGAATATCCGCCTGAGGACAGGCTAAATTTTAAGGGTGGGGTAGTGACATATGTAATGCTCAACCACATAACATATATCTACAACATATACCAGCCACTTTATATATTCTCTTACTTAGCAACAATAGAACATAGAACCAAGAATGCCTTAGCACATAAGAACCCCAACTTCTTGGTGACAATAACAAATTCGGCCGATGTAAACAATTTAACATAAACATCCGCAGTCTTATTCGTTATTCCCACTAGAAGGGTGAAAACTGCTTATACAGCTTAAAGGGTCAAAACTTTCCACGTAGCTCAAACTCGGCTGATCTGTATCCATGCGTAATCCACTCAAGAGAGCGCTTAATTAACGTAAACATAAATGAGAGCCTATGTACGCTCAATATGAAGAAGTAAATAAGCTCAGCCAAGGGTTTGCTAAGCTTTCGCTTTGCAAATTAGATTTAGATTTTATTCATACTTCAATTGTGAAGTATGAATTTGTCTCCGACGTTCGCTTAAGTTTTTGATTAATAAAAATATTTTTTTTTTATAAACCAACAAACCACGAAGTTGTAATTATATATATGTATATATATCACTTTTCACTGAGGTTAGGAATCAGATAGAAGGAAAGAATAAACGCCGTCGGAAAGGAATATGACGACCACGGACGGAATGGAAAATAAAACCGTACTTATCTTGATTTTATCCGCAAGGGCGCCGGTGGATCAGGATAGATCCGGTTTTGAAGGACCATGAAATAGAGGGGGCGGATATGCCGTACGAGGTGGGTCTGCTGGTGCTGCTGCTGAGTTGGTCGAAGCCCCAAAAAGAAGAGGGCGGCGGGATGCTGATGCACTGAACTTCTCCTTATTCCGTCGCCGCTGAGATTAATACTAACCTAATTAAACCTAACAAAAGAGTGCCGGAGGACAGCGGAGTGGTGAACTTGCTTGCTGGATAGAGGGAGAGCGAGAAGACGAAGAGAGCGGAGCGAAAGCTCGCGCGCAAGCGCTGGCCGCTCACACTGCCGCCCAGAACTTCGAACCCTTCTGGCGTGAACACTATGTATTATTTACCTTTTCTACGCTGTGAAAACAGCAAGGAAGCCCTTCCTTTTACCTTATATAGACTTTTTAAACTAATATAGTATAGATATTTACACTAAGAGTAAAGGATATAAATGTACATATCATACCATAGTTAAATTTTGAAGTAATATCATTGATTGATATATGCACTTTTCTATTGAAAACATCGGTGGCCGATTGCCTCCATGCCACGTATTCGTCCTGAATACCGGAAAAATCGGGGATTGACTTTACAATATGTAACGGAATATCACACGGAGTTGCATTCGGTTTTACAGATACTCTTTGGTAGGTCTCTAACACTGGCACTTCTACACGCAAATCTTTCAACTGTTGATTAACAGCACTAATTTGATCAGCAAACTCGGCTCTGAGCCTCTGTTCCTGATTGGTCAAGGCGGCCTGAATTAACATTTCAATCTGGGCCGCGTTCATTGTGTACTTGTTTTTTTCCTCCTCTTCACTATCACTATCTAAATCGGGCTTTTTTTCCCTATATGGGCCTAGAAAACTCATAAGGCCCTGGTAACTCTAAGCACAATTATGGACAGGCCGAATATTTCAATTCGACAGAAGGTAATTTGGCGTAAGAAAATATTTATTTAATTAATATTTGCCTTAATATGCGAGTCACCTTTACAGTCACGCTTATTTAAATTTAATGTGTTAAAATCTTTTGAAAAATAATTTGTAGGGATCAGAATTGAAAAAAAATTTTTTTTTTTAATAATAAGTAGGGATTTTTTATTTTTATTTTTTTCTCTGTGTATTTGAGTCTGTATTATGTTTGATCAGCCCACTTACATTTTTGGGGGTCGTGAATTCTTCTTTTGTTGGGTGCCAATTATGTTTTAGTTATTTCCCTGGGTTGTCCCACGCCTCAGTCCGACTTGGTCGGCCTCTCGATCGGGGAGGGGAGCGGAGATCTCTGCTCGTGATGCGCAACGTGTCGTTGCGCAGCTTGGTATAGGTTTAGTATATGTTGGGAGAACTTTCTCCGTTATTGACTGCCCTTAAGGCTAGCCAACCAATATAAAATATGCAGCCTTCGCTGGAGTAGGATTCTTGAGCGTGTGCTCTTTATTATAATTGAAATCAAACTGAGCTTATTCTATTTTACTTCAGCTATTCGCGGCCGGCAAGCCGACCGCTCGTCCAGCAAAGTGCTGACACTAGCAAAAACTGCATATCTCCCAATACTGGAAAACCGTTGGGAACCAGACACGGCCCCTAAGGCTTTTATGCTGAATCTGCATATAATATACTAGGGTAGCGACACTGAACTTATACCGACTTAAGTTTACTCATTAACCGTGTTAACTTACACACAAACGGTCTATATCAATAACAATGTAACAAAGTTAGAATTATCATATCTACATGCTAAAGAAATAATTAAAGAACACACTAATACATACAACACATTACAAATTGTTTCATTAACTATACTTGCTATTATGATACTTGCACTTATACTATATTTTATTTATAAATATAAAGGCATTCCAAAAAAATTAATTGTTAAGTATAAAAAAGAGAATTCACAACAAATTCACAAAATAGTATAACAGAAAATATAAATACAGTACTTGATACTAATCCTGTATTGTATCCTAGAATATCCGCCTGAGGACAGGCTAAATTTTAAGGGTGGGGTAGTGACATATGTAATGCTCAACCACATAACATATAATAGGTTGGAAAATATCTCCCTTCCGCTATTTTGCTCTTTATTCAATGCCTTATAAAAAGTGTTACAGTGATCGGATTTAGTTCAAATATGCGCCGTTTTGTTCGATAATCTGTTTCCATCTAGATGGCAACTTCATAATACTTCTCTCGTAGCAGCCCCCCTCCTTATTTGCGAAGAACTCGGACAGCCACTTTTCACAAGCCTCTTTTGAGTTCAACTTTACACCACCAAGGGCATTCGCCATGGACAGGAACAGGTGGTAATCACTTGGCGCTATGTCCGGGCTATATGGTGGATGCGATAAAACCTCCCATCCGAGCTCCCTTAGCTTCTGACGAGTCATCAACGAAGTGTGTGGTCTGGCGTTGTCCTGGTGGAACACTACACCCTTCCTGTTGGCCAATTCTGGACGCCTGCTTCAAGCGGTCCAGTTGTTCGCAGTAGATGGTAGAATTAAGCGTCTGGCCATATGGGAGCAGCTCATAGTGGATGATTCCCTTCCAATCCCACCAAACACACAGCAAAACCTTCCTGGCCGTCAATCCCGGCTTGGCCACTGTTTGGGGCGATTCACCGGCCTTCGACCACGACCGTTTTCGCTTGATATTGTCGTATGTGATCCATTTTTCGTCGCCAGTCACCATCCGCGTCAAGAAGGGGTCGAGTTCGTTCCGTTTCAGCAGCATATCGCAGGCGTTGATTCGGTCCAGAAGGTTTTTTTGCGTCAAATCATGCGGCACCCAAACATCAAGCTTTTTTTTTGTATCCAGCCTTCTGCAGATGGTTTAAAATGGTTTGGTGACTAACTCCCATCTCCTGGGCGATGTCACGAGATGCCACATGCCGGTCTAACTCGATGTATTCCATGATTTGATCGGTATTTCTCGTCACAGGTCTTCCGCCGGCTGGCTTATCCATGGTGTCGTTTTCACCGGGTCTGAATCTTCGAAACCATTCCTCCGCGGTTCGAAGTGATAGAGTACCATCCCCCAAAACACCATTAATCTCACGGAACGCTTCTCTGGCGGATTTGCCTTTAACGAAGGAAAACTTTAAAATAGCGCGAATTTCGGCGTTAGTGAACTCCATGTTTACACGTCTATAACTGTTGAACGCAATATCCAAACTAATCATGCATAGCGTCGTTTTGTAGGTTATGTCAATACCTTTCAAATTATGTATAGTATTGCCAGATACGAGCTCTGTAGCGCTTTGTACATAGCCGCGAAATTCAAAAGACAAAAAGGCGGAAGGGAGATATTTGCCAAACTAATATCTACAACATATACCAGCCACTTTATATATTCTCTTACTTAGCAACAATAGAACATAGAACCAAGAATGCCTTAGCACATAAGAACCCCAACTTCTTGGTGACAATAACAAATTCGGCCGATGTAAACAATTTAACATAAACATCCGCAGTCTTATTCGTTATTCCCACTAGAAGGGTGAAAACTGCTTATACAGCTTAAAGGGTCAAAACTTTCCACGTAGCTCAAACTCGGCTGATCTGTATCCATGCGTAATCCACTCAAGAGAGCGCTTAATTAACGTAAACATAAATGAGAGCCTATGTACGCTCAATATGAAGAAGTAAATAAGCTCAGCCAAGGGTTTGCTAAGCTTTCGCTTTGCAAATTAGATTTAGATTTTATTCATACTTCAATTGTGTAAGACGTGAATTTGTCTCCGACGTTCGCTTAAGTTTTTGATTAATAAAAATATTTTTTTTTTATAAACCAACAAACCACGAAGTTGTAATTATATATATGTATATATATCACTTTTCACTGAGGTTAGGAATCAGATAGAAGGAAAGAATAAACGCCGTCGGAAAGGAATATGACGACCACGGACGGAATGGAAAATAAAACCGTACTTATCTTGATTTTATCCGCAAGGGCGCCGGTGGATCAGGATAGATCCGGTTTTGAAGGACCATGAAATAGAGGGGGCGGATATGCCGTACGAGGTGGGTCTGCTGGTGCTGCTGCTGAGTTGGTCGAAGCCCCAAAAAGAAGAGGGCGGCGGGATGCTGATGCACTGAACTTCTCCTTATTCCGTCGCCGCTGAGATTAATACTAACCTAATTAAACCTAACAAAAGAGTGCCGGAGGACAGCGGAGTGGTGAACTTGCTTGCTGGATAGAGGGAGAGCGAGAAGACGAAGAGAGCGGAGCGAAAGCTCGCGCGCAAGCGCTGGCCGCTCACACTGCCGCCCAGAACTTCGAACCCTTCTGGCGTGAACACTATGTATTATTTACCTTTTCTACGCTGTGAAAACAGCAAGGAAGCCCTTCCTTTTACCTTATATAGACTTTTTAAACTAATATAGTATAGATATTTACACTAAGAGTAAAGGATATAAATGTACATATCATACCATAGTTAAATTTTGAAGTAATATCATTGATTGATATATGCACTTTTCTATTGAAAACATTTTTTATTGATCAATGTCAATATTTACGTTGTGGATGGATATATATTCGTCTATTATTTCATCGCGTTTTATAGAAACTGTAATAGTTTTTACTAGACAACAATTTGAGAGGCATAAATTTAATACGAATTCAATTGAAAATATTTCACTGCTTTCACACATGAAACCAGGCCTATTACCCTGGACTTGCATGTGGCAAATCCCATCAAGTAGAGTTCCGCTCGATGGATTTATTTTAACAGATTGACATACAGTTTTCAGTATCCACTTTTGAGGAGCTTCCTTTGTAAAGTTAAGTCTCGGCGAAAGTCGAAGGTTAAAAAAAATTTTACTTGGTTTAATTAAATCAAGGGGCAATGTTCTTATTATATTATTTTCCATTGTTTTTTGTGCATCTTGTGGTGCATCAGTTTCACTAGCGGACGCAAGTTGGCTGAAATCTAAACGAAACGGTTGTGCAATAAGCGTTACCAAATCGATTATATATATTGAATGGTTATTGGTATCAGCTACCAACAAATTCCGTCCGTTGGCGTCTAAGCACAGTCCGGCGGGCTCGTTAAAAATCATGTTGGTATTTTCTTGACTCTTAATTTGTAGAGTAGATATATCATTTGAATCGATGTCTATGACTTTGATTTTATGATTATAGGTGTCTGCAACATACAGTCTATTGTTGGCATCATTGAAAGACACTCCTAACGGATGTTGAAGTTTCGCGTTGAATAGTCTACCGTCAATGTCGCCAAATGCAAATAAGTCCTAGAAAAATCATACTTTAATTTTAAAGAATATATGAAACAAATTCATAACATGAAACGTACAAGTGGGTTTCGATCTCCTCCAACGACAGGCATAACCTTTCCGTCAATCATAGAAGCTTTGCGTATGCTAGAGCTTTCACTATCAGCAATATATAAAACGTCTCCTGCTATAGCAAGACCAGATGGCTGTGCGAATGCAGCGTTCTGTGGGTAAGAATTATTACGGTTTTCCTCCAAACCATTTCCTATTAGTGAGACACAGCAAAGAGGCTCAAATTTACGGAATTTCCACCAAATAATTCCTTCGGGAAAATAACCCCAAATCTGGTGAGTGCCTGCCATGGATATAAGCACAATTGTTTTTTCTGGTATGTTACGTTCATCAAGATGAAATGACATATCCATGTCCCGCGTTCGAAATATTGCCACATCCCACGGTGACGAAAGTGGTTGCAATGGGCCTAGACGTCCACCTATTCGTTCGTTTCCCTGATGTCCTGTGCCAGCAAGAGTTTCCACCATTCCATTTGTAAGAGAGATCTGACGAATGGCGTGGTTTTTGGTGTCCGCTACAATCAAAGTGTTTTCATTAAGAAATGCTATCCCTTGAGGATTATTAAACCGTGCTGCTGTTGAGTTTCCATCCACGAAACCAGGCTGGTATCCTCCAATTTTGTGTTGTACCACACCGCCACCGGTAAGCACAAGCACCCTGTTGTTTCCCGTATCAGCAATAGCATACCGGCCATTAGGGCTTCGAACAATCTTTGCGGGAAAACGCAAGTTAGAAGCCGGTTGGAAGTCACTAAATAATTTTATAGGCAAACCCCTGTGGTCAATTTGACCCTGCCGGCTAAAAAACGATAGGGCAGCAGCAACAAAATCCTGTAGGAATTTTCCATGCCCTTCGCCCATTAATAACATCATGGGAACACCAGTCGGGCTTAAAATCAACAGAGACGGCCAGCAGCGAATACCAATGGCGCGCCACATTCCAGATCGTGAATCATTAACAATGGGATGAGATATTCCATATCGCAGTACAGCGGACACAATGTTTGTTGCACTGCGTTCATTTTCAAACTTAGGACTGTGAACCCCGATTACTACAATACCAGTTTCTATTGGAAAGCGTTCTTCCAATGAGTGCAACTCCGGCAACACATGCATACAATTAATGCAGCAATATGTGAAAAAGTCTAATACAATAACTTTTCCTTGCAATCCGGTTACCGATAAGGGACTACTTACATTAAACCAGTCTAAATCTGAAGTAAAGGAATTAATAATATGGAGCACTCATAACTAGATTATTCTTTTACCTGATTCAAATTCAACAGTGAGACCCTTGAGTTTTGCAATGGAGATATCGTCATTCCATCGATCAAGAAACTTGTTAATTGTCCTAGTCTTTTCATTTTCTCCATTACTGCTTCTGTAAGCTTGAAGCAGTTCATCTGTTATAAATGTCAAAATATCAATAGGCGCCAATTCATCAATGCAGTCCATGCTAATATAATTATTACACATAAAATTGTGTATACATTCGGATAAAGATAATGTGGCCAGAAGTCCGTAATATAATCTATATATGCTGGTCGGTAAATTTAATATTATTGTTATTATTAGGAACGCTGACAAAGGAACACGAGCAATGGAAACAAAAATATGTTTGGAGCGCAATAAAAAATTTCAAATGAGAATATGTTAATATGTTTAAAGGAGGATGGTTGTATAATATATATAAAAAAAAATTGAGAAATCGTTTACGTTTATTTTAATAGGTAAAAATATACAAAATTGTTGAGATACCGATCCACTTTTCAAATATATAGTATTTTAAACATCGTTTGAACTTAGCCGATGATGCTGTACTTTACAGTCAGCATTTTAATGTGTCGTAAATTCTCAACGTCGGGCCTTCTGCACTGGTTTTAAGAATATTTCAGTTAGCATTACTTAGAAAGAAATTCAAACGGATTTTGGAATAATATTACATCTAATAAACAGGAGTAACTTCGATTAAAACTTTATTTTTATATAAACTAATTCCAAATGGTATATCATATCATAGCCGTAAGGATCAAATCTGAATCTTTAACGAATATCATGTAATTTTCGGATTTTCGGGATTTTCGGGAAATTATTCTAATTAATCAGATTTTGACATTATTCTTCTTGAGAATATTATTTTGAATAACCACAGAGCTTATATTGAGAAAACAAAATTTGCCATTAACAAAAAAAGAAGTAGTTATGGTCATATCAGTGAATACAGAATTCAAAATTTTAATTTTTTGAATGAAAATATCTGTTAAATTATGAGAAAATTAGACAGATAACATTAGACAGTTTTTATGACAATACGATAGATATTTACAAGACTAATAAAAAAATTGAAAAACGATGAAAACAATTTTTAAAAGTTGGTCGTGGCAGTTTTTCGCCACATACTTAACTTAACGAACTTGCGCTGCGTCTATGTCTCTAGAATCTGCATGCCTAATCTTTCTAGCTTTAAAAGTTCCTGAGATCTCGAAGTTCATGCCTAATCTTTCTAGCTTTAAAAGTTCCTGAGATCTCGAAGTTCATACTCGAAGTTCAACTCTGCTATTGATCCTGATCAAGAATAGATATACTTTATATCGTCGGAAACGCTTCCTTCTGCCTGTTACATACTTTTCAACGAATCTAGTATACCGTATGAGTAACGGGTATAATGAGTTTCAATCATTCGCAACTAATGTTGCAGAAACAGCTGATACTATAGAATTAGTTTTATTTTTTTTTTTTTATTTACAGTCCATGGTTACATTTGAGTTTTTAATAGTATTTTGTCTTAGCCTGTGAGACCCTAGACTGTAGACCACCAAGAAATATATGGCTGAAATGGAACATATATTATTTTTGGCACAGTTTCTGTTCGCCTAAGTACTGGGCCTAAGCCAACATCAATTTTATGATAACAAAATACATTGATTGCTCACACGCACCCGATTCGGTGCGAGATGCTTTTTTTTAAAATGTTGAGATCCGAAAGGAATGTCTTTGCAGATCCCAACGAGGTCCTGCTTTACAATACCTCAGTGTTTGCCACCATCAGGACAGCGAGTGAGGAGCCTATCTATGCTAAACTTTACCCGTACCCCATGAGCGTAGCCAACTTTGTCAATAAGGAGATTCAAGATCTTCTAAAAAATTACATAATCCAAAAATCGGCATCCCCTTATAACAACCCCATATGGGTAGTAGATAAGAAAGGAACCGATGAGGCGGGAAATCGTAAAAAGCGGCTAGTAATAGACTTCCGCAAACTCAATAAGAGAACTATTCCCAATGCCGAACATCTAAATGATACTAAGCAATTTGGGCAAAGCCCAATACTTTTTAACCCTAGATCTTAAATCTGGCTATCATCAAATTACACTCGCGGAACGCGACCGCGAAAAGACATATTTCTCTGTTAGCGGGGGAAAGTATGAGTTCGGCCTTAAAATTGCCACCAGTATCTTCCAAAGAGCTATTGACGACATCCTGCGCGAGCAAGTAGGCAAATTTGGCTACGTCTATGTCGATGACGTGATCATCTTCTTGAAAGACTAGGAATCGCACGTCAGACATGTGGAATGTATATTAAACTGCCTACATGAGGAAAATATGAGGGTGTAAGTCGAAAAATCGTGATTTTTGAAGAAAAGCGGGAACTTTCTGGGATTCATAGTCACCAGCAACGGTGCAACAACGGACCCAGAAAAAGTTAGAGCCATAAAAGAGTTCCCAGAGTCCAAGACACTGTACGAGGTCATATAATTTTTAGGCCTTGCGAGCTTCTACAGATGTCTTAATTTCGAGCATATTAAATGGTATAGTCAGCAGGCACAGGTAGAGAAGTATTCCGGTACGCTTCTCTGAAGCCCAGCAACAAGCGTTCCGGAAACTCCGTAACATCTTGGCGTCAAAAGACGTTATGCTTCGTTTCCCAGATTTTCAGAAGCCATTTGATCTAACGACAGATGCTTCAGCGTATGGCATAGGCACAGTCTTGTCCGAATACTACTTCTCCAAAATGGCAAAGCTAGCCAGTGAAATCGTTCAGAATTGTAGGGCTTGTGTAAGGGCTATGTATAACAGACACCCAAGGAAACCGGAGATTGGTGAAACGCTAATACCATCACACACAGGTGAAATGTTGAATATAGAAATTTTCTCCACTGATAAAAAATTCTTCCTCACTTGCATCGACAAGTTTTCCAAATTCGCTGTCGTCCAGCCCATTAGCTCAAGGACCTAAAGCCAAGGGTTAAACCATATACTGCGACAACGAACCATCGCTGAACTTGCATACAATCACGTCCATGCTGTCCAACCACTTTGGCGTTAACATTATAAACGCACCACCGCTGCACTGCACCTCCAACGGGCAGGTAGAGCGTTTCCACAGCACCCTGGGGGAACTCGCCAGATGAATAAAGATAGACAAGGGCATAAGCGACACAGTGGAATAGTCATGTTGGCCACTGTCCAGTACAATAAGTCGATTCATTCGGTCATCAACAGGAGGCCGGGTGACATCGTCCAAGCGCACCCTGACGAGCCACAAGAAGGGATATACAATGGAATCCAAAAGGCCCAAACAGCGGTTAGGGTCAGAGAAAGTGCCTCTCGGCGAAATAGAGTATTTGATGTTGGTGAGAAAGTGTTGGTTAAGTCCAACTGAAGACTCGGCAACAAGCTTACGCCTTTATTCTAAGAAAGAGTCATAGAAGCGGACTTGGGGAACACAGTCCTCATTAAGGTGGTCCATAAAGACAACTTAAAGTGACTCACCCGTATTGAACGCCCGTACGTACACCCATTAGCTGTAAATTTTTTTCTAGCCACTTGGCTCAATTTTTCTCGATTTAAGTTTACCGCCATCGCCACATACGTACTTTAAGAAATTTCTTGGTGTTGGTGTTTTAAAATGTTGAGATCCGAAAGGAATGTCTTTGCAGATCCCAACGAGGTCCTGCTTTACAATACCTCAGTGTTTGCCACCATCAGGACAGCGAGTGAGGAGCCTATCTATGCTAAACTTTACCCGTACCCCATGAGCGTAGCCAACTTTGTCAATAAGGAGATTCAAGATCTTCTAAAAAATTACATAATCCAAAAATCGGCATCCCCTTATAACAACCCCATATGGGTAGTAGATAAGAAAGGAACCGATGAGGCGGGAAATCGTAAAAAGCGGCTAGTAATAGACTTCCGCAAACTCAATAAGAGAACTATTCCCTATGCCGAACATCTAAATGATACTAAGCAATTTGGGCAAAGCCCAATACTTTTTAACCCTAGATCTTAAATCTGGCTATCATCAAATTACACTCGCGGAACGCGACCGCGAAAAGACATATTTCTCTGTTAGCGGGGGAAAGTATGAGTTCGGCCTTAAAATCGCCACCAGTATCTTCCAAAGAGCTATTGACGACATCCTGCGCGAGCAAGTAGGCAAATTTGGCTACGTCTATGTCGATGACGTGAGCATCTTCTTGAAAGACTAGGAATCGCACGTCAGACATGTGGAATGTATATTAAACTGCCTACATGAGGAAAATATGAGGGTGTAAGTCGAAAAATCGTGATTTTTGAAGAAAAGCGGGAACTTTCTGGGATTCATAGTCACCAGCAACGGTGCAACAACGGACCCAGAAAAAGTTAGAGCCATAAAAGAGTTCCCAGAGTCCAAGACACTGTACGAGGTCATATAATTTTTAGGCCTTGCGAGCTTCTACAGATGTCTACATTTCGAGCATATTAAATGGTATAGTCAGCAGGCACAGGTAGAGAAGTATTCCGGTACGCTTCTCTGAAGCCCAGCAACAAGCGTTCCGGAAACTCCGTAACATCTTGGCGTCAAAAGACGTTATGCTTCGTTTCCCAGATTTTCAGAAGCCATTTGATCTAACGACAGATGCTTCAGCGTATGGCATAGGCACAGTCTTGTCCGAATACTACTTCTCCAAAATGGCAAAGCTAGCCAGTGAAATCGTTCAGAATTGTAGGGCTTGTGTAAGGGCTATGTATAACAGACACCCAAGGAAACCGGAGATTGGTGAAACGCTAATACCATCACACACAGGTGAAATGTTGAATATAGAAATTTTCTCCACTGATAAAAAATTCTTCCTCACTTGCATCGACAAGTTTTCCAAATTCGCTGTCGTCCAGCCCATTAGCTCAAGGACCTAAAGCCAAGGGTTAAACCATATACTGCGACAACGAACCATCGCTGAACTTGCATACAATCACGTCCATGCTGTCCAACCACTTTGGCGTTAACATTATAAACGCACCACCGCTGCACTGCACCTCCAACGGGCAGGTAGAGCGTTTCCACAGCACCCTGGGGGAACTCGCCAGATGAATAAAGATAGACAAGGGCATAAGCGACACAGTGGAATAGTCATGTTGGCCACTGTCCATTACAATAAGTCGATTCATTCGGTCATCAACAGGAGGCCGGCTGACATCGTCCAAGCGCACCCTGACGAGCCACAAGAAGGGATATACAATGGAATCCAAAAGGCCCAAACAGCGGTTAGGGTCAGAGAAAGTGCCTCTCGGCGAAATAGAGTATTTGATGTTGGTGAGAAAGTGTTGGTTAAGTCCAACTGAAGACTCGGCAACAAGCTTACGCCTTTATTCTAAGAAAGAGTCATAGAAGCGGACTTGGGGAACACAGTCCTCATTAAGGTGGTCCATAAAGACAACTTAAAGTGACTCACCCGTATTGAACGCCCGTACGTACACCCATTAGCTGTAAATTTTTTTCTAGCCACTTGGCTCAATTTTTCTCGATTTAAGTTTACCGCCATCGCCACATACGTACTTTAAGAAATTTCTTGGTGTTGGTCTCCATTTTCATAGGTCACAAAAAATATCAGTAATAAATTTCACCCACAGGAACGGACTTATCTTTCTCTTATCTTTATCCTTGGCCTCGGCGCACATCACCGATTATTCGCGCTCCAAGAATATCCCCATTGTCGACGGACAGATTCTGGGGTGGGAGGAGTTTGCCTACGTAAGGCACTCCGCGAACCTTTCGGAGTACACGCGCGTAGTGGGAGAAACAGTCGGCTTAATGGAATACTTCCCACAGTCACACATGAAGCATTTGGTGAGTGTAGATCTCCAGATCTGTTGGATGTATTAGGCTTGCACCACAGGGTGGCCAGGAGCCTAGACTTTCTGGGTTCCATGCTAAAGGTCGTAGCGGGCACGCCAGATGCCAGCGATCTAGAGAGGAGTAGATTTTTAGAAGCGGTATTGATCGACGCGAACAATAGGCAAATAGAAATAAAGTTCAGAACCAGATAAATTAGCTAACCTCCACAGTCAACTTAATTCTAAAGATGACAAAAGAGTCACAAATTGACACCAATCAAATATTCTCGATCACTCAGACTTAAAATCAGTTTGGCTTAGGAAGCCCACCAACAGCCCTATAGGGGACCTCATGTCCGTGTCAAGTGCTTCAGTCCAGTAACTCAGTACACTTTATCAATAAGTTTCCTAAGATTAAGTTTGCTTGCAAGAAAATTACTATCTTCCCCGTTAGCCACCAAGGAGCCATGCTACGAATCATCGACAACGTCATCGCTGAATGTAATAGCGAAGTCTGCACCGTCAAGGATTGCACCGCATCGACCAGCACCACTTTTTGTGGATTGTCGTCGGGTAGCTTATGTGCCAGAGAGCTCCAGGCTGGCGACGTGGCGCACTGCGGGGTGCAACCAAGAAGTTTGGACCCCATTACGTTGTTTCAGAACTGCTCCGATTGCGAGGTCCGATGCGTCACAAACCAGTTGTAGGTCAGATTTCGGTGCAGGAAAGGATAAGAGCGCTGGATAAAGGATAAGAGAGCGCTCTGCTTGCAATATTCGCAGGCTGATATGATTTCTGTAGTACAGAGGATTCGTCGTTGGTCGTTCTTCTTTACATTCCTTAGCAGCTCGGACAGCGGTGCCTGAGTGTGCGCAGATCGGGTTAGACATCTGCGATAGTAGCTTATAACGCCCATCTGCATATATTAAAAATGTTTTAAAAAAAAATGTAATATGGAAAATTGTAATCCAGTTAGGACTCCTCTTTAAAAGCAAATTAAATTATGAGGTTTTGCAAGCATAATGTTATGTACACGAACGGATTTAAGTACTTCAATAGGTACTTCTATTCCCATAATAGAGAATTATGACAATATTTTAAAAGAATTTTAGGATACCTAAAAGTAACTGCTGCTTTAAAGATATAATTTAAAATGAATATGAAAATAAATAAAATTCTTGGGCCGGAAATTTTGCTTTTTCTCTTTTTATTTGCAATCTGTATTAAACAAGTATGACAGTAAATAAATTTTATAATTAATCTTATACAACAAACTAATGGGACGGTACGATGTCACTTCATTTTGTGCCTTGTTTGGTTTAAGGATCATTATAATTTCTGTACATTTCCTTTGGCTTGGGAAGTGGTCAATTTTTAATATCGCATTAAATATTAGCGTAAGAAATCGTTTTCAAGGTTATGCCATCTATTTTGTCCGAACCTGGAGCCTTTTTACTATTCAGCCATTTCATTTCTGATGAAACTTCATTAATACTGATTTTACGAATGGGTAAGCTCATTTGGCAGGGTGACTCGAGAAAGTTATCTACTTCCCTTTCTGTTTGCGGGTTATCAATCTTATTTGGCTTAAATACAGAGTGCAGGTGTTGAGCAAATGCTTTGGCTTGTTCATCATCAGATCTACACCATTCGCCATTACAGTTTCGGACTGTGTTTCTTCTTGCAGGTCGCTTAAGATATTTGGTTTCCATAAATTATGTTCGTGGTTACAAGAATGTGCATCTAGATTTCTAAGATATTCAGCGAGAGATTCAGTAGTTTTTTGAGATCAGATGCAGCCTTGTTATAAGATCTTTTGTCGGCAGGGTAGAGAGTTTCTTGCCATCTTTTACGCAAATATCTCTTGTGTTGTATTTGTTGTCGGATTTCAGCTGAGAGATAGAGCTGATTTGATTGAGTTTCTGGCTGGAAGCTTCGTACATATATAGCTTGCTTTATGGATCTTGTTTGTGAGAAGCTCCACAGCATGGTCTATCTCCTCTCCTGATTTTAGCGAGATATCGAGGCTTATAACTGTTTCCAGATAGCTTTTAAACGCATTGATATCAGTATTTGCAGAAATTACTTGTATGGTTTTGTCAATATATGAGCTACTGTCTTGTGTGTCACTATTATTGGAGAATGGTCTGAGCTTAGATCAAAACATTCTATTATTCGCATGTGTGATTGTGGGATTCCAAAGTATGCTACGAAGTCTATTAAGTCTGGTATCTTTCTACTGTCAGTAGGCCAGTATGTAGGCTAGCCGGTTGAAAGTGTTGTTATGCATTTGTACAGTTCACTTCCCTTCGGATTTGTCAATCTGGAGCCCCACCAGGGGTGCTTAGCATTGAAGTCGCCTCCTACTATAAAGTTTGTGGTCCAAGTTTTTGAAAAAAAGTTCTTAAAATCTGCTTCTTTGAGAGCAAATCTTGGGGAAAGATAAATTGCTATTCCAGATACGTCCGCATGCATACATTTGATCTTGACCGTGGCGCCTGCATAGCATTTTCTCTAATGCTGTCCATAATTTGAAATTTTAGGCCTTGATTAAAATAGCTGCGCCACCATGAGCTCTGCCCGAGGGTTGATTTCCTGCAGCAATTTTGGCGTAAGATTGATAATCGTTACTTTGTTGGGTATTTGTTGGTTTGTTAGGCGGAGCAAACGATTGCGGGATTCCTAAATCATTTTTACTCTGGTCTCTATTGCTATTCAGAGATTTTCGATTGGTTGCTGATTTTTTTGACTGAGAGTACCACCCTTTGTAGCTGGCGGCGTGTTCTTCGTAGCAGTTGGCACATTTTGCTGCTTGTTCTGTATTTTTCGGGCAGATGTTGCTTGGGTGTCTAGAAGAGCATTTTACACAGCGGTACGTTTTGGCACAATATGTTTTTGTATGTCCGAATTCCTGGCAGAGATAGCATTGAACGATTTCATTGGTTTTGCGGGGTGGCTCTATATTGACAATAGCGTTACCTAATATAATATAATATATATAATATATATATATTTACGAATTCAGACCGAGGGTTTGATAAAAAAAACACACGATTGAGTTTTAATTTTATTAAACCTTTTTATTAATTCCATTTATGGAAAGAACTAGAGCCATTTGATTATCACGAGATTGGAAAGTTAAATTGGCTTAAGCGGTGTTATCGCGATTGATAACGTACTCAGTACTGAACTCCTGCATGGAGGCATGCTTGCTGTTTTATAGGCAATTTGGGGAAGCCAAAGAGCGAAGTTTAAGAGAGTTTGGTTGTAAACCTCTATTTTCTTGTTGGAAGAGAGTCTTCTGAAGAATAGGGGTAATTGGAGAATCCTGGGACAAGTGCGTAGGCGTAGGCGCCGATCGCGAAAGTTTATTATTTCAGTTGGCTCGCCAAGTGGTCGAATGCAAATGATTAGGGGACGAGAGTCTGTGTTTATAGAGGCGGCAAGTGTCTATGTTTATGATAAGGCGACAAGTGTCTATGTTTATGATTTGCGATCTGTGAGAAAGGGTGGCTTTGGAACATGACGCTGTGTCCAAGGTTAATCGAAGGGCTCTCGTTCTTTGATTACATTTTGTGCTTAGACTTAGATATTTTGTGTTTATACATTAATGTGTGTATATGAGCTTATACTAGTGTATGTTGCTTATAGTTATCTTATGGGGAGTTGTGGGTGTAATAATGGATATGTTACTATATATATATATATATATATATATAATATAATATAATATATATATAATATAATAATGGCGTTTTGGTCGCACGGCTTTTAATATTACTTATGTTTCTAACAACATGGCCTTTTGACTCTACATCACTGTTAATTTCATCTAAATTTGTATAAAAATGCAAATTCTTAATAACAACTCTAAATGCTTTGTCTTCCTTAAGCTGGCATGTGTGCTACTTCACACAATCATTATTAAGTGTTTTGACTAATTTTCTGAATTCTCCAATACTTTTAACCATTACTCTTACATGCCCATTACGTTGAGTCTTATAATTTTAGAATTATGATAGGCTAGCATTTCACTTATATCATTGACGTCAGACAGAATGATAGGTGGGGCTTAGTAGAATCAGGCGCGCTGTCTTCTATTACTATTTCGAGATCTTCGTTTTTGTCATTTTTGTTTCCTAATTCCGTCGTTTTTGTCATCTTTGTTTCCTCATTCCAGCATTCCGTCGCTTAAGATAGCGAATTTATTTGCGCTGGTGCTTGATGAGTTGTCCAGTGAATTTTTTTTTTTTTTTTTTAACTTCGGGAGAGGCTTGGTTTGGTTTCTTTTTGATTTTACTCTCTGTCATTTCAAAGCAGTTAGGTCTTCGTCGCTGTCGCTCATGTGGACAGCAAAGAGAGTCAACAGTTACTCGGTACTTATCAGCAACCACAAACCTATTGTTGTATTTTATGATTATAACACAAGAAATAACTGAATTTTAAGCAGAAGCTTCTGCACAAATAGGGCACGCCTTAACTTAAAGAGTGTTCGATCGCGACACAAGCTGGCTGTTCTGTGTTTGAGATTCGAGCGAAGAATTCGTTGCTGTTTCGCTTTAAAATGCAAATTTTCCTCAATTATGAAAATATAATTTTGGGCCGGAAATTAGACTGATTGAAGTAGTACTACAGGGTATACATCTAAAATGTTTTAAAACAATCCTGCACCAAGTTATAGAATTTCAGAGTCCTGGACGGGAAGGACAAGTGACGGGCCAAAGGACACCTCATTAAGGAAGATGAACTTTTTTCGAGTCGAGGAAGTCAAGCGGGCGCCTTGCGAAGGAAGACCGACAGCTCAAAGCAACACACAAGAAATCTCAAGATGGGCGGCAAGGAGTCCAAGGCCTTCGACAATACACCGTTCGACAATACACAATAATTTCAACACCGTGGAAGTGATCGACCACAAAGACGAGATCTTAGGCCATCATCACGGCGTTGTTGGTGTCTATGGTCATATTCAGATTAGTAAAGGCCTACAAGCGGCCAGTGCAGCGGCTTAGTGCCGATAACTTTACATTGGAAAATATTGTGTCCAGCATTCTGCAGCCTCAATAAGTGCATCAGCAGATTAAGCTCGAGTAATAATAACTAGCAAACACAAATAGTGAACCGGTCCATTCCGTTTACAAATGCAGCTAACACAAAAATAAGTGATTGCTAGTTCAAAAATTCAAGTGATTAGAGATTCTGATAGAGGTCAATCCATGCCGCAGGGAAACAAACCATATTACCATACACTTATAATATATACATAAGTATAAATTAAGTATTATTAGTAGTGGGTCTGGGGGCGGTCCCTCGCAGCAGTCACTGTACTTTATTAAGGTGATCAAAACTAAACTGAAAAACTTATCAACTGTACTATAGCTAATCGCGGCCGGCAAGCCGACCGCTCGTCCAGCAAATGCTGACTCTACCAAAAACAGCATATCCCACCATATCGGCAACCAATGAGAATCAGGCACAACCCCTAAAGGCGTTTATGCTGAATCGGCATTTAAAAACTCTAGGCTGATCCAATAATCACCAATGACTTATACCGACCTAAGTTTACTCATTAATTGTCTTAACTTATACTTATTGTATATTTTTTATGTGTATAACGTTATTTTTATTTACTCTAAAAATTATTGGTGCACGAATATATATAGGTCTAAGCACAAAATGTAATCAAATATCGAGAACCCTTCGATTAACCTTGGACACAGCGTCATGTTCCACAGCCACCCTTTCTCACAGATCGCAAATCATAAACATAGACACTTGTCGCCTTTATAAACATAGACTCTCGTCGCCTAACCATTTGCATTCGACCACTTGGCGAGACAACTGAAATAATAAACTTTCCCGATCGGCGCCTACGCCTACTCACTTGTCTCAGGTTTCTCCAATTACCCCTATTTCTCAGAAGAATCTCTTCTAACAGGAAAATAGAGGCTTACAACCTAACTCTCTTAAACTTCACTCTTTGGCTTTCCCAAATTGCCTATAAAACAGCAAGCATGTCTCCATGCAGCAGTTTAGTACTGAGTACGTTATCAACCGCGATAACTCCGCTAAAGCCAATTTAAACTTTTCAAAAGTTCTTTCCTTAAATGGAATAAATAAAAGGTTTAATAAAACATAAAACTCAATCGTGTGTTTTTTTTATTAAACCCTCGGTCTGAATTCCTAAATGGCGCAGTCGGTAGGATAAAAAGAAATTGAAGGTACGACTCGTATTAATCTATCATATATCAATCTAGTGACAAAAGATCCTTGTACGACCAAGCGTAACTTTTAATGATTAAACCACGCGAATCGGCGTTGGGTAAACGTAAATCGTAATACAATAAACTTGTTTTATCGGCAAAAGAACTACGTATAATCGTTGGTTGTCACACAATAGTCAACCTACTGCATACGATTAATAAAAGTGTAAAAACAAAAAACCAAAAAAACTCTACAAAAACAAAATCAATTATGGCAACCGAACAAATCCAACTATTATCAGAATCCCACTAGAATCAAGCCTTAAGTCAAATTAGGCAAATACCTTCATTCAGTGGTGACACCCAAGAGCTTAGTGCCTTTATACGAAGGATCGAGTTCATACTCCAACTGTATCCAACAACGGACCCCAGACAAAAACATGAATTCATCAGCGCAATCGAGATGCAGCTCGTAGGAGATGCTTAACGAGTGTCACAATTATCTGGAGCAACAAATTGACCAACTCTAATGAACGCACTCATCAGCGAATATAAAACGCAGATACCATCATTCACAATATCAAATAAGCTTATGCTAAAAAATAACATTAACAAATGTTAAAAATTAAAAATGTGATTATGAGAAAATTGCCCGATAGATTATTTATGACTCTTGCTAGACATGACATAACTACAGTATCTAAACTCAAACAAATAGCACAACAAGAAGGTGTATACGAAATAACATTCAATGACCGAACGAAACACCAAAACAAAAAACAAAAATTACCAACAACATAGTAGTAAGGCACCAAACCCTCCCGTCAAACGGCAGAGAGAAAGTGCTAGTGACCAATACAAAATGGACACAAGCGAAAATATTCTTCAACCAGCCTCGGAATCAGAAAGCGATCCAGAGGAGTAGGTAATCCATTCCTAAAAATTAAATTAAATAATATTACTCTCAAATGCCTAGTAGACACTGGTTCGTCTATTAATATTATGAAAACAAATTTCTTTAATTTCCCAATCAAATTCTCTAAAATGAAAGTCCATACTATAAATGGCACTATAGTATTGAAACAAAGCGCTTCATTGCATTCAAGCAAACTTCGTCCGACTAAACAAACATTCTTTATTCACAATTTCTCAAGAAAATATGATTTACTATTTGGCAGAAACAATTTAGAGCCAACCAACACTCAAATTAACTATTCAACACAAACAGGCAACATAAATGGCTACCCATTTAAAATGTGGTACAATCACATCCAAACAAATGAATCAAAGGTTACCAATGAGTACCCCAAGTCATCTAACCTAGAGGAAACCCCTCTACATTCCCAAAAAAAAGAGAAAATCCTCCGTAAAATTAAGCGAAAACACCACTTAAAGCCAGATGAGCCAAAGCCATATAATCCGGAAGAATCCAAGACTACCAATGAGTGTCTCAAATCTTCTGAATCGGAGGAAAACCCTCTTATTACCACTTACATAGAAGAAGCCGAGTTAAGAGAATCTAACGTATTCAGATTAGAACATCTAAATACGGAAGAAAGGGAACAACTTTCACTCGTTTTGCTCTAATGCGAATTCATTCAGTACAAAGAAGGTGAAAATTTGACCTTCACAAGTACGATTAAACACTCTATTCATACAAAGCACGAAGACCCTATCTATAAGAAACCATATAAATACTCCCAAGCATTTGACCAAGAAGTTAATAAACAAATCAATGAAATGATAGAACAAAAAATAATGAGGAAATCTAAATCCCCCTATTGTTCTCCAATTTGGATTGTCCCAAAGAAAAGCGATGCATCTGTCAAACCAAAATTTCGATTAGTCATAGTCATTTCGATTAGTCGTAACCTCAATGAAATAACCATTGACAACAAATTCCCTATTCCCGTAATGGATGAAATATTAGACAAGCTTGGACGCTGTCAATACTTCACCTATTGATCTAGCTAAAGGTTTCCATCAAATTCAAATGGACCAACAGTCAATACCCAAAACCGCCCTTCGGTTTGAAAAATGCACCAGCAACATTTCAACGTTGCATGAACAACCTTCTAGAAGATTTAATGTATAAGGATTGTTTAGTCTACTTAGATGATATTATCGTTTACTCCACTTCACTGGAGGAACACATAATGTCATTGAAAAGGGTATTTGATAAGCTACGATCAGCGAATCTATAAAACCAAACCCTAACAAAATAAATGCAATTGTTAATTTTCCTATCCCAAAAACTACAAAAGGAATAAAATCTTTCCTTGGACTTTGGCACAAAAGATAATGACTACATGTCCGCCTTCGAGAAACTAAAAGTACTCATTACGTCCGATCCAATCCCAATATACCCCAACTTCGAAAAGAAATTCTCGTTAATGACAGACTAAAGTTATATAGCTATAGGCGCTGTATTATCCCAAGAACATAAACGTATTTGTTATGCAAGCAGAACTTTAAACGAACTTAACTTAATTATTCAGGAATAGAAAAAGAACTATTAGCTATAGTATGGGCAGCAAAATATTTTAGATCTTACCTACTCGGTAGAAAATTCGACATACTGAGCGATCATAGGCCACTTGTATGGCTAAATAATATAAAAGACCCTAACATGAAAATACAAAGATGGAAGATAAAACTTGACGAATACGATTATAATATCCAATACCTACCTGGTAAAGAAAATCATGTCGCTGATGCTCTATCCAGAATTCAAATTCAAGAAAACTTCCTAGGAGAAGATGATCCAATCTCCCTTCCCACAGCAGCTACTATACATAGTGCATCAGAAGACAACCAAAATCACATTCCAATAACAGAAAGGCCCCTTAATTATTATAGCAGACAATTCGAATTCATAAAAGACAATTTTGACGACGTCCAGATAATAAAATATTTCCACAAAACTAGAATAAAAATCAGTTATAAAGAAATGACCGACACCCTTGCTAAAGACTTAATTAAAGAATACTTCTGTAATAAGAAAAGTGTTATTTACTTCCCTAATGAAATCAACTTTCAGATATTTCAAAATGCTTATATTCAAATCATAAGACCCTACAATTTCACTAAAACCATGAAAACCAGTAACAAACGAATAGACATTCAAACATATACCCCTTTAAAAAAAATCATTCTTAAAACACATAAAGAATATTTACACCCTGGCATAGAACAACTAACACTTCAGTTCAAAGAACTTTATTATTACCCCGATTACCAAAAGCTTATCCAAAACATCATAAACGAATGTGAAATCTGTAACATCGCTAAAACCGAACAAAGAAACACAAGATTAACTATTCAAACAACCCCAGAAACCTTCAACCCCAGAGATAAATATGTCATGGATTTCTACTTTATAAACAATAAACAATTCCTATCATGTATTGATTTTATCCTAAATACCCTGATAGATGTAAATAGTAGAGACTGGCTTGAAGCTAAAAGAGCTATTTTACGTATATTCAACGACATGGGTAAACCCATAGAAATAAAAGCCGACAAAGACTCCGCTTTCATGGGCATTGCACCTAAACTATGGTTAGATTCAGAAGGAGTAACCTTAAATATAACAACAAGTAAAAATGGAATTTCTCACATCGATTTCTCAATTCCAGAAAATACTTTACGTATAGAATTACAAAACAAAACACAACACAACTGGTCGAATACCAGCAGACAATTTTATTTTTGCAGGAACCCCTTCCTATAACACACAAGAAAATAAAATAAACAAAACAAAATTAACAAACTTAATGAAACTAGACAAGACTTCAGTATAGACCCCAATTTCAGAGAATCCCCTCTAGTTAGATCAAAAACGACTAACCCACTAACCCAGGAAATTTAAGACAAATAGACGAAACACATTTTGAAGAAACAAATAGAGGTAGAAAAATAATACACTATTAATCTAAGTTTAAAAAGAAAAAGAAAATTAATAAAAGCAAATATAATAATGATAATTCCAGGCCTACTCCCGAAGCATGATACTCATTTTATGCCTCCTATCGACTATTAGCACACAATACTTAGAAGTACCTCCTATCCAGGCCGAAAACGGTTACCTAATCTTTCAAACCGGATCAATAGATTTACCAATAAACTATGAATATCACTACATATCTGTTAATTTAACTAAAAACGAAAATACTTATGAAGAACTTATCAAACAAGCTCAAATCTTTGAAACTCTACCACAAATTCAGTATCTAACAGAAAGACTTAACAGAGAAATGAACGGTATAAGAATTGCAAAACGTAGTAAACGCCGTCTCGCTAATTTTATAGGAACAATGTACACATACTTATTCGGCACTTTAGATCAAGAAGATAAAGAAGAATTACAACAACAAATAGGTGACATCTCTAAAAATAATGCACAAGTAAGCGAACTCAACCACGTAATAGAAGCCATCAATAAAGGAATCGAATTGACCAATCCTCTAAATAGTAACTTTGAAGGAGAACAAATGTTAGCCTTAGTAATTTTCAACCTACAACAATTCACTGAATACATAGAAGACATAGAACTTGGTTTGCAACTGACACGCTTAGGTATCTTTAACCCAAAACTTTTAAAACACGATTCATAAACTCAAGTCAATTCTGAAAAAATTCTCAATATCAAAACATCTGCTTGTTAAATCTGATACGAACGAAATTCTGATAATATCCCACTTTCCGAGAGAAATAATTAAAACACCAGTTTTTGAAATAATACCATACCCAGACGAAAATAGTAACATACTGACTGAAACAATACATGACAAATATTTTTTAAATAATCAAACTTACTCAGCAAGTTCCCAAAGCTTGGTCATAAATAAATGTATAACAGGCATACTTAACCAACTCTCAACACAATGTAGATACAGTAAAACACATTCTGATTTTGAAATAAAATATGTAGAACCTAATATAATTACAATTTGGAACCTTCCCAAGACTATTTTAAGCCAAAATTGTATTAATAGAGAAATTATAATAGAAGGTAATAACATGATAAAAACATTTAATTGTTCCGTTCAATTAGAAGATATAGTAATTACCAACACAATGTTAGATAACACTCAAACTATCTATGTAAACAATAACGTAACAAAACTTGAACCACTAGAATACATTTACACAAAAGAAATAATCGAAAAACACAATCAGACGAATAATATCTTTCAAATAATAACACTTACAGCATTAATCATAGTAGCTATAATTGTTGCATTGTACTTTATTTATATATTATTTTGGCAAATATCTCCCTTCCCCCTTTTTGTCTTTTGAATTTCGCGTCTATGTACAAAGCGCTACAGAGCTCGTATCTGGCAAAACTATACATAATTTGAAAGGTCTTGACATAACCTACAAAACGACGCTATGCATGATTTGGATATTGCGTTCAACAGTTATAGACGTGTAAACATGGAGTTCACTAACGCCGAAATTCGCTATTTTAAAGTTTTCCTTCGTTAAAGGCAAATCCGCCAGAGAAACGTTCCGTGAGATTAATGGTGTTTTGGGGGATGGTACTCTATCACTTCGAACCGCGGAGGAATGGTTTCGACGATTCAGAGCCGGTGAAACCGACACCATGGATAAGCCAGCCGGCGGAAGACCTGTGACGACAAATACCGATCAAATCATGGAATACATCGAGTTAGACCGGCATGTGGCATCTCGTGACATCGCCCAGGAGATGGGAGTTAGTCACCAAACCATTTTAAACCATCTGCAGAAGGCTGGATACAAAAAAAAAGCTTGATGTTTGGGTGCCGCATGATTTGACGCAAAAAAACCTTCTGGACAGAATCAACGCCTGTGATATGCTGCTGAAACGGAAAGAACTCGACCCATTCTTGAAGCGGATGGTGACTGGCGACGAAAAATGGATCACATACGACAATATCCAGCGAAAACGGCCAAGCCGGGATTGACGGCCAGGAAGGTTTGCTGTGTGTTTGGTGGGATTGGAAGGGAATCATCCACTATGAGCTGCTCCCATATGGCCAGGCGCTTAATTCTACCATCTACTGCGAACAACTGGACCGCTTGAAGGTAGCGATCGACCAGAAGCGTCCAGAATTGGCCAACAGGAAGGGTGTAGTGTTCCACCAGGACAACGCCAGACCACACACTTCGTTGATGACTCGTCAGAAGCTACGGGAGCTCGGATGGGAGGTTTTAAGGAGGGGGCTTCTACGAGGGAGGTATTATGAAGTTGCCGTCTAGATGGCAACAGATTATCGAACAAAACGGCGCATATTTGAACTAAATCCGATCACTGTAACACTTTTTATAAAGCATTGAATAATATTCTCGTGCCAATTTCGCGTTCTTACCATACATATATACATATAAATATATACCTATTCTTGTAATAGTGGGAACCAAGACGGATTAGGCATAAGGGATATTTTTATTGTAAGCCTGTTTCAAGGCAATATATGTCATGAATCAAAATTAGGTGTTTAATGTGTAATACTGGTAGATATAAAAATAACTTCTCAGCGGCGAGTATCAGCCTGCACAAACAACAAAAACAAACCCTCAGAGCGACGTTTGTAGTAGTGAATAGCCAACAATTTTTGTTGATGTGTGCACCGTGGTCCGGTGATGAATGCGATACTCTCCGCTAAGACAATTGTTGTAAACTTCGTAGAGCATTGGTGTACTAGCCGTTAATTTTAAATTACTAGTGGCACAAGTCAGCAATATATATTAACCAATAAAGAGTGTTATTAATTTAACTACAACAAAATGAGTAGGTAAATATTTTAATGGGGGGTGCTGAGGCGAGAAGTGGGGTAGGTCAAAAATGATGATATAACGGTTGATGAACAACCTTGACTGAAGGGGATCGTATTGCGCAGCCGGCATCGATCCATTTGGTACACGGACGTGTGAAGGAGGAAATGTGGACGAAACATTGCCCGATCGTTTTACGATCAAGCTAACAGCTTAGCTTGTGGGGCAGTGAGGACAGGCACTTTAAATATTAATTCTCGTTATGTTGGAGAGGTGAGACCAAATACGACGAGCTTACGCTGGCAACCTAGTGCCTGAACATCCGATGCCTCCCCCTCGGGTCTCGGACACTAATATGCTGACGTAACATCTATGTATATGATATGTCAAGTCCCAACAACAACAACGCCACACGCGCAAGATTACAACAACAATATTGCCACACGCGCAGACACATGGAAAACAACAACATATTGATAAACCCGGAATTCGCCAACCTTGCGCTTTCCCAAGTCAATAACCGTGGGACATAAAAAGTGCAACTTGTGCAGATAGCAACGTGAGTAGAGTCTGCACATTCCAAACATTTTGTGTGATCGATAAAGCACCATCGCTGGACATGTGACACCAAGACGTCAATAGCCTGTGGGAAGTTATGCTGACGAGCCACCAAGCCACGATCTCTGGGGAACCAATGAGCAAAACCAGCGCCCCGTCAGCGCAGGCAAAGAAGCCAATCACCAAACGCCACCTCGAAACTCCACAGCGAGCGATCACATTTCATCAACCGGCAACCAATGCCGATCAGCGCGAAGCACCTACGGTGACAGCGACAACGACAACGACCAATGACCCCGATGGAGCACAAAAACTCGGCAGAGAAGCATCAGCGTCAGAATGACGCCTTAGGTCTGATATAAGTTAATTAAGTAATTATTGTTCAGTCTAAAAACTTACACCGTTAAATAAGGAACAATTTTTTTAAAACGAAAATTAGTTAAAACTTTTTCTCTTATATATAACCAAAATCAACCCAAAACAAATCCTAGTTTTAGCATTACCATGTTTATCTAATCGAATCTCGTTAAATTTCTTTTGGATTGAACTAATTAGGTTTTACTTGGGTTTCTCCAATTCTTTGCAGCAAATGCTGGTTAAAAAAATTGAGCCCCAGAAGAAAATAATAAGAAGAAAATTCCTTTTCTGTGATATGTCCCTTTTCCAAAAATACAACAATTAGAAAAAGCACACAATCGTCTGAACGTCATTTTTTTTTGGTTCATTTAATTTTTGATAAATTTGTATCAATGTAACTTTTGAGATGGCTTGTTGAACATACAAAAGTCACACATCTAAATATTTGTGCGTGTGTGAGAGTGATGAAATCAATAAGATCTTAAAAAGAGAGAACGCGCTTTCTTATTATTCTCTCTCACTAACTCAGTTGTTAGTTCCTCTCACTTTATGTGTTCTACAGTAATCGATTTACCATAACAGCGACAACCTTGTCTTTCATCACGAACTCAAATATAAACCAGAAATATGACTTGACGGACGATATAGCATCCGACTCGGAATCCCTCACAACCGATCCCATTCCAGTAACCACACCTCAAGAGGTATTCCCTTCGTATACCGGATTCAATTAGGTTTCTACCAGTATACGATGGTATCCGTAAGGCACTCAAGGAATTTATAGTAAACGTTGAGGAGATATTGATTATAATAAAGGGTACAAAGATTACTTCATATGGCAAAATGCTGTTAAGAGCTATTCGCAACAACATTGAGGGTAAGGCAAATAAAGCGCTATTATCGTCCGGTACTCCACTTGTGTGGCACGACATCAAACAAACCCTGATTAATACATTTTCCGACAAACGCGATGAGTCTACGTTACTTTACGAATTGCATTTTTTATCTCTTCAAAATTTGTCAGTTACTACGCTTTTTGAAAGGATTACAGAAATCAAGACAAGCCTCTTTAATCAGGTTGAAAATCAAGAATTACCGAGTGCAGTAGCTAGTGCAAAGAAAGAGTCATTCAACCAAATATGTTTAAATATATTTGCTTCAGGTATAAAAGGACCTCTGGGTTCTTTCATTAGGTCAGCTAAGCCTACTTCCCTTATAGATGCCTATGAGTCTGGTATCAAGGAAAGAAACATTTATTATCAGGTACAATCCCGAAAAAGAAAAATTGAAAATACAGGTAGTGGCACGGCCTCCACATATAAGCGTAATGACCAGTGGAGACCTATAATTATAAAAAATAATCAGAATCATTTTCACCGTAATACTTATTACGGAAATAACAATCGAGACGGAAATTCACGTTTCAGACAAAATTTTTTAACTCTGATCAGAGATTGGCCATTATGTAAGAACCCGAACAAGCAAACCAAAAAAATACACTTCAGGGAAGCCTATTCAATATTGAAACACCTTCAGCACCTGAAAATTTTTGTCAAGATGCCTCCGACAGAGACAAACAATAACTAAAATGACAGATCTTCCATACATCACTATAAAATCACTCGCAGGACGACCATTAGTTTTTCTTATCGACACAGGCGCTTCCAGATCACTTATGAATCCAGAATTTTCTACCCCATCTAGAACTAGAAAACTTGCTCAACCACTTACCTTGACAACATCTTTAAATTCGCATCAAATACTTGAGTAAGTCAGATACCCTGCATTTAAGGAATTTAACACGTCTGGAAATTTTTCCTTTTTATTGTTCAAATTTCACAATACTTTTGACGGAGTGATTGGCAATCACAATTGAGAACGACATTAATTCACTTACCCATTTGCTTTCAAAACAAATCGAATCCTCAATTATATATTTTAGAACCCAATAAATTTGCAAAACGTGGTGGATTTAGGTGGTTCTATGCCAGTTATTACCGACGTTCTCGTTAAACTAGGAAAGGCCACTTATTTCTCCGCTTTAGATCTGGCTAGTGGCTATCATCAAATCGAAATGGCTGCCGAAGTCATGGCAAAAACAGCTTTTTCCGCGGAAGGTGGTCATTACGAATTTGCCAGAATGCCCTTCGGGTTAACGAACGCTCCAGCAACATTTCAGCGAGTGATGGATAATGTGTTTAAGGAATTAATTGGCAAATGTTTGGACGATATTATAATTTTCTCATCTTCGCTGCAAGAGCATATGCAAGATCTTCATAAGGTTTTTTCCAAACTAAAGTCTACAAACCTCAAGCTGCAAGTTAAAAAATCAGAATTTTTAAGAAAAGATATCGAATAGCTGGACATCATGTTATATCAGCTGATGGCGTTAGGCCTAACCCAAACAAATTAACAGTAATATTAAATTGTACACTCCCAAAATAAGGAAGGAAATTAAATAATTTTTTTGGATTGCTAGGATACTACAGAAAGTTTATTCGTGATTTCGCAAGGATAACCAAACCTTTAACAGCACAATTAAAAGGAAAGAAGACAGTTAAAATTGACCTTCTATGTAGAGCAAAAGAGCAAAACTCTTCTATGTAATGATCCTATCCTACAATATCCAGACTTTTCTAAACAATTTATTCTGACTACAGACGCTAGCAATGTAGCATTGGGAGCGGTACCTGTATCCTTCTATTTGGTAAAAAGTTCAAAATTGTTACGGACCATCGACCCCTGACTTGGTTAATGAATTTTAAAGAACCGGGCAGTAAACTTGCCCGCTGGCGACATAAGCTACTAGAATACGAATTTGAAATTGTTTATAAAATAGGTTCACAAAATGTTGTTGCAGATGCGTTAAGCAGAATAAATTGTAGAAATTAGCTGTAATGACATTGAAACATTGGAAGGCACACCTTACCTTTCCTTTACCTTTCATTCAGAACAACCAAACGACAATATTCATATCTCAGAGAAACCACTTAATGATTTCAGACTTCAATTGATTCTTGGGGAAGGACCGAAGTCTTTTACAAATAAAAATTTGTAAAAATAAAGTACGACGAACAATCATAAACCCAGAGTTCAACTTAGAAACCAAAGCATTAATAATTCTTCTAAAACCCAACAAAATCTGCGCAGTATATACAACAGACAGAATATTCAACTTAATTTAGAAGGCGTACTCACAATATTTTGCTCACAGTAACACATATAAACTTGTTAAATGCAAGATATTTTTAACAGACCTGATAGGCATCGACAACCAAGAAGAAAAAATTCGTACTCAACATGAAAATTCAAATCATAGAGGGGCGGATGAACTGACACTAAAACTCAAAAGAGAGTTCTATTTCCCAAACATGAATGAAAAAGTAAAACAGATAATTCAAAACTGTAATGTATGCAAAACTTTGAAATATGACAGAAAACCAACTAAACAAGCATATCAAAAAACAGAAACCCCGTATGGACCATTAAATATAGTACACACGGACTTGTATACTATTAACGGCCGATAAGTGGTTACAATAATAATAAGATAATTAAATTAAATACATTTCGTAAAGACCTATACCCTAAAATTAAGAAAAAAGTAGACCATGCAAAAATAACTAAAATACAAGAACTTATGAGGATAGACACGAACCACTCCCGGTTACCCCAAATCAAACTATAGACAGAAAACAAAATAGAAGGAATAAATTAACGGCAAGATTCATTCAACAAATAGTTCACGCTGACGCAGGCCCAACGTTGCTAACTAAGAAACTTCATAAATCGAAGATAAGAAGGAATATTAATAGAATAGTCAATAAGGGTTGCAACATTACAGATCCGGATTCCACATCAACATCGAACACGACCTAAACGAAATAAGACTTTAAACTGACAACTACAAAAATAAAAACAAATGAAATTGAATTGTTAAAAAAAAAAAAAAGTGTCAATAACACAAAAATATATATATTATATATTATAATACATTTTGTTTAAATAAACTTGTTAATATAAATAATACTAGTATAAATGTAACCTTAATAAATTTGGAAAGGTTTACGTTAAAAACAAAAAAGGCATAATGAATATAAGAAAAATGAAGAAATTAATAAGTTTAGTCTCGATCATACCTTCGTGGAGTGCAGACGCGTTTTTGCATCGCTGCGAAAAACTTTGTGTTGAGTCTATGGACAAGTCCACTTTCGTGGCAAAAATATTGTTTTTGTGAGCCCGGCGACTAGAGTCGCGGTGTCAGTGATCCCGTTCACCGCTAGTTATGCTCTACGCGATTACAAGTGAAAGAAAAACGGATAAGAAACAATTGCAAATTGCTATCGTTGCAAGTCTCCAAAAAACGCTGAACATTACAGCCTGTACATTACTCGAGTCGAGTGCCGCCTGACTGGGAGTCGGTCACCATGGCCACTCGGCCACGGCCGCCTTATTGGAGCCTATCCGTGGGCACCGTGAACTTGAAGTTGGTAATGCAGTGTCAAGCCGTAGAAATCCTTCACTACGTTCGAAAGTGATTTTGATTTTGCCCCGGATGTGACTGCGGCCCAACAAAAAATGAGAGATGCTCTGAATCGCTCATGGAATGAATTTAGCGCCCTATATGCACCGTCCTCTAACAATGCTCCACCCATTGTAGCTCAAGACCCTCTTTCTGAGCAAGATGACGACGATTTTTGGACCCCACGTCCCAAGAATAACAAGCGACGCTTAGAGTCAAGGTCCCCCAATTCGATCGCCAAAATCACAAAGAACTCAAAAGGCCCACAACCAACTGTATCTGCCAATCAGTTCGCGGTTCTGTCGGATACGGATACAGAAGACGAGACGACTATCCATCTTCAAAACCCCAGCCACAGTCTGCAGTCAAGGTTAAAACGGACCAAGGCGAAATAGCATTTGCATCTATTTATTGCCCTACAAACTTTCTGCGCACCAGCGATGACTTCAACACATTATTCGAGGAACTAGGACCCAAATTCCTAATTGCCGGAGACTGCAATGCACACCATCGACTTTGGGGTTCTCGAAATTCTACAGCCAGTGAAAGAGTTTTGGCTGAGTATATCTTCGGTTCAAATACCCAGGTCCTTGCAACCGGAGTGCCCACGCACTACCCGTACAGCCAGCGTACGCCATCAACAATCGATTTTGCAATATACGGAGGAATTCGCTCTGGGCTTTTATCCATCACAGACAGATTGGAACTTAGTTCTGATCACATCCCCTTGGTAATCTAACTAAGTACTGCTGCTCACAAGCTCTCTCGAAAGACGCATATTCTTCCTCAAAACGCGAATATTCCTCGGTTCCAGGCAGCAGTTAACCAACTTGTTAACCTTAACATGATTCTAAGCTCCCCTGAAAACATTGATGAGCTCTTTGTCCGACACATCCACATCGCTGCTGAATCCTCAACCTGCGGACAAGGTACTATAAACTCACCAGACCCACCTCATGCTCTTTTAAAACCTGAGGTCCTGGATCTGGTGAGGTCAAAATGAACCTTGCGTCGCAGGTTCATGCGTTCCAGAGATCCGGCCGATAAAAGAGCTTATCGTCATGCTGAGAACGTGCTGAAGAAGTTGTTGCATAAAACAAAAACCGATTATTTCGCTAATTTGCTACGAAATCGCAGAATCCCTATAAAGCGGGCTGACAACACTTGGTGCAGATCTGATGCTGAAGTTTCCTTGGCTTTTGCTGACGAATTGGAAGGACGATTTCAGCCATTCGACCTTGCGAAGCAACACTGACATTCATTAATACTGCTCACCCAGCTGCAGAGCCCATTCATCATGTGAGTCCGGATGAAGTTTGTATACAGATACAAAAATTGCATCCCAGTAAGGCTCCAGGATTCGACGGTATCGATAGCAGAAATGCCAAAGCTCTGCCAAAAAAGGGTATACTCTTTCTTGTGCTCCTGTTTAACTTCATCTTACGTATCCACCACTTTCCTACACAATGGAAGTGCGCTGTGATATCGATAATACCAAAGCCAACAAACCAGAGAACCTTGTTGCGTCATACAGACCATATCCTAGATGCCTTTGAAAACGGACAATACAGCTCTGCAGTCTTCCTAGACGTGAATTAAGCATTTGATCAAGTGTGGCATAATGGCTTGCTTTTTAAGCTAAAATCCCTCCTGCCAACTGCGCAATATCTCCTTCTAAAATCATATCTGCTGGAGCGAACATTCATGGTCGAAGTGAGAGGTGAAAGCCCTACCATCAGATGTAGTCGAGCTGGCGTTCCGCAGGGTAGTGTACTGGTTCCTGTACTATACACCCTCTACAATTCCGACCTACTATATCCCAGAGATCCGAGTACCCTTCTGCCAACGTATGCTGATGACACAGCCTTCATTGCAAACTCGCCGTGTTGATTGGAGGCATCCAGGAAAACCCAACAATTCTTGGACCTGTATAGCGTGTGGACCAACAGGTGGAATATATCCATCAATGGAAACAAGTCCCAGCACTGCAATTTTTCCCTGAGGCATAAAGTCCTCTCTAGGGTCAAATTGCAGGACAGTCTTATCCCCCAATCACCCCAAGCGATGTACCTGGGATTGATCCTGGACAAGCGGCTCACGTGGAGGCAGCACACCAATAAAATTGCAGCAACTTGGCGCGGGAAGCTTAGGAAACTAAACTGGTTGTTGAAGTCAGCGAGCCAGCTAAGCCTAAGGAAAAAGTGCTGCTCTACAGAGCCATAGTGGTCCCATCGATGACCTACTGCGTCCAGATATGGGGAACGGCCTCCGATTCGAACATCATGCGAGTGCAAAGGGTTCAAAACCGAGCGTTGCGCACGATCACAAATGCGCCCTG
This sequence comes from Drosophila erecta, assembly GCF_003286155.1. Classification (NCBI taxonomy): domain Eukaryota; kingdom Metazoa; phylum Arthropoda; class Insecta; order Diptera; family Drosophilidae; genus Drosophila; species Drosophila erecta. The sequence continues at coordinate 1,300,117 of NW_020825214.1, read as the reverse complement.
GTATGCAAGAAATGTGGACATTGCAAACGAGCTCAAAATCCTCATTGTTAGGCAACAGATCAATCGCCATTCAAGTCGCTACAACGAACGACTTCAGGCCCACACGAACCACCTAGCGGCTTCTTTGACTAAGCCGACGTCCAGGCGAAGACTGAAGAGGCGACATCCAGGAGACCTTTGGTCAATAAGGAGACAACGAACGCGGGTGCTCCTCCAGTAGTCAAAAACAAAATATATATAAAACCCATTGTAATAAAAATTATTAGTTTATCCCTCCTTTTATGTTTCCATGTAATGTTTGTTACGATTTTGTTAGTTCCTACCATTTAATTGGTTGCTTAACGTTAAATAAAAATGTATTATTACGATTTATCTAAAAGCCAAAAAAAAAAAACATTAAAGATTCTAAAATATCACTATACTAAATAGCAAAAAACTGTACCGATTGTTAGAAGTAAGATAAAATTCAGGAATAATGAAATTCCCGTTTAAATAGCAATATTCAAGCAAAAAGAAATTGCATTTAATATATTACAATTATTTCATTATCCGTAAACAAACTACCTATGTAAGGTACCTATTTGTCTATCAACAAAAATCTTCAACTGAACAAATAAAAATAAACAAATCAGAAAAGCTATAATTCAAACCTATTCGAAGGCATAAACAAAATTAAGGTGAACAAATGCATACCAAAATAAACTACAATAAATGTCAACTAGAAATTAAGTCTAACAGCGACAAGATATTAACAGTCCATGTATTTTAGAAATCAAAAATTTAATGTTCATCATGACGTAAATACCTAATACCTGGACAAGCAAGCACAATCTGCAGCATTAAAAAATTAAACTGTTCAGATTATCGTCGCCAGTGTACTAAGGCTTATACCTACAGATGTTCCAAACTATAGGCCAGTGATCCTCGTTCAACCCATACATCCGTTACGGGCCTCACTCCGTGCTAGGGGGGGAGGAGTTACCATAACAGCGACAACCTTGTCTTTTATCACGTCTCTACTCTGTGCATATCAACGAACGGAATCATAAGCACCGACGAATAACAATAGTGACATACATAAATACCTAATAGTGCTTTCGTCTCTACTACGTCAAGAGAATCGACTAACGGGATAAAAACTAACCATAGAACCATACATAATTATTTTTTAATAAAGCTTGATCATTCTGAGTTGTACCACCTACTAGAACAGTCGATCGTTGGATTATCATTTGATTAAATACACATCGTATGGATGTACATCGTAGACTCCCACCGTCTCGACCTAAGGCAATTTGGTAACTTGTAATTAGAAACTGGTGCCCATAGTGTTTAAAAATAATTCCCAACTTGTTATGGCTTATATTTCACCATACGTTTCCTCTAAGAGCCTATAAACTAGTGGGCAGGAAGTGCCGTGAATTCAGTTAATAAATGTGTTCATGTTTGTGTTGGTGCACGAAAAGTGGTTTCATGTGGTGCGCAGATAAACAATGTACATCCAGGAAGTAGAAAATGTAAATTCTAAACTCTAGACCAAGTCATCGCTAATTGTAATTAGAAACTGGTGCCCATAGTGTTTAAAAATAATTCCCAACTTGTTATGGCTTATATTTCATTATACGTTCCCTCTAACAGCCTTCAAACTAGTGGACAGGAAGTTCCGTGAATTCAGTTAATAAATGTGTTCATGTTTGTGTTGGTGCACGAAAAGTGGTTTCATGTGGTGCGCAGGTAAACAATGTACATCCAGAAAGTAGAAAATATAAATTCTAAACTCTTGACCAAGTCATCGGTAATTGTAATTAAAAACTAGTGATCACAGTGTTTAAAAATAATTCCCAACTTGTTATGGCTTATATTTCACTATACGTTCCCTCTAACAGCCCATAAACTAGTGGACAGGAAGTGCCGTGAATTCAGTTAATAAATGTGTTCATGTTTATGCTGGTGCACGAAAAGTGGTTTCATGTGGTGCGCAGATAAACAATCTACATCCAGAAAGTTGAAAATCACAGATAAGACTAAATATGTTTGTTGCTTATGAATTTTAATATATTTTTGAAAGAAGTACGTTTATATTTTTGTTAAGTGTTTTTGGGCGTATAAAATAATAAAATTGTTAGTACAATTTAATAGAATTTAAACATTTTCAATCTGTGACATTAGTGACGAAATACTTGGACCTTAAATTCCAGAGGAATAATAAATAACAATATTCAGAAAGCTTTTTGTATTTTGTTGCTTTATTTTGATATTTAATTCTCGTTGCGAAAAACAAAAAATACTGAAAATATAAAATTCAGCAAACTCTTAATTGAATATTGCAGCATCCATAAAACTTTTTTAATACTTTTTTAATACTCATGTATAGGAACAACGATAAATCCTTATCAGACGAGAAAGTTTTCGAAGATAATAGGAAACTTTTCGGGCGTTGCACAATCGGGACAACAGAAATGCAGACAAAGCAAATTGCGAGTACGGAGGCCGCAATAGCCGACGCACTTTAAATGCAAGGGGAGCTATTCGATGCAAAATAATCCAAAATTATGGGGGAGTAAGGTTTACTTTAAAGTAAAACTCCGAAAATTCAGACATTCCAGGAGATGGAAATAAAACAAGGAATTTGACGAGAAGCAGAAGGCAAGCTGCTACTACAGCTAAAATGGTGTTTGAGTCTTATGAAGGCAGAAGCCGACATTATTAGGCTGTCGGAATCCTAAAAAATAAAGTAAGAGGTCCAGCGGCTGTTGTGTTAGCCTCAGTTAATACAGTATTCAATTTTCATGCCATACTAGCACGCTTAGACGCACGGCGCAACCGCAGCGGCCGTCCTGAATGAACAACACAGAAATGACGCTTTATACGCTTTCATATCTAATCTAAAAAAATAACTAAATATAGCCGTTTTTCCGGCACAACCACAGGAATTGTCATTATCATTAGCGTTAGATCAGGAGGCTGAATCAAGCGACGATAGAAGTGGCTGCGAAACCCCCTTCGGCTGACACAATGAAGAAAAATTTATAGACCATAGCAGGATGGGAAAATTTGCAGAATTATTCGAACAAAACCAAAGTTCGGGATACTACAAAGAGCTAAAAGGGGAGCCAACAATCCAAATGGTTCTTTTAGACAAAGACCACACAACAACGAAATAAATGGTCTAAGCCAGCCAGTACCAGACAACCCACAACATGGCAAAGAGGGCAGTCGACACGGTATCGACAAAGAATCAACTTCATGCCGCAAGAAAAAACCCACAACGAAGAGATAGAAGATGAACTGGACTTTTGTAATTTTTTATGGTAAAGTTCCTGTTTCCCTACATTGCACGTACGGTAGCAGGAAGGGAAATAAATCTATTACTCGACACAGGCACCTCTGTAAATTCCCGGTGATGAAAGGCGTCGTGGCAGCGGATAAACCCTTCACAGTACTGAAAAAGATAATAAATGTCTAGTTTCGGTATTCAACGTAAGCGCGAAAATCGATGATACTGGAAATCATCTACACGGTGTGTCCCAAAAATAACCGAACTTTTTGGATATAAAATAAAATACACATTATATTATCTTTGAAAGTTATTATTTATTCAAAATAGGTTCCATTTGACTCAACACATCGTTTGGAACGATTAACCAGCGCATGCATAGATTTTTTTATGTCATTTATAGAAATGTTCTTCAGTACCTCGGTTACGGCTGCTTGAATGGCTGGGATATCATCATAAAATGCTCCCTTCATCTTGGTTTTCAGTTTTGGAAATAAAAAATAGTCACTTGGTGATAGATCAGGCAAATACGGAGGATGATCGATGAGAGAAATCCCTTTTTTCATTAAAAATTCATTCACTTTTTTGTCTTGTGAGGTGCAATAAAAACAGCTATTTTCCTGCTGGATATTCTGGTTTAACACGACCGATTCTTTTCCACAAACGATGTAAAACGCCTAAATAGTATTCTCCATTAACAGATTGACCTTCTGGAACAAATTCCTTGTGAACAATACCCTTCGAATCAGAAAAAGTAATCAACATTGTCTTGATTCGAGACTTCTGAAAACGCAATTTTTTTGGTTTTGGCTCGCCCTTGGACTTCTATTCAGTAGATTGACGCTTAGTTTCTTTGTCATATTTTTTGGTCGTCATTTAATTCATGTGGAACAAACCGCGCACAAATCTTCAGTAAAAATTCTCCAAATAGTGTTTTTACTCGTATTCAATTCTTCAGCCAACATTCTCGTAGTAAAATTTGCATCGATACCAATGATTTCACGGACTTTTTCCACCAGTTCAAGACGATTAGTAGTTTCTGGACGTACTGCTCTAGGGTCGTCATTTAAATCCTCACGACCAATGATTGCATGACAATAAACATTTTTGATTAATTTGTATGTCTCAGAAATTTTTTTTTTTGAGTTTGACACAACATTTTATATTTGCTCTTGTTCCATTTTATTTTTGAACCACTAGCACACTTTTGGTTTTATTGAAATGGCTGTCACTTTTACATCTGTCATCCTGTAAGTCGGTGAAGTTAGGTGCGTTTGAAAGAGGATGAATGTATCTTTTTATTGTTGCAAATTTTCAATACATGGCGCTGTATGTTATATGATTTAAATATAAAGTTCGGTTATTTTTGGGACACACCGTGTACACACTAGCAACGGTTTTAAAAAGATCCAGTTTACTAAAGCGGAAAACGTGAGCTTCATAAAAAAAAACCAATATCAATGAAATTATTGTAAAATATCATGTATAAATGTAAAATATAAAATATGTGAGATTTGTGGGCGTTAGAGTGGCAAAAAGTTTTTTTGCAAATCTATAAAAATTTCCAAGATAAATTAAAAAATTAAGAAATGTCACATTTTTCAAAAGTGTGGCCGTGACAGTTTTGTGCGGTTTGTGGGCGTCAGAGTGGGCGTGGCCACATTTGGAAACAAACTTGTGCTGGGTCTAATTTCATTAAAGATTTTGTAGTTCATACGTACAGACAAACAGTCGGACGGAGAGACATGACCAGATCGATTCCGCTATTGATCCTGATCAAGAATATATATACTTCATAGGCGTAAATGCCCGATTAACGGTAATGTGATTTGAACGTTCTTTAATTAGAAGGTAAAATGTGAAATTATTTTGGAAAACGATTCCGCAAGGTGTCACGATTACAAAGGTCATAAAATCCAAAAATCGATTAAAAGATTTAAAAGTTGATTTATTTCATCAAATTCCTGGAACTGCCTGAATACTAAATATTAAGCCTAAACTCGGACGTCGCTGCTGTCGCTATAGCTGTGCCTTCCCAAGACTTGGCCAATACAGACTTTCTGCTTATGCAGAATTAGTGACGGATGCGTTACCGTCGTGGGTATTGGAGTCATGTTTTTGCTGGGCTGTTGTTCGTTGTTTATGTTGGACTGCGACTTTGTTGTTTTTATTGACCTCGCTCTCTTGTTGTTCTTGTTAGAAATTCGCTGAATGTCTGCAGATGTCGGATGTGCTAAGGATTTGGCTGTATATGTGTTCTTAGAATGTTTGGCCTTAACTCGTCCCTCTTTAGACGCAGACGTCCTAGGATGCGATGTAGAGGCGTTTTTTGGTTGGTATAGCAGTTGTCTTCGACTATGTTTCTGTTGTTTCCTTGTTTATCTGGTGGCCCCTGTTAAATAGTTTTTGTGTCACTACCCAACCAATTACTGCGATGATTGTCAAGAGCACAGTCTCTAACACCAAGACGTTGATTGTTGCTGTCGTGGTGTTGTCGTCTTTTACCTTATTTCGAGCTACTTGGTATTGTTGATGTTGAATTCATTCACCGTTTGTAGTGAAATAACTTTTTCTTCCTTGCTTTCTCGTGCCTGGAGTTGTAGCACTAGGTGTAGCTTCGGCATACGTCATCTTGTTCTCGTACGCGTCCTTTCCTATGACGATTGTGGATTTGGATTAGAAACGTTCCGGCCAAGGTTGTCTCTTCCTTGTCGATGAGCAGGACGCTCCTCAAGTCGTTCAAGATAATGGTGCCAGTCAGAATTTTGTCGTCATCCGCTACGTGCTGGCTGTAATGCATGTGGTGTAATGGTGTGATGCATGTGTCATTGCTTAACGTTGTCGTTGCTAGATTTACTTTTTACAAATTGACTTATCGTTATGGAATTCAGTCGTCAACTGTCATAGCCAGTGTGTGAACGTGTTTTCGTTGTGCTCTGTTAGACTACAGATTTTTGATGTTAAAAGAAGATCGAGAAACGGACATCCTCAACGCGTGGTTTTCGTTGGTGTTACTGGAGCTGGTACTACTGTGGTTGGGGTTATTGTTTCTAAAAAACGATCTGAGTGGTCTGAGTCCATATCCGACAGTACCAAGAAATGAATGGCAGATTCAGTTGGTTTTGGGCTGTTTGAAATCCATGTGATTTTGCAACTTGAATTGGGAGAGTTTAAATCTAAGAGGTGCTTGTTGTTCTCGGGTCGGGGTTCCAAAAATCGTCGAGAATTGTTAGAGGACGATGCAAAGGGTATGAGAGAAAAACAAGTACCACGGTGGGCACCTGTATATATAATATTTAGAGCAGTATTAGTTAAGTATTGGAATAAGGCATAGATTAGGAGGTTAAACAGGACCCACAAAGTGCACCTGAACATACGTAGGGTTAAACATTGTATGATCGTGCGCTGCGCGAAAATTTCGTTGTTTACGCGGTTGTGCCGGTCAATTCGGCAATTCTGCAAAACCACACGGTGGATATGTCTCACAGTTCTGCACGTTACCTGGGCGTGGTGGTACCTAGTTACCAAGTGGTTGTCAAAATTTAAAAGTTGGCAATTTCTGCAGCTGATAAAACTGCTGACAGCGCTGCCAACCTATCTCAGATCTTGAGCGAGTGGCGTTGCCAGATCAACGGAGAGATCAGTGCTGAGGTGCGACCGTTGGGCGCGTAATTTCAAAATTAAATTTAAAATTTCATTTGTTACTGCTTTCTTGTGAGCGTACCATTCTGTTAGAAAGGGAAAAGGGCATAAAAGGAAAGGGCTCACTGTGCCGCTGCCTAAGCAGATGCTCTGGTGTCCGAACCGAGGCGGAACAAATCACCATCGGTAAAACGCCGGGGCGAAATCCGTGGCAAACGTGGGAACCCTTATTTAGTTGGTGCTCCACAGTAACAGTAGGAATTTTGTATAGTATATTATATGGATAGCGCAGTGGGGACAGTCCCCCCGATCTCAACGATCCGTTCAGGAGAAGCTCCAGATTGTCGAGATCCTCCACTAGAGGAGTCGGAGATCAGAGTTCCGGCGGTCGTGAGGGGTGAGCAAGCAGGTCAAGCAGTCATAAGACAATGGAACACATTATCGTGCAATCGCAAAAGGGGGGAGCGAAGTCGCCAGCTGAATCGCCACATCGGTCTTCGGACCTGGCCACGACACTCCAGGACGAGGACCTGAAGAGCATTCTTGCCGGATGAATGGCTAGATCAACATCCTGGTATCAGCTTTTGAGATCCACCGGCACTTCACCAGAGAGGCCAAGGGTGCAGTCACTGAACTCTCAGCTCTCAGCAACAGGGCGATCGAGTTGCACGAAGGAACCGCAAACGAGCGTATGACGAGCATTGCTACCCAGACGGAGGCCCAAAAGCATACCAAAAAGGCTATAAAAATGCGCATGTGCCAAAGGGGCAAGTGCCCAAGGTACAGGCGCACAAGCCAATCAACCCTATGGTTAATATCAACGGAAGAAAAAAGGCGACAATCAGTGCAAATAAGTCCAAATGCTGTCGAAATCTGTCGCCAAGAGCGCTAGCACGAGCGCTTAATGGACCAATGTGAAGCCTAAGCGCCTGTGAAAAGAACCAGAGGCACTAATCGGGAAGAAGGGGAAGAAGGGGATGCATCTATGTAGAGATGCTTAAAATCGGACAAACACGTACGCAAAATACGGAGAACGCAGCAAGGTGAGCTACTGCTGGAAGTAGAGAAAAAAGCCTCGGAAAGCGTTCCATCTGCCTGGTCACTCAATTCAAAGGCGTCCTGTTAAATCCAGAGGATGTCAGAAGCCTTCGCAAGCTGCGGGATGGGACGCCGAGAGCCTCAGTGCTTATAAACGCGAACAATGCGATTGCGGTCATAAAGCACTGTAACCATTGGATGGTCAAGGTGCCGCATAATCCAGGACGTCTGGCCCTACAGGTGTATGGGCTACGGACATCTAGCAGCGACCTGCCAGGCGAGCCTAAATGAAGTCAAGAGCCATCATAATGCACGCCCTAATTAACCTAATCCAGCCTTCTGGCACAGATTGCGGCGGAGCGCAATGTAGACATCATGGTCCTAAGCGAACCTTACGCCACTGGATGGGGACTCTCCTCCATGATCCTAGACGAGTCAGGGAAAGCAGCTATTAAGTGTTGCGGCCCCTCTCACGTTCACGAACTGGCTGCCTGAATTGCATATGCGTATGCGACCAGTTCGAGGAGATGCCGTAGGTGCTTGTACGCCACGCGAAAGGACGAAGCCCGAATATTATTGCCGGAGACTTTAATGCCTGGGCAGTGGAACGGGGAAGCAGTGTATCCAACCACAGAGGCCGAGCTGTAATAGACGCTATGGGAATGCTGGACCTGATACTGGTGAACGACGGACGGAAGCCGACATTTAACAACGATAGGGGTACGTCATTCATTGACGTTACCGTCGTCAGCAGAGGGCTAGTGGCTAACTCTAGCTGTATGGTCCATGACGTGGTAACGCTGAGCGACTACGCTCTGATTTCAGCCTTTCACCGGAGGGCACGTCTTGGAGACAGCAGAGAAGAACTGGCAAGCATTGGACACCAGGAAGATTGATGGGGACATGCTGGAATACCAAATCGATTCCCTGGTAATCCCAAATGGTGTTGCAGGAAGTATGGCTTCTGACCTCATGAATATGCTTATCACAATTTGCGATGCAAACATGAAAAGGAGGAAAAATGCACAGCGCAAACCTCCTGTATATTGGTGGATTGCCACTAAAGATGCCACTAAGTAAGAATGCCTCAGAGCTAGGAGAACGGCGCAACGACCAAGAGGCTGTGCCCTCCACGTGGAGCTCATAGGGCTTTTAGAAGAAAAAGATTAAAGCTCAAGCACGGCATAGCGGCTGCCTACGCGCGTGCTTATAAGGAACTGCTAAATAGCGTAGACGGATATACCTGGGCTTTGCCTATAAGCTCGTAACCAACAAGCTAAGGAAGAGAGGGGTAACCCCATCGGACCTGGGGTGCTGGCTAACATTGTAGCGGAACTATTCCCAGCGCAGACTACATTATGGTGGCCGACAGCAGCCCGATTTCCCGTGCGTCAAAGAACTTGAAGTCGTCGAGGCAGCCAAGCGTATCAAACCGAATAAAGCCCTGGCCTAGATGGAATTCCTGGACAAGTTGTCAAAGCAGTTCCTTTGGGTAGACCTGATAATGTCGTTTGGACGAGGTCCTTCCAACGAGGTGGAAAAGCCAGAAACTAGTCCTGTTGGCAAAAGGGAGGGAACAGCACAAGCTGCAAACAGTTACTTCCCTTTATGCCTGCTGGATATCGTTGGAAAACTGTTTGAACTTCTCCTGTATAGTCGAATAGAAGCAATCACCGAGAGCACCAACGGCCTAGGAAGTCAGCAATACGGCTTTCGGAAGGGGAAGAGCACCTTGGACGCACTCACGCTCATGATTTACATGGCCCAGAACGTTCTTTCCGCCGATAGATGGCTAGGAGGCAGGAAGGAATACTGTGCAATTGTGACTCTGGACGTAAAGAACGCATTTAACACCGCTAGATGACCCGTAATCTTCAGAGCCATGAACCGAATGAGGATCCCGGAGTACCTGAGGGTAGTCGTTGACAGCTACTTTGGGGACCGGGTGCTGGGGAAGCTGGCGAAAAAGGAAACCGAGTTTCAACAGGTGTTCCTGTGGAACTTCATATACGGTGGGATCCTGGTCATCAACAGGCCCTTGGGAGTAGAGCTGCATTGCTTTCCGGACGACGTGGCAAAACAATCGCAGACTTACAGGATAACGCTACGATTGGAGCTGCCATCAACTCGCTCGAGCCGGGCTAGCAATCGCGGCGCACAATACCGAGGCTGTTCTACTAAAAGAAAAAAGGTGGATGTGCTGGTCTCCGTCAACGGGACTCAGGTCACTTCTCAAGAGTCCCTTAAGTACTCTTAAGTGTTATGCTTGACCACATATTATCGTTTAAGGACCATGCGAGATACTCTAGCAAGAAGGCTGTAATTACAGCTACTTCATTGTCTAGACTCATACCCAACGTTGGAGGTCCCAGAAGATCCGGTCAGGAAACTACTGGTGGCGGTAGCAAAGGCAACGCCGCTCCAATCTGGAGCAATGCCACTAGGATCATACCAGAAAGGAGCGTTGTGTGTGGTTTGTCGTAAAAGGAGTCTAACGGGTGGAAAGAGGAGCCCCCATGGCCAACTGTTAAAGAACGGAGTGCGATCTGGCCTCACATCTTGTTAATCGAAGTCTTACCTTGACTGGCAGTTCCGATGAGGGAGAAAGTACTGAAGAGCACATGGATATTTTTGTTTTAGTTCGTAGGCATAATCTCGCTAGGGATTATGAATAGTGCACCTACGGAAGGTAGGTGGTATCTTTCGAAGATTTTAAAAACCATACCTACCATAAGGCATATAATAAAAAAAAAAAAAACACCGGCAGAGCTAACACGGTAAAGCCAACACCGGCAGAGAAAACACCCAACAGAGTCCCTGCATTCCTCTCAAGAGAGGAAGAGCCGCGATGACATGACTGTACCGAGCATGCAAATTAAACCAAATACGTTTGTATTATTAAATGGGTCTTTTATTAGAGCCAACTGCTCTGAATTCTGGTCTGTTACGAACTAAATACAAATCAAATTTATTAAAGCCTCCAAGTCTTCGGTTGGAGGCAGCGGACTCAGCAGAGCGCTTAGTCAGCGCCTCGTACCGTCTGGAGTTTCTTGCCTTCGCGCACATACCCGCCTCACATTACGCGTTACTGGGCTTGCTCAGCGTCGTCGATGTTATTGTTGGCACATCCGGTCTTGGATGGCATTTCGGCGGGTCGTTGCACCCCTCTGAATTGCTCGTGTTAACTCCTCCTTGTCTTAAGATGAAGTCGTCAATGGTCTTAGACGGCTGTTGACGTTAGGCTTTCAGACGGTAGATAAGAAAGATGATGACCAGGGTTATTGAGGCTGTGGCGGAGACAGAACAAAAGTCCAGGTGTTGCCTGATGGCAGTCGGGATTGAAGGTGGTTGATGTGCTGCAGATTTACTTGAGCCATGGCTGAAACTGCGGCTTTCTTTTTTGATGTTCCGATATTGTTGACGTAAAGGGTGCCGTTTATTTTAATTTTTTCGGTATATGAGATTCCTGATATTATCCGGCGTATTCCCTTTTCGTCGGTGATATTTATCGTTACATCATTGGTGATGAGCATTCCCTCGTCGATCATGGTGACTGGGTCCAAGTGTCCAGGCTGAGTGTTGCAATGGGCGACCATGCCAGAGATGAGTTGATGTGCGCAGGTTGGCGCTTTCGATCTCCTGCAGAAGGTGGTACATTGCAGTCCCTGACGGCGAAGGTTTCCGTCCCGCAATCCGCGACCGTGCTACCCTCGAAGCACGTCCTCGAAATCTAAGATTCTATTTTCATGCTGTACCGGGAATATTCTTATTTTTCTACAAGTTAACAAAGGCTTCGGAAATTTTATTAATAAGTACAATAGGCCTTTTTTTTTGAAAAGTTTTTATGCTAGCTACCTTTAAAATATCGGACACGCTAACGTTTTTGGGATGTTTACTTTCGTCAACATCATTCAAGATTATTGGACTTATTACGTTTAATTTGGAAAGGGTGATTGCAAGTATTAAATTTTTAAGATCTTGAATTACAACACGGTTTTTTGCCAAAATCGTCTCGTACAAATGTTCTGTGTCTAAGTTGTTTGATTTTAAAATAGAATTCATGGATGAGGTGAGTGTGTTTAATTGCAATTGTATTTTGTCGTTTATTTCTATCTGTCCGTTTACCGAGTCCGTTAGCTGTCCCTGTCTAAGCCTCACCGGGTCCCAGTCGTCAGAGTCAGGTGTCCCCGCTATTGCTTTCAAAGCAGTCCCTATAAAATTAAGACTACGGGCATGTCGGTGACGCACCTTTAGTGTGTCCAGAAGAGTCTCTATTCGTTCCAAGTTCGTTTCAAGTACCCGTCTCATGTGCTCCTGTTTAGTTTTATGGTCCAGGAAGAAGTTGTCAGTAGGACTACCGGGAGTAGCAAGTTTCCTAACCTAAGTGCGAAAAATATAAAATATAGAGAGTAACAAACGTCACTAAAGTATTATAAGGTGATAATATAAAAAAATGTATAAAAAATATAAAATTAAATTGGGCACCCTCTTACCGAAGATTGTCCTTATGGACCACCCTCCCTTTAATAAGCACTGTCGTGCCCAGATCAGCACGAGTGGCCTCTTCTGAGCAGAGTGGCGTTAATTTGGTACCCAAGCATCTGTTGGTTTTTAGCCAGACTTTTTCGCCAAGTAGGCGAAGTAGGCAATACTGCTTATTGCCTTTGTGTGCATTTGAGTACCTAAGTGTTTTCTCTTGAGCCTCTTTAATTTAGTCTCTTATTGTGCCCGCAAGATCTGGTGGAATAGCGTGAACTAATTCATGAGGCTTTTTATTTGTGTTTCTGTCCGAGTGGACAGTTCTGTTATACTCTATTGTTGCGAATATAATAAGGTCGGTCGCCTCGGTTATGTTTTGATCTATCTTGATGCACCGTGCGATTTCCGCTAGGGTGCTATGAAATCTCTCAACTTGGCCATTAGATGTGCTGTGCAACGTGGGCGCATTTGAGACCTGTATATTATACCTATTTTCTAGGATGGTTCGTATGGTTTGTGAGTTCATAGACCTTTCATTGTCGCAGTAAACTGTTTTTATTTTGGGGAACAGATTTATTAGTTGTAGTATCGGAGTTTTGATATCTACGATTGCTCTTGAATCGATTGGTTGGACTATAGCGAATTTTGAAAATTTGTCGATACAAGTTAGAAAAGGCTTTTGATCAGTTGAAAATATATCTATGTGGATAATTTCCCCAGTATAACCGGGAATTGGTGTTTCCGCTATGGTTTGTTGCACTGGATGACGATTGTATTTTGCTTTGGAACACGTTCTGCAAATAGCGGTGCTTTCTGCCGCTAGTCGGCCCATTTTGGGAAAAAAGTAGTCACGAAGGACCTGTTTTACGTTTTCCTGTCCTGCTCTATGGACTCTATTGTGTTCCGTGGTCATAATTTCCCTTTGTTCGGTACTGTTTGACATATCGATGACCAAGCTCTTACAATGTCTAAATGTGCTGAATGAAGGCGAGTATAGGTAGCTCGCAGTGGATTGCATTAACGACATATATTTTTACTAAATCTTTTAGTGAGCGAAGCAGTGTTGTGCGGTCTGTAAATCGCACAATGTGACGCGTTTTTGATTTAAAAAGGATGATTGACTTTCTAGACGGGAAATCCGTCTGTTCGATCACTATTTGGTTCCTGAAGCAGTTTACAGGTTGTTCTGTTGACTCTACAGTGTAGGTCAACGACTCCTCGCTGTGGATAGTAGCGATGTCGGAATGTGCATCATTATCTAAAGCATTTACGTTTTGCCGCGACAAAGCCATTGAAATCTCGGTTCCGCGTAACGTTCGAAAAATCATGGTGATCGGACGACCTTTCTGTGAAAGAACAGCCCCTAGGCCGCTTCCAGAGGCGTCAGTGGTCAAGTCAAATGGCTGAGTGAAATCTGGGTTTGCCAACATGACATCTTCAGACTCCAGGGTGTTTCTTACTTTTACGAATGATTTTCGCTGCTCGTTGGTCAGTTCCAGTTTGACTTTCTTTGAGTGGTTTGCACCAATTTTTCCGTTGTCACCTTTTAGAATATTCGTCAGAGGTCTTGCGATGCTAGCAAACCCCTTTATGACCTGAGACTGAACAATGTGGATTGGAGGTCTTTTATAGCCTAAACCTTTTCAGGTGAAGTTCTAATTCCTCCTCAGGACACTGTGAATCCCAAATATTCTACGTTCTCTTTAAAGAACTTAGATTTTTATACAGACATTCTCATGCCTGCATCGCACAAAGTTTTTAGAAAGGCGTTTATATCATTGACATGACTCTCCATTGCTTGGCAGAAAATGATTACGTCATCGACGTAGACATAGCAAGTTTTACCGATGTGTTCTCTCAGAACATCATCTATGGCCCGTTGGAAAATACTAGGGGCATTTTTTAAACCAAAGGGAAGTCTGCAGAATTCATACTTCCCGTTGTTGACCGAAAAAGCTGTATTTTCTCGATCGCGCTCCGCGAGTTCAATTTGATGGAAGCCCGACTTCAGATCAAGAGTCGTGAAGTACTGAGCTTTTCCAATGTTCGACAGTATGTTCGATATGGATGGTATAGGATACTTGTCATCGATTGTTTTCTGATTCAGTTTCCTGAATTCAATAACGAGACGTTTCTTCCTATGACCTTCTTCGTCAAAACACTTCTTATCAACAACCCAAATTGGGTTATTGTAAGGCGAGCGGGATGACCTTATTATTCCGTCTGCTAGGAGTTGTTTAACCTCCGTATTGACGAAATTGGCTACACCCATAGGATATGGGTAAAGTTTTGAATATACGGGTTTCCCGTTAGTGCGGATCGTGGCGACCGTATTTATATTAAAGGGGAGGGACTCGTTTGGGTCCGCAAAGGCTTTTGATCTGTTTTTGATCATCTTTTTGACAGCTTCGTTGACGGCGTTTGGCACGTCCACGTCATCGATGTTAATAAAGTTTACATTTCTGCATTTTGAGTAAAAAATTTGCTCTGAACCATGATCATGCTCGATGATGTTTTTGTTAGATCAATTTTTGCATTGACCCTTTTTAGCACATCCAGTCCAACAATTCCGTCATATCCGTTCAGGTTGTTTAACAAGAAGAAGTATGACTTAACATTGAATAGATGGATCACACACTTTTGTTCTATTTTTGTATGACCATGGATTAATGTGACTTCGAATGGAGTTTCCTCCGGTTTGAAGTGTTTTAATTCTGTTAGAGGTTTTATGTAATTTTTGGAGGCTCCTGTATCCAACAGTAAACTAATTTCCCGCCCGCTATCGTACGAATTATGTACGGGAGCAGGGACGTTCCCCTAAAAAATTACATGATTCGGAATCGGATGTGTTATCTGCCTCGATTTCCGTTGCTTCGTAGGATGACTTTACCCTCTACTCCTGGTCATTTGATTGCTCTTGAGTCGTATGGCCGTTGACGACTGCAAGCTGTCTGCTCGCCCCTGAATTTAAAACGTAATGTGGGATCGACGTCTTTCAGGACCTAGGTTTTGCGTATAGCCTTTTCGAGGATTATTTGATTAATTGTTCTGTTGCGTTTGGCCTTTATGTTTTTGGTTTTTAGAAAATTGAGAGCCCTTAGCTTGATTACTAGTGCCTGATGCATTATTGTTTTGGTTTCTCTGGAAAGCACCCTGGGAGTTGTTGTGGTTATTACCTTGTGGGGTGCTATGAAAACAGTTACCCTGGCGACGGTTTTCCGAATTGTAAGATTTTTCTTCTACATTTTTATTAAAGCTTGCAACGAACCAGGCTCGTTCATTGCAAGACTCTGCCCGTTGAGCCACTGCCAGTGCTGATGGCAAATCTTTGGCCGCAGCTGAGAGATCTACATGTCGGACTGATTTTTTTAACCCGGTCACAAAAGCGTTCAAAGCGTCCTGCCGAGATCTATTTTTTAAGATAGCGGCAGTATTTGTGTCATAAGACAACAATGTCTTACTAATAATAAGAATTAGCTTTCTCTCAATCTCATTATAAAAAGTCATTAGGGGAAGTTCTCCCTGACGCATAGTAACCATTTGCTGCTGCGTTACCTCGATTGGAGTTTGTTCTGCATATACGCAGTCCATTCTAGCTATTATAGCATCAAAATTTAGTACTGTATTATGTGACGAAGGCATTACTCCCGCGGGGCCTATTACCTTGTTACGTATGATTCCTACGGCCTGGTAGGTTCTAGAGCTACCCAAATATGGTTTGTAGATTTCGTAGGCGTTAACTGCTGCGGTTCGCCATGCCACATACTCATCTTGTTTTCTGTCAAAACTTGGTATGGACTTTACCAAGTCTAGTTGTTCATTACAAGGGATAGCTGCGTTATGTGGTATTTGCTCGTATACCACTAAGGGTCCATCCTCATTTATTCTCTGCCTATTCTCAACCTCTTTAAGCTGTCTGAGAATATCTTTTGTTGATGCTCTAGTGCGACATTTACGGCCGCTTCCATGAGTCTAATTACATCTTTTTTACTAATGGTAACTGAGGTTTTCGCCTGTTCCTGTGTTGGTGTTGCCTCTTGTTGAAGGTCTTGATGTTGATTTTGAAATTCTTGATCGTTAACCATTTTTACTTTGTCTGTAAAGCCGTCTATTAAGTTTTTTAATTCTATATCTTTATCAGTCTCAGTACCGTCAATGTAACCCCCTTGTTGGTTATTATTTCTTATGTCTTAATAGCTCTGTATTAAGTCCTCGTCACTGTCGTTGTTTTCGTTACTGTTTCTATACATCGGACAATGATACGTTCGTCATTTTTTATTTTATAATTTGTAAAGACTTTAATTTTCCTTTTATATTGGTATATTAAAATGCAGCGAAGACGGTAGATGGTTGATCCGTTTATCCTCTGGTTGTCGTTGATTTAGCTGTTTACTGTTGATTTGCGCGGTTTTCACTGTTGCTTGTGCAGCGTTGTTTTGTTTTTGTATTAGATATTTTTGTTTGTGTGTTGCTATTCACTGTTGTTGTGCAGCGTTTTTTTGTTTTTTTATTAGATATTTTTGTTTGTGTGTTGCTTTTCACTGTTGTTGTGCAGCGCGCGAGTCCGAAGGGTTTTCAAAGAAAACCCGATTACGAGACCTTGATTTCTAGATCTTTTTATTACGGATTTTACGTTATTACGACACTTAAGCGCGTTGGGCGTCAATTAAACCAAATACGTTCCTTTAATAAAAGCCAACTGCTCTGAATTCTGGTCTGTTACAAACTAAATACAAATCAAATTTATTAAAGCCGCCAAGTCTTCGGTTGGAGGTAGAGGACTCAACAGAGCGCTTAGTCAGCGCCTCGTGCCGTCACTCAGCGCGCACATGCCCGCCTCGCATTACGCTGACCCTTGCACATCGCTTTCGCTAAAGCGAAATGCATTACTGGGCTGGCTCAGCGTCGTCGATGTTATTGTTGGCACATCCGGTCTTGGATGGCATTTCGGCGGGTCGTTGCACCCCTCTGACTTGCTCGTGTTAACTTGCGTACAAAACGAGGTGAGTCAAAGCTCGACGATGCCACGTAAGCGTGCTGCGGCAGAGGAGGGCTGCCGAACGCGCAGTGAGGAAACAGTATCCCAGTGACGAACCGCATCCTGGTAAATCGGTCCACCATTTCCAAGCCACTCTCAAAGCATCTGTTGCTCATGTTTGTCTTCTGGGGTCAGATTCCGATTTCATGAGTTTGAATTTTAGGAAAGGGAAAAGTGGTCGTGTTTTGTTACTTTGTTTAATCTGTTCGATATATCGTTTTCCAAGAAATATGTCTATTGGTTTTTCCGTGTTGTTGAATAAACATACGTATAGTACTCTTCAAGTGCCTTGAACAGGAGTTCCGCAAATTCAAGCGTCCTTTTGTCCATCTTAAGGCATCTTAGTATCTCGGTTGCGAAGTAAAAACTTTCGAGTTGTCCTTTACTAATGGAAGTAGGTGTCGTGTGACTTTTTCCTTTAGCTGCTCTTGCAAAAAATCTTGAAAACTTTGGTTGTTCAAATCAATTGGTTTGGGCATACCGAATACTATCATATTTTCTCTTAGTGGTTTTTTATACTTTGAGTTTAGTTTAAAATTAGTTTTATTTTATCAAACTTTGAGAATTTATCCGGGCCGTGAGTATTAGTTGCTTTTGGGTCGTGTAAATGTCTATGTGAATGATTTGGACGGGGTACATTGGAATGGCAGTTGTCATATTTACGTATTTTGGCCTTGCAAATTTATTAGGCCAGAAAAATAAACTTCCTAAGTATTTGGAATTTTTTTTTGATAGTGCTGAGGGTGATGGTGATGATACGAGGGCGCATCATGATATGACGAAGCTAGATAGATATATGAAGCTAGATTCCGTCTGATCTTGTCGAACGCACTTATCGCGTCGTTGTCTAAGACTATCTTTGTTTTGTTTGAAATGTTTTTTTGCAGGCGTCCGTGTTTATCGCTCAGTAAATTCATCAGTGGTTTTGCTTGTTTGGAATAGTCGGGAAATAAGTTCTATAAAACTGACAGTGCTCTAGCTACGTCTCTATCTTTCGTCATTTTGGAGGCTGAATCGTTCTTTTTCCTTTTGGATTGACTGATGATTTGGGTTGTCGGCTTTTTTCAGATACTGTACTTTATCTTACATTCTTAAGTTAGTACTTAAGTACTGTTTTTTTCCTTTCTTTATTTTAAATTTGTCTAGCTAATTTTTTTTTAGCTTTTGCTTTACACCAATATGGTTTATTATAAACATTACTCGTGGAGTAAAAGGATATACCAGATTCGTTGAAAAGTATGTAACAGGCAGAAGGAATCGTTTCCTTCCTTCACAAGGCATTCAACGTATCATTCTAGTCCCGGATTCTTCGAAAAAATCTCTCTCCCTTCTTGGACACGAAATCGGTAGTCTCCCTGTGGACACAAAATCTCTATCTCCTGAGACTGTCTTCCCGAGAATGTGTCCTCCCGAGAATTACAAAAACTTCTCCTCCCGAGAATGTGTCCTCTCGAGAAGGAATCCTCCCGAGAATTCTGTCTTCTCCCGAGAATGTCGAGATGTCTCCTACCGAGAATGACTGTCTTCTCCCGGGAATGTACTACTAATAACGAGAACATTTTTCGGGGTTAATTGACACTCGTTTATTGTTCGCTACCCTTTTCGAAACTAATGTCGACTACGAAGATGGATGAGATCGAATCCAGTGAAGAGTAACTTCAGAATCCGACCAGTATGCAACTCGTTCGATAGGGACTTCTAATAAGGGTTTGATTCTATGACAGAGATCTGTGAGAAGGTGAACGGCACATAACTCAAGCCTTGGGAGTGTTTTGGTCTTGAGCGGCGCTACTTTCGACTTTGAGGTCAACAATGATAATTTATAACCTTTCGAAGTTTTGCTACGAATATAAACGCAAGCTCCATAAGCTATCATGAATATGTCGGCAAAGGCATGTAACTGTGCTGGTGACGTCGGGTCGGTATGCACGAACCGAGGAATCGATATAACATCCAGTTGAGACAGAGTGCTTTTTAGTATATTCCAAGCTGTTTCCAAATGCTATGGAACCGACTTACCCCAATCTAACTAAGCCAAAGTTCCTGGATCTTTTTATTTAGGATTTAGGATCTTTCCTTTAATGACAATGTGACTTAATAAGCCGAGGGGGTCAAACAGCTTCGATGTCACTGACAGTATGTTCCGTTTTGTCGCTCGGAGACCCATGACGGTCAATATTGAAGTGTCAATTTTGAACTTGAAGGCATCTTCGCTAGGCAACTACGATATTCCAAACGCCTTAGTTGGCTTGAATCCGAGATAGGTATCGACCTAACTGTGCTCTCAAATGCAGTGATCTCAGGTGAGTTTAAAAACCACTTTGTCAATTCAAAACTGCTGCTTGAAGAATCTGAGACACTTCAGACTACATTGTCATTAGCTCCTTTACGCATGCAGCACCAGTTAACATGTCATCGACGTAAAAATCTGATCCAATTAAGTCGGCAGCTCTAGGAAATGAAAATCTTGCAGATTCACTCACCCTTTTAAAACACCGAATAGCCAGCAATGGGGCTGGTCCAGTACCATATGTGAGCTCAAGGATTCAGAGGGGTCTCTCCTCCACAATACGTGTTGAAACTTCCTATCCTCTTCATGAACCATCACTTGACGATACATCCTTTTTATATCGGCCGTCAGGGCATTCCTGTGCAGCCGGAAGCGAAGTAGCGTGGAGTACAACTCTTCTTGGATAGTCGGCCCCACCATCAGAATGTCATTTAAGGCCACCTGAGACGATGTTTTACAAGAAGCATGGAACACGTACTCTGGGGCCTTAACACGCATTGATGGGAATAACATAATGTGGAGTGGAAGGGATTTTGTTGTCTTTTCAATCGTTTTCCTTTGTTGTCACATCGTCTTCATGTTAGGATCTCGAGACAACCTCGAAGGAGTTGCCCAACCCATTTAACTTAACAGACTTAACAAACTCAAACCTTTGCATCACAGAGAGATGCCCAAACGGGCTATAGTTCTGTAGTAAATGATCTGCTGCATTGCAATAGCTACAAGTTTGCTGAGGCTTGCTTTTGGAGGAGGAACACGAAAATGAGCTACGATTATGTGGCTTGCTTGACAATAATTTGTCTTTCTTCGGCTTTGTCGATTCTTTAGCTGATAAAGGTTTATATCTGCGATTTAACATTTTTTCGAAATCGATCCAATCGGCAAAGTCTCATAATCTATGCAATACCAAAAAAATCAACATTGCATTCGATTTGTGATACGATATTTTCGGAAGACTAAACAATGTTAAAATATTATTCATAAAGATTTAACAATCGTTATTGTAAACCTCTTTTAAACTGGCCAGTGCCTTTTCGTAATTGCACTCGGTGACTTGGTAAGCTTAAAATGTTCCTAAAGCTTCAACAGACAGACAAGAAATTAAATGGTTACATTGTTTGATAACTGTAATGCTGGCGTCTTTATGAACCAAAGTTTCGAAAAGAATGATAAAATTTTTGAACCCCAAAAAATCTCCACTAAATTTTGGCAACGCCAAATTCGGAAATCTCTCACGAGTTGGGACTACAGCAGCTGATTCTGAAGTTTCGCTGACGCTTCCAGGCTTCTGGCAGATACCAGAGACATTATTTTTGCCTTTGGTCACTATACAAATGTCTTCCAACTCGTCGCCAAATTCATCGCCACGATCTATATCTTCTATCTGTTCTTGTAATTGATTTTCCTTATGAATTAAAGCAATTAAGTTTTCGAGTCTACATTTTCATTCTTCCTTTAAATTTGGAATATCTCCCTGATATAGTCGCTCGTTTAATCGGCGAATGGTTCTGAACCGACTTTTAAGCTAGGTTTTTAGCTCTTCCAGAACATATTTATTTTTCGTTTCTTGGCTCATTTTTAACTAATTATTTTACATTTTTTTAATTTAAAATTAAATTATAATGGCCGAATCTAAATTTTCTCAAATCAGACCGACAACAAAAAACTAATAACCTTCGAATCAATAATTATAAATAATTATATTTTTAATTTAATAAATTATAAATTTTTTGTACGAAAAGTATATTATATTAAATTTTGTCTACTGAGAACGAGGAAAAATTATTTAACTTGAAAGTCAGTATCGATATTAATTGTGGCTGCAAAGTGACGTCAAAAAGATTATACCCGACGAATACAGGGTAGTGCGTCACTTGGCGATCCGCTAATCTAACCGCGCCAAACGAAAACGGGGCAAGCAACAACAACGTAAGCACCGGTGCGCAAGCGAAAACGAAAAGTTCACTGCTACAGCTGCTAGTATATAAAGCTGTAAGCTGTATTAGTGCGCAAGTTTGGATTTACCTCTCAACTATTAATGGCGACAGTGATTACGGTAATAAATAGAATAACAATAAATAAATTTTGCATTCAAGAGCGGTTCAATTATAAAAAATATAAATTGAAAAATTTGCATGGAAATCTAGCTCTACGTATCGATATACGTATGTGCCAATCAGCCACTTTTCTTTACGGTAAAAGTCCCTCGGTGGTGGAAGCAATATTTAGGAACCTGGATCAGGTATAACGCGACCGACACGAATATGTTTAAATTGAACACTAAACACGTCGTGGGCAACAATTATTTTATTTGGCTCACCAAAAAAAGAAAACTTTTTATTTGCACTTTTTTTTATGTATATGTTTGTGTCACTGTCACTTTTTATTTTTGATGCCTTTTTTTATTTAATTATATTGTCGACCCGGCACACCATGAAATTCTTAATTAGTTCATTAAGAACACAACCAAAAACTTTGGTGGCAAAATAATAAAATTTTCCGGCGGTGACGAAACGAATGTGTATACACTTGACGATCTCAAGATTTCGACTTCACTTATATTTCCATAAGATCATACTTGACGCCTAGCTTAACGAAGGTTAGCGAAGGCGGAGCCAATTCGCAAAGACCGAGAGCGAGCTTTATTATGATCCCGCATTAGCCCAAACTTTCTAACTTACTTTAGACTTTAAAATTTACTCCATACAAAAAAAAAACATAATAGAATGGTATAGTCGAGTTTCCCGACTATCAGATACCCGTTACTCAGCTAGTGGAAGTGCACACGAGAAATTTCAACATTTTCTGGAATATCGGTAAAATTTGGGGAAAAAATAATAAAATGAAAAGGACCCTTAATATTTTTTAGTGTTTTTGGATTTCTGGTTGTTCGACATAAGCTCCATTCTAAGCTTTATGCTATTTGCTGATAGTTTCACCAGTTGTTTCATTCGGATACTATAGTTTTTGTCTATGGTTAGTGTGTAATTTTTAACGTTAATGACCGCGTTTGGTCGATTTATTGTGTCGTTTTCTAGGATACAGTAAAAGGGTTTCAGTGTGGTCTAAAGAAAAAATGTGATGGGTCTATCTCTGCTTTTGAACAGAGCGAGGAAGATATAGTTATTGGAATTCGTCCCCCTACAAAACAAGTAAAAATTTTCTCTTCGCTCTTTTTTGGATTTAGAACCAGATTGGTTGTATATAATTTTTGTTCGATCTGGTGACAAAAAGAAAATTGAGTTTGGTGTCATCTTTCCTGATACATTAAAAAAACAGTCATACAGGCCATAGCTCCCTCAGAGAGTATGTGGTGAGCGAGAGTGAAACGGCATGAGTAAGAGTAGGACGAAAGTAGAACAGAGAGTGCCTGCGTGCCGATTTAAAGAAGCAACTGTACCAATTTGGATTTTGGATATGACTTTGGACCCGTAGACTGGTCACATCAAGGAATAGCGCCTTTAGGAGGCCTATATAATCAGCCCGAGCGCTAGAAGCGCGAAGGTCAAGGTGAACGAGAATAAGTGTGAACAACGCGAAGAAAGGCAAGCAGCAGGGAGCTACAGCCGTCAAAGTCAACAAGGAGCAAGATCGCTAAGTCGAGACGTTCGGGACGAAATAAGTCACCGAATTGAGACACAGGTAGCTGAGGTCCAGTAAGAAAAGCACGGCTAGGCTGAGACGCCGTGCTACACTTCGAATCGAGACCCTGGCGTTGGCCCGGAGAGTCCGACAGTGTTGGAACAGGCGGGTCCAATCCTAGCAAGGACCCACGTGCGTGGCGGGATTGTGGTGAAGACCCGGCCGACTGTGTCGGAGATTGCGTTCGTAAACTAGGCGGTTGCCCAGAGCGTTTGTACGAACCGAACAGGCGTGGTAAGTGTTGTTACTGGTGAAGGGTTAATCACGCTTAATATAAATTTGGTGGGGCGAACACACATGATCTTCTGAGCTAGCCGCACGTATCTCATAGCGAGTAGATTAACCAAAATCAATTCATTACATCTGGCTTCCAAAACGTGAGTATCCCGGCAGTGATTACGCGAAGATCCAAAAACAGGTCAGGGAATGGTGCGGAATTGATGCAGGGGAAGGCTCTGAAATGGTTCATTTTCAACAATAGACAATGCAGGACTTGGGCCGAGTTCATAAAGTGTTTTCAGACATACTTTCTACCCAGGAGACACTTTGCAGAGCTTGCACACAAGGTGAGTCAAAGAAAGCAATGGTTTAGGGACTACATGGTCTAGAGCAGACCCTAATAAGGCCTCTGGGATACGGGAAAAATGAAAAACTAAAGAGATTATTAAGGAGAGCTGCATGCGAGACCTACGATTAGGGTTGAGATCCTATCTCGTGGACGACCAAGAGTTCGAGGAGCTGCACAGGGGACGGGAAGCTATTGCGAAGGAACACCAATTTAGCCGAAACAAAGACCAGGCTGCGGCACAGGGCACATGTAGAAGGTGTAAGGAAATGGATGATAAAGGCTCACAGGCCCAGGAACAGTGGGCACAATCCAACCCGATCCATTCCAGCCGACTGAACACAACCCTATTTCGGCGGCCAATCACCACCCAGGTGTCGCAGGTGCGGTGGACACGGGCATTGGGCAAGAGGCAGCCGGCAGCTGCTGCTATTCTGCTGCATATGCGGAAGAGTAGGAATCAGATGTATCGAATGCTGCCGAGAGAGAGCAGCAGTTGTCCGCACCGGAGCAGGTCGACCTTTTCTGCTTCTACAACAAAAACACCAGAATCCCAGAAGAGCTAAAAGGGAGAAACGTCAGGAAAAGGCACACTCAACGTTTTCCAAATACAAGAAGCAAAGGCGACCGGTTCAGCATCAGGCCGACGCCGGAGTTAACGGGAATGTGCCGGAACTATGTAAATAATGCACTTACCCAAAGAAAAAAAAAAATCCTCCCGAGGAATGGCATGCAGAATGATGGTGTAGGGAAGGAAAAAATAATGATAAACAAAGATAAAACATTTTTGGCCATTTCTACACGGGCATTTGTACACGGCGCTTGCCTGGAGGACGCAGCCGTTACCTACAGCACTAACGACAGCACTTCCTAGCCCAAGCAACGAGCACCCAGTAGCGCAGTCCGCACAGGAAGACGAGAGCGGCATGACAGAAGAAACGAGGAATTCGAGCAAACCCGTCCGAGTACGTCCCCACCAGGTTAAGGAGAGGTTAGGGGTGAAACGTTCGTCTTTTACTAGGCGAATTGCTACAGGGACTGCGGCGTAAGCCGGGCATTTGCACGGAGCGTTAGTGGGAACTCAACAGGCGTCTGGCTGGACCAGCCGGAAGAGAGCAATGAACAGGAGGATGCGGCTAGTACGGCGTTCCTCTTCAGAGTCCAGCACTTGCTCACCCTAGTCTGGGAACGGAGACGCTTCCCAAAAGCCCATAGACCACCTCCTCCTACCAGGATAAGCAACCACATCCCTAACGGAGGAGAAACGCCGGAGGAAAACGGAGAATCTAATTAAAGTGCAACGCGAGACCAATAGAGTACAATCGAAAATGTGCAGGAGTTGTCCGCAGCGGTAACGATTGGTGAAGACAAGGCTACGATTGACACCGGGCCAACAGCTAGCTTCGTTAGCAAAGAGCTGTCGGACAAAACCAGCTAGTTAGGTTGTCGAAGTAGAAGTCGACGAACTTCTGAAAAAGGGAATTATAGAGGACTCGAGATATACCCCGGTGCTTGGACCCAAAATATGCCCACTTGCCTTTGCCTACCAATATGATATAATCGTAATTGGGTGATAGGAGGATCACAAAAGAAACCTCAGAGAAGTGTTGCGCAACTTGAAGAACGCGAACGTGGAAAAATAACAATACTTTAAGCAAGAACTATTGTACCTAGGCGTACCACCGCGTCATAAGCCAAGGGATAGGTAGGGACCCAATCTAGGTATCAGCCATAGAACCACCCAGCGACCTCCTTCGCAAGGGTAGTGGTCACAGGACCTCCAGCAAGTCTTTGAGGAAGTGAAAGCATGGCTGGTCACGAACCCAGCCTTGTCGTGCACCGAGAAAAGCTACTCAACAATGACAATTGTGTGGGCAATTCGAAAGTTAAAGCCATACCTGGCGGGTTACCCTGTAAAGGTGGTGATCACTTGAAGTGCTTAAACAACGTTGAAAGCCCTTCGGTAAAAATTGCCAGCTGGACACTAGAAAGAACAGGAAGAGCCAGTTGAACGTGGTGGCTGATGCACTATCAAGGTAGCCACTATCAGAGTCGGTGGCCACTCCACCAGACACCCTACGGAGAACGCAGGGGACAGAGGCCAAAGCAGAATGCAGCTGGATCACAGAAATGCGCTGAAAAATAAAGGCACATCATCAGAAGTTCCCAGACTATGTATTGGAAGACAACACCATGCTGATCGACAAATTCTGGAAATTATGGTACCCTTGCGAACAGCCACAATGGAAACTTTGCAGAAAGCATTTTGGGAGTGCATAGTCGCGAGGTGGGGCGTTACGAAAGTGGTGACCACGGACAACGGTATGCAGTTTACCAGGCGGCCGTTTAAGAAGTTTTCGGCGATATGGGAATAAGCAGCAGTTAACGGCACCCTCAGGAGCATTAATTTGGCCACCGCCTGAGTCAACAGTTCCTAACACGCAACACGACACCCGTTACAGCGTCAGGCCACGTCCAGAGTCAAGGGAGACATGCCACGACCGAGACAGAGGACTTCCACATATAAACATTTCCGGGACAATGAGGTCAATAAATAAAAAAGAGATAGGACGACTGGTTATTCGTCTGGCCACCGCCAGAATCAACAGTCCCTACCACCTAGGAAAGGTAAGATCACCACCGTCGGGCTGGAGAGCAGCGACAGGAATCGAGAACGGACCCAGCACGACATCCGTTTCAGAGTCAGACCAATGAGAGAGTCAACGGAGATATTCCACAAGCGAACCACAATAATTCCACATATAAACACACCCGAGACAGGAGAATTTAGGTAACGGGAAAGGTAGTAAGGAAAAGGAGTCAAGATAACTGTTTCGTTGTCTAGCTAACGTCAGAGTCAACAGGGTGTACCGGCTAGGAAATCCCGAAGAAGAGGAATAGGGGGTACGGGAGGATAGATGACTGAAGCCAGAGATAGACAAGGGAACACTTAAGCCCTGGTCCCAGAATGCAAACGGCAAGAAGACATAACGGTGCGGGAAAAAGGGAGAGACTCCGATGCAGACACCGAGGGAAATAACGGGAAGGCGACAAAAAGGAGACTCGAAACTGAGGTATCGTGAAGAAGGTGACAGAAGGGTTGGGTCACAGGCTGACCGCTCTGGGTCAAGATCTAGAAGCGCACGCCATCGAGGAAGGGCAGTCGGGGTTCGCCGGCCTACCCGAGCTCGTCAAGCTTTGGAGGCTGGAGGCCGACCGTTTAAAAGCGGTTGGCCGCCGGTCTGCATGCAGCAGTGAGCGACCATGGCGGAGAAGGAGAGGCGGTTGCAGGAGGAGTTTCGGAAGGCGGAAGGCGTCTCGAGGTTGCGAGAAATTCCGGGTGCGGGTGTCGGCGGTGGGGATCCAGGAGTTTAAAATTATAAAAACAAAAAATGAACAATAAATTGAAGGCCGGAAACGACGCAAGGAATCGCTGCATATATTTGGGTTGTATAAAAATCATCAGAATGCAATATTAAAGCGATCTGGAAAAAAATGAAGAAATTATTGTGCGCAAGGAGAAAAGGAGCACTCACGTGTATAGAGGAGGGAGGCTCGGGTGGGGAATCAGGAGTGTTAAAATCAGCATAGAAGGGCTCCCATGCGTTCATCAAAGGGGCAAGACAAGGCCAGAATGCTACCAAGAAAAATTGGATTAAAAGAAAAATGAGGAAATGAGAACCTTTGAAGAGAAAACGTACCTGCGAATAATTTCCTTCTCGTCACCATGTGACGAGGAAGAAGGATAGGTCATTGTGTTGAGAGGAAATCGGTGCTGTGGAACACCTGATATAGCTGTGAGTATTGAAGGAATCTCAGGAGTGTTCACCAAGTATGGCAAGAATGAGTCCGCAGCTGAGGTCTAGTAAGGCAAGCACGGCTAGGATGAGACGCCTTGCTACACCACGAATCGAGACAAGATCCTGGCGTTGGCGCGGCGAGTCCGATAGTGTTGGAACAATCAGGTCCAATCCTTGCAAGGACCCGCGTGCGTGGCGGGATTGTGGTGAAGTCCAGGCCGACTATTTCGGAGATTGCTTACGTAAACTAGGCGGTTGCCCAGGCGGGTGCAAGGACAAAAGCAACTTGGTTGCCCTGCTTGGGATCAGGTTTTGGTGCCTCTTTGCCTCCTCGCCGCCGCCAGGCCTCCGTGACCGGCCGCAACTCGTTTCCGCTTGGCCCGTCTCCACTTGCCCATTCCTGCACGGGGATGGCAGGTCGAGCCCTGGGGGAACAGGGCATGGACGGTGCTTTCCAGCGCAGTCGGGTCGGATGGGGATTGGATGCCGGCATGGATGCCCTTGACGGATGCCCATCCGGTAGGCACTGCCCCACGGGTCACTTTCCAGTTCGTCACAGAGTTTGAGAAAGCATTCGCGCTTGCTGGCTCTAATCGCCTTCTTGAATACCCTTCTTGCGACCTTGTACTCCGCGTGGCATGCGTCCAGGCGCGTGGTTCCTCGAACTCTTTGGATGAGTCGGGTCATCAAGAGAGAGGCTAGGGGTAACAGCTGTAGATCCAGAGCTTGCCTACTTTTCCACATGCCCAGATGGCTGGATTGCCTGATCGGTCACTGTCCCCCTGTCACTGGGGCCAACCTGGTATGGCTCGCTGACCACCTTTTAGTTGAGTTGAGTTGATTCAGTTGCATGGAGTCGGTATCTGGCGAGCACATTTGCATCCGCCACTTGCCACTTGCTTGATGCTTCGCGTTCTTCTTGCCGGAAGCAACGCAGATAAAGCAACTGGGCTCCTTGAAGCACCCTGAAGCCTTGTGTGCCGATTCTACACACCTGTCTATCAGGCTCTTGCATCTACTAGCAATGTGGCCCAGCTCTATAGCACCAAGGCGGGCCGCTCATCTCGTGGATCCGGCACAGTGACCAGTCTATTTTGATGCTGCTGTGCTTTGACACTGTCTCCTCTTCGGGGACGGGCAGGCTAAACACAGCTCTTTGGGTTCCAGCTAAGGTTAGGCGAATGCTCCGAACTTTCACCTTCCTTAAATCTATCCCGAGGTGAAAGGCGATACTAGCAGAAAGCTCCTGCGTCATAACCATCGCGTCGAGACCACGGACTTCGAAGACCGACACCTTGGAGTCCTTTGTCATGGCGTGGACATCGGCAATGCTCCTGAGCGTCTGGGCGATACTCTCCCTTTTGGTGCCAGCGCTTTGTGCGATTCCCTTGGCCACCTATATGGGAAGGATGAACCAAACCCACGTTGCCAATCCGCAAGATGCCTGTAGCAGGTACGGTGGACACGGGCATTGGGCAAAAGGCTGCCGGAACCAGCGGTTGTTGTACTGCTGGATGTGCGGGGAAACATCAAGCTTCGTCAGCGAAGAGCCATATAAGTCTATTTTGATGTTTTCATTCTGAATGTACAACGGTGCCCCAGTTATGGTTCTCATAATCTTTGATTGTGCTCAATATTGCTGATGTCAATATTGCTGTTCCTGGCATTGCCCCATAGCTGTGAGTCATAGGTCCACATAGGTTTCAATACAAATCAGAGATTCATTTCTCAATGTCTATGAGGTGTGCTGTGCTGTAGCTTGGATTGGGGACCTTGAACGGCTAAGGATAGATGAGGTATAAAGTAGGACCAAGAACGCTACCTTGTGGGACTTCAGAATCGATTTTATAATCAGTGCCAGTGGCAGTGTTGCACTGCACTGCAAACTTTCTGTCATAGATGTATGACTTTAGAAGTTTGTGTGTGCTTTTAGCTTTAAACATTGTGGCGCTGTGAAACATCATTGGCGTTCTATTTGCATCTATTTGCATCAAAAAGTTTTGGTTACACATCATGTCTGAAATGGTGGTACGCATAAATGTCACAAATTCTATTATGCTCTGTTCCGTATCCAATTTTGTGTAAACTTCATGTGGGGGCTGGGAATTTTGGGCTGAAGCCGTCATACCTGATTTTAAAACGTTTGCAAATTTTATCTTGTTGGTGCTATAGCGAAACTTGTTGCTTTCGAAAAAGTACTTCAGGACTTGTTTCTGATAGTTTCAGCGAAACTATATCTTGGTGTACTCGTGTTCATTCCTTGGCAACGGCTTTTCAGTTCTTTTGTTTTCTTTATTTGCTTGACAGTGTGTCGAGTCTAGGAAATCGCCACTTACCTGGCGAAGTGTGCAATACGACGTTGTATAGTTCGTACATTGCACATGAGAGTTTCGTTTATGCGGCCCTTCTACTCTGATCTTGCCGTGCAGAAGGATCTGGAGTTTATAAATTGGAAGAACCTCGTTTTTTTAAGATGTCTTCTGGTTCAAGCACAATCTTAAGGAATGGTTGGGGCTGTTTCTGTTTTTGATATTGAACACGCTTCTGCCGCAGAATCCTTTTTTCTTTAGCCCCTCAGACTCATCAGACTCAGACTTTAATACTACTTGTAGGCCTTTGCTGCTTTAAAGCTAGTAGATGTAGAAGCATACTTTGTTAACAGTAAGGTAGTGTCTGACCTTTCTGTGGTTGTTCTCCATTTTCGTTTAAAGTTTTATTTTATTAATAGTACCTCTTACTACTATACTTATATGAAAGCTATATTCTCCAATAAGGCCAATCAGAGTATTTACCAGACAGCTTGTGATATTGTGGCTTTATTTCAGCTCATTCCAGTGGACTGACCTCTGAGGTATCTGCCAGCAAAGCGAATCTGTTGGTATTTGCGGGTGGTATATTATTGATCAGGGTAGTATTGTCGCGTATATTTTTCAGAATGTTCTCTGCATCGGAATTTTTCGGGCTAAGCTTTCTCTTTATTGTAATGTAGCTGTTCATTCCAGTCTGTTGGTCGACCCAACTTTATTGTTTGCGTTTTGTTTTGCTGGTAGTGCAGCAGTACCGTTTGGTTCTTGCGCTTTTGTTTTCGCTGACTCGCTGAGTGAGAGCGTAAGCGGGTGCAGTCGGCGACGAAATTGAGTGGGCGTCGATATTGCTCCAGCTGTTGTTGCAAACAGCGGGATTTGAATCGGAACTAGAAGTACGGGAGAACAAGAGCGCGCTCTTTCTTAATTTGTTGGTAAAAGAAGGTTCGTTGGGCAATGTGTTATTGAGCGCTCGCTGTCTGCGTTTCCAGTTGTCACGGGGAAGTAAGAAAAGTACGCGTTGTTTCGTTGAATTGAGAGCCGGCGTTCGTCTTGCTTACGCTGAACGCGATTGGCGTTCTGCCTCATATTTTTATTATTTAATAATTGTTTTTTTTTTAATAAATCAGCGCCTCTCTTTCGATATTGGATTATTTATTTTATATTTTTAACCATTTACTTCACTCAAATAAACCGATTTTATGTAGAGCTCGATAAGATGGAAGGTGCGGCGAGATCAGTGCACAAGTCGAAGCAGAAGTTGGATTCTGGGCCGGAAACAGATGCGCCGGTCACGAAATTCGGATATCGGCCATGGACAGGGACAACTGTTGGATCGAGGACAGGGACAACTGTTGGATCGAGGAGAAGTTGTTGGTCGCAGTGGTCCATAAAGACGGCAAAGAAGAAAACGTGAAAAAAATCCCGGTCACGAAACTCGGATAACGGCCATGAACAGACACAACCGGTGGATCGAAGTTGTCGGTCGCAGTGGTCCAAAAAGACGGTGAAGAAGAAGACGTGGAAAAATTCCCAGAGCTCGCGGACTTTTGTTCTATGGCTGGAGCATCAAGTATGACCGAGCACACGATACCATGAAAGATGATAACCCGACTAAGCAGAGATATTACCTCAAATATAGAAATATTCAAGGGGGCATTAAGGAAGTGAAGTGAAGAGACTTTGGAAAGATATAAACTGACGCCAGTGACTACGGCACCACACAGGACACCGAAGAGCGCGAGCAAGTCATCCCATACTCGTGAAAGTCCCTAAACTGTGCCTAGAAAAAACTACTCAACAATAGAGAAGGAGTGCTTGACAATTGTGTGGGAAGTTTAAAAGTTAAAGCCATACCTGGAGGGAAGAATTGCGTGGTGTGCACTAGAGCTACAGCAATACGTCTTTGAGATTGCCTACAGAAAGGCCAGTTGAAAGTGGTGGGCCAAAGCAGAATGCAGAAAATAAAGGTACATGCTCTTAAGTTCCCAGACTATGTATGGGAAGTTAACACCCTGTATAGGCAGATTCTCCATAGAGCAGGGAATGAAGATGTGGCGACCTGTGTGTTCCGTGGCAACTAAGGAAAGAATTATGACTCCCTATCAACCGGCCAAGATAATAGCTCGAGTGGCAGCCCGGTACTACTAGCCGGGAATGTATGTTGTTGGTGCTGATCGACAGATTTTTGAAATGGACGGAGGTGGTACGCTTGCGAAGAGCCACGGCGGAAAAGTTGCAAAAAGGCTTAAGGGAACGCATAGTCGGGAGGTTTGGCGTTCCGAAAGTGGTAATCACGGATAACGGCTTGCATTTTACCAGCCGGAACTTCAAGAAGTTTATCGGCGTTATGGGAATAAAGCTGCAGTTAATGGCACCATACAACAGAATCCGACGGAGAGAGCGAACCGCAAAGTGAAGTGAAGATAGCGCAGTTCGCCTGGCAAAACCAGAGGGAGAGGGATGAAAAATGGTCTGAAATCATACTGGCTGTAAATTCCAGGGTGACCGAATCTACGGGTTACTCAGCGGCGTTTTTGACACATGGACGC
Organism: Drosophila erecta; assembly: GCF_003286155.1. Taxonomy (NCBI): domain Eukaryota; kingdom Metazoa; phylum Arthropoda; class Insecta; order Diptera; family Drosophilidae; genus Drosophila; species Drosophila erecta. The sequence goes on along the minus strand of NW_020825214.1, from coordinate 1,267,491 downwards.
AAGGCAAGGCTACCGAACGCGGCATAAGGCAAAGCAACACTAGATACAAGAACGCAGCCAGAGTCTTCGGAAGGAACCACCGAGAGTATGAAGGAGATTTTTGAAATAGTACGGAGAAAACTGGAAAAGTTTCCAATGACCAGGCAAGGCACTACAATCGAAGAAGGCAATGGAAGCCATGGAGTGGTGAGGTGGTTTGGGCCAAAGAACAAAGCTCGCACCGATGTTCGATGGGCCATACCAGATTGTGGATTTTGTATCGCCAGTGATTTAGCGTGAGGCTAAAGCCGGAGTCAACGGAGACATGGCGCTAGCAAACCGGAATACTGCATCACACAGACACACCCAACACAGCAAGATCTAGAAAGGGAATGGAGAAAGACAACTGTTTGTTCGTCTGGCCACCACAGTCAACAGGTTTTACTACCTAGCATAGACAAGAAGATCAATGCCGCCGGGTGGGAAGTAATCAAGAGGATCCAGAATTGGACGGAGCAAATCGACCGTTTCAGCGTCAGGCCAAAGCCTGAGTCAACGGGAACATTTAGGGAGCAAGTCGGAATGCTGATTCTACCACACAAACACAAGAATCCCAGAAAAGCTTAAAGAGAGGAACGTCAGGCACAGGGACACTCAACGATTCCCAAATACAAGAAGCAGTGGCGACCGTTTCAGCATCAGGCCGAAGCCGGAGTTAACGGAAGCGTGTCGGGACTAAATGGGGTGAAGGAGTAATGCAATTACCGAATCCAAGAAGCCTACATACTCCCGTGGAAAGGGGAGGGCTGTACCGCGGTACAGCAGTATCGCAATGCAACATGATGCTGCAGGGAAGGAAAAAACAATGTTAAACAAAGATAAAACATTTTCGCTCATCAAATTTATCGGGAAATGGAAAAATCAATTTGTTTATATCAATGCCTTGTTTCATCAATGCCTAGGGAATGGGGCGCATTGATCGTGGCGTGGCGTGGCGTGTTACACCGCGAATCTAGACCAGACCCCGGCGTTGGCCGGGCGAGTCCGATAGAGTTTTAACAGGCGGGTCCAATCCTAGCAAGAACCCGCGTGGGTGGCGGGATTGTCAAATGTGTCGGAGATTGCGTACGTAAACCAAACGGCTACCTGGAGCGTTCGTAAGAACCGAACAGGCGTGGTACCGGCGCGACCGGTCAGAGCAGACGTGGGGTTAACGTGTTGTTGCCGGAGCTTGCCTGGAGGACGCATCCGTTAGCTACCGTAAGCTACGACGGTAATTCCTAGCCCTGGTGTCGAGAACCCAGCAGCGCAGTTCGCACCATCCAGGACAACGAAGGCGGCAGGACAGCAGAAATGAGACCGTCGAGCAAACCAGTCCAGGTACGTCCGCACCAGCTTCAAGACAGGTTACGGTGGAACGTTCGTCTATCACCAGGCGTCTTGCTACAGAGATAGCGGCGTAACCCGAGCGTTTGCACGGAGCGTTAGTGGCACTGACAGATAAAGGAAACAAGAACTATTGTTGCATTAAGTGTTGTTACTTGTAATCAGCTGATCACGTTCAATATAATTTTGGTGGGACATACACACAGAATCTTCTGGGCTAACCGGCTAACCGCACGTATCTCGTAGCCAGCAGACTAATTTGTTACAACTTTTAATATTCGTTTACTAACCAGGAAAAGAACAAGCAAGGGAGCGAAGATATATTATGACATTGCACTCAAGCACCACTCAGTTATTAATTGTTTGGATTAAGATGTTGTCGTTAAGTTGGGTGTTAGAGTCGGCATTGCATTCTTTTGAAACGAGCTATTATTGCTGGTATCTTCAAGCTTAATTCCATTGTTGAGCTCTTATCTCGATAAAGGACACGGACATGGGTACATCAATTCCCTTTGAATCTCTGACAAAGAACAACTTTTTTATTTCTACAGTCAGAGGTAATTTATATCAATGAATAGTTTAAGAGATCAAACGGCCTTGTCGGCCAATAATAGACGAACTAAAAATAATAGTGGAACCAATCGGTTTTCGGACACATAATGCAGCCGAACGGGCGTATAATCAGTTGACGCTAACCATTTTCGAAATAACTTAAGGAAACGTTAAGCTAAAGGCCGGAAATAATGTAGTACTATTGCACTTTCAATAATGTAATGTTATAAGTTTAAACTCAATTTACTACCGTAATTTGTGACATATATACTCACCCGACTGTGCCATAAACTACCATAATCGAATATTTCAAAAAAACCTATTTTAAACTTGATAAACTTATTTTATTTCTCTTCATTAATAAAATTTGTTAAACTCTGCTTCGTGTTATATAGTAAATTTGTATATTTAGTACTTTATTGTCCTGTAATTTCTTTCTGAGTAATTAAACGGTAATTTTTATAGATACAATATTGTTAATATATTCATGTATACATTTAATTTTAATAATGATTAACAATTAGAATTAAAAAATAAAGATATTCACTCATTATTTTCTAACAAATTACTATTTAAAACTATAAATACATATAAATAAAAATAATTGATTGTTGTCATTTAAAAGTATGCTCCCTGATTAATGCATTTATAATAATGCATCGTTGTTCATAATATAAAATTTATTGCTCGGATATTAATGTCGTTAATTCCTGAAGCATTTGCAGTACAGTGATGCGGAGTGTAAAATTGCGCTAAAATACAAAAAGGGTGAATTATTAGAAACGTTACAAAATGTGAAATTCTAATTTTAAAAAGATTTTAAATTTTAGTTAAAAAGGTGAAGTATGAGGTTTTTTAACAAAACCAACACTTTTAAATAGATAAGGTTAAATCAAAGCATAAACAAATTCTTTTGCCCAGTTCCTCGAGTCCTATTACTCTTTTAACTAAAATTTGCTTGCTAGAAGGGATATCCGTTTATAATTGACAGTACTTCCAAAAAGCTTATCTATCGCTTTTTTTTTAATCAGATAAGAAGTTCTGACTAATCAAGTGAAATGTGCATGCCTTATCAAAACATGCATGTGATTTTAAATATATAGACGTCCACGTAGACTTAAAAAATGATACGGCTAGGAAGTTTCGGCTGTTAATCCTAATCAAGAATATTAATAAATTCCGAAAACGATAATAGTAAGAAATGAGATGAGATATACCTTCGGCCATATAAGCAGACACTGGCACTCCAATGGTTATTTGTTGAGGATCTTCAACATGGTAGAAGGGTTGGGGGACTCGCACGAGAACGGATCAAATAGGGCTCTACGAACTGAGAAGGTTCGCTGACACCCAGATTGGATTCACAATAACCATTGGGTCAGGCTACCGTCATTGAGCCGGGTTATTGTCCAGGTCCATGCATATGAAGCCTTTGCGTGGCACCAGAAGGATTTGCGTCAGAAGGATTTGACTCCCAATAATAATATTTCGTAATAACTATCGGCAGTAAAGTAAGCGTAAGCGATACCATATCAACCATTAAGTGCTCTAGTGTTAGGTAAGATTCGATTGTGTTTTGAAGCAGGGCTGAGTAATTTGCTTCTTTTCAAAATGGGGAGTGGTGCAGTCGTCCGTCCGCCTACACAACCACTCGAGAGGTTTTTATAGGGGAGTAATTGATATTCATCTAGGTAACAATTTTGCGAATACCTTAAAACAAGAATCCTGAACTATTTCGTTAAACATAAAAGCCCCTAAGATGTTTTTACGAGATTGATTTCGTGTTCGTCAAATAAATCGCTTTAAGTAGATTCCATTGGTCCAACTGGAAGTCGATGGGATCAGAAACAATCAGACACCTGGACGCACAGTTTCATTTCGAGTCTAAAAATTGTATTTCATTGCCACTATTAATGCCACCATCATGAGTCAGACCAAGGAAATCGGAAATGTCTAATGTAATCCAAATGTGATTGAGCCCACTAGTTGACTTTCAAGAAGGACTGCACAAAGTTCCGAGTTCTTGAAGAATTTTTATTATTATTATTATTATTATTATTATTATTATTATTATTATTATTATTATTATTATTATTATTATTATTATTATTATTATTATTATTATTATTATTATTATTATTATTATTATTATTATTATTATTATTATTATTATTATTATTATTATTATTATTATTATTATTATTATTATTATTATTATTATTATTAGTATTATTATATTATTATTATTATTATTATTATTATTATTATTATTATTATTATTATTATTATTATTATTATTATTATTATTATTATTATTATTATTATTATTATTATTATTATTATTATTATTATTATTATTATTATTATTATTATTAACTGTCCGAGGCAACGAAGGCAATGTCCCCGAAGTATAAATTAGCAACATCAACAATCTTGAAGTTTGCTAGAAAGTACATCAGGAAATAGGACTTTAAACGACGAAATCGAAACCTCGATCTCTGGAAAAAGGGTATGAAGAAAGGTTTATAATTGCCTAGCAGTGTTTTAAAGCCACATTCCAAAATATTTACTTATGAAGATTTACATGGTAAATTTATGCAAACTACTTTAGTTCATAGTACTGAGGTGGGTAAATAATGTGGCTCAATCTCGCTTGAAAGTGACTTAAACTTCATTGAAAAAACCAAAAATTTATAAATGTTATACTTACTATATAATAATATTAAAATCATACAAAATTTGAATATACATACCGCTTCAAAAATGGTCTTCTTTTGAAAATAATAACTTTAGTGAACCACAGAAGAAACTCTTCTTGCATCCCTGGCTAAAGAGTGATACACACTCCATAAAAACAACCGAAAAGATGTAACAAACGCAACTATCGCGTTGGAAGTGCGCGCAGGTCGTTGAGATCCCGCATTTGTGAATATCCAGGGTGTACGTGGTGATGTAATGGTCCCAGATGGCTTGCTAGTCTTTTCTTGTCCGTATTGTTTAGGATGCTGAATGTTTACTGAAAATAGTGTATTAAAGGAAATTGAGATAAATTATATGTTTAAAATCAAGAGAGAACACTATAGTCGACTATTGCTATTTCGAGGCTATGCCTTGACAATCAGAATACTGTTGGCATACAAAGGGGGATTTTTTAACTAGTACCTATTATTAAGAACATTCATTGTGCAGTTCTTGCATTTTATTGTCAGTTTAATTGATTCACTAAAGGGGCTATTCAGGCTATTGTGACTAAATTTCGCAACAAATTTACATTCTTAGACATTAAACCACAAAGAGCTACCGCTGCATCCAGAAAATGTCAAAGTTTGGTGCGGCTTATGGACTGGGTGCATCATCTTCAAATATAATGAGAATCTTGACGTAATTATGAGTGGTGAGCGCTGCCGTGCGATGCTATGCAACTTTTTTTTGCCCAATATGTAAGAGCAAGAGACATGTGGTTGCAATAAGACAGTGCTATATTCCGCACAGCACGCAGAGAGGAGAGTTCGGTTAAAATTTCATTTCACCTTCGGCAACGGTAAATTGAGCATCTAGATCGTGCGATTCATACTATTTGTTGTGGGGCTATGTTAAAGCTCAGCTCTATAGATTCAAGACCACTTTAATAGACACATTGGAAGATAACATTGAAGCATATTCGTGAGTTAACGGTTGTTGGAAAGAGTACGCCAAAATTGAACTATGCGGATGGACTATTTGAAGCGCTGTAACACTTGCATGAAATAATCTTCAAACATTAAATTATGTGGATCGTATTATCAATTCAAATACAGATTTCGTGAATTTTTTTGCATTTCGCGTTTTTATTTTTTTTTTACTTTTCTATAGCTCTTTATAAATCACCCGTATGATTAAAATTGAAAAAAAAATTGAATGAAAAATTTTTAAATTTTTAAGCGTGAGTGAGACAGTGTTTTGTTATTTGTGGGCGTTAAATGTTTTTGGAATATCAATACAATGGAATATCAACTGGTCGAGGCCGACCAGTACATAATGCTTGTTTATTGGTTGTAAGCAATGTTGTAAGTTTTAAAACCATTAAGGGGAACTTCATCGATATGCCCCAGCACACTTTGAATTACAAATAAAAATTGGACAGGAAATTTATTATAGTTCGACTCAGAAGGAACTCCATACAACGAGACATAACTAAAAAGATTATAATTATCATAAAAAAGGTGGAAAGGGTCATAATTTATATTTGGATTTTTACCCTGTAAGAGATAAAGACCAAAAACGCTGACATTATTAACCAGCTTTTGATAAAACATAACACCATGGCACCCTGACGGTTGATCAGGTTGGGCAAATCTATACATATAATATAGTCTGCCCCTATCGTAACTGATGACAAGCATCACAATCTATTAAAAAAAAACAAGCACTGCTTTTAAACTGGCTCAAGCATATATTGATGGGCTACTGCTTACAGTGACCAAATACACGAGCCGTACTTAATCAATAGCCAAGAATGAGTCAAAATTTTAAGATCGGTTCGGTCGCTTGGGCGACAGGCGAGACCGTGGGACTACCGCGAAAAAAAGGTCAGATGGTTCTTTTGTAAATGACAGACCACAACACAAAATCGTATATATTTAGTTAACCTCTTTTGTATTAAAGTCAAAATAGTCACAAGTAAGGAATCAGTATGAGCAGTATAATAAGTCTCTCCAAAATATCAGTTTAATTTGAAAGGACATCACAATATCAAGAAGCTTCGACTACTTGAAACAACAAAGGAATTATGCATTACAACAGATGCAAGTAAACAAGCTTGTGGAGCCATCCCAACTCAGGACCATAATGGCATTCTCAAAGGATGAATCAAATAAGCCTACATCGGACCTTCAACTACTTTAGACCATATATATACTAGTGTAGTTTGGGAAGGATGATGGGATTACGTTGTCGAGTGGTGAGTTGCAATGCGTTTCTTAGCCTCAAGATGCCTTGGTCGTCTATGAATAGTGACAGTGAGCTGAGTTTATTAATCTTAGGAAGTGCATCTCCTGCTTTTTGCCGGGATAGCTCCTTCAGAAATATGTTAAGCTATTTGTACTAAAGGCGGGAAGGCGGGAAGTTTAAGTATAAAGCTGGTGACGAGGAGTAGACGACAGCAGATGAAGGAAGCTGGAGAAGGCCGTGAGGATCAAGATGCCGAGTCAAGTCGCTAAACGACAGGCTCTGCTAGCTTGAGATCAAGCACGTGCACGTGTCGAGTGGTGAGTTGCAATGCGTTTCTTAGCCTCAAGATGCCTTGGTCGTCTATGAATAGTGACAGTGCGCTGAGTTTATTAATCTTAGGAAGTGCATCTCCTGCTTTTTGCCGGGATAGCTACGTAAAGCTATTTGTACTAAAATGTGCTCAAGAACTGCTATCGGTTTGCTGAACGCGGAAGGTCCTTACGTCTTTCAGGAGGATCTTTCACATAACGACAACGGGTTGTAACGAACTCCATATACGTCGCTTCTGACTTCTCCCATCGACCTGCACGTGCTTGATCTTAAGCTAGCAGAGCCTGTCGTTTAGCGTCTTGACTCGGCATCTTGATCCTCACGCCCTTCTCCAGCTTCCTTCATCTGCTGTCGTCTACTCCTCGTCACCAGCTTTATGCTTAAACTTCCCGCCTTCTCGTGTCCGGCAGAACCACCGAACCTCACCACGATCGAGTTATCGATATTGGCGGCCGGCGATGCCACTTCTTGTTCATATCGATTTTCCTGGTGTTGTCATGTTGTGCCAATTGTTGCCAGTAGTGTGAACAAGTGTTAATAATCCATGTGTATCCAGTATTTTTGTTCACCATCGATCTCACTATCGATCGATCGCCGCTATCGCAGCGCCCCCATCCCTATTTCCGGTAATGTTTTGATGCCAAGAGCTGAGTTGGTATGCTTTCCTTAACATACAGCCTTCTGGTGTCATCCTTGATCCTGATGTTAAGGATTACTCTGCATCCCTGGTACTCTCACGCATCATGATCTCGCCTTGGGGCCGGTGACCATACATGTGGTGCGGTTGCGGCTTGCTGGCTTCTTCTCCGCGCTCGGCACCTTCTTCCGCTCGTCTACTGGGAGTTACGATACCGTATCGTCTTCTCCCTTCAGGAATCGTTCTCCAGCTCTATCTAACAACACCGTGTCTTCCCGTGTCGACCTGAGGCTCCTCCTGCTTTTTGTTTTTCTTGGTTCTGCTCGCTACGAATTGCAACGGGTAGCTCAGGGAGTTTGTTTGTTCGTCCCACCAAATTTTTGATTTGGGTGATTGCCCGACAAAAGAGAAGACAGAGTTTTATGTTCAATCAGCTTTATTTGCAGACTTCTTCAATGATAGACTCTTACAGTCCTCGAGGCCGTCGAGGACGTAATGCGCGGCGTCGCTCCTTCGCCGTCCTTCCCTTGTTCACGACCGCTAACCCGTGCCGGCTCGAATGGGGCTTCAGAAGTTATGGTGAGAAGGTGTATCGCCTGTTAGGTCAAGCTGACCGACCAATGACTCCACCGTCCCTTCTGACCGTGCCCGGTTCCTGTGCGCTGCCTGATATCCTTCGTTGTCTTGCGGCGGCCTCGACAGTGGTCCAGTGCTTAGGCTAAGGCTTGGGATGTTATGGTGGAGAGGTGTATCGTTAGGTCAAGCTGACGCTCTTCATCGGACTACCTTTGCCGACTACTGACTCCACTGACCCTTCTGACCGTGCCCAGTTCTCCACTTGCAGGGACCGTCCTTCTGCGTGTCTCGCGTTCTCACTGACTGTTCACCTGTCCTGGGGTATAGCTCTTCGCTTACTCTCGCGTTCTCTCACTGACTTTCCCGGGGTACAGCTTCTCGCGTATTCTCACTGACTGTCGGACCTGGGGTACAGCTTCTCACGTATTCTTACTGACTGTCGGACCTGGGGTACAGCTCCTCGCGTATTCTCACTGACTGTCGCACCTGGGATACAGCTCCTCGAGTATTTTCACTGACTGCCGACCTGGGATACAGCCCTCGCGTATTCTCACTGACTGTCAGGCCTCTGGTACAGCTTCCTGCGTATTCTCACTGACTGTCGGACCTAGGATACAGCTCCTCGCGTATTCTCACTGACTGCCTGTCGCGCGGCCGCGTCGGGACTGCGCGTGTTTAGCTGACTGTCCCGAGCTGCGCTTGCGCCGTCCCTTTTATAGGCCGCGGCGATCCAGTATTTCCCCTTTTGCGCACGGCCAGCTCGGGTACAAGGTCCAACCCATGTCCCGTTATTTAACGGTGCGTCCTCTTTGTGCTCGACCAAAGTCCACACCGTTACCGTTCGACCTCTGTGCCCTTGGCAGGCTTGAGACCAAGGTCCAGCGCGATTGAAGTTTAAATTTGTCATATCTGGCTCGATTAATAATGAAGGCGGGCCACCATTAAAAAAATGGGCTGGAGTTAAAAAATCAAGATCAACAGGGTTTTCTGAATTTGATACTAAAGGTCGAGAATTAACTACCACAGATATGTGGCAAAGAAGGGTTCTCAGCTCATCGAAGGTCAGAATAGAAAAGCCCACAGCACGATAAAAGTAATGCTTAGCTGTCTTTACTGCAGCTTGAATGCAGAATGAAACGCCACTCGATATTCTCCACCAGGCAAAAATCCAACACTGATTTGGTGTGGTCGTCGCTGAGGAATAAAAGGCCAACACAGGCCTTGAACACAGAGGCCATTGAAATCCAACGAAGAGTTCTTCAACCGACTCGAAGAAGCCCAACGAAAAAGAATCTGAAAAAATTTTGTCTGAATCACTGGACCAGCCATCAGAATATCGTTTAAGGAGTATCCTGAAGAAGTTTACGCTGATCCATCAAAAACGACGCGAAGCTTAGTGGTGGTGCTGTCCTCTTTCATGACACAATGATGAGGTAAAAAGTACCTACAGGAATTGGATTCTTCTGTCGGAACTTCTGACATATATATTTACAAATTCAGACCGAGGGTTTGATAAAAAAAAAACACAAGATTGAGTTTTATATTTTATTAAACCTTTTTATTTATTCCATTTAAGGAAAGAACTAGAGCCATTTGATTATCACTAAGTTGGAAGTTTAAATAGGCTTTAGCGGAGTTATCCCGATTGATAACGTACTCAGTACTGAACTGCTGCATGGAGGCAATTTGGAAGAGCCAAAGAGCGAAGTTTAAGAGAGTTGGGTTGTAGACCTCTATTTTCCTGTTGGAAGAGAGTCTTCTGAAAAATAGGGGTAATTGGAGAATCCTGGGACAAGTGCGTAGGCGTAGGCGCCGATCGCGGAAGTTTATTATTTCAGTTGGCTCGCCAAGGGGTCGGATGCAAATGATTAGGCAACTTGAGTCTATGTTTATAAAGGCGACAAGTGTCTATGTTTATGATAAGGCGACAAGTGTCTGTGTTTATGATTTGCGATCTGTGAGAAAGGGTGGCTTTGGAACATGACGCTGTGTCCAAGGTTAATCGAAGGGCTCTCGTTCTTTTATTACATTTTGTGCTTAGACTTAGATATTTTGTGTTTATGAGCTTATACTAGTGTATGTTGCTTATAATTATCTTATGGGGAGTTGTGGGAGTAATAATGGATATGTTACTATATATGTCCCATCTGCAAGCACTTCTTAATGAAAGCCTTGTATTGGGCCTTGGCGGCAGATAACGCAGATCTTGATAACGAATCTGCTAATCTTTCCACTCTGTTATATAATATATAGCTATCGCCTTGCGCCTCAAAAATGTCACCCTGTTTGCATCCGCGGTAACGGGTTCAGTATTTTAAGCAAATTTTGAGCGCAAAGAAGAAACAGCGGAGCTTCCGTTATTTAGCTTTAATGGACAATTATTGTAGACAAATAGTGTTTATGCACAAATCACTCAGCAGTTACAGCGAATTAAGGTTGATGATTTAGATAGCTTTTTTTATAATTTGGACTACTATTGTTTATATATATGATCGCACTGAAGTACTAAGCACAACTGCCTTGTGTCGCACTCTTCTTCTCCGTGATTACCATCGAACCACACTCGGCGTCAGCGACAACACGCTGGCGCCGCGCTAAAACGGTTCTTCCCAAAACTACAAAACTACAAGCAACCAATAACTGCGAAAAAAGAGGCTGATGCAATATTTCCATTATGATGAAATACACTACCAGAATACCAATACACTAACACATGCAAAATTATGCTCCGACACGGCCATCCTGACCATTACACGACCTCGTGAAATCTTATCATAATGCTTCCTCTTTAATACAACAAAACCATTTTCAAATTACACTTACATTAACAAATTAAATTTCACACCTCAATATCATTCCTAGAGCAATACAAAACTTTTTAACATAATTTATTCATCATTTCATTACAATATCTAATGCGCCACACGCCATGATCAAAACAATTGTTTTGCACTTGTGCTTACATTATTATTATAAATTTCATTAGAAGCCCTTCAGGCCTCCGCAGTGTCACTTGCTAAAGCTTATAAACATTTCATTACTGTCTCTTTCAACAGATTCATTTCATTACTGTCTCTTTCAACAGCTTCATTTTCCATCTCTTCATCACTGTCTCTTTCAACAGTTTCATTTTCCATTTCTTCATTACTGTCTCTTTCAACAGCTTCATTTTCCATCTCTTCATCACTGTCTCTTTCAACAGTTTCATTTTCCATTTCTTCATTACTGTCTCTTTCAACAGCTTCATTTTCCATTTCTTCATTACTGTCTCTTTCAACAGCTTCATTTTCCATTTCTTCATTACTGTCTCTTTCAACAGCTTCATTTTCCATCTCTTCATCACTGTCTCTTTCATCAGTTTCATTTTCCATTTCTTCATTACTGTCTCTTTCAACAGCTTCATTTTCCATTTCTTCATTACTGTCTCTTTCAACAGCTTCATTACAATCTTACACTCCAATAGCTCCTTAATTTTTTCACGCACCAACTCTCTTTCATTTGGACTAAGCCTATATGGTCTTCTTTGAACAATTTTATTTGGGTCTACCAATTTAATTTTCATTTCCCCTGAGCTAACCCCAGACAAAGGAATTCCGTTAATAAAAGATTTTGAGTATTTTCCCATTAGACTCTTTAACCTCCTCATATCTTCACCAACAAGATCAGCGTTCAACTCGCAAAGTTGTTTATCATTTGAACAATAATTTACAGTTTTTGATCTGATAATTTCAAATTGACCAGGTGATACTATTACATTAAATCCTGAGAACAACACTTCTCGACCAATAATGGTATCATTTCTTAAATGCAAATCGTCCAAAACATGAAACAATATCTCAATACAATTTAATTTTCACGTTACTAAGTATGTGCAATGTGCTACAAATACTACCATTGCCAATACCTTTCAACAGCACTACATTGTTAATTCTTTTACCAACAAATTTGTTACTTAGCTTTTGTTTAATTAAAGAACATTCCGATCCAGAGTCAAAAGTTATTGGATATGTCTCGCACTGATGAACCATCTCGCCCTTGGGTTCAACAACTTCACAAAGTTCCGCCCTTTTTTTCCTGAAGCGTGCCTTTTTCTTTCTTCGGTTTACTGCAATATGTTGAAATATGGCCACGTTCTCCACAGTTAAAACAGGTTACATCCGATTTTTGATGGTGACCAACTGCGCTTCTATCGTTGCTGTCCTTAGCACGAGATGAAAGATTTTGCTGCTGTTTAATTCTGCATTCGATCATCTTGTGGCCTAGTTTTCCACAGAAATGACATCTTATTTCAGACAGAGCCGCTTCTTCTTGCAGAGTTTTCTTCTCACTTTTCTTTCACTTCTGGTCCGTACATTTGAAGAAAATGTCAATCGCTGCAATCTGCTATCCACATGTGCCATCTTAGCAAGCGTTACTGAAGCTGCAATTTCCTCCACATTCATATCACGCCATTTCGTAATAAGTGACGTCATCATGCGACTAGCATAATTGGAAAGGCATTCACCGTCAGTTGGACAATCTGCCAGCATTGCCAAAAACATAGCCGCTGGAGTTTCCGCACTGGCAAAACGTTGAACGAAAAGTTCTTTCGGCCCAAGTTATGCCAGGATAACAAATTTGAGAAAGCCACTGCGAAGCACTACCTTCCATCGCTGCACTCAAAGCCATCACCAACGCGCTGCCTTTTATGGTGTTTTCTGCGAAAATTATGTCCACTGTAGCGCACCACGCCGTTGCATCGACGCCAGCACCGTCTGCGTTGAATTTGGGTAGCACTACCTAATTTTTATTTGTTGTTTCGGATGTCGTTGTTTGCAGTGTTTTAACAAGTTCAATAAAGTTTCTATTTTGCATTTCCATTAAAATCCGCCATGGTTCACTAGACATATCAGGTAGCGAGCCCGATCCCACTTCTGATGTCGCAGTTTCGTTGTTACTCGCCATAATGCTAGCGCAGTGAGTTCCGATCGCACTGAAGTACTACGCACAACTGCCTTGTGTCGCACTCTTCTTCTCCGTGATTACCATCGAACCACACTCGGCGTCAGCGACAACACGCTGGCGCCGCGCTAAAACGGTTCTTCCCAAAACTACAAGCAACCAATAACTGCGAAAAAAGAGGCTGATGCAATATTTCCATTATGATGAAATACACTACCAGAATACCAATACACTAACACATGCAAAATTATGCTCCGACATATATATAGATCACGTCGGGGTCACCAAAATATTGGGCTAATAAGCATTTGTATTAGCCTTTATTGCGAATGAAGGACTTTTATGGTAGCGAATTCAAGCGATGTTATTTATTGTTTCTTCGAGAAATTTGGCAGCGATGCGCATGCATGGGATACGAAAACGAGAGCGCGATCTGCAGCTGATCCGCATGGATAAAGCTGAGGTGCCGTGGACTAATTGTTTTCTCCCATGTTGACAACAACTTGACATAAATTTGGTGCTGCTGGCGATTGCGAGACCCGACAATTAGTGTCCATGTTTTTTTATTGAGACCACTGTACAAAGACACAAAATCAAAACTTGCAAGCTAGCTATTAAATGTACCGCAGTGAGCTTAGAACTCTGGATTTTATGAGAGCGGGTGCACAGTGCAGATTATGTGCATTGAATAACAACAAACAGCTTTACGAACAACGCACAAAAGAGAGAACACAAGACAAAAAAAAAAAAACAAAAGGTTTGATTAATTTGTTTGAAATAGTTGTGAGGAGTCTTAAAACTCCCGACAAATCGAGGTGCAGGAGATCTGCCAAGCAACAGCGAAGAAGGCTGGAATGCAGGAGGAGTCAAGGGCGGCCATGTCAAACAAGAAATAAAGGACCTAGGACCCCGGCAAAGCAAAGATACCGTGAACCTTGGACTCGAGGCGACGAAGGGCACAGAGGTCGACCGGAAAGGGTTTAGACTTTGGAGATACACAAAGAGAACACACCGTAAACTAACGGGGCATTTGTGGACCTTGAACCCGAGCGTGCTACGCGCAAGATAATGGGATCATCCCGGCCTATAAGAGGACGGCGCAAGCGCAGCTCAGGACCAGTTAGCTAGACACGCGTAAGTCATACGTGCAAGAGAATAATTGGGCAGAGTAAATAGCAAACCCGTCAGTGATAAACGCGCACCCGTCGATAAGATACCGGTCAGTGAGAACATGCAGGACGCAGTAAAAAATCAGTCGGGGAGAGAGAGCTGGCCGTTAGTGTCAAGAGCGGGCATACTAAGACGGTCACTGCAAGTAACGGAGAGGAGCAACGCAGGGATCAGAAGGGATTGGGCAGTCAGTGGTTTGTGTTCGGTGACAGGAACGGTCCTAACAGACGTGCGCTACCGGGTGTTGCAGCGGTGGTTCAGGGAAGACCTTGGGTTCGACTTAACGGACGACACACCTTGCGGCCCCGCCTCCATAACATCCTAGATCTCATTCGAGCCGGAACGGGTATAGCTGTTGAGGACGCCACAGGAAGACAAAGAGGCGACACCGTGCATTAGACGGCAAGTTAACTTAATCCCTGTTTTCTCGTTGTTTGGGCAATCACACAAATCATAAATTTGGCGGGACGAACATAAAAACTCTCTGAGCTAGCCGTTGCAATTCGTAGTGGGCAGAACTACGAAAAACATTTAGTTACATCTTGCGCCCAACATGATTGTCTTGGCCAAGAAAACAGAGAAAGATGGGGAAGAAGTGGATATACAGCTTAAAGAAGAATGACTTTCCCGCCATAGCAAGCACCCTAGGGATCAAGCGAAATGCGAGGAAATGCGAGAGACGCTGTCCGAATTTATCGAACAGACCAAGGAGATCATTCGTAGAGGTTAAAGTCGTCGGCGTTGTGAATTGTCGTTGTCATTGTGGCCTGGTGAAGAGCCTCGACTTCGCTAACATGATAGTGGACAGCGGGAGCAGGTCTGAGAGGCAGGAGTTCGGACAGGAAAGACGGGAAGGCAGCCGCGTGAGGAAGAAGAGGCGGGAGGTCAGCCGAGGTCGTCGGGATACCGCGAGAGTAGCACTAAAAAATTACGCAAAGGTGGCGAGACAGGTGCGTGAGTGGAGCACAGGCACGAAATGCCGTTGGAATTCCTGGAACAGGTTGAACAGTCAGCGTTGACATATGGACTAGACATCAACCAGATCCCAAGAGCTATGCCAGAACTGCTGAGAGGCAGATCCTTGAAATGGTTTATTGCCAACAAGAGGTTATGGGGGCAGATTTCATAAAGAGCTTTCAGAATGTTTGAAGAGTTAGACACCCAAAGGGAGAGGACCGGACCCTGTGCGGAGGGGCTATGTATTTAAATCGGCACAAATCTGCCGGAGATGCGGAAGCCAGGACCACTAGAGGCGGGAGTGCCGGAACCGGCCGATCAACTTCTGCAAGATTTGCGGGAGAATTGGTCCAAGAACCACGGAGTGCTGCCCGAGATCGCGAAATGCCGCCCGACCCAGCCTCAGATGGGCAACCAGGTTTTCAAGGTACTGCCCGTAAAATAAATGGGCGTACTGAAGGCGGAAGAGAGGCAACTGTCCGCCACAATTCTCAGAGACGGAGTGGAGACCACGATGGATACCGGAACCACAGTTAGTTTTATTAGCGAGGAGCTGTCGGACACGTTGCAGGCTGCGAGAGAAGTCGTACCCACGAGGAGAGATTTGCAGATGGCAGCTGGAAGATATGAAGAAGTCACATAGCTGATCGAAGTGGATATAGGACTCGGGGAGGGGACTGTACGGATACAACTGCTAATACTCCACAACATAATCGACGCTCTAGAGCTCCAAGGTATCGGTACAGATCCAGAAAATGTGGCGGGAATAGCGCAGCTGAAGCCTCCAAGGAACGTGGAGGAGCTACGACAGTACCTGGGAGTGGCATCGTGGTACAGGCGTTTTCTACCCGATTTTGCGACACTCGTACAACCATTGAGTGCACTCCTCAAGAAGCAGGCAAGGTAGGAGTGCGCGGACTCCTACCAAGTCGCATTCGAGGCCGTCATAGCCAGGCTGGTCGCTTTTCCAATCCTGGCGTGCCCGAACTTCACAAAGACGTTTGTGTTGCAGACGGACGCCAGCGGTAATGGGCTGGGCGCTATTTTCACACAGCAGTGTGACTTATTCCAGTACAACGTGGAGGCCGGTTGGTTTTACCGGCACATTCCACACCGGGCAGGAAGTGAGGATTCATATATGCGCCAAACTAAAGGTGACTTGAAAGGACTGATCAGCAGTTTTGGCGTGGCTATAGATTGTTTTCTTCGAACTGATGATCTCCTTTCCGCGCTTGATTCCAATTTAATTGCCAAAGAGAGCCGCTGGTGGTAGGCTGCCAAAGGGGAAAGGAACCGTAGCCTCTGGCAAGTAATCGACAGGAATTCACAGCTAATCAGTTGTCGACCGCAGCAAGTCCTCAAATGTTGCTGAGAAGCTAAAACAGATTCCGTTGTGGACGGAGTCCACTTTGGGATTGCTGGAGATTCCGATTTCTCTGCACTGGTTTCTTAACCAGTGATTCCACCTGTCCCGATTAGTTTACCACGACAGAGGAATATTGCAAGTTGACCCTTCAGAAACATAATCTGCAGAGCCAAAACCCCTCGCGATGGTTCCACTAAAGAAAAAAATTTTCGTGTCTCGGTTTTCCCCTGATAAAACATCATCTGTCCACGTCCCGATGCAAGCCTCTACTGAAACTGCTTACCTTATCACTGGAATCTTCACAGTTCCCCCATATATGGGAGGATTCCTTTGTGATCCCTCTCCATAAACAAAGGTAACGAATTGGATGCGAGCAATTACAAAGGAATCTTTAAATTGTCGGCTATCCTTAAGCTTTTTGAAAATGTCGTGTCAACCCAGGACACGCGACTTACACTTTAAGCCAGAATAACAGGGTTTCATGATCTTGGTGTTCTTCTTAACCATAAACTTAAATTTTTAGACCATAGTTCGTCTATTGTCAATGAGGCCAGGGGTGTGCTTGGTTGGATACATGACAAAAACCTTATTCATTTCGCTAGTCCGTCCGATTCTTGATCACATGTTTGGAGTCCACAATACCAGTCCACTCGGACCGCATTGAATCGGTTCTTATTGTTTGTTGGTTCTTTGTTTGTAATGAACTGTTTATCATGGTTCTGCTCGCTACGAATTGCAACGCCTAGCTCAGAGAGTTTGTTCTTTCGTCCCACCAAATTTATGATTTTTGTAATTGCTCGACCAAGGAGAGAACAGGATTTCAGATTTCTTTATTGTTAGACCACTTGATAATGGACTCCTATAGTCCTTGTCGTCTGCTGCGCGGCGTCGCTCTTTCGTCGTCCTGCGGCGTTTCTCGACAGCGGACCCCGTGCAGGCTCGAATGAGATCTCGGATGTTATGGGTGCG
Organism: Drosophila erecta; assembly: GCF_003286155.1. Lineage (NCBI taxonomy): Eukaryota > Metazoa > Arthropoda > Insecta > Diptera > Drosophilidae > Drosophila > Drosophila erecta. Next base: position 1,249,699 of record NW_020825214.1, on the reverse strand, counting down.
GGCCGCAAGGTGTGTCGTCCGTTAGGTCGAACCAAAACTCTTCCAGAGGCGAACCCGGAAGCACACGCCTGTTAGGACCGCTCCTGACTGCCCCAAGCTATAGGCCGGGGTGATCCCGTTATTTCCCCCTTTTGCGCACGGCCCGCTCGGGTTCAAGGTCCAAAAATGTCCCTTTAGTTCACGGTCCTCTCCAAAGTTCATGTAACCATTCGACCTCTGTGTCCTTCGCCGCCTCGAGTCCAAGGTCCAGCGCGGTACCGTTAGTTCACGGTCTCTTCGCTTTGCCGTCGTCCAAGGTCTATTATTTCCCGTTTGACGTGGCCGCCCTTGACTCCTCCTGCATTCCAGCCTTCTTCGCTGTTGCTGGGCAGCTCCCCTTCACCTCGATTTGTGGGGAGTTTTAAGACTCCTCACAACCTTCTTTCTAGTCCAGTAGACTAATGTTAATTAATTTACCTTTTCTATCTAACCGTAGAACGATGGTTGGAACAGTCTTTATTTGTAATCTGATTCATGGTGAAGTTGATAGTTCGGACTTGTTTAGTGGGATAAACTTCTCTGTTCAAGATTCACTAAAAATTAAATAAAATAAAATCAAATAAAATCTTACTAAAATTTATAAATTTCTTCGTTCCTTTTTTTTCCTACATCGCGTCTATCTTCTAAGCCGTTAAATGCACGGCAGCGTCCCTCTATATTATATTAATAATATGACATTAGCGATGGAGGCGAACTTGTAATATTATTGTTGGACCTAATTAAATGTAATCTTTTCTCTAGTCTTTGATTTTCATATCAATTTCCTTAGGCTATTGATCCGGATCAAGAATATATATAATTTATATAGTCGGAAACGCTTTCTTCTAACTGTTACAAACTTTTTAATGAATCTTGTATACATTTTTACTCTACATTTAAAGTTCATTACACCTTTATACTTATAGCTTAAGACTCGAAAAAAAACTTTATTAAAATTGTAGCAATTAAGAAATTTGTATAAAAAATAAAAAAATTATACAAATTTTAAATTTTACAACAGAGTTGACAGAACTTTCAATATCAATTAATATTCAACAATATACAGACTTAATATTTACCGATAGAAATAAAGGGATATAATTATTCCTAATAATAAGAAATATACAATTTATAAAAAAATATTAATAATTCTCTTGTTTGTATAAGCTATAATATCATTTTTTACCTTTATATAAAATGTAACACTATTATAGACTATTTTGAACCCAAAGTATGCAAAAATATAGAAACAGTTAAGGAAAAAACAAGATAGAATGCTATAGTCGAGTTCCCCGACTATCAGATACCCATTACTCAGCCAGTGGAAGAGCGAACGTGAAATTTCTTAATTTTCTTGAACATCTTGAAATTACGTAAAAAAAAATATAAAAAATGTTTAATTTTTTCAAAAGTGTGGGCGTGGGCGGTAGAGTGGGAGTGGGAAAACGATAGAATCGATAGAAATGTATAAGACTAATAAAAAAATGAATAAATATCACATTTTTCAAAAGAGTAGGCGTGGCAGTTTTGGGCGGTTTGTGGGTGTAAAAGGGGGCGTGGCAACATTTTGAAACAAGCTGCGCTGCGTCTATGTCCCTGGAAGCTTCTTGCTTAACGTCAACATTCTAGCATTTGTAGTTCCTGAGATCGAGACGTTCATACGGACAGGCGGACGGACATGGACACGGACATTTACTCTACGAGTAATGGGTATCAAAACTGAAATATAAGACATTGACAATCCAGTATCACATTTGTATCCAGACATAATCGCTTGACGACAAGCTAAAATCTAAAAGATGGGGGTATTCATTCTCCATATGAAAAACTTAAATGGAAAAACTTCACTCTTTAAAAGCTTCAAGACAACAATTAAAACAAAAGTGCGAACTAGAAATTTCAACATTTTCTGGAATATCGGGAGAGATCACGATATAAAAATAAAATAATAAAATAAATGAAAACTGAAAAATTTTTGAATTTTGCGGACTTAGAGTGGGCGTACCAAAAACTTATGGAAAACTTATAGAAATAAGTTATAGAAAAAAGCTTAAAATTATTAAATATTTTAAAAGTGCGGTCGTTACAGTTTTTGACGGTTTGGGGGCATTAGAGAATTTGACAGATTTATAGAAATTTACAAGATATATAAAAAATATCACAAAAAATTTCAAAGCTGTTTGGCGGTTTGTGGGCGTAGAAATGGGCGTGCCAAAAAGTTTTTTGGTAAATCTGTAGAAATTTACAAAATATATAAAAAAAATTACAAAATATCATAATATTTTTTAAAAGTGTTTTTGACAGTTTTTGACGTTTTATGGGCGTTAGAGTGAGCGTGGGAACATCAGTTAATAAATTTGCGATGCGTCTGGCTCTGGAAACATGTCTCATCTCAACATTCTAGCTTTTATAGTTCCTGAGATTTGAACGTTCATACGGACGGACAGACTGACGAACATGGCCAGATCAACTCGACTATTGATCAAAGCTGTCACCCACACTTGAAAAATTTTCTAATATTTTTTAATTTTTGTATATGTCTTGTAAATTTCTATCGATTTGTCTAACAACTTTTTAACACGCCCATACTTTTGAAAAATGTTTAATTTTTTTTTTTCATTATTACGTTTTTTCTCGTTCACACTAGCTTAGTTCGGGTATATGATAGTCTGGATAGACAATAGCGTTTACTGTTGTTTTCCTTTATAATTTTGTAAATAAAAACATACCTTCTTCTTTATTTATCATGCTGTTGATGTTTCCACTTTTTATGACGCCATTCGAATTTTCACTATTTGTGAACTTTAACAAATCAATCCCTTCGTTATGTTCTTCGTTCTCTTGTTGAATTTGATTTGCGATATGGGTTTCCTGAAATCGTAACACTTCGTTTGGGCCCTTCTTGTGACTCGCTGGGTGCTTCCGACGCGATTTTCCTGTTGTTTGCATGTGAGGTGTTGGGGTCGTGGTCAACTTGGGCGGCAGCCGTAGCTCTGCAAGACATTACGAAATTTAGAATGTTCATTAAAAGATAACATGATTCCTGCTTAGTGTTTCGTAACATTATTTAGTTGTATAATATTTTTATTTGGTTTTTCATTTTTTTTCTGATGCTATACACCATTGAACTCAACCTCTTTAGTCTTTATGGTAAAGAATTGTTATAATTGTCAATGATTTTTTATTTAGTGATTCGAATTTGTATACACCGAAAATAACATGACTATGTGGAATTTTCGCATAAAATGCTGTTACAATATATTTAAACATTTTTAAGCAACACAAACGCGATTTATAACATAGAAAAATAAAACAGCTCGAGGAATATCCTTTGTTACGCAATTTATTTAAGTGTCATCCATCATCTTTCCCACATGTTCTCGCTGCAAGAACTCAGCTCTCAATCTAAATAATCGCACAAGCTTATGAGCTTTGTGTTTATATTTCATGGCCGCGCAATACGATCCCCCATGTCATCACCGAAAGCCGACCCCTTCTCCATATATGTACCTTAACTAGCAACCTTATATAGGTCACAAATAGGTCAAGGTTAGCAAAAATGTATATTTTAGGACCAAACCAGTGTTTTTGTATTTAGTATACAAAAAGTTTGATGAAATATTTTTATACCCGTTATACCCGTTTGATGAAATATTTTTATACCCGTTACTCTTAGAGTTAAAGGGTATACTAGATTCGTTGAAAAGTATGTAATAGGCAGATGAAGCGTTTCCAACCGTATAAAATTTGTATATTCTTGATCAGGGTCAATAGCCGAGTCGCACTGGCCATGTCCGTCTGTCCATCCGTCTGTCCGTCCGTGGGTTTGTCCGTATGAACGCTTCGATCTAAGGAACTACAAAAGCTAGAATGTTGAGATTAAGCATGCAGCTTCCAGAGACATAGATGCAGCGCAAGTTTGTTAAATGATGTTGGCACGCCCACAAACCGCCTAAAAGTGTCACGCCCACACTTTTGAAAAATATTTTCATTTTTATTCATTTTTTTATTAGTTTTATAAATTTGTATTGATTTGCCAAACAACTTTTTGGAACTCCCACTCCAAATGTTGCCACGCCCACTAACACCCACACCCTTGAAAAAAGTGATATTTTTTATTTTTTTATCTTTGAATATATCTTGTAAATTTTGTATAGATCTGCACAAAAGCTTTTCCCCAAGCTGTCACGCTCACACTTTAAAAACTTTTAATTTTTTTTTCAATTCACTTTTTTTCTTTTAGTTTTGAACGATATTTTAAATAATGTTGAAAATTTTCGTTCCCACTTCCACTAGTTGAGTACCGGGTATCTGATAGTCGGGGAACTCGAGATTAGGCAAGCAGAGACATAGACGCAGCTCAAGTTTGTTAAATGATGTTGCCACGCCCACTCTAACGAACACATACAGCAAAAAACTGCCACGCCGACACTTTAAGAAAATTGTAAAAAAATATTGTATTGCTGAAGGGCCAACTAGCACCGGTTGTCCGGACTCAATATTCCTTTGTGGTGGTAAACTAATCGGGACAGGTGGAATCACTGGTTGAGAAACCAGTGCACACAATGCGGAATCTCTAGTAGTCTCTTGGACTGCCTCCAAAACGGATTGATTGGATTGCTCCGAATCTTTTTTAGCTGCCGATCTAAGCAAAATTTTATGATTTGCTGCTATTGACATCTGATCAGTTGTGGAGTCCTTTTGATCACTTGCCGGAGGGTGCGGGGGATCATCCGCTCGACGAAAACTATCTCTAGCCACGCCAAAACGGCTGATCAGTCCATTCAAGCCACCTTTAGTTTGGCGCATAAACGATTTAATCTCGTTCGCAACCCCTAGGCAAGCATCACAACAGGGGCCGCTAAAACCTGCGCACTTAGTGTGCTCTATTTTATCACGCAGCCAACGAGTCATTTTTGGCTGCTCAGTTCGAAATTGTGCAAATCGAAAGAGATTTAATAGTTTAATAGGAGTTTTAATAGTTATGTGTACAAAGTGGAATTATTAAATAACTTTTTAATACCACCGCTGGTTTTGGCAAAAGAAAAATAAATTCAATGCGCAGAAAAAAACACGACCGTTCGCTTTGAAGTTAGAAGACGATATATATTTTGATTTTATTTATTGAATCATTCAATTTCGAGACCAACAGTAAGTGTATCAAATCTTATATTATAACCTAACTAGCAGTCATGTAGACAGGAACAGTAAAAATGGCCTGACAAATTATGGCTGGGTCGGTACGTTGCAGGCGGGTTCGGCTGGAATCCCGAGTCAAGTCCGAGAGGATTTGGGTGGGCAGAGAGTTTAACATTGTAGGACGCTGTTTGCTAGTCTATTTCATCTTTTTCTGCGTGAATGCGGCAAACATCCCTGTGGATGTCGAATGTAACATAGTGCCCCAGTGATAGCTGGGAAGCTCCGCTGATTCTTCTTTGCGCTCATCTTCCCGCTTGAACCGAACTTGTTGTTGTTGCTGTTGCCGTGGCAACATTTTTGAGACGCAAGGCAATATAAAATATATAATAGAGTGCAACGATTAGCAGATTTGTTATCAAGATCTGCGTAAATTTTATTTGGTGATTCCGTTCAGCATGTGTGATTGGAGCTGATCGATGAGCTGCAACAAACGTTTCGGAAAATTGAAAGCCATTTGAGTGAGAAATTTGATGATGTTCTCATAACGCTTAAATCCTGTTTGAGGGACACGGAGTTGGAAACCGTTCGCTCACTGGAAATTTCGGAGTGCAACTATGCCCTGAGGGAGTTCTTACAAAACAGATTTTCTAATCGACGTAAGGGCAGTCGAGAGTGGTTCCGTTTAAAGGCTTCTTGAGCGGAGTTTCAAACTGTCTTTACATCCTGAACATAGACAACCACTCTTCAAATTCGAACTATAACCTGACTCTGAAGCTATCGGGAAAACGAAGCTATAGTTCTTCTGCATTACCGTAGCAGAACCACACAAGAATACGGCCATAAGTGAGCATACTGCACACTGCGTTCAGTTTGTATGGAAACTGTTGCGGTAGCCACACAGCAAACTATAGAGGCTTTCCAATATAGAATCACCCTAAAACGCCAACCTCGTCTCACGGCATAAGCTAGAAAAAACTCAATCATATTAACGTCATGCTTCTGTCGGAAAAACAAAAGCGGCTTTTTGTTCCACGGAAGAAATCATCCGTACAGAAAAGCACACGGCGGAACCGGTATCTTGATTAGAAATCAAACACCACTACAATAGCGAGTTTTGAAACAACAATTTGCAGCCCACATCTATAAACGTACAACTAGGTAACTGTCACCCTCTTTTTAATATACACGTATCCACACCACAATTTCTGGACTTCTTCAACACCCAGGGGTGACTACAACGCAAAAAAAACATTCATCATCGTCATTCCTAAACGAAAACAGTTGTATAAAGCCATCAACAACTCAAAAAGATAGCTTAACTACGTATCTTCAAAATTTAAACAAAATTCCTGGTTTGATAAATTTTGCAATTACCAAGAACATCCTTAGAAACATCATTAGTGCCAAAGATAACAAACTCAGTCAAATACAGAAAATATATAAGTTCATTCAATGAACTAAATCCCAAGATAAATCTATAGAATCCTCAGCAAGCTCCCTGGAGAGTGTCATAGCTGCAGCTGCTACCATATCTACACAAGCTCCTTAAATCGTATCTCTGCTACACAGCCTTTGCTGTGAGATGAAACTCCCATAAATCCCACGACCACGCAATAATCGCTGGAGTTCCCCAAGGTAGCGTACTTGGGCCTACGCTATATGTCCTTTACAAAACCAACAAGCAGACTGCTAACGACTTTTACGTTTACCGACGACACAGCGATCCAAATGCCTTGTATATGTACCAACCCAACTCTCTTGTCACTTAGTGGCCGTGGAGAAGTGGCTGTTCGACTGGCGAATCAAGAAATGTATGTAAAAACAAGATAGAATGCTATAGTGGAGTTCCACGACCATCAGATACCCGTTACTCAGCTAGTGGAAGTGCGGTGTGTGGACGTTAGAGTGGGCGTGTATTAAAAAGTATTTTTTTTTTTATTTTGGCAATCTATAGAAATTGACAAGATGTATAAAAAAGAGAAAAAATATCAGAACATTTTTTAAAGTGTGGCCGTGACTGTTTTGTGCGATTTGTGGGCGTTAGTGTGGGCGTGGCAACATTTGGAAACAAATGACGCGCTGTGTCTTTGTCTCTGGAAGCTGCATGCTTATTCTCAACATTCCAGCTTTTGTAGTTCCTCAGATCGAGGCGTTCATTCGGACAGACGGACATGGCCAGATCGACTCGGCTATTGATCCTGATCAAGAATATATATACTTTAAATGCTCGGAAACGTTTCCTTCTGCCTGTAACATACTTTTCAACGAATCTAGTATACCATTTTACCGAGTAACGGGTATAGAGATCTTTGGAAAAATTACAGAGAAAATTTGTTGTATCTAGAAAATATTTTATTTCAAGAGTTTGTCAGTAATACAGGTTTCTAGGTTTGCTGGCGCTACCGGAAAGGCTTTTGAATTTGTGTATGCGAAGTAAGGAAATTTTGAAATCATAATACCCAACAAAAATTGTATTAATCCAATTACAAATCAAAACAAGGGAAACCGCTATAGTCGAATTTCCCGACTATCGGAATTTGTTTGCCATATCGATAGAAAAACAATTATAGAATGAAAAACAATTAGAAGCAACGGGGTCCAGCTCCCACACCTATTACCTCAAAAATATGGATTGGCTAGCTCCCCCGATGATATAGTGTAGTGTAGTGTAGAATCAGTATCCAAAACCCTGCGAAACCCAAACCAACCCCGTGACCATTTCACCACCGATCTTTATCCCAGACGTGAGGAACATCTAATTGATAACAAATTTGCTACTCGTTCCCCTCTGTTAAACATGGCTGTCGCCTTGCGCCTCAAAAATGTCACCCTCTTTGCATCCGCGGTAACGTTTCCAGAATTTTTATATTATTTTTTTATTTTATTTTTTTTTTGTAGCAGCAATGGCAACAGCAACAAGAAAAAATCCTTTCAAGCGCATAGAGCGCAAAGAAGAATCAGCGGAGTTTCCGTTATTTGGCTTTAATGTGCAATCATTGCAGACATATGTAGCTTCGATTGTGATGAATTAAAACCGAAATATTATATCATCTAAAAACTTGTGTGTACAGAATTAGAACAGGTTAAAATAACAACAACAGTAAATGTAATGTTCTCAGATTATTATATCCATTACTCGTAGAGTAAATGGGTATACTAGATTCGTTGAAAAATATGTAGCACACAGAAGGAAGCGCTTCCGACCATATATTCTGTATTCCTTATATATATTTTTGACCAAGATCAGTAGCCGAATTGAAGTGGCCGTGTCGATCGGTCCGTCCGTATGAATGCCTCAATCTCAGAAATTATAAATGCTAGAAAGTTAAGACTAAGCATGCAGCTTCCAGAGACGTAGACGCAGCGCATGTTACCACGCCCACTTCAACGCCAATCCGACAAAAACTGCCCCGCCTCTTCAGCTTTGAAAAATATTTTGATCACGCCCACATTTTTTGGGCATATTTTTACATTTTCTTTAATTTTCAAATTTTTGCGCCCCATTTCTACAGATATTCAAGAAAATAGTGACGTTTCCCGGTCGCACTTTCACTAGCTGGGTAACGAGTATTAGTGGGGGAACTCGACTATGGCATTCACTCTAGTTTTTTCATTACCAGCTAGTGGTGGTCCCAACCCACTTCAGAACAAATAATCTTGTTTAAACAGTGCATTTGGACCGTATTTAAACGACTTTTTAGGGACAAGAAACCATTTAAATAATGGAAATTAGCTCGATATATGAAAGGTCTCATGACTTTTTGATAAACCTGTAAGATAAGATTAAAAAAATATCTGAATTATATACTTCTATGGGCGTCTAACCTCTTATAAAGAGGTTACTTATAAAAGGTATACTTTAATTTGCTATACTTTTTGTATAACATAAACAAGTTTATAAACATAAGCTAGCCGAAGTTAACTTCCTTTCATATTTTTTTTACGAGTATTATTCATATTTGAGCTATATTTCCGACTTACCTGCTGTACTATAAACGGTTTGATACTGTTAAACGAAGTATATAAAATCGAAATAATAAATACTGTAAACAAATTATCCGAAAATTGCGAATTTTGTTGTCCTTACGATTTTTGAGCTACTGTAACAATCTTGAAGATCTTGAATAAAGTGTAATACGTAACGAAATATGATATCTAATTTTGAATTTTAAATGTTCCCTTCTACTTAGACAAATTTATAGCATCCAATACTCTAAGCTCTTGGATCTCTTACCTTGCAATCGAATGAGTGATTCACTTTTGCCAAGGGCATTAACGCTTGAACAACTATAAGTTCCAAAATCTGATTTGGTCAGATGTCTTATGGTAAGGTTGAGGTGCCATGTATATAGGTTAATCATTTCTTCAGAAATATTGTATTTGTTTCCGTTGTGCAGTTTAATATTTCCTATAAAATAGACAAATGAGCTTCTAATGATTATTTAAATTTACATTTTTTACCTTCACTGCGGTACCAACCATTAAGAGGCTTGGGGTAAACTTCTACAATGCATTCCAAAGTTACTTCTCTTTCAACGGGTGCTCCAACCAATTGACTTATGGCTTTAATTGTTGGCGAAACTGAAAGAAATTAATTATACCATTCTGACAGAACAAAATTTAACTTTACATAAAAAATTTAGTTTATTTTGTAAATACAATTGGGTAGAATTTAATGATTGACTAAATAAATATGGTGTAACGAATTGTTTTCATTAGTTTTGCTCGCTACGAATTACAACGGCTAGCTCAGACAGTTTGTGTGTTCGTCCCACCAAATTTAAGATAAGACAGAGTTTAGGTTAGAACAGCTTTATTTGCAGGCTTCTTTAATGACCGACTCCTATGGTCCTCGGCTGCGCGGTGTCACTCTCCCGTTGTCCTTCCCTTGCTTTACGACCACGCTCTTTCCCGGACCACCTTGTCCGACCAATGACTGCACTGACCCTTCTGACCGTGCTAGGTTCCTGTGCGCTGCCGATGCCCTTCGTTGTCCAGCGGCGTCCTCAACCGGGGGGCTTAGGATGTTATGGTGGGGAGATTTATCGTCCGTTAGTTCGGACCACCTTGACCGACTAATGACTCTACTGTCCCTTCTGATCGCGCCTAGTTTTCCACTCTCAGGGACCGTCCTCCTGCGCTGCTCTTGTTCTCACTGAATGTTTAGTTGTCCCGGGGTACAGCTCTTCGCGTATTTAGCTGACTGTCTCCTGAGCTGCGCTTGCGCATCCCCTTTTATAGGCGGGGATCCCGTTATTTCCACCTTTTTCGCATGGCCTTTAGTTCACGGTGCGTCCTCCTTGTGCTTGTCCAAAGTCCGCACCGTTACCGTTCGACCTTTGTGCCCTTGGCCGCCTTCAGTCCAAGGTCCAGCGCGGTACCGTTATTTCACGGTCTCTCCGCTTCGCTCGGGTGCAAGGTCCACATATTTCCCGTTTGACCAGGTTGACCTTGACTCCTGCTTTCCAGCCTTCTTCGCTGTTGCCAGGCAGCTTCCCTTCACCTCGATTTGTGAGGAGTTTTAAGACTTCTCACATCTCCCCCTTTCTTCAGAAGTTTTTGAAAAGATGGAGCTTCCGGCGGTCCTCCGCTTAGGTGTCTCCTCGCATAGGCAGTTCCCTCGTCTCTCTTTTCGTCTATCCTGCGCCTTTTGTTCTCAGCCTGGCAGTCTCAGCCTAGTAGACCCCCTCGTTTTGCGTTTTGACTTGGCATCTCGAACATCCTCGCGCCCTTCTCCAATTTCCTTCATCTGCTGCTCGTCAGCAGCTCTGTATTTAAACTTCCCGCCTCCTTTTGAATTCCACACCCTTTCGTGTCTGGCAACTCCACCGAACCTCACCACGATCGAGTTATCGATTTGATGGCCGGCGTTGCCACTTCCTGTTTATGCCGATATTCCTGGGGTTGCCATGTTGTACTGATTGTTGCCAATAGTGTGACAACGTGTTGAATATCTATGTGTATCCAGTATTTTTGTTCCCTATCGATCGAGCCCCTTCATGCTCTGCGGTGGCTGGCCCTGGACCCGAGCGCCCCGGAGGCCAACTTGCGGCAGCAAGAGCCTCACCTCGTTCTCGTCTGTTGGTGCCAGGCAGGCTTGCGCTGGGCTTAATACCCTCCTCCCGCCCGTTGGTGTCGTGCCTCGACGGACCCGTGGTTTCCTCCTGGCACCTCCTGCACACCGCGTTCTGCTCCCCTCTTGGGAAATACCGCTGGTATCGAGCCCTGTGATTCCGCTCCAACTCGAACCGTTCCCTTTGGATGTCCAGCTCTTCAAACTCGTCGGCCAGGGCCATCAGGGCGTCCAGGTTCCGGCACTCGTACGGACGAACAAACTTGCGCAGGGCTGGGGTGCTGTTTTCTTTTACCCGCTCCAGTGTGTCTCTCTGCGACAACCCCAAGGGCCTCATGAGAGTCTGCATGTCCACCATGTAGTCCGTGAAGCATTCTACATGAAGCCTCTGGGTGGGAAGAATTCCTGGAAGCTCTGAATGAACCCTGCCCATGTCTCCCAGAACCTGTTGTTGGCAATGAACCACTTTAAGGCCCTGCCCTTTAGCAGCTCAAGCATCGCTCGTGCGATCTGGTTGATGCCCAGCCCATACGTCATTGCTGACCATTCCAGCTGCTCCAGGAATTCCAACGGCTTTTCGTGCCCGTCGTACCGGAAACTCCACACTCGCACCTGTTTCGCCACCTTTGCGTAATCTTGCGGGGCTGCTCTTGTGGTTTCCCGACGATCATGGCTGGCCTCCCGACTCTCTCTCCTCGAACGGCTGCTTTCCCGTCGTTCATGACCGACCTCCTGCCTTTGCTCGCTGGGAATTGCAACGGCTAGCTCAGAGAGTTTGTGTGTTCGTCCCACCAAATTTATGATTTGTGTGATTGCCCGACCAAAGAGAAGACAGAGTTTAGGTTAGAACGGCTTTATCTGCAGTCTTCTTTACTGACCGATTCCTATGGTCCTCGCCGTCGGCTGCGCGGTGTCGCTCTCTCGTCGTCCTTCCCTTGCTTCACGACCGTGTCGGCTCGAATGGGGCTTAGGATGTTATGGTGGGAAGGTGTATCGCCCGTTGGGACAAGCTGAGCTAATGGACAATCAGAAATCAATCGAACTGGATAAGGTAAACCTAGAAGAGTTGAACCCAGATAAAGCCTCGGCCAAAGTAGCCGAAATTTCGAGATCGGGCTACGACGCTGGTGTTATTTCCGAAATTGAACAGGAGAAAGAAAGAGACGGCTATAGTGTTTTGGCGAGCAGTGACGAAGTGGCGGCGTATGATGAAATTCTGGAAGGTTCTGATGTAGCGGCTGCGAACGTGCAGCTTCGTGATCGAATGATGGCGAACGTCGAGGCAGAAATACAATATTTGCAGCGAATTGAGAGGCTGTACGCTGCGCGCAAACGAGTGGCTAATTTAGAAAATGAGTTGGATCAAAAAAAATCAGCTCAAGAAGACAACATTTATATGAGTGTTTTGGATGCCCTAATTCAATCAATTCTGGAGACAATGGATACCCTGTGCTGCGTTGGATCGAAGACTTTTCGAATGTAATGGATATATATAAGGTTGTCAAATATCTCCCGCCTTTTTGTCTTTTGAATTTCGCGGCTATGTACAAAGCGCTACAGAGCTCGTAATTTGAAAGGTCTTGACATAACCTACAAAACGACGCTATGCATGATTAGTTTGCATATTGCGTTCAATAGTTATAGACGTGTAAACATGGAGTTCACTAACGCCGAAATTCGCGCTATTTTAAAGTTTTCCTTCGTTAAAGGCAAATCCGCTAGAGAAACGTTCCGTGAGATTAATGGTGTTTTGGGGGATGGTACTCTATCACTTCGAACAGCGGAGGAATGGTTTCGACGATTCAGAGCCGGTGAAAACGACACCATGGATAAGCCAGCCGGCGGAAGACCTGTGACGACAAATACCGATCAAATCATGGAATACATGGAGTTAGACCGACATGTGGCGTCTCGTGACATCGCCCAGGAGATGGGAGTTAGTCACCAAACCATTTTAAACCATCTGCAGAAGGCTGGTTACAAAAAAAAAGCTTGATGTTTGGGTGCCGCATGATTTGACGCAAAAAAACCTTCTGGACCGAATCAACGCCTGCGATATGCTGCTGAAACGGAACGAACTCGACCCATTCTTGAAGCGGATGGTGACTGGCGACGAAAAATGGATCACATACGACAATATCAAGCGAAAACGGTCGTGGTCGAAGGCCGGTGAATCGTCCAAAACAGTGGCCAAGCCGGGATTGACGGACAGGAAGGTTTTGCTGTGTGTTTGGTGGGATTGGAAGGGAATCATCCACTATGAGCTGCTCCCATATGGCCAGACGCTTAATTCTACCATCTACTGCGAACAACTGGACCGCTTGAAGCAGGCGATCGAACAGAAGCGTCCAGAATTGGCCAACAGGAAGGGTGTAGTGTTCCACCAGGACAACGCCAGACCACACACTTCGTTGATGACTCGTCAGAAGCTACGGGAGCTCGGATGGGAGGTTTTATCGCATCCACCATATCGCCCGGACATAGCGCCAAGTGATTACCACCTGTTCCTGTCCATGGCGAATGCCCTTGGTGGTGTAAAGTTGAACTCAAAAGAGGCTTGTGAAAAGTGGCTTTCCGAGTTCTTCGCAAATAAGGAGGGGGGCTTCTACGAGGTAGGTATTATGAAGTTGCCGTCTAGATGGAAACAGATTATCGAACAAAACGGCGCATATTTGAACTAAATCCGATCACTGTAACACTTTTTATAAAGCATTGAATAAAGAGCAAAAAAGCGGAAGGGAGATATTTGACAACCTATTATATTGCGTGTCGGAGAAAAAACGTTTTATCTTCGCCAAACGTTTACTGACTGGATCAGCAAGAGTGTTCATGAATAAAACGGCAGCTTTGGATTGGCCGAGTTTGCGAGCAGAGCTGATTGCCGTTTTTGACTTCAAGATTACTGCATTCGATGTGTTCAAGCAACTGGATGCTAGGAAGAAGTTACCTGACGAGGGTGCTCTCCAGTATTTTTTCTCCATGTGCGACAGGTGGAGTTGGCACCAGAAGATATTATTCGATTCATCGTAAAAGGCTTGGGAGATGAATACGCAGATGCGTCTACAATGGCTTATTGTAGTTCTTTGGAGGAGTTGCGAAACAAAATTATGATCTACGACAAATTTAAGAAGATGACGGCCCAAATTTCAAAGTCGGCGGAGAAAACTAAAGTGGTGAAGCCCCAAGTCCGTGTGTCCATGCCCGAAACCATTCGTTGCTACAATTGTAGGCAAATGGGACACATGGCTAGAGAGTGCAAACAATTGAAGAGGCGGGTGGATCATAATTACCAGCAATGTCCCGAGCGGAGGGCGTCAACCAGGCCGGCAGTTCTGCAGGATGAGGAGGAGTCAGGATCAGAGAACTTGGCAGCGATTCAACAAATAGAGATCTGAGGTTTGCGAGGTGAAAAGGGAAAATACATTTCTAATTTAAGTCTATTTGATACCGGCAGCCCGGTAAGCTTAATTCCTAAGTCATTAATTCCGAAAAATATTGTTTTGAGTTCAAAGAAATCGAAGTACTCTGGCTTAGGGGGACCTTAAATATCGATTTGGGGCATTTTGAAAGCCTCTGTTAAATTTTATGCGAAAACATATTCTATCCTCTTAAATATTTTTGATGACAAAATATTACCACTCACTGTAATGAACGTTCAATTAGTTCATAGAAAAAACATTAATGATACTTATAAATCCAAAGATTCTTCCCTTTTCAACAATACAAGTAATTTAAGTACAGCTATTTATAAACCCATAAATTTAAGTCATAATCACAACTCTGGTTTAGATTTTGAAAATTCTGTAGAAATTTTGGATGCTGACAGTGATGCGCAGAGATTTTTGGCTGACATTGAGCCATCATTAGAGGATTCATTTGAGATAGGCACTGAGTTTTGGTTGGAAATTGCAAATAGGTGTGAAAAAATTATTCAATCTCATTATTTTAGTATCCAATACGATTATAACACTGCATCTAGATATCAGATGTCTATTAGATTAACCGATACCACTCCGTTTTACTGTTCTCCGAGACTTTTGTCTTATATTGAGAGGTAAAATGTAGCGGAAATCGTTGATGATTTGCTTAAGAAAAAAATAATACGTCATAGCGCCTCACCTTATGCGTCACTTTTGGTCCTTGTGAAGAAAAAGTCTGGTAAAATTCGAATGTGCGTTGACTACCGTGGCTTAAACAAGCGTATCGTTAAAGATAATTTTCCTTTGCCCCTTATTGAAGATTGCCTGGAGTATTTGCAATGGAAATGTTGTTTTTTTGTGATTGAATTTAAAAGCAGATTTCATCAAATAGAGGTCGAAAAAAATCCGTGCCGTATACATTGTTACTCCTCAAGGACAATATGAGTATTTGAGGATGCCTTTTGGATTGAAAAATGGAATCGCATTTGGAAGCCTTGAGAAATTTCCCTGTGCCGCAGAATGTTCATAGTCTTCACTCCTGTTTAGGATTCTTTTCGTATTTTAGACGTTTCGTCCTGTCACTTGCGCGTATAGCTAAATCCTTGACAGAGTTGTTGAAGAAAGTCCTATTTCACTGAATGATGAGCAATTAAAAGCGTTTAACGATTTAAAGAACGCTTTAGCTAATCCACATGTTTTAGCCATTTTCAGTCGAGAAAATTGGTCGAGAAACCGAGCTCCATACGGATGCCAGTGCCCATGGATTTGGAGCTATAATATTGCAGCGACAAGATGATGGAAAAATGCTATTTCGATTTATTCCGGTAAAAACACTGCAGCAGAATCCCGATACCATACTTTTGAGCTGGAAACACTAATGATACTTATAAATCCAAAGATTCTTCCCTTTTCACTGCTAAAATGAACAATACAAGTAATTTAAGCACAGTTATTTATAAACCCATAAATTTAAGTCATAATAAATGCGTTGCGCCGGTTTAGAGTATACCTTGATCATAGATCGTTTAAAATAATTACTGATTGCAATTCGTTAGTGCAAACTCTTAGTAGAAAAGCGTTTAATCCTAGGATTGCCAGATGGTCCCTTGAGTTAGAGAATTACGATTATTCGATTATTCGACGCTTTAAGCAGACAGATAGATGTTGTAAAGTTGTTAAAAGAGAGTGAGTTTGGCGATAATGAAGTCTTGTTAGAAAACCTTGAGGAAAACCGTAGAGACCAACCGTAGAGAACAGTAGAGACAAACTTTTCGAAAACCTTAGAGACAACCGTAGAGATAGCATTATTCAAAGCCTTTTAGAAATCCGTGGACACACCCTTGTTGATAGAGTGCCACTTGATGACCTTTGTGAAGATCCCTTAGACTTCGTGTTATGTTGGAAGAAAACCTTCGTGAAGAAGAAGAGGAAGAGAATGGTGGAATCAATTGTGAGAAAGCTGCCAGTAATTACATGAACGGTAGTAAAAAAGCCTGGGGAGATGATAAATTGGAGTTTCGTGAGGACGCTTTTCTAAAATCAATACCGTTAGTTGGAGTTGTAGGAGCAACACCTGATGACGTAGACCTAATTCTACAAACGGAGCAAATGAGGAATAAAAATATAGTTCATTTGAGAGAGGAAACGTGCGAAACGTGAGTTAAGGGGTGGACTAGTATGTCGAAAGAACGTGGATGATTCTTATTGTTTGTATGCACCTGCTTGTATGGAAGAACAGCTAATTAGAAAATCTCACCTGACAGCAGATAAGTGTGTTAAGGATTTGAGAAGGACCTATTGGTTTCCAGAAATGAGAACTAAAGTTGAGCATTTTATTAGAAATTCTATTCATAATAGAACCTTGCATAGTATTCCTAAACCTTGTATTCCGTTTCATACACTCCATATAGACCATTTAGGTCCCTTACCGAGTATCATTTCAAAGAGAAAGCATCTCCTGGTTGTTATAGATGCTTTTACCAAGTTTGTCAAACTTTTTTCCTTTAATACGACTAGTACAAGAGAAGCGAGAGATGCGTTGAGTAAATATTTTGATTTTTATAGTCGACCCATAGGATTATATCGGATCGCGGTACTTGCTTTACGTCACTTGAGTTCACCACCTTTTGCCAAGAGCGAGACATTGAGCACATAAAAGAAGCCTCCGGCTAATGGCCAGATGGAGCGTGTAAACCGAGTGTTAACGCCAATGCTAGGGAAATTAGCAGAATCTTTTAGTCAGTCCGTAAGTCAGATCTTGTAAGCATCCGTGAGAACGCATCTGGTAATATCCAGAATTCACAGATAAGGAATGAAGAGTCATATAGAAAATATAGAACATAAATATCAAGTAGGTGATTATGTGGCTATAAGAAATGTTGATACTACTGCTGGAATTAATAATAAGTTTGCCCTTAAGTACCGTGGGCCTTATAGGATAAGTCGTGTGTTTAATAATGATCGATACGAAGTAGTTTATATTGATGATTGCCAGTTAACTCAACTGTCATTTAGAGGCGTATTAGAATCTGCTAGACTTGTTGGCCTTTGTTTACAAAGATCGTGGTCGACCTATAGCCAGGTCGGTCGAATGTAAATAATGTAAATATTGTAAATATCTATAACTATCGATAAGAATGGCACTCGAGAGATTATTATCGACGGTGCACGATCGAGGAAGTGCGATCACTATCAGATCTCAGCGATCAACGAACAGAAGTGAATAAATGAAAAGACAGAAAATATAAGTTTTACAAAATAATAAATTATGTTATATCTAACTCTATAAAAAAAAAATTTTTTTTGTTAATCAAATTGCAATTTTTATTTTTCCTTCGTTGTTGTGGTTGACTTTCACTTTTCGGTTATCGTAAGCATCCACCCTCACTCGGCTGTAGCTGAGGGTAAGTTGGTTAGGGAATAAAAAGAACAAGATAGATCCTGGAGTCCCTGCGGTACTACCGCTAGGCTATGCTTCGCAGGGCCAGGGTGCGCTCTGTGTTACTCCGCTGGACGTATCCTTCCGGCTCTTTCCCTCTCAGCTGCACGCAACCGCTTCATCGCAGCGAAATTGCTGAACTGGCCCCAGAAACACTGGTCCGAGATCATACGCTCCCCTAGGGTCGACGGCTCCACTATTTTCTCCATTAAGCCTTCCCGGTCGCGGTAGAATCTCCGGCAATTAAAAATAATGTGCTCGGCGGTTTCCTCAACGCCTGGTTAGGTAACTTCTAAAACACCCATGACCGCTTAGGATCTGGGTCAGCCAGAAGTTAACTTCGCCATGACGTCTTAGGGTCCATTTGGTCACATCCGGGATAATCCTGTGGGTCCATCGCCCCTTCGTCGACTGCTGCCACCGACGCTGCCACCTTTCCAAGCTATTAGCTCTGGCGTTGGCTTTTATGGCTCGCCTCTGAGCAGTGCTGCACTCTCCTCCGATCTGCTTTATCTCGTCGTAGATCTCTTTTGCCTCTACCGCCAACAAATCTATTGGGATGGTCCCAGCTATAACCTGTGCTGCGTCGTCCGATATTGTCCGGAAACCGGAGCACACAGTCTGTGCGTCGCTTCCAGGCCCCTGATGTATGACTGCTTGTTGGTAGCTTCGGCCCATATGGGGGCTGCGTAAAGTGCTTTCGCCCTGCAGACAGACTGTAGCAGTAGCCTGCGTCCCTGCCTAGGGCCCCTACAGTTTAGCATTATTCGTGCTAGGGCCCTAGCGACGCTCGCCGCCTTCCGATTAGTCTCCGCCAGGTGTTCTTTAAACGACAACCAGGTGTCTAGCATAACTCCTAGGTACCTGATTGCTCTTGCCGACGTGATGGTGGCGCCACCGACTTGGATGGTGACTGTCTCAACCTGCTTGTGGCTGGATATCAGCACGGCCTCCGTTTTGTGGTCTGCGATGTCTAGACCGACCGATGAGAGCCACTCCACTATGGTGCAAATGCATTACCAAGGCCCTCGGCTTCCCGAACTGGCATTTCGGGAATTGCCCTATGGCAATATCGTCGGCGAAGCCGATCACCTTGGTTCTTCCTGGCAGTGGTAACCTCAGCACCCCGTCGTACATAGCATTCCACAGCAGTGCCCCGAGTACTGAGCCTTGTGGGACTCCGCAGGTTACCCTGTGCTCCAGTGTGCCCCCGTTTGTGTCGTAGACTAGTACTCGGTCGCTGAAGTAGGACTTATGAATGCCCACTAATGCATCCGGTACGCCTAGGTTCCGTAAAGCTCCTATGGTGACGTCCCATTTTGCCGAGTTGAATGCATTTCGGATGTCTAGTGTTACCACTAGACAGTACTTCTTGTCACCTAGTCCCTTGCACTGCCTTCGAGGCGATCTCCTTCACCGTAGCGATCGCGTCCACGGTAGATCTCGCCTTCCTGAAGCCAAACTGCATTGGCGAAAGGTCCCCTGCAGCGGAGATGGCTACGTGCAGTCTATTGCTAAGGCATGTCTCGAAAGCTTTGCCCAATTGGTCAATCAGGCATATCGGCCTGTATGAAGATGGACTCTCGGGAGGCTTGTTTGGCTTGGGAAGCAGTACCAGCTTCTGTCTTTTCCAGCGCTTTGGGAAAAGGCCTTCCGTGAGGCACTGGTTAAAAATATTTGCGAATGCTTCCGGGTGCTCGTTCATGCCTAGCTTAATGACGATGTCCGGTATTCCATCTGGCCCTGGTGCTTTTCCCGATGGCATATCACTGGCTACCTTGCGAATTTCATCCGGTGTGAATATCAGTTCAGATGCGTCCGCAGGAGCCTCGTCTGCAGCTTGCGCAGCCAAGGGCACTACTGGGAACAGGTGTTCCACGATCGCCGTCATGTGGGCGGCGTCTCCGGCTTTCAGGGGTTTCGCTTGACTAATATTTTTTATGATTATTTTTTACGCTGATCCCCATGGGTCCTGCTCGGCTGAATCGCATAGTTCCAGGAAGCATCTCCTTTTTGACTGCTTAATGAGTCTTTTAAGGGTCCGACGGTTTGCCGCGTATTCTTGCCTCCGGAACACGGTGTTGGGGAGGCCCTGCTCCCTTTGCTGACGCCGTCTTGCCCGTAGGCAATTTATGCGTGCCTCTGCGATTTCCTATGTGATGGTGATGGCTCCTCGACACCTTCATGCTGGCTCTACATGCCGTCTCAACTGCTCGAGTGAGACACTCTGCGCTGTCCGCTGTGTTCCCACCGATGACAGGATTTCCAAGTTCCCTCAGGAACGTGTCCCGCTGGAGCGTCCTTGGGTTGAAAAGCCTTTGCGTTGGTGGGGCTGAGGTACGTCTTCTGCTGATAATGTCACAGTTTATCGCCTTATGGTCACTAGTAGTGTATACATCGCTGAGGGACCATTGTGCGCGCTGGAATAGCGAACTACTGCAAAAAGAGAGGTCCACTACCGACCCGGCTCCAGCTCTGCTGAAGGTGTGCTCCGATCCCGTATTTAAGAGAGCTACTTCCAGCGACGCGAAAGCTTCCTGGAGGGTTCGTCCTCTTGCATTCGTGTGGACTGAGCCCCATTCTTCTGCCCAGGCGTTAGAGACGTGGTGGTAGGTAACAGCTATACAAGCACAGGTCACCAACCACCCCCCGAACAAAGAATGAGCCGATGTGCAGGTTCCTTGGTCGGCTTACCCCGTTGGTCAGGATCGCGGCGCTCCTTGTCTCGTCGAGTATGTAATCCATCCCCGGGGTTTTTTTATACGGCTCGCTAATAAGCGCAACGTCAGCTTGAGTGTCGCGCATGGTTTGACTCAGCAGGTTGAGATTAATTTGGATAATCTTCACTTTATCGGTGGCTTGGTGCTCATAGGACAATGTCTACTGCCCGCTATGTGCTTAGCGTCGGCTTTCCTGGCACTGATGCATAGGAAGCATTTGGCCCCTTGTGTGCAGCTAGCTATCTTATGCCCGGTTTGTCCGCACTTGAGACAGCAGTCGCTGCGATTTGCAGGGCTCTTGCATCGCACCGAAAAGTGGGCGAAGTCCAGGCACTTGAAGCACCTAGGTCTAGATTCGCTCTCTTTGACTCTGCAGACTGTCCATTGCCTCGTGAACAAAGCCAAGACCTCGCTGTAGGTCTTGCCTTTCGCTTCCACTATCACCGCGTCGGGTCTCCGCGACAAGCGTGCTTTATTCCTCGCCTCCACCTTCGTCCATGTGCCTCCAAAGTTGGGCTCCCTCGAGTAGATGGTCGGTTGCAGAACTCTTCGTTGGATTTCAATGGCCGCCACCCAATCATCCTACCAAAGGATCACCCAGTTACTATGGCCATTATGAATTACGCTCTTCTCAGCATAATTCGATCCCAATATTGGCCTATTGGAGGGAGGAAAACCGAAAACAAGGCAGTAAACAAGTGCGTCAGGTTTTTTCGAACAAAACCTCGCCTAATGGCACATAATGACGGATCTGCCAAAAGAGCGTCTTGATGGATCTCATGCGTTTGAAGTCCCTGGCACCGACTTCTGTGGACCATTTTTCTACAAGCCTGAGGCTTTGCAACCAAGTCAAAACATTTGGAGCTCATTAAGGATCTTTCTACAGTTGCATTCTTGCACGGACTAAAACGCTTTATATGCACAAGAAGGAGGTCACGACAAATTTGGTCCGACAATTCAAACTGAGGCGTTTATACTTCAGCGACGACCACACAAAAGCAGGGTTCGATTTTTGCCTGGTAGAGAATATCGTGTGGCGTTTCATTTCGCTTCGATCGCCTCACTTTGGTGATCTTTAGAAAGCTGCGGTGAAGACAGCTAAACATTACTTTTATCGTGCTGTGGGCTCTTTCATTTTGACCCTCTATTAGCTGAGAACCCTGCCACATATCTGCGGTAGTTAATTCTCGACCTTTAGTATCAATTTCAAAAAACCCTTCCGATCTTGATGCTTTAACTCCAGGACATTTTTTTAATAGTGGCCCGCCTTTATCATTTATCGAACCAGATGTGCCAAACTTAAAGTTCAATCGCTTGAATTGCTGGAAGCGCATCGCCAATGGAAGGACGAGTATTTGCGGCAGGGACCTAAGTGGCAGCCTGGGCTAGTTGTGGATGACGTGGTCCTCGTTAAGGATTGTTGTTTGACGTCCCTAAAGTGGCCTTTAGCGAGAGTCGTTGAGCTGCTGCTGAAAGAGATGGAGTCGCCCGAGCTGCTGTGCTGAGGACACCAACAGGATTGACGAAGAGGGCAGTGAATAAGCTGTGTCTGCTTCCCCTTAAGGACGCGGTTGAAAACCACGCTTTCAATGGGGGGAGCATGGGAGTATGGACGCCAATGGCGTTTCTCTTCGCAAACTGGAGCTGGCTTAATTTTTTACACGAGAAGTACATCGACGTAATATTTCCTTCGGAAACGCATCTTACAAACCAATAAAATACTGTGGGATTGACAACTGATAAGAAAACTTATGAAGCACCACCAACACAAAGCGTTTACCGAATGCGTTACGTCCACCGCTGGACGGCAGCAATAACCTATGACTAGCGGCCGTATGCTGCCACCCAGTTTTACAATACTGAAGGGACAATTTTTTAATAATTCCAAGCACTAGGACCACACTTCATAGCAAAAGGAGACTTGTAGACGCTAAACATATCTATGAGGGATCACGCCTCGTGAACGCAAAAGGAAAACAGCTCTATTGAAAAAAAACTTACCCAAAACTAAAAGCCAGCAATCTCATTAAAGCCTGCTCCCGCTTAGCTGTACTATACAAATCGATACTGAAACCTACGACTCAGAGCTATGGGTGAATGCCAGCAGATTTTAAGACCTATCCTGCGGTACTGTAGTGTGTTCGGAATGAAAACAAAAAGACTTGGGCATTCCAAGTCGTTCATAAATGTATTCTCAGAACTCATAGAAAAAGACGATTTCTTCGCACCTTAACCACCTATCGAAAGGTCTAACGCAGCTCAAAGTCAGAAGCAGAAGTAGAACGAAACTGTAGATATTTGGGGAATAAATAAGTACAATATGCACCTTGAAGGATACCGATTTATAGTAGTAACAGGGCGCATGGCGCTTAAATGGCTGAACTCGATGAAAAGTCCTTGGGGTGGAGTAGTTGGACGAGCTCTAGAGCAACAATCGTTCGAATTCTAGTCTCAGTATCGCAGGGGAGGTCGATACCAGTCGATATTAAAGGGGACTCTACAATACGAACTCAGTCCGTACTCAGAATATTATATATTATTATTTCTTTGTAAAGTCGGGTACTTTAAGATATAAGATGCTTTAATTTTTTGAATGCCGAGTCTTATTCTGTATTAGTAATGTCAATTTTCGTGTACTTTTTTAAACACTTCGTCATGGCTTAGGCTCTGTCTGCATTGTTTGATATGAACTTATGGTACTATCCTGTCCTAACACCGTTTGGTGTTTTCTACTTAGGACATCTACACTTGTCAAACTGTAATTTAAGGTTGGCTTTTGCCAGTTTTTCGAAAACTAGTCAGCGATTGTGGATGCTCATCATGCGTAAGTATTTAATGACTGGTGGAAAAATCTCTTTTTGAAACTGAATCTGGATCCATTCCGATCTGGTGGAAACCCTTTGCCAGGTCTATAGCTGTGAAGTAATTGCTTCTGCCTAGTTTTCCTAAGATTTCGTCCA
The DNA here is from genome assembly GCF_003286155.1 of Drosophila erecta. Classification (NCBI taxonomy): domain Eukaryota; kingdom Metazoa; phylum Arthropoda; class Insecta; order Diptera; family Drosophilidae; genus Drosophila; species Drosophila erecta. Next base: position 1,225,931 of record NW_020825214.1, on the reverse strand, counting down.
TGTTTGACATTTTTTCTGTTTGGTTGTCTGTCTGCAGCTATGATTTCATTTAATTTTCAGTAGTCTAGCCTAATCATTTAGCCTAGTCATTTGCCTAAAGCCTCTTTTTTTCTTTGGGAGTACCCAGAAGGGTCTATTGTAATGTGAGTTACTAATCCTATCTTCTATTTAACTTTCTACCTCTTGCTCATAAGTCTGTACTAGGTGTTGGAATTAATTCGGAGCGTTTTACGATAGATGACGTTAGCTAACTATTCATAGTCACACAGACAAAAGTAAATACTCTCCTGGAAGCTACTGACGTAGCACATCTTCACCAGTATATGACATTGCCTTATTGTGTTCATAGCAATTGTTGTGCAGTATCAAACATGTCGAAGCTTGTGCCTGAAAAATCGTTTTTGCGGGGAGTGTTATTTCATTATTTTAACATGAAGAAAAGTGCCGCGGAAAGTTATCGTATTTTAGTGGAAGTATACGGTAAATATGCTCTCGTTGAGCAAGCATGCAGAAAGTGGTTTGCGCAGTTTAAAAGTGGAAATTTTGACTTGGAAGACAAAGAACGTCCTGGAAAACCGAAAAAGTTCGAACATGAAGATTTGGTGGCGTTGCTCGATGAAGACCCGTGCCAAACACTTCTGGAGTTGTCCACATCACTTGGAGTCGACTTTTCGACGGTCGGAAAACGCCTCAAAGCCATAGGAATGGTACAAAAACAGGGAACGTGGGTTCCATATGAGTTGAAGCCAAGCGACACTCAACGGCGTTTAACCACCTGTGAGATTCTTCTTCAACGGCAGATAAGGAAGGGATTTTTGCATCGAATAGTCACTGGCGACGAAAAGTGGGTACTCTATGACAATCCCAAACGCAGAAAATCGTGGGTCTTACCCGTTCATGCATCGACATCATCTCCCAGGCAGAATATTCATGGAAAGAAGATCTTGCTGTGCATTTGGTGGGATCAACTCGGCGTTATTTATTATGAACTGCTCCAACCGCGTGAAACCATTACTGGTGACGTATACAAACGACAATTGATGCGTTTGAACAAAGCATTGCAGGAAAAGCGTGCGCAATATAAAGATCGACACGACAAAGTAATGACAATGCAAGACACCACGTTGCGAAAGTCGTGAAAACTTATTTGGAAACGCTGAAATGGGAAGTTCTGCCCCACCCGCCATATTCACCGGACATTGCTCCATCCGATTATCATTTGTTCCGATCCATGGCGCATGGCTTGGCAGAGCAGCACAAACTACGACATGACCAAAAATTGGATCGATTCATTCACCGAATCGAAAGAAGAAGAATTTTTTTGACGCGGTATTCGAACTTTACCAGAATAATGCTACTGTAATGATACCCTCATAATAAATCACGAAACTTTGCAAAAAAAACGCTACGAATTAATTCCAACACCTAGTATAAGTTTGAATATCTTATCACCCTCGCGGCATTGTATGTCATAGTATTGCTGCAGGAATGCACACAATCTTCATTTTTCTTCTTTATTTAGATGATCCAATGTTCAGCTCAACTCGTGAGAGCACTAAAGTGGGAACGGGAGTATTCTCTGTGCTCCGAAAATGTAGAATATATCCCAAGTAAAGAGTAATTAATTACCAACAATTATTAGTTGCGCAAGGCGATACAGATACAAAGACGAAGATACCTCTCTTCGATACATAACAACGCATATTTCTCATATTTCTTCCCGCGGAAGTACACGACATAAATGCCAACGTAGGTCGGCCACGGACAAACATCCCCAACCTGACACAACCACCTATGCCCGAAAGAGCGCGTTCTTGCTCACCGTCAATGCCAACGATAAGCCAATAAGAACTGACGATACCCATGGTAACCAACACATCGACCTTGTTAAGCACTGCATTTGCTATATTTGGGAGCAAAGCTTGAATACTCTTGTAAACAAAATAATTGAACTTGTTGGAACAGACATCTTCCACATAATATCCCATAAAAGGACAATATCCACGAATCAAAGTCCAAGTGAATCCCGAAGAGTGCTATAGCACTCCTAAAGGACTCTTTATTGCAAAATATTTACGCAAAGTTAACAAACAACTCCTACAAAGTTGCAAGGGACTCCAAGTCTTTCTCTAGGGTATGGAGGCTGAAGCAACACCTGCTGATATTACGCAGGCATTAAGTGATCGGAGTTTCAAACTGTCTTTACATCCTGAACACTCTTCAAATTCGAACCATAACCTGACTCTGAAGCTATCAGGAAAACGAAGCTATAGTTCTTCTGCATTACCGTAGCAGAACCACACAAGAATACGGCCATAAGAGAGCATACTGCACACTGCGTTCAGTTTGTATGGAAACTGTTGCGGTAGCCACACAGCAAACTATAGAGGCTTTCCAATATAGAAGCACCTTAAAACGCCAACCTCGTCTTACGGCATAAACTAGAAAAAACTCAATGCTTCATGCAATCATATTAACGTCATGCTTCTGTCGGAAAAACAAAAGCGGCTTTTTGTTCCACGGAACAAATCATGCTTACAGAAAAGCACACGGCGGAACCGGTATCTTGATTAGAAATCACATCAAACACTACTACAAAGCGAGTTTTGAAACAACAATTTGCAGGCCACATCTATAAACGTACAACTAGGTAACTGTCACCCTCTTTTTAATATACACGTATCCACACCACAATTTCTGGACTTCTTCAACACCCAGGGGTGACTACAACGCAAAAAAAACATTCATCATCGTCATTCCTAAACGAAAACAGTTGTATAAAGCCATCAACAACTCAAAAAGATAGCTTAACTACGTATCTTCAAAATTTAAACAAAATTCCTGGTTTGATAAATTTTGCAATTACCAAGAACATCCTTAGAAACATCATTAGTGCCAAAGATAACAAACTCAGTCAAATACAGAAAATATATAAGTTCATTCAATGAACTAAATCCCAAGCTAAAATCTATAGAATCCTCAGCAAGCTCCCTGGAGAGTGTCATAGCTGCAGCTGCTACCATATCTACACAAGCTCCTTAAATCGTATCTCTGCTACACAGCCTTTGCTATAAGATGAAACTCCCATAAATCCCACGTCCACGCTATAATCGCTGGAGTTCCCCAAGGTAGCGTACTTGGACCTACGCTGTATGTCCTTTATAAAACCAACAAGCAGACTGCTAACGACTTTTACGTTTACCGACGACACAGCGATCCAAATGCCTTGTATATGTACCAAACCAACTCTCTTGTCACTTAGTGGCCGTGGAGAAGTGGCTGTTCGACTGGCGAATCAAGAAATGTATGTAAAAACAAGATAGAATGCTATAGTGGAGTTCCCCGACCATCAGATACCCGTTACTCAGCTAGTGGAATTGCAGTTTGTGGGCGTTAGAGTGGGCGTGTATTAAAAAGTATTTTTTTTTATTTTGGCAATCTATAGAAATTGGCAAGATGTATAAAAAAGAGAAAAAATATCAGAACAGTTTTTAAAGTGTGGCCGTGACTGTTTTGTGCGGTTTGTGGGCGTGGCAACATTTGGAAACAAATGACGCTCTGCGTCTTTGTCTCTGGAAGCTGCATGCTTAATCTCAACATTCCAGCTTTTGTAGTTCCTGAAATCGAGGCGTTCATTCGGACAAGCGGACATGGCCAGATCGACTCGGCTATTGATCCTGATCAAGAATAGATATACTTTATATGGTCGGAAAGGTTTCTTTCTGCCTGTTACATACTTTTCAACGACTCTAGCGTTTACTCTACGAGTTACGTGCATAAAAGCGTAATCCCTTTTAAATTTAAATTATAACTAGTCAAGCGTTTAAACAATTAAAATGCCGAATCCGGAAGTTCCAGATGCACGACAGTGTTCGTTATGTGAATGCTCGCTCCAAGTCTCATACCACGTGTCCTACCTGCCAAACAGTTTGTTTTGAAAAATCAGGAACTTCTTCCCATAATACTAGACAGCAGAAGGTCCAGGGCTACGGTGCTCAACGGTGCTCTTCAAGGCCATCGCAGACAGAGTTGATAGAAAATGCGATCAAAGGTACTGTGCAAAACATGCAAAACGAATTGCTTGCCATGTTGACGGACAAAATGGCCCAATTAATAGATACCAATCTTGCAGCAAGACATCCGTAATTTGAGGTGAATTTTGTTGGCCTAGCAGAGAGATTCGATTTCGAACAACAAGTTTTAGTAGACCCCATTATGCCCTACTGTATCTTGAATAACTGTTCTATTCTTTAGTCTTTTCTGTGCTGGTCTTCAAAACATTTAAAACCGTTTTATTCGATCTTTCAGATTGTCCGTTAGCTCTGGGTGTTCTGACTGCTGTTTTGATATGCTGCTTACCAAGCTCCTTTTTAAAATTTTCAAATTCCTTTGACGTAAATGCTGTGCCGCGATCTGATATTATGCGACACGGCTGACCAAATACTGCAAACAGCTGCTGAAGTGCTATAATTACTGGCGTTGTCTTCGTTGTTCGTGTTCCTTCCAAAAACGTGTATTTGGTGAATGCGCATACAAACACTAAAATGTGAAGATTTCCACTTTTTCTCTATTATACGGAATAATATAGGTACCCTGTCGTATACATGCAGTGACCCTTCAGACTTGATACCTTTTACTTTGTATTTACAGCACTCTGGGCACGAAGATATGTACGACTTCATATACCTCCTCATGCGTAGGAACCAAAAGTTCCATTGAATACGTTGGATTGTCTTATCCGTGCTGTAATGTCCTATGTCGTCGTGTTTTGCTTTTGTTATACTCCAGCGGATTGATTGAGGTACAACTAATTCTTTGCCGTTGGCCGTTTTACGTGGCTCCATTGTGAACTCTTCTCCTTTGTTCTGAATACTCTAAATAATATATCTGTGTCAGTATTGGGTCTTGCCTTTGCATCGCATACAACAGATAAATATTTTACACAGTAGCAGACTATGTATGTTGATGACCCCATCTTCATCAGCTACTGTGTAAAATATTTCTCTGTTGCTTGGTTGGTTATCTACTCATGCCATCCACGTGTGGCATATCCGCTCCTGGTCGATGTTTTCAAGTGAAATCAAACTCTAGTAGTTTGAGCCACCACCTTAATCTGTTACCACCATAAAAGAAGATCCCAGTAAATATATACGGAATCTACGGAATATACGAAAGGTCTCCGTAATTGCTAATATTTCTAACGCATAGCTTGAGTATCTGATTTCTGCGTCGCTGCATAGCCGGCTATAATAAAATACAGGCTTCGTTTTGTCTTCTTCTCGATGGAACATAATTCTTGCTATTCCCATTTTACTCGCATGATATTTCGTTGGGACTTACAGGGTCAGCACCGGCTTCGATGCTAAGGCTTCCTTTAGTCGTTGAAACGCCTGTTCCCGATCTTCCCCCCATAAGAACTCCACATAATTTTTCAATAATTTGCTCAATGGATAAGCAATCATACTGTACTCCTTGATACATTTTCTGAAGAATCCTGTAATTCCTACTCTGCGTACTTCTGTTTCATTACATGGCCTTTGATATTCGTTGATGCACTCAGTCTTCTCGTTGCCTGGCTGAATAGCGTTGCTCGTGATAACATGACCCAAAAAGGTCACCTTCGTTTTCATAAAAGCGCTTTTGGATGAGCGCAGAGTTAGGCCCACCAACTTTACATCATCCTGAAATTCATTTAATATAATTAGACCTTCTTCCACCGTCTTAGATGCCATCACATAATTGATAATACTTCGTTGGTGTTTCAGTTCTCGACTGATCTCCGTAATGACTTCTTGCGTTATTAGGTGCGTTCACCAGACCAAAGGGCATGACAATAAATTCATACAGTCCATCTGGTGTCATAAACGGCAATTGATATCGCCGCCCCAAGATGGCATTCTTAGTGGATACCTCTTATCCATCGTCGTCGTTTTGCACCTGCCAATTTTGGACAAATTTTCGGCAAAACATTCTTCACATCGTTTTAACAGATTGCTCACCTGGTCGGGGTCAATGTCCGAATCAACATTAAACCCGACCTGCTACCCCGCCATCAACGTCGATCCTGACTCTTCGGCAACCAGCATTTCCTGATCGTGGCAAATGATATCTCCGCCCACCAGGATATCATATGGTTGGAATTCGTTTGGTACCACCTGAATTTGTGTGAACAGCCACAGACAAACTCTGATAAGATGCACTCCTTCGATTCGACCACAGATCCTCCAAAGCCTTGCAGATGCTTGAACTTTGGCTGCCGTATTGCTCCATCTGGCACTGCTGCTTCTTTAATGAATGTGTTATCGCTGCAGGTGTCGATGAACTCTTCAAACTTTCAACCTCCAATCCATACTCCAATAGACCTCCATACTCCTTCTGTTTTTACTCATGCACTAGAGCAACTGTTGATGGTGTTTTCACCTTACAATCCTTTTCATTATGCCCAATCCAAGAACATTTGGAACACCCTTCTTTTCGCTGTGGCTCTGGACATTTTGGCGCAAAGCGCTCAAAATTATTGCAGTTATAACATTTAATTGCTTTCATCTTGCCATCAGCATCGTTGTTTTGCCTTTCATTAATCGTTGCAGCGGTGTATTGTTGTTGTTGCATACCTTGTGCAGATCTCAGACTTTCCAAGGACTTTGGAAGCTCTGAACAAGTGCTTATGTTCATTGCTAATAATGCTTTCGTGAGTTCTTGTGAATTAAGCTCGTTGATAATTTATGAATTTATCGATGGCTCATCAATGCTTGCACGCCATTCGATAGAGAACATCGCAGAAAAGTGACTCCCTATTGCGTTGCTTGCGTCGCATCAATTCTCTGTGTACATCGGCGCTATTCACCACACTTGGAGCGTGAATGCCGATTTGAATTAATCCCATGACCGATATACCTGCTGTGCATCCAGCCTTGTTTTTGCAACTCCCTGCATCTTATGTTGCACTGCAAACAGCACAGCGTCACTTGTCCACGTATAAATCCAGTTCGCTGATATCCTCCAATTAAGTCCGGTAGATAGGAAGTACGTTGATCGTTTGGTCTCCCTAGTCCAGTTTTTATCCAGGTGGGGTAACTTCTTACGATGATTATGGTGAAGAGCCTGACTTGGGCCCTTAGTGATTACTGGCCTTTTGGCTCAGCGAGAATGATTTATATCAAACGAATGTATGCTTGTCCTTATTCATAAAGTGCTTGCTTAGGACTGAGCACAGAAAAACAAGATAATATAAATATACTCTAGCTCCAATGCATCACGCCATGAATTCATGGTCGGCAAGCCGACTCAGCATTTATGCAGCGCAATGCGGTACCCCGGATAAGGGGTATCCGATTTCCGCCGGACGAATGAGCCAATCAGGAAAACATTCAGCAACATTCCAGCCACGAACCAAAGCTTAGGGGAGCCTGAGGCGACGACCTCATCTTTGAAGTTCTGGATGATGCGCAAGTTGTTGGTGTTCATTCGATGCAGCAATGGTATGTTTATGGCTGATCGTTCGAAGGTCACCAGATGCGTTTCTCTAATGAGCATCTCTGGACCGCCGTCCGTGCTAACGCGCGCTGTTGCCTTGTTAATGATGGCAATGCCATCATCTACGGGCATTATCTGCCTAAGGTGGCTGGGTTGAGTATGGCATTGGGCCGTGTTTCCTGCGTGGAGTGAACGGGCACAGGTTTCGCTATTGAACCGCTCGCAAAAGGTGTTGTGCGTGGTCTCCGTGCATTTCGTGACTGCCCAGCTGTCCGCTTCGCGCTCTGCGAACGTGTCTTCGTCGAGCCGTAGGATTTCCTGATAATGCGATACCGGGTAGACGGAGATTTTCTTACATCTGAACCTAACTCTGGGATAAGCTATTAAGACATGAATTATTTCATCGGATCGAAGCACCCTATTTTTTGCGGCTTCTACTAAACTAACTACTGGAATATCTTGTTCAGTAATTGGTGTCAAATCGGCATGGTCCAGAATTGTATGATTTACTATGCTGGCTTTCGCCAAAATTACAATGAGGATAACATTTTGAATCTCTGTTGTCAGCATTCTATTTCGTGCTAGAAGTGTCTCATACAGATGTGGATGTCAGCCCAATCGATCTTGCGGTCTCTGATAATTTTATTTATAGTGTCAGTTAGTGTATTTATTTCTTTCTGAGTTAATTGTGATTTGCCTTGGATTCGATTCTACCAACTGAGCTTCTGTCATACTCATTTTCAAAAAGTCTGAGGCGTTGGGAGTGCCCGCGACCACTTTAAGTGCTGTTGGATGTAGTTGGCGTGGGAAAAGTCGGTGCATCCGAGCATTTGCCATTGCTAAGGTGATGAGTGTCATCAAGGTTAACTTGTAATCCAAATGTAGAGTGAGGCGACTTAATTTCACGTTTCTCTGGCTTACTATATAATTATGATTGGGGAAACCTATTTGAGGTTGTCCTTATGGACCACCCTCCCCTTTATAAGAACAGACGTTCCTAGCACGTCTTGTTCCTTGCATAGTGGGGTTAACTTATTCCCTAAACGTTTATTGTTCTTGACAAATATAATACTTTTTCTCCTACCTTGAAAACACCATTTCGTCTAGCGGAGTTACATCGTTCGATGTTATTTTGTTGGGCCTTTATTAACTTTTCCTTAATGTCCAGGCAGCGTTCGTCGGTCCCCAGGTAAAGTTATTTCTTAGTAGACAGGTGATGGTCTCAGAATTGAAGGCGGCTTCATTGTCGCAATATATTGTTCTGATTTTTGGGAACAAGTTGACTAGTTGAAGCAAAGGCCCTATAATATCCACTATTGTTCTGGATTGCACTGGCAATACCACTGCGAATTTAGAGAACTTGTCGATACTTTCTTACTTGGCCTTGGTACAGACCCTGCAATTTAAAACCACATTTTTCGTAAAGCTGCTCATTTTCGGGAAGTAATAGTCACGGAGGATTTGCTTGATGTTTTCCTGAGCTGCCCTGTACGCCCTATTGTGTTCTGCAGTGATAATTTCCAATTGCTCGATTTTTAGTTACGTCTATGACAACATTTTTGCAATAGCGAAATTGTGTAGCCGGGAATTAAGCAATTAAATCATTTTGAAAGCTTGCCAGAGTGGACAAGTCGCAGTGTATCGGGTGTACTTCTTCAGGGTTCACGACCTCTTTAAGCTTTTTTGGAATATGGCCCTTGTCGGGGAAACTAATCAAGTGGCGGGTTTTGCTACAAAACAACACTAAGCTTCGTTTACGCTGAAAACGTGCTTCTTCTAGAACAATTTGATTTCTGAAGCAGTTCACTGGTTGCTCTGTCGTTTTGACCGTGTAGGTCAGTGATAGTTCACTGTGAATAGTCGCAGCGTCAGACTGAGGCTCACTTTGTAAGGCAATAATATTCTGCCTCGAAAGAGCGTCGGCCACATGATTTTCTTTACCCGGTTTGTAGTGAATTTTTGCGTTATGACCGTCGATATACGCTTTCCATCTTTTTATCTTCGAATTCGGATTCCAATCAGACACCGTATATGCCAAAGGTTGGTGGTCTGTATAAATGTTGATATCGCGAGTGCCATACAGCTAGTTCTGTAATTTGCCTAACGCCCACACTATGGCCAACAATTACCTTTCGTTCGTGGCATAGTGTGACTCGCTCTCTTTCAGGGTCCTAGAAATCATTGTGATAGGTGTTTTTTCTTGCGATAGGATCACGCCGATACCGTTCGCGGAAGCATCCGTTAATAGGTCGAATGTTTTCCTAAAATCATGGTATCTGAGGATAAAATCTTCGGAAGCCAAGACATTTCTCAGATTTCTCCTCTCGAATGCATCCCTCTGCATGCTACCGAAGTCAAAAGGAGTTTTCCTAGACATGTGTTTGCTGATAGAGCCATTTTCTTCTTTCTGCAGGTCTGTCAAAGGCCTCGCGATTGCCGCGAAGTCTTTAACGAAACATCGGCTACGCCTAAAAATGGCCTAAACTCATACAGATTTGTAGGGTCTGGGTATTCATTAATCGCTTTTACTTTTCCTGGGTCGGTTTTTACATCACCATTGGTTACAATAAATCCAAGATATCCCACACTTTGCTTAAAAAAATGAGTCTTTCATTGGACACCTTCATGTTGGCATCACATAGACTTTTTAAAACCCAATGGTCTAACATAGTCTTCTTCATTTTCAGAACAAATAATGACGTCATCTACCTAAATATAGCAGATTAGATTTGCCAATTTGTTCTCGTATGACATCTTCGATCGCTTTTTGGAAGATGCTGTCAGCATTCATCAAACAGAACGGTAGTCGACAAAACTCATACTTTCCGCCGTTCACCGAGAAGGCGGGTTGAAAAATTTAATATTTTCTTACTTTTTATATATCTTGTGAACATCTATAGATTTGCTAAACAATTTTTTGCCACGCCCATTCTAGCACCCACAAACACAAAACACTCACGCCCACACTTTAAAAAAACTTTTTTTTTTCATTTTTATTTTTTTTTTTTTTCCAATTTTTACCTCAATTCCTGAAAATGTAAAAATTTCTCTTACACACTTTCACTAGCTGTGAATTGGGTATCGGGGAACTCCACTATAGCACTGTCTCTTGTTTCTTTTTTTTTTTTTTTTTGTCTGGCGTCTTTCTGCCGAACTTGTTATTTTACTTGATATTTTTCTGGGTGTCTAGATGTCTCATCAGTATGTGCAGTATGTCTCTTTCAGCACTCGTTTTTCTTCTTTTCTTTTCATTTCGAAGACTTTCCATTTTCTTTACCTTCAACCTTTAAATATTGGTCGAACTTTTTTAACGTGCTCTCTTGGTATACTTGAACCATATTGACTAGATAGTTATTTAAGTTAAAGGTTAAGTGTCCCTTTAACAGCGCCGACATCACATGTGCATCGCAGCTAGATTATGGAAACCTCTAGTAGCGTCAATATCACATAATATATGTACATACGTATATATTATATATGGTTGGTTAATAACTATGAAGCCTCCATGGTGCAATATATCTTTCAGGGTCCTAGAAATCATTGTGATAGGTGTTTTTTCTTGCGATAGGATCACGCCGATACCGTTCGCGGAAGCATCCGTTAATAGGTCGAATGTTTTCCTAAAATCATGGTATCTGAGGATAAAATCTTCGGAAGCCAAGACATTTCTCAGATTTCTCCTCTCGAATGCATCCCTCTGCATGCTACCGAAGTCAAAAGGAGTTTTCCTAGACATGTGTTTGCTGATAGAGCCATTTTCTTCTTTCTGCAGGTCTGTCAAAGGCCTCGCGATTGCCGCGAAGTCTTTAACGAAACATCGGCTACGCCTAAAAATGGCCTAAACTCATACAGATTTGTAGGGTCTGGGTATTCATTAATCGCTTTTACTTTTCCTGGGTCGGTTTTTACATCACCATTGGTTACAATAAATCCAAGATATCCCACACTTTGCTTAAAAAAATGAGTCTTTCATTGGACACCTTCATGTTGGCATCACATAGACTTTTTAAAACCCAATGGTCTAACATAGTCTTCTTCATTTTCAGAACAAATAATGACGTCATCTACCTAAATATAGCAGATTAGATTTGCCAATTTGTTCTCGTATGACATCTTCGATCGCTTTTTGGAAGATGCTGTCAGCATTCATCAAACAGAACGGTAGTCGACAAAACTCATACTTTCCGCCGTTCACCGAGAAGGCGGGTTGAAAAATTTAATATTTTCTTACTTTTTATATATCTTGTGAACATCTATAGATTTGCTAAACAATTTTTTGCCACGCCCATTCTAGCACCCACAAACACAAAACACTCACGCCCACACTTTAAAAAAACTTTTTTTTTTCATTTTTATTTTTTTTTTTTTTCCAATTTTTACCTCAATTCCTGAAAATGTAAAAATTTCTCTTACACACTTTCACTAGCTGTGAATTGGGTATCGGGGAACTCCACTATAGCACTGTCTCTTGTTTCTTTTTTTTTTTTTTTTTGTCTGGCGTCTTTCTGCCGAACTTGTTATTTTACTTGATATTTTTCTGGGTGTCTAGATGTCTCATCAGTATGTGCAGTATGTCTCTTTCAGCACTCGTTTTTCTTCTTTTCTTTTCATTTCGAAGACTTTCCATTTTCTTTACCTTCAACCTTTAAATATTGGTCGAACTTTTTTAACGTGCTCTCTTGGTATACTTGAACCATATTGACTAGATAGTTATTTAAGTTAAAGGTTAAGTGTCCCTTTAACAGCGCCGACATCACATGTGCATCGCAGCTAGATTATGGAAACCTCTAGTAGCGTCAATATCACATAATATATGTACATACGTATATATTATATATGGTTGGTTAATAACTATGAAGCCTCCATGGTGCAATATAAGCAATTTTAATAGATTTTCTTACGATGGATTTTCAGTAATAGAACTATGCGTCCATAAACAAAGACTGCAAATTGTGACAGCCGTCTAACAAGCTTACATACATTTACCTATCTTTATCTATACATAACCACCCACTTGTGCATACATATATAGTTAGGTCCCACAGTTATTGTATCGTACTCCTCGGGAAATAAAACACGAAATATATTGTTAACTCAACACTACGCCCATATCTCTCTTGCTCGTTGGATCGGCAGAAGTTTCACAGTTTTAGGACTACTTACAATTAACGTAAACGTTAAAACGCTTGCTAACTGAAGGAGGTATTCCATTAGATGCGATGCAATTATATCCTCCCATATCGGAACGATGTAAATTTGTTAAGACCAGCCTTTCTCCTTCAACCGTCTTTACACCTGCAAATTTTAAATTAAATTTATTTATAAAAATCAATTACGTAGTTTTTAAAGACAATTCATAAAAATATTATTTAGGTGTTTTATATTAACAATATTAAATGTGAACTTCAAACTTTGTGACAAAACTTTAGAGCTATTACGCTACACTCCACCTTATGGTCTTACATATGGTATGGCAGAACCTATTCAACTCAATAATAAATATATTCCCTAGCAATATAGAGATTTTAAGTAAACAAAACCAAAAATATATTTAAGGAAAAAAATAGAATACTATTATCGATTTGCTCTATAATTAAATACCAGTTACTCAGCATTCTTAAAAGTGTGGTCGCGACAATTTTGGGCGGTTTGTAGGCGTTAGAAAGGGCGTAGCCAAATTTAAATTGGCAAGACAAGGTTAGTGGGCGTAAAAACCAATTTGTTTGAGTAATCGACAGAAATTTAAAAATGTACAATTGGAATCTGCATGCTTGAGCTCATCTTTCTTTCTAGCTTTCTAGTTCCTGAGATTAAAGCGTTCATTTGGACAGACGGACGGAGAGACTGGCACGGCTAAATCGACTTTCGCTGGCGATTATGATCTAAAAGATATATACTTTATATCTAGACTGAAGCACGTATTTAGACTATATGCCACTCTTCCCGATTGGAACATTTTAAGAAAATTACAGGCGTCGCATATTTCAAGTTCTATACTTCGTCTCCCTGCTCCTGATGTTCTCATCTTTGTAGTTTCAGACAAATAGTCACTATGGCTTAAAGTTCTCAACTGTTATTTTGCCATTCTTGCGCCCAGCGTCAAATATCTGTCAAATTTTAAAACCTATCCACCAGATACCATTTCTGTATTTTTTCTGCGGCAGGGGATCAACGAACTAGGCACACATCTTGGCCCTTCGGGTAAGCAATTTGGATACAGCAGTCACATACAGCTCCGATGTACAACAACATATTCCTATTCTCTGTGTGTCGATAGAGATAACCCGGTACATGATATCCCGCAAATTTCTCATTCCGTTGGCATGGTCCTATAGCCTTCTGGCTGCGGTTACTGCATTGAATGTCCCGAAGTCTACTGTTGCAACTTCAGTCCCGATACCTAGGCGTTGACTTATCCTTTCTTCTTGTTTGACCGGCTGCTTATTTATTGCCGTTATCATGATCCTGTACACAGCAACCGTCGATGCACCCGTTCCAAGTAAGTCATATCTGCTGTTAAGAATCCGTCGATATCCTCAGCAACAAACTAGCTTCGGCAATTGCCTAAAAAATAAATGGAGACCGTGACAGGACGCACTTAAGAGTCGGAGCAGTTTAAGAAAAGGGGAATGCACAATTGAAAACCATGAAACCATGACAACATAAAAAGGATATCAGCATGTGTAGAATCCAGTCCGACAGAAAAAACATGATCTGCCATTTGCAATCATATTTTCGACAATAATTTCATCCGCAAAAGAAAACAGGAGTTAGAGTACGTCGACGATAGCCGTGCTACAGATGAAGTCATGTTTGTCGAAACAAAAAGAAAATTAAACACAACTTTCTGCAATCATCAATATAACAACAAGGGCACAATGTAATTTTGTACATAGTGACCAAGGATAACTACACCAAGACATTTTCTGGTCTTAAGGGATGTTACGATAACAATTCAGTTATCGAGCCAGTTTTAAGCCTTTGCAAAAACAACAAGCTATTTTCAAGTCAAATGCGATAGCACTGTTGCGATTAGTTGATAGAGGATTGCATTTTCACATCAATGTCAGTTCTCAGAATGTTGTCAACGCGTCTAAATCAATCACCGTCACGGTGGCTCACATCATAAGCCCTAATCGTTTCCATCATCTCCATCGAGAGTTCAACTGTTTATCTGTGTCTAGTGTAATGCTGCCAATCATTACATTTCCCAATGCAAATGGTTCATCAAACTTAAGCTAGCTTATCGCAAGGAATTCAGAAGGATATTTGCATTGTGTTTTAACTGTCTAAAGAAAACGCATGCTGCAGCAGAGTACCCGTCGAGTTGCCAATCAGCCAATAAGAATAGCATATGATTCTTCTCATCAAAATTGAAGAATGTTTTTAAGCCATTTGTAGTAGGCAATGCACATAGATGAAGACATGCCTATTCTCATCGACACAAGTTTTGGCTGGGCAATGTTGGAAGCACCACATGGACACTAGCGCCAGCGCGAGAAAAATGTAACGTTGCATATGAACAACCGTCTCTCGACGTAGATATCTCGCGATTTTGGGAAGTGGAGGAGTACATCAGGTGACGACCAACTCTTCCTTAGGAAGAAAGCATTACAACATTACGAAAATACTTCTTTCACTGAGTTCGGACTTTCGGACAATCGTGCGACCCATCTGCCAAAAAAAGTAACCTCCTCGAACGTACGCTAAATAGGAATCTATAGCGAAATTTATGCGAGAATACTTTGGTAGAGGTTACATGTCATCTATTAAAATAAGCAATAAAGATGAACCGCATAACTTTATTTCTCAACAAAGCCTGACGAGCACGAAAACTACTTAAAGTTTATACGAAGCTGAATATGCTCTATATATACTGATCACTAAGTTGATGACCTTTAAACATGCGCAGACGATCTGGAAACAGTACGAAGGTGTCGACTGCAACGCTCATTTCGGCTGAAAAAGTAATAAAGTCAAAAACTATGCAAATAGGATTTGATCAAAAACTATGCAAATAGGATTTGATCGCTACGTCCAAATAAAAAGATCAAAAAAGGTTCAAAGATCAACCCGAACAAGCTTAGTCATCAAACTGAGACCCAAGCGTACACCAACAGATTTGGAATATTGGCAGATAACGATTGGGATCTACCCCCAGAACTTATAAGCGGGACATAAAGAGCCAATAAATATTTCCCCATCAATATACAACCACAATTCCTTAATGACAATCATATAAACGTCATGCTTCTGTCGGAAAGACATCTTACTGCTGAAAACAACTTACAAACTAGCGGCTTTTTGTTCTACGGAGCAAATCATCAAGACGGAAAAGCACACGGCGGAAACGGTTTCCTGATTAGAAATCACATCAAACACCACTACCATAGTGAGTTTGCAAACAACAACTTGCAGGCGACTTCTATAAAAAACTATAAACGGCAACCCCACCCTTGCAGCAACATCAAAGAGATTATAAAAAAATTATAAAGAATCAACTTAATCCAAAAAAAAATTACAGGACGTTATTTAATATTAAGCTTCCATACTGTGCTGTACTATTTCCCTGTTCCTTAACGCCATCATAAATGTAGGGATGGATGGAAAAAGTCTATTATAGTTATGATACCAAAGGCAAGAAAGGGTCATTCAGTTTCTTCATCGTACAGACCCATAAGCCTATTTTCTTGTCATTCGAAACTATTTGAAAAATCTGTGATTACCCGGATCATCCCCTACTTGAGGACCCCTTATTCCAGCGCATCAGTTCGGATATTGAAAGAAACACAAAACCATTGAACAAGTCAGTCGAATAACATCAGAAATAACTGCTCTCAAAAATAGGAATATTGCTCTAAAATATTTTTGGATGTCTCTCAGGCTTTTGCCAAACAACAGGCTTTTACAGACCAACACATGAAAGTGTATTTCTTTAACAGAGCATTTGCTGTGAGATACAACTCTGATATATGAACGACCACGACATAAACGCTGGAGTTCCCAAAGGCAGCGTACTTGGAGCTACGCTGTATGTCCTTTATGAGCAGACATACCAACAAGCAAAGTACTAACGACTTCATCCATCCAAATTCCATGTACAAGCAAAAACTCAACTCTCTTGTTACTTAGTGGCCGTGCAGAACTAGCTATTTGAGTGGCGAATCAAAACAAACGAACAAAAAGTGTAGCATGTGACACTCATACGCTATCGAAAGACTGCCCATCGATTACCGTAACGACACCATAATCCCGAAAGCAAATAAATGCACCTCGACCGAACATTCACCAAGCATATCGAAGGGAAAAGAACGCATATTCAGCTTAAGGCTATTAGCCTCCATTTGCTTCTTAAGTCTCGATCATCTCTATGTCTATACTACAGGGTCTTACTCTATAATTCCGTATTAAAACCAATTTGCCAGCAGCATTAATATTTATATTATTCAAAGGGCTCAATCGGACATAGTGAGAACAATCACTGGTGCCCTGGTATATCCGTAACGAAAATATCCAAAGAGACCTGAACATCAGATCCGGCAGAGAAAAAATAAATCAACAGAAACATAAGTAAATTAGCAAATTAACTTTACATCCTAACAACCTGGCGAGAGGTCTACCGCGGGTTTTCGACTAAACGATGATCATTAGATCCGTATTTTTCCAGAATACAGTTTCTAAAACTGTTAAATATTGTATTTAATTAAGATTTGAAAAATTGTTGTTAGTCTCATAATTTCTGATAAGATGCTTTAAAAAAGCATGTTATATTAAAAAAAGAATTGGGTTCTTGTAGGATTCTTAATAGTCCATTCGTCGGATCGTCTACATGGTAAACGCCCATTATAGACATGAGTCGACTTCTGTAATCTTTTCATGACAACGTGTTAGGGAATATCCCTAACTGTATAATTGGGTCAAGGGACGGTACAGGCGCCACAGTACAAACACGGATAAAAAGAGGACGTCATCTGAAATACTTTGTAAAAAAAAGTAGAAAAACAGTTCGTTACATGAAAAACTGTATGGCAACTAAGCGAATTGAATTCATTAATAATAAGGTAGAGCTTTACGCTTGCATGCACTAACAATGGTGATAGTAAGACGGAGCTTATTGAAAGAAGAGCGATTTAACGAATACCAATAGAATGATGTCAGATGATTAGTCAGATGAAACTGTAATCTTTGTTGTAATAGTTTGAAATGACTAGCTGCGTCCAATGCACTGCTGCACAATCGCAGCAAGCTACAAAGAAAATTATATGGATAAGTCTTTTTTTCAAATGTAATAATATTTATGGACTATTCTTTTCTGCCCTTTTTCTTAATCTCGCAAGCATACCAGTGTCATACTTCTTAGTGAATCTTAACGAAGTCGTTACCATGGCCTCCCAACTTTGAGGACAGCCGCTATGCAAGCCTAAGCAAGTGCCTCAAAGCTAAGACATAACGCATATACGTTAAGTTCTCGGAGGAATTCCCTGAACTCCCCGAAACCTCACAACAAAACCCGAGATTCTTACTTATTGCCTCCAAAAACTCAGTAAAGCCTCTCACTAATTTTTCTTCCAACAACAACAACCCAAAACTCTTACAAACTCCTCAACCTCTTATGCTGCTGCAGCAAAAACCCAACCAACAACAACAACAAACTCAAAAACAAAAATGAGCTGCGATAAGCGGCGTGCTCGCCGATTCGGTCGGTGTTAGATCAGTCTGGCAGACCAGTCGGTAATTACAGCCCTATGTACCTCATACGAAAAAACAAATACAATCACCGAAAAAACTCGTGCTGTCTTATTAGAAGCACAAGAACTTCTACCCAAGAACCCAACAAAATGTACTCCCTTTACGACTCCAATTCATTACTACGTAACACAACTGAATACTCGGATACTTCAATGGAGGACAATCCCCTATTCTTTTTTACACCATACAGCTTAGTCTTGGTAGTGTAATTATCAATTGGTTTTTACCAATATGGTTTTTAACCCCATATACCCTCATATAGCCCATCGTTGTAGCTGGGTTATCCTAAATAATCTTCTTCTTTCCCTATATCAATATGCCTCTATATGGTATTTAGCACAGATTACACTCCTCCTCTACCATAGTACAAGACTTCTAATGCTAATTGGGGATATTTTTGAACAGGAATTAGAGATTTGTGTAGCAAACTGGAACGATCAAGTTTCCCGGGTGACCACATAAATTTGTTGGGACGAACAAGCAAACTCTCTGAGCTAGCCGTTGCAATTCGTAGCAAGGAGAACTAAGGAAAACAGTTCGTTACACCACATACAAAAAGTGCTCCCTCCTTACCCTCTCCCACTCGCTGCATACTCGGAGAACCAGGTCTGCCCAGCGTATCAGTTCGCATATTAGATTGTACCATGCATCTTCTTCCAAAACTATTCGCCACACCTAACACCCTTTGAAAAAAGATTTCTGCGCCATATTTAAGCAGAAACGCAAATACAAATGCCTCCCTACGCTCAGGTGCTGTACCATTTACTGCACACAGCTCTGCCCGCCGCCTCTTAGACCACATCAGGCTATAGCTTGGCGGCCTTACTGGTCCTCGAAAAAACCCAACATCAATACCAATTTGGCGAGTTCTATAAAGAACAAAACTACGAGTTCCTATTTTATAAGCCATTTTCTGTTTGAAAAATATTCGATCGGCAACAGTATCTGGCTATACACCAATGACTCTAAATCGGCCGAAGCAACTTCCTTCGCTGTTGTTTGCGAACACAACATTATCGCTGGAGCGTACCTGCCCTTTTATAACTCATTCCTCACCGCCGAGGCTTTCGCTATACTAAAAGCCTGTCAGTTCGCTGCTTCAAACAGAGGGCAATTTGTAATTTGCACCGACAGCCTTTCTACGATATCTGCCCTACAAAACAGGCTCCACAGCGACCCAACCATACTGTCAATCAAGAAGATCTCTACTGCAAATCAGAAGAATCCCGGGTTCCTGGTAGCGAAGATGCAGCAAAGGTCTGCCCCAACGATACTCTTCAATCCCATAAATGCCAAGTACATTAATAATTTAATCCGAGATCATATTGACGAGGCGAGCAAGCTACATGGTCACTCTTCAGAAATAGATACTCTGCTATCAACCCGAGCTGCACCAAAACTAACTTCTCCCCCAACCTCGGGAGACGAGTATGCGCTTATCCGTTGCAACCTATCCGTTGAACACATCTTGGACACATGCCATGAACTTGAGAGCATTTGGTTCACATTCCCTCAAAAGCAAACATTATAAATCTTTTATCTTTAAATCAAACATTATAATAAAAACTAAATTCGATATTTGAGACGGCATATGTAAATAAAGTTTCGAGTCGAAGGCCCCAGTAGCCAGTACTTGTTTTCAACATAATATATATTATTAATATATATATTATATATATATTAAGTTTAGTTTTTAATACCAGATATAATCTTAAAATAGTAAAATAGGAAAATGTTTATTACTAAAACCTAGTTAGATAAAAGGCCAGTGTCGAGTCTCGCAGCCGCCAGCAGCACCCAAATTTATGTCCAGTTGTTGTCTACATTGGAGAAAACAATTAGTCCACGGCACCTCAGCTTTATCTATGCGGATCAGCTGCACATCGCTCTCTTGTACTCTCGCCTGCATCTATGTCGTTGCGGTATGCTGTTCGCTCTGACTCTCATTCTCGTTTTCGTACCCCATGCATGCGCATCGCTGCCAAATTCCTCGAAGAAACAATAAATAACATCGCTTGAATTCGCTACCATAAAAATCGTCTTTCATTCGCAATAAGGCTAACAATAATGCTTTTTAGCCCAACAGTCAGATTAGATATTTTAATCTTACCAGGAAAAAGATCAAGGGCAGAAATAATGAAGGTTAGTACGTAATTAACGGCTAGAGGCTTATTTCTTGATAACAAGATTATAATTAATACAAAAATACATTTGATTGTAGAAATAAAAAGTGGAGAGAACGTGGTAATAGAAACCTGATAGTAAAAGGCAAGAGGCCAGAGAGCGGCTGTGCACTGGACAAATTGATATACCAAGGCCTAAAGGCACGCAAGAATTTAAAGCAAGTGAAAGTCAAAGGTGATCTGACCGTAAAAGTAAGCAGGGAGGAAGACTTCTACGTCGAGGTGACTCGAACGAGGCAAGTCATCGAATGAAGGCAGATGTAGTTGAGGTCCTTTAGGCAGAACGCGGCTAAGTCGAGGAGCCTTGCCATATCACATATTGAAATCTGACCAATATGACCAACTTAATTTCAGGAAGAAATTTCGTGTTATTACTTTAGTAGAAAACAAGCAAGAAGTATCCCGAAACAGCATCGCATCAGAGTCATCATATTGCCATTGAATATAGATATCAAATTTTGTAGAGAAGAGCTGAATATAAAGATCAATAAGCCCATAAGCCATTTTACCATGACATTACTGTTTTACACGTAATGACTTTATACAGTATTTTTGCGCCGATCAAATATGCTCGCAGCAGTGAAAGTTTTGCTCTCTTTAGTTCGTTAGAAGCCTTATGGAAAATCTTCCGTCGAATCGTCTTTATGGTAAGCGCCCATTTTTGATGACAGCCGTCAATTATTGTTGCCCTTCAGGACCACGTATAAGATTCGTGGCAGTTTTCTTTTGTTTCGCGCGTACTATTTTCCGAGCAAAGAACTAATGCTTTCTCGAATCCATCAGCCTAGAGCACTACAGCGTCTATTAGGTATTTCCATTCTGTTCCAGCTCTCGAAAAGCGCACCATTTTGGTGACCTGTTTTTGAAGCTAATCTCACGTATGAAGAGCTCCTGACTGTCCTCATAAAAGCTATTCTCAATTCGCGACCGATCGCACCTATTTCAGATGACTCTAACAGCGGAGCTGTTCCAGATGAACTCCTTCACAGCTCTGCAATGGATTGCGATGATACTTCCCGTTGCGATACAACACCCAATGTCCGCTTATCTCATTCATCAAACAACAGTTCTGGCGATTATGGCACAGGGACAACATCTATACGCTCCAAGTAAGCAAATCCCTAAGCCAAAATTCAGGACGGATAATTTGATAATTGTTCACAAGGAAAACCAACCTCCACAATGCTGCAACTTAGTAAGAGTCAACTAAAACTCAGTCATCCCTGGAAGAGACAAGCGGTACAGGTGGTAGATTTCCACACAAAAAACGGCCCCCTACGAAGGACAATTCATAAAATGCTCGTCTTCCCTTTAACTGTAATTAAAAGATGCGGTCTTTCAGCAAAGGGAGTATGTCGGAAGAATGTTAAAATATCGCAACTCTTTTAAGTATTGTAGCTTAAATGCCAACTGTGACAGCGCCTGCACAAAGGCTATATTTTAAAACTAATCTTTTTTTTTGAGTTGCTCCAATAGACTTACAAACTTGATGGGCAATTGACGGAAAATGCCTCGCTCTCATCTTTTCACTCTCGCGTTATTCCCATTAGGCTAGAGCTGGCCACCTTCATTACACAATGACATCGAACTTAAGAATCTATAGTTAATTTACGGCCGTACATGACAAGTCATCCAATGCACCAAATGCAATTGGGTCATCTCGAAGAATAGATTCTCAACAGACGAAAACCCAAAACAAATGGTCCATCTTGTGTACCAAAGAAAATAATCCCATTCGGCCAGCCAGCCTTCATTAAACGGAAGCAGTTATTTTGTATGCAAAAATGGTCTTGGCCACATTAAACAAAAATAAGGAACCACAACCAATGTTCAAAATCGAGTTAAAGCCAGAGAACCAGACACTGAAAAAATGAAGTTTACCCAATCTTATAGATGCAGCTCCTATTGCATCGGCGAATTACAGATGCAGAGCCACACTAAGCTTAATGTACACTGAAATCTATTTCCGTAGTATGTAGATCATGGCAATCTTCCATAAGAACAAGGAAGACATGTCTGTAAAAATGTGCCGCAACTGCGCTGAAAGTCATACAGCGCATTGGCGTGGCTGTGTAGTATACAATGAACTAAAAAGCCTCCTTAACAAACGTTGAGAATGAATACGCGCACAGACCACCCAAGTCAGTCACACTTTGCCACAATCGTCCCCGGCGGTGCCTTCCACCGTCAAGAAAGATCTATGTATAAGTATAACACGTTCATGGCGTCGGACCAGTTGTGTATAGAGACGGGTAGTTTGGTAACTTGCTGATGTTTTTGGATTCATGTAGCGCGTTTGGTAGGTATGGTAAGAGGTCCAATTGGAGTGACCCGATTGCGAGTAAATTGGTGTGGGTTGTCTCGTTTATGTCCACTCATTTATGTCTCGTATGCTCATGCTGCATATATGGAGGACGATCTTTGCTTTAGTCGAATCCAAGTCAGCGTGGAACATGGATTTGTATGTTATCTGGGAGCTGTTCGATGTATTCCTGCCACACTCGGCGAGCGTGCATGGTAAAGAATTATCCCAGTCCAGTGCTCGAGAACTGCTATCGTTTTGCTGAAAGCGGAAGTTTCATACGTCTTTCAGGAGGATCTTTGACATGACGATCACGGATGCTAAGAACCCCAATGGGTCAAAAAGTCGTGCCACTGTGGATAAGACTGATCGTTTAGAATGGTAGGATTGATCTTGAACTTGATTTGGAATCCATAGACGTCGTTGCTGGGCTGCAAGTACAAGCGAAGTGTCTTATTTGTGTCCTTGTCCACTTCGAAGATCGAAGTGTTGCATATATCACCTGCAGGAATGTGGTGTAAAAGCTGTGTGTTTCGCTACCCATGCCAGCTCACTTAAGTCCGCCTATGACATCGTTTCGTACTTGGAGCGCACCGTCCAGGGTTTCATGTCCATTTTGCACATTGAATACGTACATCTCCCATTGTAAGACATTTTCTGTCTTCAACCAAGGTGGGCCGTGGTACACAAAAACAGTTCGTTACACCACATACAAAAAGTGCTCCCTCCTTACCCTCTCCCACTCGCTGCATACTCGGAGAACCAGGTCTGCCCAGCGTATCAGTTCGCATATTAGATTGTACCATGCATCTTCTTCCAAAACTATTCGCCACACCTAACACCCTTTGAAAAAAGATTTCTGCGCCATATTTAAGCAGAAACGCAAATACAAATGCCTCCCTACGCTCAGGTGCTGTACCATTTACTGCACACAGCTCTGCCCGCCGCCTCTTAGACCACATCAGGCTATAGCTTGGCGGCCTTACTGGTCCTCGAAAAAACCCAACATCAATACCAATTTGGCGAGTTCTATAAAGAACAAAACTACGAGTTCCTATTTTATAAGCCATTTTCTGTTTGAAAAATATTCGATCGGCAACAGTATCTGGCTATACACCAATGACTCTAAATCGGCCGAAGCAACTTCCTTCGCTGTTGTTTGCGAACACAACATTATCGCTGGAGCGTACCTGCCCTTTTATAACTCATTCCTCACCGCCGAGGCTTTCGCTATACTAAAAGCCTGTCAGTTCGCTGCTTCAAACAGAGGGCAATTTGTAATTTGCACCGACAGCCTTTCTACGATATCTGCCCTACAAAACAGGCTCCACAGCGACCCAACCATACTGTCAATCAAGAAGATCTCTACTGCAAATCAGAAGAATCCCGGGTTCCTGGTAGCGAAGATGCAGCAAAGGTCTGCCCCAACGATACTCTTCAATCCCATAAATGCCAAGTACATTAATAATTTAATCCGAGATCATATTGACGAGGCGAGCAAGCTACATGGTCACTCTTCAGAAATAGATACTCTGCTATCAACCCGAGCTGCACCAAAACTAACTTCTCCCCCAACCTCGGGAGACGAGTATGCGCTTATCCGTTGCAACCTATCCGTTGAACACATCTTGGACACATGCCATGAACTTGAGAGCATTTGGTTCACATTCCCTCAAAAGCAAACATTATAAATCTTTTATCTTTAAATCAAACATTATAATAAAAACTAAATTCGATATTTGAGACGGCATATGTAAATAAAGTTTCGAGTCGAAGGCCCCAGTAGCCAGTACTTGTTTTCAACATAATATATATTATTAATATATATATTATATATATATTAAGTTTAGTTTTTAATACCAGATATAATCTTAAAATAGTAAAATAGGAAAATGTTTATTACTAAAACCTAGTTAGATAAAAGGCCAGTGTCGAGTCTCGCAGCCGCCAGCAGCACCCAAATTTATGTCCAGTTGTTGTCTACATTGGAGAAAACAATTAGTCCACGGCACCTCAGCTTTATCTATGCGGATCAGCTGCACATCGCTCTCTTGTACTCTCGCCTGCATCTATGTCGTTGCGGTATGCTGTTCGCTCTGACTCTCATTCTCGTTTTCGTACCCCATGCATGCGCATCGCTGCCAAATTCCTCGAAGAAACAATAAATAACATCGCTTGAATTCGCTACCATAAAAATCGTCTTTCATTCGCAATAAGGCTAACAATAATGCTTTTTAGCCCAACAGTCAGATTAGATATTTTAATCTTACCAGGAAAAAGATCAAGGGCAGAAATAATGAAGGTTAGTACGTAATTAACGGCTAGAGGCTTATTTCTTGATAACAAGATTATAATTAATACAAAAATACATTTGATTGTAGAAATAAAAAGTGGAGAGAACGTGGTAATAGAAACCTGATAGTAAAAGGCAAGAGGCCAGAGAGCGGCTGTGCACTGGACAAATTGATATACCAAGGCCTAAAGGCACGCAAGAATTTAAAGCAAGTGAAAGTCAAAGGTGATCTGACCGTAAAAGTAAGCAGGGAGGAAGACTTCTACGTCGAGGTGACTCGAACGAGGCAAGTCATCGAATGAAGGCAGATGTAGTTGAGGTCCTTTAGGCAGAACGCGGCTAAGTCGAGGAGCCTTGCCATATCACATATTGAAATCTGACCAATATGACCAACTTAATTTCAGGAAGAAATTTCGTGTTATTACTTTAGTAGAAAACAAGCAAGAAGTATCCCGAAACAGCATCGCATCAGAGTCATCATATTGCCATTGAATATAGATATCAAATTTTGTAGAGAAGAGCTGAATATAAAGATCAATAAGCCCATAAGCCATTTTACCATGACATTACTGTTTTACACGTAATGACTTTATACAGTATTTTTGCGCCGATCAAATATGCTCGCAGCAGTGAAAGTTTTGCTCTCTTTAGTTCGTTAGAAGCCTTATGGAAAATCTTCCGTCGAATCGTCTTTATGGTAAGCGCCCATTTTTGATGACAGCCGTCAATTATTGTTGCCCTTCAGGACCACGTATAAGATTCGTGGCAGTTTTCTTTTGTTTCGCGCGTACTATTTTCCGAGCAAAGAACTAATGCTTTCTCGAATCCATCAGCCTAGAGCACTACAGCGTCTATTAGGTATTTCCATTCTGTTCCAGCTCTCGAAAAGCGCACCATTTTGGTGACCTGTTTTTGAAGCTAATCTCACGTATGAAGAGCTCCTGACTGTCCTCATAAAAGCTATTCTCAATTCGCGACCGATCGCACCTATTTCAGATGACTCTAACAGCGGAGCTGTTCCAGATGAACTCCTTCACAGCTCTGCAATGGATTGCGATGATACTTCCCGTTGCGATACAACACCCAATGTCCGCTTATCTCATTCATCAAACAACAGTTCTGGCGATTATGGCAAAGGGACAACATCTATACGCTCCAAGTAAGCAAATCCCTAAGCCAAAATTCAGGACGGATAATTTGATAATTGTTCACAAGGAAAACCAACCTCCACAATGCTGCAACTTAGTAAGAGTCAACTAAAACTCAGTCATCCCTGGAAGAGACAAGCGGTACAGGTGGTAGATTTCCACACAAAAAACGGCCCCCTACGAAGGACAATTCATAAAATGCTCGTCTTCCCTTTAACTGTAATTAAAAGATGCGGTCTTTCAGCAAAGGGAGTATGTCGGAAGAATGTTAAAATATCGCAACTCTTTTAAGTATTGTAGCTTAAATGCCAACTGTGACAGCGCCTGCACAAAGGCTATATTTTAAAAATAATCTTTTTTTTTGAGTTGCTCCAATAGACTTACAAACTTGATGGGCAATTGACGGAAAATGCCTCGCTCTCATCTTTTCACTCTCGCGTTATTCCCATTAGGCTAGAGCTGGCCACCTTCATTACACAATGACATCGAACTTAAGAATCTATAGTTAATTTACGGCCGTACATGACAAGTCATCCAATGCACCAAATGCAATTGGGTCATCTCGAAGAATAGATTCTCAACAGACGAAAACCCAAAACAAATGGTCCATCTTGTGTACCAAAGAAAATAATCCCATTCGGCCAGCCAGCCTTCATTAAACGGAAGCAGTTATTTTGTATGCAAAAATGGTCTTGGCCACATTAAACAAAAATAAGGAACCACAACCAATGTTCAAAATCGAGTTAAAGCCAGAGAACCAGACACTGAAAAAATGAAGTTTACCCAATCTTATAGATGCAGCTCCTATTGCATCGGCGAATTACAGATGCAGAGCCACACTAAGCTTAATGTACACTGAAATCTATTTCCGTAGTATGTAGATCATGGCAATCTTCCATAAGAACAAGGAAGACATGTCTGTAAAAATGTGCCGCAACTGCGCTGAAAGTCATACAGCGCATTGGCGTGGCTGTACTACACAATGAACTAAAAAGCCTCCTTAACAAACGTTGAGAATGAATACGCGCACAGACCACCCAAGTCAGTCACACTTTGCCACAATCGTCCCCGGCGGTGCCTTCCACCGTCAAGAAAGATCTATGTATAAGTATAACACGTTCATGGCGTCGGACCAGTTGTGTATAGAGACGGGTAGTTTGGTAACTTGCTGATGTTTTTGGATTCATGTAGCGCGTTTGGTAGGTATGGTAAGAGGTCCAATTGGAGTGACCCGATTGCGAGTAAATTGGTGTGGGTTGTCTCGTTTATGTCCACTCATTTATGTCTCGTATGCTCATGCTGCATATATGGAGGACGATCTTTGCTTTAGTCGAATCCAAGTCAGCATGGAACATGGATTTGTATGTTATCTGGGAGCTGTTCGATGTATTCCTGCCACACTCGGCGAGCGTGCATGGTAAAGAATTATCCCAGTCCAGTGCTCGAGAACTGCTATCGTTTTGCTGAAAGCGGAAGTTTCATACGTCTTTCAGGAGGATCTTTGACATGACGATCACGGATGCTAAGAACCCCAATGGGTCAAAAAGTCGTGCCACTGTGGATAAGACTGATCGTTTAGAATGGTAGGATTGATCTTGAACTTGATTTGGAATCCATAGACGTCGTTGCTGGGCTGCAAGTACAAGCGAAGTGTCTTATTTGTGTCCTTGTCCACTTCGAAGATCGAAGTGTTGCATATATCACCTGCAGGAATGTGGTGTAAAAGCTGTGTGTTTCGCTACCCATGCCAGCTCACTTAAGTCCGCCTATGACATCGTTTCGTACTTGGAGCGCACCGTCCAGGGTTTCATGTCCATTTTGCACATTGAATACGTACATCTCCCATTGTAAGACATTTTCTGTCTTCAACCAAGGTGGGCCGTGGTACACAAAAGGGCTTCAGAATATAAAAAAAAACTTACAAATAGGGTAATTGGGAATTGGGAATTGCGTATAGGCAACACAAAAGGGAATTTGAGTTCCTAAATAAATTCTTATATAATCAGTAGATATCCGATGTTGAAAATAGCCTCAAATAGCCCTTACAAATTCTGGCGTTTATAAATGCCAAAAATAAGTCTTCGTCAATAGCTTCAGCTATGACATATGGGAACATTTCAGCTAACTCTGATGTTGCCATCTGTAACCTATTTGCTTCCTATTTCACTACTATTTTTGAGTCGGCTGTGGTCTGGAACTACCAACATATTTTGGGCAAGATTCCGGAAATCTCCAATATTGGTAGTGTAACTGTTGTCTCGGACTACAGACCAATTGCTAAAATCAGCAATATTGCCAAGATTTTTGTAAGGAAAGGAAAGACTTCCTTATTTCGAGCCCTTCTGCCACTGTACATATCAATATAATTGAACGACTTCAGAAAAAATGTATGAAATTTGTACTCAAGCCCCTGCATTTCTCTGATCCCTGTCCATCATATCTCAGACAGTGTTGTCTCATTAGATAGCTGGGTTGCTCTTTGTTAATGCTGCTTTGAAAGGAAACATTGATAGTTAGTATTTTTTGGGGTTAATTAATATTAATATTCCTAAAAGAAGTCTTCGCACCCTGGTCCCATTAAATGAAGCCACTGTCAATATCATTTAAGTACGAAATTAACTCGTCTTGAGTGCCTTGCGCTTACTTAACGCTCTTTAAGTAATTTAGGAATTTATTCAATATTGTTGGGATACGTTTTCTAAGTGGACCTGATAAAGAGCAGCGTCGCTTCCAGTCGTGACAGCTACAGCGACCGCCAATTTATCAAAAAAAAAAAAATGTCCTCGATGAGTTCGATGATACATTCTGCTGTAGTGTCTTCCCTTACGGAAGACTTGGAAAATATTCAGATCTAACAATTCTATTGAATTGAAGTTAGTGTTAAGCCAGGTTTCAACCAATATTATAATATCGTAATCATGCCAGTTATGTTTTGAAATATAATTTATTACTCTCAGTTCTTCTGTTAGCTGCATTAGTTGGTGTTGATGTAAAAGCATCCGTAGGAAATCGCAGTGCAGTCCGGGGTATGTCCAATGTTTCCACTGAGAACCCTACGCAGACTGTTAGTGCGAATTAGTATGGGCTGCTCCTAGCCATAGTTCAAGCGATGAGAGCAATGATGTAGGAATGTAGGATGTATGTCTTTGTAGAAACGAAATTTGAAGAATGCTGTTCGCTGTCTTCGAAGCTGAGACTAAAGACATCTGAATCGGGAATAAGACGAATGAAGGGCGGCCTAACTGCTGATCGTTGAAATTGTTGTTGGAGCGGTAATTCGAAAAGAAGAGAACATTGATCCAAAATAAGGTGACGTGAAAAGTTGTGACGCCGGTTACTCGAAGTATTTCGGTGCCACCTTGCTGGGAGTTGAAATCTGGAAATCTTCCGCTTGCACCTTTGACTTAACGTTCTGCTTTCGTTCTACAATTAAGTCGCTCCCTCACTTTTCCGTTATAATGGACAGTGTAACCAGAAATCTCGTAGATGAGCGCCAACTAGCGACGATTAACGAGAATCTCCGATACTACGTTTCGAAACAAACTAATCGGCTAGACAGGCTTGCATTAGCGTTAATGCTATAAAACTTTCCGTAGTCCGAAGATAGCATACTTCCTTTTCCGATCCTGATTCTCGACCCGAGCGAGCGGTGGCTTCGCGTTGCTGGTGAAAAATAACCACGAGATTCGAAAGTGAAAGATCAGCCAAAGTCAGCCATCCTAAGTTTCTGGCAGCAAACGACAGTTTGGACCGGCTCCAGCCCGTTAGGAGATCTCTGGATGTACATCAGCCGCATATCCGTTAGCAGCAAGTGGACCTCCGTTGAAATTAATCCAAAGCGTTTTGCGACCCAGCGCTACGATCAAGGGCCAGCGCAGCGAGAAAGATGTCATGAAGTTCGCATAAACCCAGAAAACGAAGGGGGAGCTGATCCATTTCTGATCGGAATACACATGTCACTAATCGGCTGTCGCCAGTCACTTGTTCTGCGAATGTATTAGTTTGTGCGCATTCCGCTTGATTAACCGTTACCGCTAAATGATTTTGTGAAACCGTTGAGATTAAGCTTTACAAGTGTTCTTTTTCGCAATGCAATTTAGCTAGATGAATAAAGAATGCACTTTTATTATCTAACCCATAATCTCTCATTAAAGTCAAAGTCGTCTGCCGCTTATAAAGATACTGCCACAGTTGTGAAGCTAGTAGATTATAATAATAACGTTAAGAGCTGTAAATATGAATCCTGATCGAAATTAAAGTATAAAATTCGAACTAAGAAACATAGGTGTAACGTAGATACACAAGTCAAAAAATCCAAAGAATAGAATGGTATAGACTGAACAGAAGAATATAATACACGGATAATAGAATGGAATACAATAGAATAGCCAAGAATAGAGGAAACAGAATGCAAGAAAAGTAAGCATCAGTAAAATATTAAAATGTGTAGTTAAATTATTGAGCCAAGAGTAAACAATTTATTACCTTTATTACCTCTAGCAGTTCAATATATAACTAAACATACAATCTAAATATACACATATGCACATTTTGTTCTTTGAATTTCAGTTAAAAACCTAAGCAATCAGAACACCCTAAAGAAAAGAAACATAAAAATGTTCTATATATATATTTATGCAATGAGCCTAGAAAGTCTTATTTTTTAATTTTAGCGTATCTTATGTAGTAAATATAAAAAAAAAAATTTAATCGTACTAGACAAGTGCACAATTATTATGAGAATCAAAACGAACAAAAAAAAAGTTAAAATGCGAATATTATTGAAGTTTATGTTGGAATTATTACACTTATTGAATAAAATTCATTTATAATGTTTGATTAGAAGCACCAATTTTTAACTCCATGCTAACCCAAAAACTGTCGTAGACCAATTTCATAAAAGGTGCCAAATTAATAATTTTGTGGAATTGCGTTGGCCATGGCAGGGTGGGCAACTATCACCCCCACTGACATCCTGTGGTGTGCACTGAGAGAAATTCCCTATCTCTCCTTCTAATCTATTGCATTCCTACCACTAGTGTCGACTGATATAGGCTTGTTGCCTGTTTGCACGCATAAAATTTTAATTTGTATTGATATGACTGAAATTGATGCGGGTTTAGCGTAGGCTATACCAACAGCTTACAGTTGTTCGTTACACCGTAACCCATGCATCGATAACAAAATTCGCTCAAGCAATCAAAGCAAAATTTCATCGTTCAAATTCCATAAATATAAATCGACTTTTCATTTCCTAAAAAATAGCTAATTAACAATAGTATTAGCTTAACATTTGGGGAACCTGACGTGAGTTGTGCATAAACAATATATAGTACATACAAAGAGCATACAAAGCTGTTTAAAGCTTAAGATTTTCCCCGACTGTTGGTACAAATTGGGAACATAATATTCCATACATAATATTTTAATATTCCAATAGTTTGGGCGTGACAGTTTTGGGTGTATATAAAAAAATGAAAAAATATCACATTTTTGTAAAGTGTGGGAGTGACAGTTTTTGGCGGTTTGTGGACGTTACAGAGAGTTTGGTAGCATGGGTCAAAGGCGTCTATGGATTTGGAGTCTGTATGCTTAATGTCAACTTTCTAGCTTTCCTGAGTTCTCGATGCTTATACATAGGGACAGACGGATGAACAGGCGCACATGTCCATATTGACTCGGCATTGGTCAGGATCATTTTTTTGAATCACTTCTGATCTAGCTGGCAAATTATTTTATTATAATATATATTGAGTGAATTATAGGAAAGTTTATATTCCTGATTGAGCCTTAATGTAAACCAATCTTTACGGAATTCCAAAAAAAATGTTTGTTATGAAGCTCAAGCCGATTATACCATCACCTGGTATAGGAAAATTATCAGGCACTACATAAAATTTATATGGTATTGCTGCGTTGGCAGCACCATAGTAACTAGAGACTAAATTGTCCCTTGCCCTATTTTTGATATATTTGTTGTATTGCTTTAATTTATGTTATTGAGGTTATTGTCTCTACAGTTTAGCAGAGAAATGTCTGCACCTTTATTTATTAGAATAGTTACCGTTAAATTGGTATTCATCTTTATAAATCGAACAAAAATATTGATGCTGAGATTAATTCTATGTATATTTACTGTTGAGTTTCGCTCAAGGGGCTCTGAATGTTTCCCGATTGTATATTTCGAACGCTTCTATTGCCGTTATTATTATTATTATGGTTTTGGTAACCTCTATAGAATCCTTGACCTCGACTATTATTTTGGACGCCTCGGCCTCAATTTTCTCCGCTAAGATTGTCTTCTGACTTATAACGGTATGTTTTTTTCTGCGCTCCGAATTTATTTTCGCTTCTGCCAAAAACCATCGGTGTTTTTTTTAATAAATCCTTTCATTTTAATTCTTTAAAAATAATATTTTGTATACATAATTATTAAAACTCCGTTAGCTTCCCAAATGAATCTCATTTGATTTGTGCCTATTTCAAACAAAATAATTAAACCTTTTGTTTTTTTTGTCTTTGTGTTGTGTTGACTCTATCTTTGGTAAGTAATACTGTTTGGTGTTGTTGTTGTATACACATAAGCTGCACTGTCCACCCGCTCTCTCGCTCTTCCACGAAATAACCAAAGTTCTAAGCGTGCCAAGTGCGATCTTGCAGTACATTTAACAGCTCGCTTGCAGGTTTTGATTTTGTGTCTTTGAACAGTAGTCTGAATGAAAAAAAACTGTGAGACTATGTTGTCAGCTTCCACAACAAATGCCGTAATGTAATAAACGCGTAATGATGTTTGCTGTGTGATAAAATGGAGCACACTAAGTGCGGTGGTTTAAGCAGCCGAACAAGTGATGACCTAGCTAATGGCCCAAAGCTAAGATACTATTGTGATGCTTGCCTATGAGTTACGAACGAGATGTAATGTTAATGCGCCAAACTAAAGATGACTTGAAAGGACTGATCAGCAGCTTTTACGTGGCTTTAGATAGCTTTCGCCGAGCTGATGATCTCCTTTCCGCGCTTAATCCGCAGTTTAATAGCCTTCAGCTATTGGAGCAATCGCCAAAGCGCAAGAGAGCCGCTGGTAGTAGGCTGCCTAAGGGGAACGCCCCTCAGCCTCCGGCAAGTGAACAACAGGACTCCACAGCTAATCAATTGTCGATTGCAACAAATCTTCAAATGTTGCTAAGATCGGCAGCTAAAAAGATTCGGAGCAATCCGATCAATCCGTTGCGGAGGGAGTCCAATTTGGGATTGCTGGAGATTCTGATTTGTCTGCACTGGTTTCTTAACCAGTAATTCCACGTTTTCCGATTAGTTTACCACCACAAATGAATATTGAGTCCGGATAACCGGCGCAATTTGGCCCTTCAGAAACACAATCTGCAGTGCCAAAACCCCTCACGATGGTTTTACTAAAGAAACAAATTTTCTCGGCGTTCCCCTGATAAAACATCATCTGATGTATTGTCTTATGTACAAGACATAACAAAATCCGATGACACAAAAGTGTAAGCAAGTAAATTTTCTTCCGCTAGGGACATTTCATCTTTCAAGATAACTGTTCCAATTAAGCTATTTTCGAACATATGTTCTGGTGATTTTGTATGGTGGTGAAAGAGTCTGAAGCTTAGATCAAAAATATAAATATGGCCCGTGGGAATTATCCAGTGTCTCATCTTCTTCTTCAAAAAACTATCATCTAGTCTCACTATCTGCTATTAAAATGCAAGAGGCTTGCGTAGCAAGCTAATTAAATGGTATTCTGATAGCCTTTCCTATATCATTGTATTTACAGAGACTGGGTTAAAGAAGGAAATACTTAACTCAGAATTTCCCTGGTATGTACACAATGTACGATCGTTCTTCCAGGCGGGGAGGTGGAGGCTCAATTAAGGTTATGTCTACCCGCACGTCAGAGGAGGTATTTTTTGATGAGTCCCGAAACGTACAATTCATATGCGTAAAGCTGTAATTGGTCTCTTGGTCGATTATTGGATCTCAATCTAAAGATCCATATCATGCAACTTTTTAGGTAACAATCGACACAGGTATCGTAATAAAAGAAAAATCACAGAAGTCAACCAAACGAATTCCCTGTTTTATAATTTCGTTGTCACTAAGCGCAAAATAGATTTTTACTCGTCCTCGTTTTTACTGTACCATCGGAACAGGTCATAGCCGATCTATTTGCCCAGTTTTTTTAAACAACATATTCTACGTTACTTCATTTTAAAGCGCCTTACTCTTTCGCGGTATCAGAGTCAAATTAAATAGTCCCACTTTGAACACAAGCTCACTGAATTACAATTCTCAGCGTGCTAAGCCTATATATTCGCCACCTCCCGATGGAAGTCCTTGTGCAAGACTCTACTGAAACTGCTTATCTTATCTCTGGAACCTTTACAGTTCCCGCATATATGGGAGAAGTCTTTTGTGATCCCTCTCCATAAACAAAGGTAATAAATTGGATGCAAGCTATTGTCGGCTATCCTTGAGCTTTTTGAAATTTACTTGTCAACCCAAGACAAACGACTTACCCTCTAAGTGGGTGCTCTTTGGCTAGAATAACAGGATTTGACGAACTTGGTGTTCTTCTGGACCATAAACCTAAATTCTTGAGTATGGAATCCACAATACGGAGTTTACTCGGACCGCATTGAATCAATTCTTACTGTTTGTCAGACGGCGCCTAAATTGGCATGCAAACCTCATATTACCGCCTTAGTCCAAATGTTAATTAATTTACCTTCCCTAGCTAACCGTAGAACGATGCTTGGAACAGTATTTTTGTAATCTGATTCGTGGTGAAGTTGATAGTCCCGACTTGGTTATGGGGCTAAAGTTCTCTGTTATAGATTCACTAACAATTACTTACCCCTAATTTTAAATGATTGTACCCCTACATTGGACCCCTATGTCCTGACAATAATAGACTTTATCCTTTTATCTCTAGTCCTGACTCTCTGACGCTCTTAAGATCTATACTAATTTTTTTGACACATAATTAGATCTTTCTAATATTTATATATTGCCTCGTTCCTTTGCTGATTCCTATATCGCGATTATCTTGTCGCGAATCGATACATGACAAAGCCCCTTGGTCAGTGGGGCGGGAGGTGTGACCGTAGGTCTTTAAAAAAAAATACCTAAAATATTCAAATCACAAACAATTTTTCCATTTTCTTATAACCAATCATCGTCGGTTCAATCCAATCACATCGGTTCAGTGACGATCTCTATGAATTCCTGTATAATATAACTATATTATGTTATGCTTGAAGATAAACAAAGAAAAGTATACACCATTTTTGTTAAATTGGAAATTATTTTATACTAGAGCGGCTATAAATTAAAAGAGATTTCTACATATATTTCACAATATGTAGTTCAATATGAATGAGATAGTTGTACAGCTGTCGATTAGGAAGAGATATCAGCACAGATATCTTTTCCTTTTACTCAGTATTAAAAATGTAATATACCAAGTGTATTTATATAATATACTGATATAATAATATAATAATATAATATACTAATATAATAATATACTGAACTCCAGCATCCTATGAAAGACAAATTTTAATGAAATAAACTCAGTTTATTATAATAGCTAAATGGATAAGTTTCATTGTGTGTTGCGTGCACAATCAAAAGCCTTTACTATACGAAACGGTTTAAAATTTCATACTTTATAAAACACAAAATCAAAAAACGCGATTATCATGTAATTTCTGTCCTGAAGTACAAACATTTTGGTTTTGACTCCCAATGCATTGCGTATTACAACATAATAATCATTGTTCTGTTCGTTCTGCAATGAAGATGTTGATAACTCTTACATTCGAAACCATTGTATGCGCGCATCGATGCAAAATTTCGCTCTAATAATCAAAACGAAATCTTTGCTTGAAGTAGCAAAATAAAAATCGTCTTTTCATTTCGTAAAAAATATAAATATTATTAGCTCAAAATTTGGGCATAAACAGTACATTGCAAATCATACAAAGCTGTTCAAAGCTCTAAACTTAATTATATCGCTGTTGTTGTCGAGTGCAACAATATTTTTTTGTCAACCTCTGTGCTAACTTCGTTTGACGATTGTGTCCTGCATGTGAGGTTGGAGCTGATCGATGAGCTCAACGAGCGCGAAGAACTGAATTTTGACGAAATTGAAAGTAATCTGCGTGAGAAATTTGATGGTGTGAGAACATAACGCTTTAATCCTAAGTTCGTGGGGAGATTTCAAAGCGCGCCTCAAAGATCCATGTACACTCAACCTTTGCTGACCGCATTTCTCCGTGCGATTTACTTCGGAATAAGGCACCGTCGCTGCCATCTCTTGAGCTACCAAAATTCGCTGGAGGCTAGGCTAACTGGCTGGATTTTTATTCTATGTTTACGACGATAATAGATAGCCATCCTGACCCCATAAACATAAAAAAGCTTCAGCATCTTCGATCATGTCTGAGAGACATTGCGTTGAAAACCATTCGCTCAATTGAAATATCGGATGACAACTATACTACAACGTTGGAATTGTTACAAAACTGATTTGCAAATCGTCGTTTAGTTTATATATATATATATATATATAGTAGCATATGTACCATAGTATAACACTTTGTCACACACACACACCACACACACACAGTACATATGTACCACTTGATCACACCCACCCAATCCATTTACCCCAACACATAAGTCAGATCCCAAGCTCTTGGCGACAATAACAATTTCGGCCGCGTTAACATAAACAATTGATTCATAGACATAAACATCCGCCGATGCCGAAATTCGTTATTCCCACCAAGCAACCAAATAGCTTACGCAGCACAAATCCTGGTAATTTTCCATGCGCAACTCTCTTAAAGAGCGCAACGCATTTGAATAAAGAGGAGAGCCTTCAAGCTCATATAAACAAAGTCGACCAATGGTTTGCTAAGCGTTCAACTCACACTCCAGAGTTAGTTCTAATTCATCCGCTATACCATTAAGACGTGAATTGACTCCGATTCAAAGTTGTATTTTTATCTTGAAATAAAAACTTATATATTTTTCAAAACTTACAACCGCGAACTCGTTATTATATATATATAAATAATATATAATATATAATGTTGTAAGTTGTTTGTTGTACATTTTCCCTGGACATTGCAACACTGTCATTGTGACTGATTTTTATTCAGTGGTACTAGTGTTCAAGTCTGTTTCAGAATATTCTTCTTATGCTTCTAACAACTCTATTACCGCTGGTATTGTTAGATCGTGTTATTTTTTCTTTTAATTCTTCTTCAGTTTATTCTACCTCGATAGTTATTGGAATATCAAAAATTGTTGGAACTGATGAGCTGAGATGATGAGATTTTCGCGAAGCCTATTTAAAAGCTTTGCTGCCTGTGTTAGATTAGTTCTATCTAGTGACTCTTTATTATTGTGCAATAATTGGCGTGCTTCCGTGAAGCATTCTACCAATATGAAGAAATATGAAGGCATGCCTATTTATAGTGCCTTGCTGAACTTGCCTATTTTGGCTGAGACATTTATATGACTTATTGAATGTCGATTAGTCTCTTTTAGTTCCTTTATTATTGTCTGCAAATCCATTTATATCGTTTAATAAGTCATAAATCGGCGGTGCAGGCGAAATAAGAATATATTTGTGGTCCATAGATAGATATTATCCTAGCTGATTTTTTGAGAGAGAGAGCTTGTCGCTAATTCGAACTTGTCGATATCAAATTCCCTCACGATTATAAACGCGTGAAATTGGATCAATATTTGTAACGATCGCAGTATAAATAGCAGTTCCCTTTCTAGTGTTTCGTCATTTGTATATGACATGTTTCTATTTTCTTTTATAATTATTAAATATATACCGAGTTTTATTAGAAATTTGGTAAGCCGTTTTTTTTTTTTTTTTTAATTTCCCTCTTTAATAAGGGTTCTACTGTTATATCATTAATTGCAGTAGCTTGCTGAATGGGCCTATTCTGAGGCAAACATTTAAATGCTTTATTAAATTTTTTTTTTATTTCATTTTTGGTGGCCGGTAAATTTTGCCAAATCCATATTCTATTGCAAGCATTGTCAATTAATTGTCATTTCAATTTATATATTTTACTAAAATTTTATTTTTTTCATTCGCTTGAATTGTTTTTACCTTCTGGATGATATGGGGGAGGCCGCGACGGCGGCTATTGGTATCCTGTAGGCTGACAATGTTCGGCGAAAGGAATTTCACTAACCGATAGGGTCCATCGCATTTTGCGGCCAGCTTTGCAGCGAATCCTTCGGCGGCGTTGGATAGGGCGTGCCGGCTCACTAGAACAGAAGAGCCCAGTGCTTGTCTCCACTCCTGTCGTTTGAGATTGGCCTTCCTCGGCCGTGGCGCATTCAGCATTGTCGCGGGCAATCTGAATGATGCAGTTCATCTGCTGGCTCTTCTCCTCCGGCGGGATCAACACTGTACCTCGTTCTGGCATAACCTCGTCTTAGAGTGCGTTGGGCAGGCGTGGCTCCCGTCCTTGGACAAGGAAGGCGAACAGGATTTTGTGAGACGCTGCTGTTGATAGCGAGCGAGATTTTCGTGATAGTTGGTCGTCACCAAGAATTGGTGCGTTTTCTTTATTATTCGGTTGGCCCGTTCCCTGGGATTTTGACGGGCCGCAAATGGCGCAGTATGCTGCAATTTCATTCCAATGGACTTGCAGAAGGTCTGGAACCCTGGGCTCGTGAATTGTGATGGGGATGACCCACTTGCCCACTCAACCCACTTGCTGAATGAATCAAGGAACACCTGGAGATCTGAGTGGCGAGGAGTTGGCGCGTCGGCGGCCAAATTTTGTGTCCTGCGTCGATAATTAACGTCATATTGGAATTGTTGTAATTCCAGGGCCCATCGAGCTATCCGGTCCGTGGGGCTGTCTATGGAGTTTAACCACTTGAGCGATTGCTGGACAGTGAGTCAGCAACCGGCAGAAGCAGCGACTCGAAATTCGGTTCTATCGGGAAGATGAGCAAAGAAAATTAGCAGCAGCATCTGTTATTCGGCTATATACGCGCACAAGAATAACTTCTTATATATATTCAATTTTGCGTAACCAACGGTATTAAATCTAATGTTCACTGTCTTTAATCTTGTTAAATATTGCAGACACAAAATGTTGTCCAGCCAACGCACTCGGCAGCAACAGCGATTTAATTAAAGTTAAAGCTTTAAACAGCTTTATATGATCTCGATTTTATAATTTTTTTTTTTAGCTATTTTCTGAGAAATGAAAGACGAGTTAATTTATGCCAATTTCGAATTATTATGGTTTATTTGTTTGTTCAAACGAGATTTTGAATCGATGCGCATATGCATAAGTTACGAAAGCGATTGTTGACTTAATGCAGGACGAATAGTAGATCGCTAAGCCAAATGTGCAAGCGCGAGAGAGACGAGCTTTGATAGAGCGCGGGAGAGACGAACATAGATAACGAAAGATAATCGAACAGCTGATGTGCCGTAGAGATAAATTTTGTACTGTACGAAGATTTGGCTATGGTCGATCCGGCTGCTGTATGATCCTTCGGTACGATGATTGGGTTCAGTGACCGAAATCCAACGAAAACTTCTCTAGCTGACGAAGGCCATCTTGGTCAACGAAGGGGTCCATGACATCCGAGCGGCAGCAACCTCCAGAAACAACCCAGCCTAACCGATTCTGTAAATCAGTAAGTTAATGCGTTGAGAACGGTGGAAATGTTTTTGGGGTATGTTCCAGCTCAATGTTTTCGCAGGGCTAATATTCGATTATATTGTAGGCAATAGCAGCATTGATGTCGGTAGAGTAGTTCGGTAGACGTTCGGGATCGCATTGAAATATTTACAGACGAACCATCTGTCAAAAAACTAGAATCGACTATTCCGGTCACACAAGCATATGATTTCGAATTCCTAAGTTGAAGCTGATTTGTGAATCGGGATGTTATAAGGTGCAGTTGAGATCCAGAGTCGAGAAGAGCACGACAAGGAACAAAGGTTCCTAAACGGAGTTTCACTAGTACGGTGGAAGTGACTATTAGGAACATCCTTACTAAGATCCTGAGGAAAAAGCGCGGCAGGCGTTCCAGGCTATACATAGGGTTCGTCAGTATTGTGTGAGTTATAAGCAAGCGTTTCTTCCAGCTGTGATCCTTCTTGTGACGAAGGGGAGGCCAAGTTTCTCAAGTGAAGCAGGGTATGGTGCTTAGATTCACATGCAAATTATTATAAGTGGTGGCTGCAGGGGGATCCCTCGCCGCAGTCACTGATGTTTAGCCGGTTGGCCGTGGATAATCCGCAGCCCCTCGTATGGTAACGGGTGGGTGGTGTCTTCTCTTGAAGAGTAATGTCGATTAGGTTGGGAAGATGACTGTCTTCCTTTAACTACTGGCCTAGAGACTCAGATAGTTGGGGTGAGTTATAAAAAATAACGACGGAGGCCGGAGTAGGTTTTCAAGCTTGTTCTCTTTTTTGATATTCAAAACGAACTGCTTAAGAGCTAACAAAGGAAAAGCTTCATAGCGGCCTCTGCCAATGCGCAGAGCTTCTGCCGGCTATGTGAGAGCTTCCGGCCAAATGCTTGATCAGCAATTTGACCGGTGCTGGAGTACGGACAATAAGTCCGGTTAACTTAGTTAACTACTCCCCCCCTCAAGATTAAGGCCGCCCTCGGCCGACCCTATTTGGGTTAGGACTTCCTTCAGTTGGGCCGCGGATCTTTTGGCCCTTGTGGCTTGCTGGTAGGTTAGGCCGACACAGATAAGAGCGCAGAAAATTGCTCCTGCAATTAGCGCTATCTGGCTCAGTCGGTATCCGTCGATGTCTTCCTCGAATTTCCTGATTTGCTCCAAATTTCGTTCACTCAAGCGGTGAAGATATGGGAGACTCAGGATCTCGTGTTTCATAGTGATGTTAAGAACAGGGGAGTTAGCTACTCCTGGTGCCCTTTTCTGGACCATGTCATGATTTACAAATAGGGTCTCATTGACCATAGCACTCTCAGTAAATGTTATCAGGTGCGTGCCTCTAATGTGGATGGTCGTTCCATTATCCACGCGCACAAGTGCTGGTCTATCGTTGATTACGATAATTCCTTCGTCGACATAGGTGATCGGATGAAGATTGCTCTGCTGTGTATCGCAATGGGCCACTACTCCAGTGTGGAGTTCTTGGGCGCACGAGCTCACCGAAGATAACTGACAGAACGTTGCCCCGGGTGACATGGAGCAGTTCTTCACGGTGCGGATTTTTCCGTTACACTCCGCCACCACATTATCCTCTAACCTTAACACCGTATCGTGGTGTGCCACCGGGAGGATAGTGATTTTGTTGCAGGCCATATCAATCTTGGGGAACTTAATTATGAAATGCAATATGTTAGGAGATTGTAAGCTTTAACAGACGCAACGGACAAAATTTCCCTTATGGGGGTGTCGGTGGGCTCCTCGACCCAAACTTGCTCCAGATCTGCGTGATCCAAGATGTTTGGCAGACTACGTTAATTTTGGCGAGTGCGATAGTTAGCATCAAATTCTGTAGTTCCATAACAATAATCCTATTACGAGTTAATAAAATCTCGAATAGGTGGCCTGAATCAACTTGCGCTTTTTTAGAAAATTTCAAGATTTGATTGACGGTGGTTGTGAGTTCGTTAATGCGAACTTGTGTTCTAGTATTAATTTCGATCTGACTATTGTGCGCATCAACTAGTCGTGCTTCTGTGAACTTTATCTTTTCCAAATATTCGGCGTCAGGGGTCCCAGCGACAACCTTTAACGCAGTTCCCAAGAAGTCTAAGCTCCTGGCAACTCGTTGATGGACGCTCAACGAGTTAAGCATATCACGGAGATGAGCGATATCAATGCTCAGAAGCTTTCTCATGTGGGACTGGGGGAACATATCGAGCATGCTTTCAGTTTCATCAACTAGTCGCCTATACTCAGAGAGATTAGCTGAGTGCCTAACGTAGGCATATTCCTCCCAGACCAAGACTTGACCGTCGATGACGGGAATATAATTTGCTTGGGAATAATCACTAATATAGGCCGATGTCACTGCCAGAAGACAGAGTAAAAGCATACGCTATGTAGGGGCGGTGCATTCGAGATGCTGACGCCGAAATGGTTCTCCAGCATAGCCACTATTGTTTGCGATTTCAATGATGGTTCATTGTCGCAGTAGATGGCTTTGGCTTTGGGGATTCATTAACTGTAGCAGGGGTGGTTTTAGATCCTTTATGGCTCTAGATGGAATCGGCTGAACCATGGCGAATTTCGAAAACTTGTCCACGCAGGTGAGGAAGTATTTCTTATCCGTAGAGAAAATATCGATGTGTAAAATTTCTCCTACATGGCCCGGGATTGGAGTTTCTACGAGCTCCTGTTTCTTTGGATGCCTGTCGTACTTCGCTTTGGCGCAAGTTTTTCAATTGGCTGCTATTTCGCTCGCCAATTTGATCATTTTCGGGAAGCAGTATTCAGAGAGTACCTGCTTCACGTTTTCTTGGGTCGACCTGTGAGCTCTGTTGTGCTCGACGGTGAGGATTTCTTTTCTCTCCTGGACCGCGAAAATGTCGGTGACCCTATTTTCGCAATGCCAGAATCTCATGGCTGGAAATTGTCGCTCCACATCGTCCTGGATTAGCGCCAACGTGTGAAGATCACAGTGGAAGACGTTTACACCGTTAGGGATAATGACGTTAGCGGGGTTCTCTAGCAAAGTTGTTTTGCTCGAGAAATTGATCAAGTGTCGCCTCTTATTCCCAAATAATATAAAAGTGCGTTTCCAAGGGGAGCGCGCCTCTTCTAATATTATCTGGTTCTGAATGCAATTCACGGGCTTGTCCGTTGACTCGATAGTGTATTTGAGCGAAAGTTCGCTGTGGATTGTGGCCGCACACGACTGTGGTTCTTGGCCATCAACAACGTTGAGTTGTTGCCTGGAAAGTGCATCTGCAACGATGTTATTTTTTCCGGGCTTGTAAAATATTCGTGCGCCGGACTCATCGATGTGTGCTTTCCACCTCTTGATCTTGGCGTTCGGATTGGATTCCGATACCGCAAACCTCAAGGGTTGGTGGTCGGTAAAGATGTTTATTTCTTTGACTGCATAAAGTTAGTGTCGCAATTTGGCTAGCGCCCAGACTATGGCTAACAGCTCCCTTTTATTGGTAGCGTAGTAATCCTCTCTCTATGGCCTTAACATTTTCTGGGTCAGTCGCCGCGCCCTTGTTGGTGACGATAAACCCCAGGAAGCTCACGCTTTTCTTAAAGAAACGTGACTTTTCTGTCGATATTCTCATGTTAGCATCGTACAGGCTCTTCAGAACCCAATCTACGTGCTTGACATGGGCATTTTCATTTTCTGAAAAGATGATGACGTCATCGACGTAAACGTAGCAGAACTTGCCAATCTGCTCTCGCAGAATATCGTCAATTGTCCTCTGGAAGATGCTTGCAGCATTCCTGAGTCCGAATGGCAATCTTCGGAACTCATACTTCCCTCCGTTCACTGAGAATGACGTTTTCTCACGGTCGCGTTCGGCGAGCGTGATTTGGTGATAGCCAGACTTCAGATCGAGTGTCGTGAAGTACCTGGCCTTGCCGAGATTCCCCAAAACCATTGAGATATTTGGCATGGGGTATCTGTCTGGTACTGTCCTTTCGTTCAGTTTGCGGAAGTCCAGTACCAAACGCATTTTTTTGTTGCCCGCCTCGTCGGTGCCCTTTTTGTCTAAGACCCATATTGGGTTATTGTAGGGGGACTTCGACTTTTGGATTATGCCATTTTTTAGCAGTTCCTGAATTTCGCCGTTGACGAAGTCAGCTGCTCCCATGGGATATGGGTATAACTTGGCATAAATGGGCTCCTCGTCAATCGTCCGGATGGTTGCTACCACCGACGTATTGTAAGGAAGAGCCTCATTAGGATCAGCAAAAGCTTTTTTCCTATTCCCGAGCATTTTCAAAAATGCACCCTTGGTTAAAAGCGGTGCGTCCGAGCAATCAACGTTGGTAAAATTGACATCGGGGCAAGTATGAAGGTCAATTTGCTCTGCTTCGAGGCCCCTTTTGAACTGGCCGGAAGCTAGGCAAAGCGACGCGTCGGCCTGTTTTAACAGGTCTAGGCCAACGATCGCGTCGAAGGA
This sequence comes from Drosophila erecta, assembly GCF_003286155.1. NCBI lineage: Eukaryota > Metazoa > Arthropoda > Insecta > Diptera > Drosophilidae > Drosophila > Drosophila erecta. The sequence continues at coordinate 1,181,604 of NW_020825214.1, read as the reverse complement.
GGTCAAATCTGGTAGTAAGAAAAAGGTTTAAGGTTAAAAATAGACACAAAACATTTTTTCGTGATTGTAGTCACACCATGAATCGAATGGATTGCAAATGGGGACTCCACCGGGCGGACGCCTTTCAACCCCTTAAATGGTCGGATGAAATTTTTTGACGCGCCCGTGTCAACCAGCAGTTTCATGTCGATCCCCGCTACTCTTCGTCTGATGACGGGTAGCAGGGACTTACCCCTAAAAAATTAATGGCATCCGAGTCATACTCGAGGATGGCATCATCGTCGACTTTAACCGCTGCACTGGAAGCTGCGGTGGCATAAGCCTTGTCCTTGTGGCCTGGGCCACATGATTGACCCTTTGCCTTTTAGGCGGGAGCGAGCGGCCAGATTTCCACTTCTTGTGCCAAGGCGAGTGCTGACGGCATGTCTTTCGGCTTTGCCGCAAATAGCACATCCGTGAGGTTGCGCCTGGGTCCCGAGACGAAAACTCTCAAAGCGTCATCCCGGAACTTTCACATAGAATCGCTGCTGCCGACGCTTCGTAGGACATGGTTGCCTTGTTGGTAAGCAAGGTGAGTTTTTTCTCAACCTCGTCATAATACTGAAGGAGTGTCAGGCTTCCCTGTCTGAGGGTGCCCTTATGAGAGTTTGTTCTGCTTCGAGAGACATTTTATATGAAATAAATGCGTTAGCTGGGATACTTTTACATACAGAGTTTTCTGTAGAATTGTCGCCTTCGGACTCTAAGTCGCTAGCGTACGGTTTCGAATTCCTATACTGTCGGAATGTATTGCTCATGAGGAGCTGAGTATATAACACTCAAGCCGTCTTGCCCATAGGGAGCACTAGTACGGCGAGGGGTCCAGGGGGCTGACTCGGCGTCTAATAACATTGGCCGAGGGCCCGTTCAGCGAAGCCGTAGGTTCGGCCAGCAACGATAAGGTGAGGGGCTTGCGGGGAGCTTGCATCCGCTAAGCCAAACAAATATATAAATGACAAACAAATCGTAACAGCAAAGACAAAGAGATATATAAAATGCAAAAAATTGCTACAGCAATGCATGCGCTGCTGTATCGGGTGTCGGGGCAGCGATAAGAAGGCCCGATACGGCTGTGGGGCTAGTGCAGAGAATTCAAGTTCAAGTGAAACGACAGTGTCCAGACATATGCAAAAGTGGAACGAAATGCACACAATAGAATATAAATTGTAAGTCCATCTATCTTTGCGACAGTGTCCAAGTAACACACTAGGGTGGAATAATATCACCCGCACAGTCAATCAATATTTGAAATTAAATATATTATATATAAAAACGAGTTCGCGGTTACAAGTTTTGAAAAAATTATAATTTTCTTTTTAAGGCAAAAATACAGCTTTGCATCGGAGACAATTGACGTCTTAATGGTAAGCTGGATGAATTAAATTTAAAGCTGGAGTGCGAGTTGAAGGCTTAGCAAACCCTTGGCTAAATTTGCTTATATGGAGCACAAGTGGGTCTCTTCTATGGTTAAGTGGACTACGCTCTTTTAAGAGAGTTGCACATGGAAAATTACCAGGCAAGGGATTGGTGCTGCGTTAGCAATTTGGTTGCTTAGTGGGAATAACAAATTCAGTATCGGCGGATGTTTATGTCTATAAGCCAATTGCTTATGTTAACGCTGCCGAAGTTGTTATTGTCACCAAGAATTTGGGGTCTGACTTATGTGTTGCTATTCAGTTTGATATTGTGCGTGTGTGTGGTTAGTGGTACTGTGGTACATAAGTACTATGTGGCTGTGTGTGTATGTATTTGTCAAGTGGTTCAATGGTACATTTGTTACTATATATATTATTATTATATATTGGTATTATATATTATTATTATTATAACTATAACAACAAAGAGGCCAAGGTGGTTATCGTGGCGGTTGCCTCTATAGGAACCAGTTCCACTATTTTTCTTTTGGTTATCGCCGCGTCCTCTAATTCATCGGTAACTGTGGTAATAGATGCAGGTGCAGATATTTCACTGCTAAAGTACAGAAATAATAAATTAAATCATTTAAATTCTCGGAAAGTTACTAACATACATAACAGGCATAGGGCAAGGGACAATACAGTCCCTAGGTACTATCAATGTAGATATGTGCGTTGCAAATGCAGCACTACCATATGAATTTCATGTCGTACTCGACAATTTTCCTATACCAGAAGATGGTGTAATTGGTTTGGATTTTATAAAGACATACAATTGTATTTTGGAATTCCATGACCAGGAAGATTGGTTCACAGTAAGACCGAATAATTTCAGGAATATAAACATTCCTACATGAAAATAAATGAATTTTACGTGCAAGATCTGAAGTCATAAGTCATTGTCGAGCGATCTATGTATATCTGAATATAATAGCCCACGCTTCTTGGTACCCAAGAAATGACTGCCTTATTCGTCAGAAAAGCAATGGAGACTAGAAGTCAATTATCGTCAAATATTTGCTAGCAGATAAAGTCACTCTTCCAAGAATAAAAGATATTCTTGATCAATTAGAAAAATATTTCTCGAGCCTAGGCCTGATTTTTGGATTCCATCAAATCGAATTAGACGAAATCGAATTATAACATCATTCTGAACTTCAACAGGTGCATACCGATATAGGCGACTACCATTTGCTTTAAAAATTGCACCAAAAACATTCGAAAGAATGATGACACTTGCATTCACAGGCTTACAACCTTCGCAAGCTTTATTATACGGATATTATATGGATATATAATTTATTATTATATGGATGATTTAGTTGCCTTCTGTAATTATTATAGAAGATTCATTCAAAATTTTTCAGAAAAATCACGCCACTTAACGAGGCTTTGCAAAAAGAACGTACCATTTGTGCTGGCGACTGAAAAGCCGCGAAATAAATTTTGGGCCTGAAGCGTTTTGACCCTTACATAAATTTCTGCTCTAAAGTGGGCACTTTAATTATAGGTGGGAATAGGGTGTTGCCAAAGCGATACACTCCATATGCACCTGTTTCGACGTTAATCGATAGTGAATAGCAGTGTCACAATATTAAATTCCGCTTTAGCACCGCAGCCAACTTCACTGCACCACACCCGGTTTCTGGGCACGTTCTTTCCTTGTAAAGCTTTGAAGCGTTCACACGTATTTTGGTCGAGTGCGGGCTTAAAATAATAAAAACCGGCGACATAGTGTTCCTCGAAAGAAAATATGTATTCTCGATTTCTGCCACAAAATGTTTAGATTTTCTGTCGTGATTCTGACAGCGTCTTTCTTGCCAAATCTAGCCAGAGTGTCAAAATAAATAGTGCGAGTGTAGTCCTCCAGGGATATCCGTGCAGCAGGCCAGGACCGTAAAAGTGGTGATCTCTCGAAATAGAGTCGAGAAACTATAGTATGCGAGCTACGCACCATGTTTATAAAAGGCCGCAAGTTCCACTATTTCGGCGAGTGCCAAGTTGCTAACGCAGGGTTATATAGACACAGCGAGGAAAAAGCTTTGTGAAATTAATTAATTGTAAGTTGAGATGTTTTCGAAAATTAAGAAATTATATGAAGAAATGATCTAGCAGCTTGGAAAAAATTTCATAAATATCTAAGCGCTCATGAAATGATTCGGTTTTAAGTTGAAACAGCTCTAAAGAAGATATTAAGCTGGCTACAAGTTGTGAACACTATTTATTTGATTAACCCATAGCGAATTTGAGTCGCATTTTCTTACAGCCTTCGATCGGAAGATCGATCCTTCGACGTTGGATAATTTTCACTGTGAGTTACAACAAACCAAAAAATAAACATGCTATTGGCCTTTCAATTAAATCGACCTACAACGCATATGAGCCTATTAAAAGCTAAAGGAAATTAAAAATAATTCAAATCAGGATGCATTTATTTTTTTCGACCTTTCCTAAGGCCAGAAAAACCGACAAAATCCGAAGTAATCATAACTAAAAGAATAATCATATCTGAAAGTAAAAAATAAACTAAATCTAACTAGAAAACACAGTATGCGATGAACACAGAATGATAATATTAAGAAAAAGGATCAAAAAGTAAAGTTTTAGTTATGCAAAACAAAGTACATATTATACGAACAAATTTATTAATTCTAAGTCTAAGATTGATTAGACTAACAGACAAATGCTCTATGTATTTATAACTATTAAATATAATGTAATATTAATTGCAACTTAACCCGAAAATTTACAAACTGATTATTATTTCCTACTCTATTGGTTTATATTTAATCTATTGTTAATAGCGAATCATAAATAGATAAATAAATAGATCATAAATAGAGCGAAGGCTCTGCCTTAGTAATCCTCTCTTCCTAAGTGAAAAAAATCGTAAGAAGAAGTTCCAATATGTTAAGACTTAATTTATCTTATTAAAATTGTATAATTACGAAATCATAGTGATTCTTTCGCTTGAACTCACCAGATGATTCCACGGTCGTAAGAATCAAATGGGTTCACCAGAGCCCTGCTCTAGCGGCTGCTGATCGTAGGTAGGGCGGGCGTTATGTAAGCACAACATCTGTGGCTCCACAAAAATTTCGTTTTTTCTCTGTCCTTCTAAACTTCCGCTTTTCCTTCTTAATTTTTTCCTTTAGTGAATTTTTGCTTATAAAATCTTTCGGTTCAGTTATAGTTTCGTCGCTGCACGCTCAATTTTTGTACATGTTAATAATGAGCCTAGATGATTTAATAGTTTGGCAAATATCTCCCTTCCCCTTTTTTGCTCTTTATTCAATGCTTTATAAAAAGTGTTACAGTGATCGGATTTAGTTCAAATATGCGCCGTTTTGTTCGATAATCTGTTTCCATCTAGACGGCAACTTCATAATACCTCCCTCGTAGAAGCCCCCCTCCTTATTTGCGAAGAACTCGGACAGCCACTTTTCACAAGCCTCTTTTGAGTTCAACTTTACACCACCAAGGGCATTCGCCATGGACAGGAACAGGTGGTAATCACTTGGCGCTATGTCCGGGCTATATGGTGGATGCGATAAAACCTCCCATCCGAGCTCCCGAAGCTTCTGACGAGTCATCAACGAAGTGTGTGGTCTGGCGTTGTCCTGGTGGAACACTACACCCTTCCTGTTGGCCAATTCTGGACGCTTCTGGTCGATCGCCTGCTTCAAGCGGTCCAGTTGTTCGCAGTCGATGGTAGAATTAAGCGTCTGGCCCTATGGGAGCAGCTCATAGTGGATGATTCCCTTCCAATCCCACCAAACACACAGCAAAACCTTCCTGGCCGTCCCGGCTTGGCCACTGTTTGGGACGATTCACCGGCCTTCGACCACGACCGTTTTCGCTTGATATTGTCGTATGTGATCCATTTTTCGTCGCCAGTCACCATCCGCTTCAAGAATGGGTCGAGTTCGTTCCGTTTCAGCAGCATATCGCAGGCGTTGATTCGGTCCAGAAGGTTTTTTTGCGTCAAATCATGCGGCACCCAAACATCAAGCTTTTTTTCGTATCCAGCCTTCTGCAGATGGTTTAAAATGGTTTGCTGACTAACTCCCATCTCCTGGACGATGTCACGAGATGCCACATGCCGGTCTAACTCGATGTATTCCATGATTTGATCGGTATTTGTCGTCACAGGTCTTCCGTCGGCTGGCTTATCCATGGTGTCGTTTTCACCGGCTCTGAATCGTCGAAACCATTCCTCCGCGGTTCCAAGTGATAGAGTACCATCCCCCAAAACACCATTAATCTCACGGAACGTTTCTCTAGCGGATTTGCCTTTAACGAAGGAAAACTTTAAAATAGCGCGAATTTCGGCGTTAGTGAACTCCATGCTTACACGTCTATAACTGTTGAACGCAATATCCAAACTAATCATGCATAGCGTCGTTTTGTAGGTTATGTCAAGACCTTTCAAATTATGTATAGTATTGTATGTATTGTATTGTATTCAAAAGACAAAAAGGCGGATATTTGCCAAACTAATATTATAATGATATAGCTAGCTATCATGGCACTTATGCATATGAAGCATGTGGCCTCCTGTGTGCAGCTAGCTATCTTATGACCGGTTTGTCCGCACTTGAGACAGCAGTCGCTGAGATTTGCAGGGCTCTTGCATCGCACCACAAAGTGGCCGAAGTCCAGGCACTTGAAGCACCTAGGTCTAGATTCGCTCTATTTGACTCTGCAGACCGTCCATTCCACCTTTCCCTTGGCCAGGACCGCTTGCGCCTCGCTACACGGCAGGCCTACTGTTGCCGTTTGGGTATCCCTGCCGTTGGGTAACACTGCTTTCACTGCTTTCTTCATCAGCGATGCACTTCTGTCGCCATCCCTGTTGAGCTCGAACAATAGGTTGCCGCTCGCTGTGCAGCGAACCTTGTGTCTTTCGCAGCTCCTCCAGTTGACCGTCCCTTCGCCTCGTGACCAAAGCCAAGACGTCGCTGTAGGTCTTGCCTTTCGCTTCCACTATCACTGCGTCGGGTCTCCGCGACAAGCGTGTTTTCTTCGTCGCCTCTTTCGTCCATGTTTCTGGCTTGCCACTGCTCTGGATTTCAGCTTGCTGTGCCGTGGTTTGCTCTGCTGTCTTCGCCTGCCGCTTTAGAGGGCTCGCTCTCTTCTCCCTCGGCTTCTTCCTCTGTGGTACTTGGTCTGCCCTTGGGTTGCTAGTGTACTGCTTCGTGGCATTCGAGGGGTAGGGAACGTCCGTTTGTGCGATGCTGTCTCTTTTTGGGCTGGGGCTGGTCTGCTGCAGTTTGTCCACGGCTTTCGCTTTTTTACCCCCGCACTTGGGGCATCCGGTAGGGCAATTGTTGTTGCGTTGCCTCGTTTGTTCTCCATTTCCAGCTCCCTGCTGGCGTCCTACTGGAGAGCCTTCATATTGGCGAACATCGCTTTCATCTGGACGTTAATGTGACGCACCTGATTGACGTTGGTCAGGATTATAAGCTGGTCCAGGGGCACACAGGACCTGCCTATCGGCCTTCGTCCTTTTTGGGGGTGTTTTTCGGCTCGAGCCGGAGGGGCTGCCCGGGGTCCGAGCCCGCTTTTGCGTGTCCTGCCTATCTACCGTCTATCAAGGTTGGACCCGCCAGGTTGGACCCGCCTGTAGTGGAGCAGGTGTCCTTGGCAAGATCGGCGAACGCAAGATTTTCCTGCTAGGAAAGCCCCCGCCTTGTCCATTCCTTCTTTTAGTTCGCTTGTTGCTTTCACTGTCGAGGCGGCCAAGCTCACCACCACTTCGCCAGGTTTGTTTAGAATGGGATTTGGGGACTCCAGAATCCCTGTCCCTGCCGTGGAGTTGTCTACGGGTGGATTTCCAACTAATTTGTTGCCATCTGGAGTAGTAATGTTATTAATCGACATTACTTAAAGAAGCATTTTATACGAACTACCAGGTTTGTTTTGCAGTTTATACCTACTGCCAGGTTTAGCTTACTGCCGGCCATTGTGGCACAGACGCAGACCACGCAGCCGCTCATTTAGGTCAGACGCTCCGTGAATTTCAGTGTGAGGGTGTGAAATGGGCAAGGGTTCTTCACCGGTGGAAATTATACCGCTCCAGCTCGGTCGCCAGTGCCCTTGAATTAGGTGTACCGCGTGAGCGGTGGAGTTGGTCTGCTCCTTGACCTCTAACACCTAAAATTACTAGCCCGAGCTAGTTTGTGCTATTTTCCGTATATCGGTCCTTTTCCAACACTGGGTAATCAACTGGCTTAGTGATCAGCTAGCGTGACATTGGATCTCACGTTGCACAAAAAGAAAGGGGATGTAAGAGAAAAGAGAAGGGAATGCTCCGAATAATTCTCTCACCCTGGCCTATCTCATGGCCTTGGAGATCGGAGCCGGCGGAGGTCTATGGAACTCCGGAGATCTTGTCCTCAACGGGTAAGTGCTCTGGACGGTGTCGCTGATATAGGCCGCAACCCCTGGCGCATCCCCGCTGGCTCGGCGCGGAAATTTTTGAGTTTTTCCGGGAGCACCAACGTGATTCACATTCATTTCGTCTTCAAACATTTCCCGCCTATGTGTATGTGTATGTGCATGTGTAGTGGTATGTGGATGTGTATGTGTATATGTACAAGTATATGTGTATTACTCTTTAATTTTACTCTAATGAAAGGGTATATAAGTTTCGGCTCGTCGAAACTAGCCGTCATTATTTTTTATAAACATCAAATCGAAATACAATATTTTAATAAATTCGATTTCAATATAGATCTGAGAATAATTGGTGTAGATATCATATACAACAAATTGTGTCATGATAGCTTGGAGTGCTCGAGTTACCAGAGAAATCGCTTAGATATGAATCTGTGTATACGTCCTACGTATATCAATATAATTTTTACACCGGATTCTCTAATTAAATTCTGTGGGAACCAGAATATTTCTTTTTAAATTAAAATACAATGCAACAAGTATGTAATAGTCGACGCATTCTACTGGAGCAATTCTTCTTGCTTTTCACATGGATCTTAGCATATTAACCTGTTTTATCTCTGCTTTCCGTGCGTAGAATTATTTCCTTTCCTTCCTCACGCCGCCACAAAACTTTAGGTCTTGGAACGCCTGTTACACTGCATATAAGTGCAATACTCCCACCCTCTTGACAGACACCTTCCTCTGGATTATGTTCTGGATGGTTTAAAATATCAGGAGGTACAACAACATCTAAATATCCAGACTGCAAAACAAAGATAATGAAAGGCATTAGATAAATTAAAATGTTTAATAATTAATTTTTAAAGTTTAATTTTTGGAACCACGAGTGTGTGCGAAGGCGATTACCATATATAGACGGTAAATAAAAATTTGCTTTTATCATTCGATTACACCCCAATCAAACGGCAAAAAAAAAACTAAAAAAAAAAAAAAGAAAATAGAAAAGAATAGAAAGAAGAAGAACTATGAAAGCCAACATTTAGAAAATTGGAGCTATAAGAAGGCAGTGGGAGTAAATTACAAATTGTATGACCATTTGTTTGATCACAATGATTTGTTAGCAAGACTTTTTCAATACCCGACATTGGGGAACTTCAGGTCAGCATATGAATCAAAAACCATTTTATATAAAAAATTAATAATAAATATTTTGAATACAAAAAAATAATTGAATTTGAATGTGTCTTTGAGAGGTGATTTTATTTGCTTGAATACTGTTTTTGTTACGTTTTATAATGGTTTGATGCACTTACAAGGCTCTTCATAGGATCTGTATTTACTTGGCACATATAACTCCCGGAATCGTTTATCTGTACACGAGATATATGGAGTTTCCAGGTATTGTGGCCGTTATGTGTTACAGATAATCGTGGATTTAATGAGACCATGTGGGTGTGTATACCAAGTATGGCCTTTGAATCAGATTTGATCCATGCAACCTGAAATTATTACAAGAAATGAAAGACACATAATTTATTTGTTTGTATACTCTTGTAAAGGGTATTTTAGTTCTGATTTTAGTATCTAATGCAGCGATGTAAAAGTTAACAACCAATACCCTAGTAACTAAGTAGATCCATATAGAATGCTGACGCGCCTAAATAAAGTTCAGCGCTCTGCGCCAAGAACGACCAGCAGCGGATGTCTGGCACTCCGTATCCGGGGTACCGCATTGCGCTGCAGAAATGCTATAGCGTGATGCATTGGAGCTAGGGCTTATTCGTAATTTTCCATTCCTCTGTATTCAGTCTTAAGCGAGCCCTTTAGAAATAAAGAACAAGCAACTCCGGCAACTTGCAGTAAAATCATTTAATATAATATATATTGTTCACACTGAGCTAGAAGGTCAGTGCCCAGCAAAGGGGGCACAGTCACGCCCTCCATCATAATCTACGTAAGAATACTCCATCCTAGAAAACTCCAGGAACACGGGACTAATCATCTGCGTACGCTCTATCTGCCGAGGCCATCCACTAAGAGTATCCCGGGACAATAGGAATTACATAATTTACATGTTTGTTTCTAATGCAAGCAGTAAATATACCCAACTATACCCAATATACCCAACTGATCGGATCGCATCGTAAAAACATTTCCTACAGTTTCCACGGAATATTATGTTATACGGAAAATTATATAAGCAAAATTAGTTGTATCATTGTTGTTTTTTTAAATGTTCAAAATCAAGAATCGGATCGCATCGTAAAAACATTTCCTATAGTTTCCACGGAATGTTATGTTATACGGAAAATGATATAAGCAAAATTAGTTGTATCATTGTTGTTTTTTTAAATGTTCAAAATCAAGAAATATTTTAATCTATTTAATAGCTTTAGTAGGACCGATCAGAAACGATATAGTTACTCAGCTAGTGGGAGTGCTAGGGAGAAATTTTATAATTTTCAAATAAAAAAAACCATACATTTTTAAAATTTTGGTCGTCACAGCTTTTTGCAGTGGGCGTAAAAGCGCGTGTGCTCAAAATGGCAAGACAATTAGGAAAAGTCTGGACTGATATTTAATATACTTTTCCGGGTCAGCAAAGCTGAGAAATTATGATACATACTTTTCAATTAATATAGCATACCATTTTACCACAGACACTAGAATAATAAGATGCGTAAAGGTCATATATTGGTTTTCACTATGCAGCCACTTTTTTTGGTGGCTCTCCCCGCACGAGTTACCAAACCTTTCCTAGGCTAGGTGTAGTTTGTAGATTTCCGGTTAGCTCAAAAGGTCCCAAGTCACAGTATGGATGCCAGCCAATGTTTTCCCAAAAGTCAGATTAATAACAAGCCAAAGCCGAAGTGTTTTTGGTTGTGTCCAAAATGGAACTAACTCTTTCTTTATTTTAGAAATTAAAGCTAAGCTACAAAATGTTTACAAGATTTGTGTTTCGTTCTCAACATGTACCCAATAAAGTGTTGATGCGGCAGTTCTAGTTTTGCTTATGAGAACTGTCGCAACTGACATCCTGTCAAAGTGCTTGGTCGGCATTTGCAACATAGTAGCACATTCCATTGTTTATGTGAGCAATGAACTCTGTCTCGGCGGCTTGGCGGGTGGTACCGAATCGTATATACTCTGTAATGCGGTATCGGTAACTCCTCCCCCCCTGGAATGAAGTGACGGCCACATGGATGGGATGGCCGGCACGTAGTTTAACGGAATTTCCACCGGGGTAATAAAGGTGCTTCTTCTTTTAAACATCAGGGTCAGTATTGTGCAAATTGTCAAAAATGCAAACAGTAAATAGATTGTGAAGAGATGGTTGGTTGTTGAGGTCTTCATAACGATGATGTCATCTCGGCTTGATAAAGATTGTAGATGGAGTTTGTACAGGTTTATGTCTTCAAAAGTGTTGTTAATATTCATCTGCTTAAACGACTTTACGGAGAGTTCCGTTTCTTGGTCGAACTCCATTGTTGTATCATCATAAGTTAATCCGTTGATTTTGATCGTACAATTGTTATATGTTAAAATTACTGACCCGTTGACGGAAAAGGGTTCCTGGCATGAGGATGTGACGTTGGTGTGTACTGTGTTAAAAATAAAGATGTGCCGCTGTTCCACTTCTTTGATGATTTCTTGTTGACCGACGTCCATGACGTCGCATGTTGCCGTTTGGTTATTGAATATGCCTTTGAGGCAGTGGGTCTGAGCTAAATTTGTTTGTGCATTCTCACATATATATGTCTCATGTATTTTTGGACATTTTTCTTCTAGACATAAGGTTTGATTATTTGCGTTGTGTAGAATATAATTGGGTACAATTAAGAACTTTGTTTTGTTCCATGGTAAAGGAACAATGTGTGTAAGTGAATACGTTTGTGTGTAAAATATAGGTATCTTAACATTGAATATAATGTACGCATTATTAATATAGGTTTCTAAAGCTAACAATCTATATAGATGTTCGTCAGATTTTACTATTACATTTTGATTTGATATGAACTCATTTATTGATTTAATTTCCTTTTCAGATAGAATAAATTTGGGAATAATATTTAGTTTAGTCAGTAACATGCTTTCTGCTATGTTGTTTATATGGTTTTTGTAAAATATCTATATTGAAATTAATTCTTGTAATGTATTGGAGCAAATGTATTTCCTTATGTTCATCATTTAGTGTTTTATATATATTGTTATTATAATTTTTTATAAAATCATTAATAATTGTTTGTTCTTTGTTAATATGATTTGTTATGTTCTCAAATCTTATGATTGCTTCCTTATTAAATATTGTTTGTTTATTCATTTGTTCAGTAATTTGATTTTCGTTTTCTTTAACAGTGTAAAACTTATTGTCAATAGATTGGGCGTCTTTTGCGTCCATATTTCCCGTAACGACTTTAATAATGCTACCAAGACCGTTAATTAAACCTCTTTTTTCTCTATTTTTTGGTAATAGAGCATTTATTTTTATTTTTAGTTGCTCTACTTTAGCTCTCAAACCGTCTATGATTTCATTTGAAAATGTTACTTGCTCTAGGCTATTGACTGCTGTTTCAAAATTCCTAGTGTTTTCTAGAAGGCTTTTCGTATCAATTTTATGCAGTAAGTGTTTATAAGATTGAATGACCCTTGCGTCTCCTAGGTCTATTTTTGCGATTTTGTCATGTTCCTCCAGTGTTTGAATTTTTATAAGTTGTGCATTTATGCAGCAAAATCTGTAAAATATGACTGAGATTACTATTTGGTTCTTTTTTTAATTTTAGATTTGTGTATCTTTTGGTTTTTGTGTGAAATAAAGGTTAGGCCTTTATCCTCTCTAACTGTGTGTTTTGAAAATCGAGGTGTTAGCTTATTTCTCCAATTTTCTTTCCTGAACACTGTATTACCCTGCTCGAGAGCTATTGGTGAGTTTCTACTTTCGTTGCTTTTAGCAATTCTTTCTTTCATTTTATTCTCAATACTTTCTTTTAATTCGGGGTAGATAACACTACGAAATTCGTTAAGCTTTTGGAGATAATCATGTTCATTATTTGGGCTAACCTCCTGATTAAATAGATGGGTTCTACCGTGGAATATTTCGAATGGGCTGTAATTCGTCGCCGAGTGAATGGAGTTATTATAAGTTGTTAGAGTTTCGAAGTGAAGAGTTTCGAAGTGTTCGCACGAAAGTTTTTCTGTCTTTCTTTTGTTTAAGATTATTCTGTAAATCTCCGTTAGGGACGAATGAAGTCGTTCCACTGGAGAGTTACTCGACGATTGTTGGAACGAAGTGAAGTGTACTATAATGTTGTATTGTGCGCAAAAATCTTTAAAGAGCTTATTAGAAAATTCTGAACCTTGATCGCAAATGAGTTTCTTTGGAATACCAAAAGTCGACAGAAAATTTCTCATTGACTTGACTATGTTCAGACTGTCCCTGGTTGGAATTGTATAGCCTGAAGCGAATTTTGAAAATTTGTCAATGATACTTAAAATAGTTTTTCCGTTAATGGTATAAATGTCGATGTGTATAATTTGCATAGGGTGTGATGGGGTTTCAGTTTCTAAAAATTCTAGTCTTTGTGGCTGTCGATCGTATTTGAGTTTCTGACAGACGTCACAATCATTAATTATATGGGTCACTTTGGTTTTTAGTAAAGGAAAATATATCGATCTTCTCAAGTGAGCTACTGTTTCATCAATTCCCCTATGGTTGCTTGCCAGATGGTATTTACGAATTTCTAATTCCTGCTCGTTCGGGTCGGTTATATCCCTTAATAAGATATTGCATCTAATAACCTTATATAATTCGGTAGGTAGAAAGTATTCTCTTAAGGCTTCTTCTATGATTTTAAATATTTCGTCTGATGCGAAAATGGCACAAGTTTTGTTGGGTTTTAAAATTTGTTTTAAGATATAGGCCATACTTTTTTTTGTCGTAATTTGTTTCTGAAATCGTTCTTCTCAATTTATTTTTGAAAGGCATAGAAGTCAGTTTCTCTGACTGTGTTGCGATTTTAAAAACGATTTGTAAGTTAAATTCATTTAATGGTTTATTGGAAATAAAAATTGTGTCAGGAGTAACACTGTTTGTGGGGGAAAGCACGGAGTTAGTATTGACTTCCCCAGTTACACGGCTAAGAGCGTCTGCCACTACGTTTCGAGATCCTTTTTTGTAAATCACCTCGTAGTCGTATTCTAATAATTGCAGTTTCCATCGAACCAGTTTTGAGTTTGGTTCTTTGAAATTCATTAGCCAAGTGAGTGGTCTATGGTCCGTAACTATTTTGAATTTTTGTCCGTATAAATAGGGGCGAAAATGTTTTATGGACCAGATTATGGCTAACATTTCTTTTTCTACCGTGGAATAATTTGTTTCTGTATCGGATAGCGTTCTGCTAGCGAAAGATACAGGTTTGTCCTGATTAAGAGTGCCTTGGGACAGGACTGCCCCGATGGCGAAATTACTAGCGTCTGTGGTAAGTATAAAAGGTTTGTTAAAATCCGGATATTGGAGGATTGGGTCGTTACAAAGCAGTGTTTTCCAAGTTTCAAATGCCTTACTGAATTCCTCATCAATTTTGACCGTGTTTTTGCCTTTTAATTGTTGTGTCAGTGGTTTTGTGATTGCTGCGAAATCTTTTATAAACTTTCTGTAGTAGCCAAGTAATCCAAGAAAGGACTTAATTTGTTTTCTAGTTTTTGGTATTGGAAAAGCTTTGATAGCAATTAGCTTTTTAGGATTGGGTTTTATGCCCGAACTAGTAACTACGTGGCCCAAGTATTTAATTTCCTTCCTGAAAAACTCGGATTTTTCAGGTTGAAGCTTCAGATTTGCTCTACTTAATCTGTCGAATACTAACTTTAGGTCATTAACATGCTCTTGGAGTGATGATGAAAAGACTATAATGTCATCGAGATATATTAGACAACAGTTACCGTTAAGGTCTGCTAAAATGTTGTCCATCACTCTTTGAAACGTCGCCGGGGCATTAGTGAGGCCGAAAGGCATTCTCACGAATTCGAAATGCCCTTCAATTGCCGAAAAGGCTGTTTTGCTAATATCTTTCGGGTCCATTTCCACCTGGTGATATCCGCTAGCCAGGTCTAGAGCTGTGAAATATTTGGCTCTACCAATTCTGTCTAGAACGTCATTGATATTTGGCATAGGATATTTGTCCTTTACGGTTTTTTCGTTCAACATCCTGTAGTCTATCACTAATCTCCATTTTTTGTTACCTGTCAGGTTTCTTTGATACAAGAAAAATGGGTGCACCCCAGGGGGAGTGGCTATGTCTAATAATGTCTTGTTCCAAAAGATTGGCGATTTGTCTTTGTATCTCTTGTCTCTCTACAGGGCTGTAACGGAATGGCTTTGAATGTAATGGAATTTCATCAGTAGTCTGTATTTTATGTTTAACAAGATTAGTGAACGTTAAGTTATCTCCCTCTTTGTGAAAAAGTTTCGGGAATTTCTTGCAGAGGTCCTTTAATGCTGTAAACTCTTCAGCGTTTAAATGATCTGTCCTTAATTTATTAATAATGTTCGTTTTGTCTTTTGGCATATTGTTACTGCTTTCTGATATAGCATTTATCTCGATAAAATCGTTCCCGGTATATTTCTCGACTTGTAGTTTTGAATCTACGCACAATTTCTGTTTATTTTGTGATACGTTGACTACTTCCATAAAACTCGAGTTGTTGCTAGCTAGGTATAGTCCTCCTGATATGAGAAGATCGTCAGAAATTTTTGTTGTTTCGTACCAGAATTCACCGTTATCGATACTAACGGGTAACTTAACTATATTTTTAGATATTTCGTCTATAACGTGCAGTTCTGAGGTTGTGTTGTCCTCTGTGTGTGTAGTTTAATATTGAAACGTAGAGTTTCTAGAGTTGCCCTTGGAATATTAACTACTGCATCTAATTCTTGTAAAATGTCCATACCGATTAGTCCGTCGAAGAATGGGTGGAATTTAAATAAGATGAATTGATAACGTGTGTTATCGGAAAATTCTTTAAATACGGTTACTATTGTCTTTTGGTAAACTTTATGCACGTTAAGTGCGGTTTTAATTGAAATTGGGTCTGTTAAGTTGATTTGGTCTGGGTAAGATATCAATTCTGGGTTAATAAATGACATGGTCGCCCCTGTATCTATTAGAAATTTTAAAGGGTATCCAGATTTTAGGTGGATAACAATGTAGGGTAGGGGGGACCCGGGCTTTTTCTTAACTAAGTATCCTGTCTGTCTCTCGAGGCACTTGGTGGAAAATTTGAGACTTCGTCTATATTGTGAAGTTGAGGGTTGTGTTCAAATTCATTTGCGGTTTGTTCCAAATTATGAATGGACCCCTTGTTTTTGTAGGAGTTTGGATTTTCGAATCTGTTTTTGTAAGAGTTTGGATTTTCGAACCTGTTTCTATAGGAATTTGGATTTTCGAACCCCTTTCGTTCGTAAGAACGATTAGTTTGGTGATCTCTTGGCATTATTGCCGGTACGTTATTCTTCCTACGTGGAGAATTGTCTCTCTCGTTCGATGGGTATTGTCTATAGTCCCTCTTTCTTCCAAAATCTCTAGTTTCGTAATTAGACCTTTGATACCCTTGATATGGTCTTGGGTATCTACCACGAAAGTCAGTTTGTTTTCTGTACTCTATTTGCCTAGTTTCTTGCTTCCTTTTATTTTCTTGGAAGTAAATTTCCCTTTCTTTCATGACCCATTGGAATGCTTCTTGGAGATTGGTAGGTTTCATGGACCTTACTGCTGGGCCTAGTGGGCCTCTAATGCCCGTTAAGAAAATATTTAAACAAGTGTCTGAGAAAAATTCCTTCTTTGATCTGATTAGTATTGGTTCGTGTAGTAAAGTATCAATTAGTTTGAAGAAAGCTGACCTAAGTTCGCAAATCCTTTTAAACAAAGTTTGTATTGGAAGTTGAGAGTGAGCAAGGCCATGTAGTTCGGACATAAGGGTTTGTTCGTCTCGTTTGTCGGAACAGAACAAAATTAATGCATCCTTAATTTCGTCCCAATTAAGACCGGCTCCAGCTGCATGAATCGCATCATCAGCTTTACCCTCAATTTTCTGTCTAATTGCTCTTAAGAGAGTGCGTCCGTACGGTGTTTTATCTGTTTCCCTGATTGTCATAAGAATTTCTTCCACATTATTAATGAAATCGCTAAGCTTATTAGGATTGCCGTCATAAGGCGGTAGAAAACGAATTGGGTCCGGAATTTTAAGAGACGAATACATGTCTGCTTGGTTTACTGATACCGCGGCTTGGTTAGATACTGAGGAGCTCTGTGTCGAATTCATTGACGATGGAGAAGGTAAACCTAACACTGGCTCGAGTTGATGTTCTTCAGTTTCTTCCGAAATATCGGTTAGGCTGACGGCAGTTCTGAGTCTGGTCCTAGTACCTGGGAGGATTTTTTTTTACTTTAGACATTAAGGAGGAAATTTTTTTTTGCTAACTGTTAACTGTCTAATTGAAAGAGAACGGTCTTAGTTAAGCGAGAAAAATTTCTTTTAATATATCAAATACTGAATATAAAATTTAACGCTGTTACAGAAGTAATATTGTTTTTTTTTTTTTTATAAAATACTGATTTTAAAATTTCAAATTTTGCTTGAAGCAAAATACTATTTGAGCACACAAACCTTATTATTTTTTTTTTTTTTTTTTTTTTTTTTTTACTTAAAAAGATATGGTGTGTAGTGTAGTGTAGTGTAGTGTAGTGTTCAATGTATGTATGTGTGGACTTCTTTCGTTGATTTATGTGAGTTTAATATCTGTAATTAGTAGTGACAACATTATTGTTTCCTAAAAAAATTTTTTTTAATAGTTATGTTTCGGTTGTTTTATAAGAATGAGAAGTGTTGAGGAACATTAAACAAAGATAGGGCATGTATGCATGTTTGTTACTGTTGTATTTATATTTATTATTTTATTATTATTTTTTTTTTTTTTTTTTTATGAATCTGCATCAAATTATGCTTCAGTGACCAATTCGAATCAGTTCCCGTAGCGTCCAGCATGTCAAGTCTTGACTAGCTTCAATGACCTATTCCACGATGAACTGTTTCGCGTCCAGCACTAGATGTGATTCACATTTGTCATTTATTTTGTATACTTTCTCTTTCTTTTTTGTTTTCTACATGACTTTTATTATAATTTTCTTTCCCTTTTTTTTTTTTTTGTTGTATTTGCCTCGTTGGCTCTCAGTTAGCTGCATTATGTTGTGTCGTATGACGTAGCTGGCAATTGTACATGTTCGAACAAACTGGTTGAGACAACCGTCACAACAGCCTCATCGTATGCTTCAGTGACCTCTTCAAACCGATTCGCGTCGTGCCAGCGTGTCGAAACGTTGCTTGACTTCTAACAGCGAACCGATTTGCGTCCAGCATGTCGATGCAACTGCTACAGTGGTTGTGTACCAACCGTTGGTGTCATCGCTGTTCGCATGCTACACCGAACACGTTGTTGAGGCTCGAAAACCACGTCGAACTTGTTGTTCGGTAGCAACAAGCTCCCAGCGATGTGTGGGCGTATGGCCTGACACCAAGTTGGCATGAACTGTACTTATTATATTTTTTTTTACTTTTTTTTTTTTTTTTTTTACACTTATGTATATTTGCCTGCATTTTGCATTTATCTTTTCGTTGTGGAATTATTTGTGCGACATTTACGTTGATTTATTTATTAATTATATTTTATACGGGGCATTAGGGCATTTGTAAAAGCTTGAGTCTATAGATTTTTTTTTTTTTATTCTTCTCATTCTTAAAACACTTTCACATCACTTCACATCACTTAGTAATTACTTACAATACTATGGTTATGAGGATGTTCATCCTTGGGGTTGTAGGTTCCGAAAGCCGACTGCGCCAGTTACCAAACCTTTCCTAGGCTAGGTGTAGTTTGTAGATTTCCGGTTAGCTCAAAAGGTCCCAAGTCACAGTATGGATGCCAGCCAATGTTTTCCCAAAAGTCAGATTAATAACAAGCCAAAGCCGAAGTGTTTTTGGTTGTGTCCAAAATGGAACTAACTCTTTCTTTATTTTAGAAATTAAAGCTAAGCTACAAAATGTTTACAAGATTTGTGTTTCGTTCTCAACATGTACCCAATAAAGTGTGGATGCGGCAGTTCTAGTTTTGCTTATGAGAACTGTCGCAACTGACATCCTGTCAAAGTGCTTGGTCGGCATTTGCAACATAGTAGCACATTCCATTGTTTATGTGAGCAATGAACTCTGTCTCGGCGGCTTGGCGGGTGGTACCGAATCGTATATACTCTGTAATGCGGTATCGGTAACTCACGCGTAAAGTTCACTTGCTTGTGTGAGTGAAAGCAGTAAGCAAAAAAGTGTGCATGTGTGCGTAGTTCTGGTAGAAGACGATTTTCAGTTCGAAATCAATTTTGATCTAAGAAACGAATTTGACTATTGTTTTGGTCAATTTCGTTGTAATATGATCTAATAAAATATTAATAAAATTGATGCCGTGCCTATTATTTTTTTTAACAAGTTATTTTAATATTCGTTAGATAAAATCGCCGCTCGAATTAGCTAGCGTTTACAAATGAACTTTACATATAAACTTAAAATTGTTTATTACTACCTTATTATTAAACTTTGTTCCGTACGCCCTCCCATTAAAACCGTCACACATAGAACAGCTAAAAAGGTATGATTGTAGAAGTTAAAATTAGGAGTTAGGTTCAGTTTGAGACGTACGCTTAAGTAGGATTTCGGTCGGTAGGATTTTCATATCTTTTATCAAAGATTCTCTACTAATTTAAAAAGGATAATACTTAGCGAAAACAGTGAAAATAAGATAAGATATCCACAAAAGAAGTAAGTGCGGTGCACAAAGCAATTAAACCTAAAAATCCAATTCGGTCAATAAGCATTCTCTTTGTGAGTGAATACAAGAAAACATAAAGATGACAAACCTAGTTACATACAAACTTTCTGAAAACCACGTAAAGTAGTTCTTTACCAAATTAAGAAGATTCCTGATTATGGTGGAAATTCAAAAAGGTTCAGTAATTACATTACTGAAGTTGAATACTTATTTATACGGACCATTATAGCCTGTAAATCAAAATTTCCATATTGCTCACTGTTGAGCTATTAGGCTTTTTTATTAGCTATTTTTTACGAAAGGAAAACACTATTTATCTATTTATTTTGAACAAATAGATAAATTTAAGTCGAAGTTAACATTACAAATAGTTTAATGCAAATTCATGAGAAAAGAACCAGAATTCTAAGGTCACATTGTAACCACCACAAACCTAACCCCAAAAAGCTAAGTGCCATAATTAATTTTCCAACACCAAAAACTTTGAACCAAATAAAATCATTCCTAGGACTGTGTGGATTAAATCGAAAATTCATACCAAACTTCGCTTACAACGTAAACACACAAAAATTAAAAAAGTTTGCTACGAGTATGATAAAAGACAATTCATACGTAGAAGCATATACAAAATATATCTCCTTTCTATGTATCTAATAAGGTATACAAATGCCTTAGTCTAACAATTTTCTCTTGGATAGTACGTGGCAGCGAAGGAGTACCAGCGATCCGATTGCGCCTGTGTGACCAGGTGTGGCTGATCGAACAGGGTATTGGGAAGTTTAAGTTCCCTTCCTTGCACTATGAAGGCCGGACTGAACCCCTGTTGTGTTCGAAATGCTCGAGCTTATACCTAACCTAAGTTTGGACCGCCACTCATCCAAAGTGTTCAAGTACATTCAAGTACAAGGCTAGCATCGTTTTTATGGTCCTGTTTGCCCTTTCTGTTGCGGCGTGTAGGGGCCGTGTGTTGAAGCTCAATTTCAAGGTTCTTACAGGACGTTTTAAAAGACCTGCTAGTGAACCCGTTGTTAAATACGTTTTGGGTTACCAAAGCGACTCAAAATCCTGTCTCGAAAGGATCGCTCAAGATGGGATGTTGCCTTCCGAAGCGGGAACAGTTCTACCCACTTAGCGAACGCATCCAAAAATGCCAATGGCACAGTATTTCCATGGTTCATATTCCATTTCAACGGTTCTGTGACTTGGCGTGTGAACATTCGACCGGCGGTTTTAAGTTGGCTTGTATTTTTGATAATTTGGACACCGTCGTACATACTTAGTAACCTCCCGGAAGAGACCTGGCCAGTAAGGCTCGTTTGGTGGTTTTCCTTGACCAAAGATGTCCGGTGATCATGGCATTCCTGTAAAGCCCGTTGGCGGTACTCCTGGCCAACACACAGTTTCCACGGGACTTGATCCTCGTCCTGGGGACTTGATTTCCTTCGTTAATTTCCTTCGTTACAGATGTCCTCCTTCGACTCGATAGTCGGGGAATTTCTATGGTTCTTGGGTTGCTCGAAGTGTCATCTCGCAGATCCACTTGTATTGGAAGGATTCCACTTCGGCTTATTGCACGGTATCTAAAGGTTGACGTGAAAGGGAGTCCAAAACCACGTTGAATTTCCCTCGTTGATGATGAAAGTCGAACTGTTACTGTTGAACCCCGAGCCCCCACTTGCGATCCGTCCGGTGGAGTTGTCAATAGAATTTAACCATTTTAACACGCCAGATGGTCAGTCACGACTTCAAACCGATACCCTTCAAAGTAACATCGCATTTTCCGGATAGCCCATACGAACGCGAGGCATTCGGCTACCAAATAGTATTCTTCGGCCCGCGTTAAACGCCGGCGTATGCTATGAACTCGTTCTAAATCGTCGATGGAGCAGTAGTGCTCCTAACCCGTGATCGCTAGCATCGGTTTACAGAAAAAAATTCTGAGTGAAGTCCGGGCACGCGAGTACTGGGGCTTCAGTAAGTCGTGTCTTCAGTGTTTTGAAAGCTAACTCTTGTTCCGTGTCCCAACTTCATTGCTTGCCTTGGCAGAGGAGTGTGGATATGGGTTGAACGATGACTGCGAAATTCGGGACAAGCCAGCGATACCACTCCGCCTTCGAGGCAGCATCGTAGTTCACGAACATTCGTAGGCGGCTGTAGCTCACGAATCGCGGCGATGAATCTGTGATTCACTTATCACGTGCCCTAAATATTTCAGCCTCCGTTGGAAAAAACTACATTTGTCCCGGATGAGTTTCAGATTGGCTTGCCTAAAGACTTGGCGAAGATGATGACGATCGTGTCATTTAAATACTCGAGTGCCGAGGTTTCCATATCCGCACTTATAACACTATCGAGAGCTCTTTGGAACTTCGCCGCGGCCGAATATAATTCAAATGGCATCACCTTCCAATGAAATAGGCCTATTCCCGATACGGTGAAAGCGGTTTATTCGCGACTGGCGGGTGCAACCGAGATCTGCCAGTATCCACTCTTAAGTTAGAGCGTTGAGATAAGCCGCGTGTTTCGCAAACGTTCCTGTATATGATGAATTAGGCATCGAATAATGGGTAGGCATCGGGTACTGATCACACGTTTAATTGTCGCACATGCGGATATCACACGTCTTCTTACCGACCAGCGCTATGGGTGCTCTTAGACGGTTCGATCCACCTATCACGCAATAGTTCGTCAACCTGTTGATTATAACTGCTTGCATTGCCGGGTTTTTCGGGTAATATCGGTGATTGATGGGTTTGTCATCCCGCATAACGATGTGGTGTTCCGCCGCGGTATTAGATGCGCACTCTAGAATGCCGAATTTATCTAGTTCGGTCTGAAGAAAAGCACTTATTTCTGGGGCAGCTGCCACGTCCGGGGTGGTGTTGATAATGGCCAGCAATGGCGATTGATCGAGCCCAGGCTCGTGCACGCCCTTAAGAACTGGATCCCGAATCTGTCCCTTCTGGTAGATTGCGATAGAGCTGGTCCCGGACAAGCGTTCTGCTGTTGGGCCGCCTCTTTTCCTCGGGACAAAGCTGAAGTCCAACTAGTTTGGGCCTTGCTTGCTGTTGTGGCTTCGTGGCGGTTTCGCGTCCATCTAGTGTAGTATCGTTTCGAGCTTACTGTGTCTTCGTTACTTCGTAATATTTCAGGGGGAGCAGCCACTCGCTTGTCGTTCGGTGCCAAGTCCTTCGCTGAAACATCCATGGTATCCTCGTCGCTTCGTAAGATTCCAAGGGGAGCAGCCACGTACTCTTCGTTCGGTGACCTCGCTGAAACCTCTATTGCTTTCTCGTCGCTTCCCAGGTGGTTGGGTAATCCATTCTTCTGGTCCAGTTGCAATAGTTCTCCTTCGCAGCTGGTGGTGGCCTTAATGCCACAAAGGAAACCCATCCTTATCAGGAGATGGTCCAGTATAGCAGGCATCACTAGCAGGAACAGCTTTACCTGTTAGTAACCCAGGTGAATGGTTACTACCAGGCCTCGCGTAAGATCACGATGGGATCCATCGGCCAATCGGATCCGTGTGCAAATCTCTCGCCAATCTCTTCTGCAACCGATCTCAGCTGCTCTAATGAATCTCCGCGTGGCCTCGGTATCCAGGGTGGCCTTAAATGGTTTTTCATTGATGCGGACCAGTGCCTGGAGCCGGCCCTGCTCTAACTTTAAAACTTGACTTACTGGCTTGGAGAATCGCTCGGGGCTCGAGGCCCGTAGCCGTTTTCCGATCTCCGACAGCATTCTATGGTGCGAAGGCCACGTCTGCCGCAGTCCCAGCAGAAGAACACTCGAGGCTGTCGGCACTCCCATTAAAAATGGCCGTTTTATCCACAGTTTCCGCATGCGTTAGGCATCTTAATCGGGATTTCTGATTCACGCACGATGGTTCAATGTTGTGTTTTACATGGTTGGGGTATGTCCGCGGCCAGAACCCCTCGCGCTTTCGAATACTTAGCTGGTTCAATCTCCTCGGCTCCTTATTATCTCAAAATTTACCACAAGTTGTGTCAGTTCCGTGAGCGTTCGAAAATCCTGACGCCGAGTGTACAGTTGGTACTCTGCCAATTTTCGTACAGGCGCTCAAGTTCTTGGGCGATGTACTATCCCGCCCGTTGCATGAGTATGCGGAGATCAATCAAATAGAACTTAAACTTGAAAACTCAAACAAAAATTAATTTTTGTTGGGTTTCGTTGTGGTTGCTTTGGTAATTTTCCTTACGACCCGATCGTGGCTTGCGTATTGGCTTCGGCGGGAGACTTTGCTATTCTTCTAATTAATTCGAACGTTTTGGATGGCCACATAGGGCTAACTTAAATCTATCACTTGCTTAAATTACTACTTAAGTCTACTGCGTTACTATGCTTAACAAAATATTTACAGGGGTTCTCCGTGAACTATGAAAGATAATAATATGTAAAGGATAATGATAAGGAAAAATTTCATTCTTCATATTATAATACTTAAATTATTACTTAAATCTACTGCGTTACTATGCTTAACAAAATATTTACAGGGGTTCATCGTGAACAATGAAAGTTAGTAATATGTAAGGGATGATAAATAAAGAAAATGTGATTCTTCACAGTAGTTTCTAAGATCAAGGCGTTCTAACGGACATGCGGATTAAGAATATATATTATATGTATACATTATATGGTCGGTAATGATTCCTGCCTGTTACATACTTTTTGACGAATCTAGTATACTGTTTTACTCTATAAGTAACAGGTATAAACAGCCTTGTCAATAAACAACGTACTTTTGGGCTTAAGAATGCCACTAGCATTTTCCAAAGGGTCACCGACGATGTCAAAGATATGCTACGAGTATGTCGATGACGTTATAATATTCTCCCAAACAAAAGAAGACCATGTTAAGGACGAGAATCGGGTTTTAACAAAACTGTTAGAGGCAGGCATGAGAGTATTCCAAGAAAAATCAAAGTTCTTCAAAAAAAGTGTTGAGTACTTGGGGTTCATAGTGGCAGAAGGCGAGCTATGAATTCAGATATATTCTGGGGTTAACAAGCTACTATAGGTGCTTTATAAAAGACTTCACAGCAATCGAAAGGCCTTTAACGTGTATTCTAAAGGGAGAATATAGAAAAACAAGCAAATATCATTCAATGAAAATTTACATCGACATGACCAAGGAACAGAGAGAAGCGGTCGACGTGCTGAATGAAATCTTTGACGATCTATCAAGATGGCTGCCAGATCAGCATGATATATCACGCTAGAAAGTGAAAAAAAATTCTGCAAAGAGCGAGAATGGGGCACTAAAAACCACAGGAACTATTTGTACAGAGTCTTTACTCTTGCCAAAACATAAAAGTTTCAGAAGACAAACAAGAATCTGATTTAGTAACCATACACAGCGAACAGTCGCTAACGTACACAATGGACACAACGGACAACCGGGTAAACTGTTTCAAGAATCAAATAATAATTGAAGAAGGAAACTGCTTCTCGGTAGACACATTTATCTTGCTTACATGCAAGGTGAGACACATAATAAAAATTGCTAACCACATAAAATCTCTTAATGCATGTAAAGATGTAGTCAATGCCGAGGTTGTAAATACATTTTAGCATTTACCCAACACCAACTAGTCAAATTGTTGTCTGCCACTTCCTTCAAGCATACAAAAAGCTTTGTACAAGATATAACAGATACAACCGAGCAAAGGGAATACAAGGGGAAAGGAATCTATTCGATATCCCCATTTCCAACGCCCCGTCTCTACATAGCATAGTAAAGTAGAATGGTTTCATAGCACCCTGCCAGGTACTTGAAACTAGAAGCCAACTTAAACGATACTACTGAATTAATTCTTTTGGCAACCAACAAATATAACTATTCAATTTGCTCAGTAACCACCGAAAAAGCAATAGTCTTAGCAAAAAAATCCCATAGGCCCAAGAAAATACCCTTGAAAACGTAAAAGGTTTTAGTGAAAAGATGTTCCTAGAAACAAAGAAACAAACGTCTAGGAAACAAGCTCTCACCAATATGTTTTTTTGAAAGGATTGAAGCAGACCTGGGGACCACGGTCTTAAAAAGGGAAGGGCAAGGACAATCTACGCTAACCATCATCACAAGATTACTGACCCCTTTTTCTATTCTTTTTATATTTTTCTAGGTAAGGAAATTTTATCTTAGTTTTTTTACTTACGACTGTTAGGACGGAGCCGACGGTAAAACTTAATGAATACACGAACGCGAACTACATCCCGATAGAAGACAACGAAATTGTCATATGGGAGTCTTACGCATTAGGTACTCTAAGAACATGATGACTTACGAGGACTACGCTGACCAGGCAGGAACAATGACAAAAACATTTACGGACAGGACACCAGTTATAACGACACCATTACGCATATTCGCAGGCTGGTAGACAGCTTAAAAATCCAGCATAGGACTGCTAGGAGTATTAGCTTAATCGGGACAGCACTAAAAGTTATTTCCTATACTCACAACCTTAACAAATAAAAGCAAATAAAATTCAATCCAGAACAGCTAATGAGAACGGAAAATTGACGAACAGAACTTAATATCAAATTTCAGAAACGTCTGAAAGAGTTACAGCTGTTACGAATCAAAAATCAAATCCAAAAATTCGAAACAGACAAAAAAATTTTAGAAATTATTCTGGCAAGAATAGAAATTTAATTACGGACCTAGAAAACATTTTAAAAGGCTGATCCCTCGTGCTTACGCCAATTTCGTGTGCCTGTTCCAGTCATCCCTAAACGGAAGAGGGGATCCAAAGGGAGTTATCTTTTTCTTTAGGGACCGCTGGCCACACTTTTCTTTTTCACTTTTTTTCTGTTGCTTCGGCTTCGAGCTTTCTTCTTGTGATAGCACTTTTCAGTGTATATTGTATATTGGCGCGAAATGAATGAAAAGCAATTATTGAAGAGAACTACGCAACTATCTCGACACTCTGTCTTTTTCCTACTGGGCAGTTACATTGCGAATTAATCGGTCCCAGCAGCTTAGTTGGGAGTCAAACGCTACAGCTGATGGTCCTTCGGGGCCGGATCTTCCACTAATAGTTTTCGACAGCTAAGTACATACACATATTCGACGTCAATTTCCTAGTGTAATCCGTTTGCCGACCGCTACATTGTCATTGACATCCATTGTCATTTCCTCCACGTATTATATACATACATATATATTCCCAACTCCCGCAACACAAGTAATTTTGGTTATGTGCAGATCTACACATAACATAAAAATATACAATTATTAGTTGGTTCCTAAATTCCAATTGGGCAAATCTGCACTTAATATACATAAACATTTATTTTTTTGGTTCCCAATTCCAATTATGAAAATGCACCCGTAACATAAATACACATACATCTAATTTCATCTACAGTAACACTGTATTTACACTGCGTTAAATTTACACTTCTACATTCCATTCAGTTTGACAGTCCTCAGATCAAATTATTGTTACGGGTTTTTACATTTTAACTTTAGTTAGCTGTATTTGGATCGACTTACCATCTCGTATTTCTACTTTTCAGTCACTTTTACGGTACTCGAATCGATTTACTGGCTCTAATACTGAGGGTCAATACAGGTTTGCTATTCCAATCTTACAGGATATCCTTGAATGTTGTATGTAAACAATAATAAATAATAAAATAACTAAAAGTATTATTTTCCATCCTTTTATTTTAAGAATCAATTCAGCAGATTCATACGTTTCACCTAATTGTGATAAGCCCCGGCGAGATTTACACGTTTCCTCTATTTGTGTTCGCTCCCAAACGAATTAAATTATGTCTGAAGGCGCGGGAGGACATCAGTCAACTCCGAAGGACGCGAGTCAGAAGAGAGAAGCTGTTCAGTTAGCGCTTCCGAAAGAAGGCCAGAGGCGGGAGCCTAGCCCGGGAAATTTAAGGTCCAAAAGTAAAGGCCCTCTAGCCGCTCCGATGCCTGAATTTATAGCAACCAGCGATCGTCTCAGTAAATTTGAAAGCCAACTTTTTATGATATACAAGTTGAGCTCAATCCATTCACACTAAAGATCCAATCAGTCATTATGGGAAAAAGTTGAGCGGGAGTACGAAAGTTTCCAGATTAGCCCTTTACGAAGGAAGTAGCGGAAGCCTTTGCAGCTTCACAACTAGTAACTAGTAAACCGAGTAACAGGTTTACGAAAGATAGGCGTCCCAGTTAAATCCAGTTTACTGTCTATCCGCCTCCAGTTCGCAGGCTCAGGTTGAGGCTTCTCAAGGGGTGGCAGTCGTCCGCCATGCGACACAGAAATCTTCGATGCCGATTATCTTCGCGGCCCACTTTCCGTGACTTATTCACAGCTATCTACGTTAACAATTCCTGGTTGACTCCAGTGGAAAAATTTTTTCACTTGAACGATAAAACTAGCGGCGAAGCTCACGCTATTGTTAGCAAATCTCCACTTACAAATGACGGGTTCCAATCCGCATGGTCAGCGCTTCAAGATCGCATTGAACACAAGCGACTTTTAGTAAATAGCTAATTAAAGATCCTTTTAAATCTCCCGACCTTAGGAACGGCCTTAAAGGATCTTCAGAGCACGATTCAAGGGTGTTTGATTGCCCTGGAACACTGGCAGGTCTCCACAGAAAATTGGGATTGCCTCTTGATTTTTTTGTATTCGTCCAAGCTGCCAAAGGTCACTTTCTCCTTATGGGAGCAGTCTTTAAGCAACAAGTCTGAAATCCCTGCCTGGGACGAGATGAATTCTTTTCTCGAAGAAAGATATTGCACACTAGAAGCGATTGAAGGTGTTCGACCTTATACTTCCGGCCTACAACACTCAAAGAAGCATAGGAATCGACAGCCTAGAAAGGTTAAATCGCGCAAGTCGCCTCACGTGCTCTCTCCTGTGATCTCTGCTCCAGAGATCCTCATCCAGTTAGGCTTTGTCCCCGTTTTCTCCAGATGATTTTTTCCCCAAGTTCACAAATGTTTTATGAGCAAAGGCCGCCTCAATATGTTGCTTCATAAACAAAATCCTTCTACTTCCATTAGCGCACCGCAGGCTCACAATCCTGTACAGCCCGTCTCGAACACTTCAGTTCATTTCGTCTTCAATCGGCAGGTGATCCTTTTCGGAACGGCGATTGACGAAGTATGTCACCTCGGAGAAAACTTTCCCGCATGTGCTCTGAAAGACTCAGGCTCCCAAGACACCTTCATCTTTGAGAAGCTTGCGATTCGAA
The DNA here is from genome assembly GCF_003286155.1 of Drosophila erecta. NCBI lineage: Eukaryota > Metazoa > Arthropoda > Insecta > Diptera > Drosophilidae > Drosophila > Drosophila erecta. The sequence continues at coordinate 1,152,651 of NW_020825214.1, read as the reverse complement.
TCAAGATTTCATTTCAAGCCGTGAGAACTAGAATCACGAGGCTTAACCAAGCCAACTCAAGTGTCTCGCAAAGAATATGTCAATTGCAGATGGGCACTCCGGCGAAGCCAATGCTCAAGATCGACAAGACTGCGTTGGTGCTGCCTAATCTGGCCGGGAATCTGCCGACGAGTACAATCGATCGCAGCATTCTCGGAAGACTTCCGAATATTCCATTGGCGGATCCATTTTTTTCCGGCCTTCCCAGATTGGCCTTTTGATAGGTGCGGATATTTTTTACCGTCTGTCCTCCTATCAGGATTGAAGACAATCTTGTGTGGGTCACTGCTAGGGCAAGAGACCATTTTCGGGTGGATTTTAACCGGCCCAGTTTCCACGGCCACTAGTATGGTTTCGTCCTTTACTACAAAGATATCTATCGATTCGGAACCTACCACTTTGTACAAAATTTTGGGAGGTGGAGGATCTTCCATGTAGAGTCTGACAACTAGTGCGAAGAAGACTTCGTTCGAACGACAACCAAATCTCTTGACGGGAAATACCCTACCCTATCCTTTAAGGATTCTGAGGACATCAACTTGGGGCATTATCGATCGTTCGCTCTCGCACAATTCCTAAAGAATGAGGTTCGCCTGAGAAGGGATCCTGTTCTCAAAGACACCTATGACTCATTGATCAAAGAGTACATAGACCTTGGCCACATGCCTCCAAATACGAACACAGTACGCGGTTTTCAAACCCGAAAGTACGACTACAAAGGTCCGTGTGGTATTCAACGCATCCAGTCCCTCGTCAAATGTCCCAGCTTGAATGACATCCTTTATACAGTGCCAGTACTGCTGTCTGATCTCACCCTTCAGATTCTAAAGTGGCGGATATTCAAATTTGTATATGAAATCCGATATCACCAAGATGTATAGGCAGATTATATTCCGCACACACACACAATCGCAAAGCTTTTCGATCCCTCTGGATGGCTTTCCCCCTTTGTGGTTTAGACCAAGGTCATAATGCAGGATATTTGGTTAGCCAACATTGGATGGGATGAGTTTCTTCCTGCAGAACTACTAAACCGTTGGCATGATCTCCTTCGCAGCCATAGTTCTCTCCACAAAGTTCGCGTCCCGCGTTTGGTACAATTTCTCTGTACTGATTTCATTATTGTGTTGGCATGATTGAACTGGCAACCATATCAATGGACAACCTTCGCAGCAAATCAAGTGACTAAGATTGTTCTAAATACAGATGCCAGTCAATGGTCGCATGTGCGTTCCGAGCACAACCCTGCAGATATAGCCAGTCGTGAAGTAACGGCTAAAGAGTTGGCTAGTAGTGCACTATGGTGGCATGGCCCTGCGTGGACCTTGATCTCGACTTGAACAGTAAAGAAATTAACTCGTGTTTATTAGGCAAACTTACCGTGCCGACTATCCAGAGGAATAGAACCTCATGCAATCCAAGAAACAGCTTCCCACGTCTAGTTGTATCCTCAAGTTTTCAACCGTTTCTGGATTCTGATTGTGTCATGAGGTTATGCGGTCGTTTGACTGCATCTGAGTCGTTACGTCCTCCTATCCTTTTGGCGTATCACTCCAAACTATCCGATTTTCTGGTCACGTTCACTCACCTTATTTCCATACATTTCCTCTATGTATCTATATTATTTCAGCTTATGGAAATCATGCGGAAGGGATACTGGATTCCGAAGCTGCGGACCTTGATCAAACGGGTGACCCCGACCTGCAAGGTGAGTAGCATTCACTTAATGGGTACGCACACAGGGCTCGACTTCGCGTGACCCTTTGATGTCAAGAGCTACTCAGGTCGCGCCTGTCGAATTACCAAAGGTTATGTGTGCCTCTTCCTGTGTTTCAGTACGAAGGTCATTCATTTAGAGGCCACCTCAAGGTTCGCGGCCAGTTGAGGGAGTCCCCTCCATCTCTATTCCGACAACGGAAAGACCTTTGTGGCCGCGGAAAAAGCTCTCATAGAAGACTTCCTCGATACAATTAAGGCAAAGGTTAGCACGTCGTTTAGCCTATCCTGGCATTTCAATCTGGGAGACCCCATGGGAGGTCTGTGGGAAGCAGTAGTCAAGAGTTTTAAGACTCACTTCTAGACGACAGGTAACTTTAAATAAACCCTTGAAGAGTTATCCACTCTACTGTATCGTATAGAGGCATGTCTCAACTCCAGACCGATTTCCGCGATGTCAGAGGATCCATCTGATATCCTCGCTGGTACTCCGGGGCATTTTTTTATAAGCGAACTATACTCGTCTCCGCCGAACCTCCCATCACCGGCGAAGCCAGTTCTATTCTAAACCGGTGGCAGCGTCTCAAAGCCCTTAGCCAGCTTTTCGCATCGAGATGGAAAGCTGAATTCCTGAAAAAGTTTCTGAAGAGGAGCAAGTGCCAAATTCCAACCCGGAGTCTTGTTGAAGGTGATATGGACATCGTGAAAGAAGACAACGTGCCATCGTACGGGTGGAGACTAGGGCACATTCAAAGGGTCTATCCTGGCTCTGATGACGACGTTCGCGTCGTAGACGGGCCTGCGGTATCCTCAAACGGCAGATTTCAAAATAATTCTTCCTTCTTGCTGACAAACATGTTCAGAGTCTACGCGTTCCGTGTCCACAACTGTAAAAAAAACGTATCCACTAATCACTAATGTTTTTTTGGTTCTATCCTGCAGTCTTCCTTTTTGTTTTCAACTTTTTTTTTCCCAGCCATGCCATCTCATCGTAACCAAAGCTTATTCACTGATGTTCTCGATGAACTCGATCGTTCCGTTGCCGAGTCTGTCAGAATTCATCCTCTTCGGACTTGTTCGCGGTGGTGGTGTTTCGCGACGAGGAGCAACTTCGGATGCGGACTCCTGCCCGAGATCTGCCTGGCTCCGCAAGAACGGTGTTCACCAACATCTTCTTGGCGGACACGAGTTTTTACCGGCCGTCAGGGACATCCGTTGTGCTGGGTGTGGATGTGTACCCAACACTGATTCAAACAGGTATCATGCCAAGCCATAACGGGCGCCTGGTAGCACAGAGTACATGCTAGGATGGATACTTTCCGGCACCTATACCCACTGAGGCGGCTCGGATCCTTTTCCAATCTAGGACATTGCAAGGCGGGCAGGATGTTTACACCAATTTCGTGTGTTAGTTCCAGGCGTCCCTAAACGAAAGAGACCCGCTCTCTTATCCAAAGGGAGTCTTTTTTTCCATTAGGGACCGCTGCTGCTTCGGCTACGAACTTTCTTCTTGTGACTGAGCACTTATTCTACGATAACTTGTGAGTGAATATTTTAAATTAGCGCGAAAAGAATAAAAAACCGTTATCGGAGAGAACTACGAAACTACCTCAACACTCCGTCTTTTTCATACTGGTCAGTTACATTGTGAATTAATGGGCCCCAGCTGCTTAGTTCGGAGTCCAGCGCTAAACCTACCAAAATTAAATTCTGGATTCTGGACAATTTTGATATTAACGAATTCAAAGACAGACAGCTATTAACGTAAGTTTGATAGTATTATTAGAAGTGTCTAGCGTTAACGTTTTACATAATTCCGAAATTCTAAATTTTCTTATTAAATTCCCTAGTCCTAAATTTCTATGTAAAAAGATTACGGTCTTCCTAGTCCAGCACTAGAAAAGTTACTGGACTTCGAAAATGGAAACCAAGTAGCTGAATGCCAAACGCAAAACATCAATATTGGCCACTGCAAGAAATGGCAATATTAGTTTATGTGGCTATCGCACTTGTTCCACGCCTTAACTTTCTAAGAGCCGTGCTCTTTTATATGCTTTTTCTAATCTAATTTTACCTTCTCTAAAATGGTCATCCAAATTATGCATGGGATTACTATGTATATTCTACTACTCTATTCTACTGAAATTTGTAAATTGTTTTGGAAGTCTACCGAACATGAACTCATGAACTATTGATGGTGTAATGTTACTTTCCAATCTGTTTTGTCTACAGATTGTCTTCAGCAAATGTACTCATTAAATGTCATGTGGCTACGTTCCTAAGTTCCTGAAGACTGATGGTGGAGTGCAGTTGATGTTATATTCAGTTCAAAATGATCTTTTCATTACACCGTACTTGAGTATAATTTCTTTAAAAATGACTTTAGCAACCGATTTATTTCGCGTTTTATTTTGCTAAGGGTATCGTTACCAAATAGGAGTTACCAAAGGGAGATATTTGACAACCTTATACGTATGGAATGATCTTTATTCGATACTTTTAGTGACTGCTGCTACTATCGATACATAATATGCGTTAGAGATTACAGTGTTATATGATAGTTATTATTATTATGATAGTTATATGATAGTTATATTTTAGTACAAACTTAACTTCTTCGTAAGCTCACAATGCTTTTGTTTCTGAAGGTTCTTCGTTAATATTATATATTTCTTATATAATAATTATATATTATATATTATATATTATATATTATATATTATATATTATATATTATATATTATATATTATATATTATATATTATATATTATATATTATATATTATATATTATATATTATATATTATATATTATATATTATATATTATATATTATATATTATATATGTATTATATCTGCAATCATTTGTTTAGTTGAAAGATACTTTTAAATAATCTGCCCTTCCTTAACGATATCTCTTACAAAGTGATACCTGATGTCAATATGTTTTGACCTTGAAAGATGTACAGGATTCTTTGCCAACTGCTGTCAGTGCTCATTATTGTCGATGCTCCAGATTCTCCGCAGCCAATTTCCATTATAAGTCGTCTTAATGAAATCGCCTCCTTGCATGCGGATGATAACGCTATGTATTCCGCTTCTGTGCTGCTGAGAGCTACACTGCGTTGTTTTTTAGATTTCCATGAAATTGGTCCTCCAGCCAGATAGAATACGTATCCTGTGTATGATTTTCGATCACTTTTGTCACCTCCCCAGTCAGCATCCACGTAACCAATTAGAGGGTCATTGGTAACTTTATAATGCAATTTTAGATTCTTTGTCGATGCCAAATATCTGAGTACGTGTTTTACTCCTGTCCAATGCTCACAGTGGGGATCCTTGTTAAGCTGCGCCAATTTATATACTGAATGTAAAATGTCTGGCCTTGATGATAGCACCTCTTTAGCATCCCTCTTTGTCGCATGTGATTTGGAATCCTGCATCCAGTGGAGTTGCAGCTGTTCTACACTCCTTAATACTGCTGCGAACAGCCCTTGGCTACTAGGCGTGCCTTGTATCGCTGGACTTGCCCGTTGGCATCCCTCTTCACAGTGAATATCCATTTGCAGCCTATAGCTCGTTGTGTTCTCGGAAGATCTACTATCTTCCAAGTCGGGTTGTTCATAAGAGCCTTGTACTCTCGATTCATTGCTTCCAACCATAATTCCGAATCAGGACATCTGATTCTTCTTTGTAGCTTACCGGAATAAATACATCACAGCCAATTGCCGCTTCTAAGACATTGAACTGCTTTCGCGGGCGTCCAGGTTTTCCCGTGCGAATAAGTTTAGGTCTGTCAGGACCCACTTTTTTTTCATCCTGGGAGTTGTTCTCGTCCCCTGCGCCGTCATCATCGCTGTCACCGTCTTCCGCGCCTATGAATTCGTCAATGCTGTGATAATTTTTTATGCCGATCTTGTCTTGTTTGTGTGAGCTTTCGTCGCATCGGGCCATCTCAACTAACGTACGGTTAGTCCTCTCCGCTCCTCTCCATTTTGTTGTGGGCTGTATGGGATTGTCAATTGCCGCTTGATCCCATTCGCTGTCAGGAAATTTTCAAATTTACAAATTCCGTTCCTTTGTCGCTGCGTATGCACTTTAGAAGCTTTCCAGTTTGCCTCTCCAGAAGTGTCTTGAATTCCACGAACTTTAAGAATACCTCGTCTTTGCCTTTCAAAAAGTAAACAAATATGCGACGAGGCTTGTCATCGATAAACGTGAGAAAACACGATTGCCACCCAGTGATCGTGTACTAAACGGGCCGCATATGTATAAATAAGTTCCCATATTTCACTGGCTCGGTTTTCCGTTTTATGTGGAAAAGACTGAGCATGTATTTTGCTCAACATACATGTTTTACAGGATGTATTTTGTGGGAAATTATAGCCTTCAATTCCACGAACCATATTCTTCTTCACGATATCGGATAGACTGCGATAATTGATAGGACCATATCGCATGTGCCATATAATACTATCGGCGCTGAAAGCCGCAAAACACTGATTGGACTTTTCATCGAATGTATACAGATTTCCAGTTTTCTTTACTTGGAATATACACTCACCCTTCTGTATAATCTTAGCGTGCCTTTCGTTAGAGTGCACCAAATTGTCTTTAGAAACGGTTTGACTTACAGACATAAAGGTTCCCTTCATTGTAGGAACATATTGTACGTCGTTTAATACAAGGGTATATCGATCTGTCTTTATCTTGACCACTCCTTTTCCCTCTGCCTTCAGACATCCTCAGAAGCTCCTCACTTATGTCAATTCTCACCGACGACAGTTAATCCAAAACCTCACTGAAAGCATTCAGGTGACTGGAAACATTTTGGCCATCCTCCATCTTGAACCTTAGCACCTCTCTGAGTTTAGTCCAAGCTTCAAACGATGACGTACACGTTTTTATATAGCTTAGTTGCGAAGTTTTAACGCTGAAGGTGATCATGGCCAGAGCCTTACTGTCACGGTTTGCCCAATTTGGATTTTCACCTGCATCATCCTGTTTTAACGCGCCTAATGCCGCGTCCCATAGCTCTGCGTATACCAGTAAGCTGCGCATCTGTATACGCCAAGAATCATAATTCTTTTCTTCCAATTTGTCGCTTTGGTATAGGCCACTCATATTTTCTGATTAGCAATTCGACTCCGATTCCATCTGCTTGCACTCGTAATGCAAACGCCGCTATTACTTTAACTTCTCGAAACTTCTTTACTCAAGAAACGCATGGCCTATACATGTATATGTATGTATGTGTGCCCTGGGCCCATAACCTATTGAAGTTTATTCCCGCTTGAGTAAAAACACGTGCACTTTGGTTGAGTATATACGTATCTTTATGCGATACTTTTATTGACTGCTGTATGTACTATCGATACATACTAAGTTTTAGAGATTACAGTGCTATCTGACAGCTTCAAGAGTTTTTAATGTCTTATTTAGAATGTGTGTTTGTGTGCGTACTCATATACTGTGTTTGTATGTTTGTACATAGGATTATGGAATCGTCTCTATGTATATTTACATATATAGTGAAATGTTTAAAGTTAAACAGAGTCGAACAAATGTCCCGTCCCGTGGATTAAGAACAACGCTAAGAAATAAAAAAATAAAAATAAAATAATAAAAAGATCAATGAAATAGGTTTACGTCTTTATTGAGGCTAACTCTTGCAACAAATATATTTCTGTATTTCCTGTATTTCTTGTGATGCCCTTTTGTTTACATTGATTTTGAGACCGATCTATCCCGCTTATAGTATTGGTTGTATACAATAACGAATGATTTGGAGTGCCTGTAAGGAGAGCGGCATCGCTTCCTCCGGATGTTGTTGTTTATATTTGATGTGGATTGCGTGGGATAATTTTTTTTCTTGTTTTCTAAGTTTTTAATATAAGAGCGATTAAGATTTAAGAGATTTAGTGTAGAAATTTCTTATAGGTAAAGAAAAATGCTAATAACAATAATTACAATTATTATTGTTTTATAAAATTAATTATTTTCTGAAATTAGTTTTAAAACGTCATTATGTTCTACCATTTTTTATCTTAGTGACATTAATCGGTAAATACAATGGAGTTTAATCAAATGCTGGACATTTCGGAATTTTCGCTTAATATAACATTTCCAATCTTAACATTAGATAGTTTCATTCTGTCTAAACACATGTTTATATTTCTGATAAGTAGACAAACTATAAATATGTTCTATTTAAGGGCTGCAATAAACATGTCACGGGACAGCATAAGTGGCAACTAAAGATAAGTACGATTGCAGTGGTCTATTGCCGAAGTGTCAAGAGATATGATCAAGCGGGAGGTGACTAGCGCGGTCATAGGCTTCAAACATAGATTTAAGATAAACCTCAGCTGCATTGACCAACGCAGACTGCAGCGTCTTACAAGCGCTGCATTATATAATTAGATGATAAGAACCTATGTAAAAATGAATAAAAGGCGATGCCCTCGCAGTAGCGAGTCAGTTAGATTCAAACACCCGAATTGAACTCATTAAGTGTACGCATTAGTTTATAGTGTGAACATTTTGGTCCTTCGAGAAATTCTGTTGTTTTCCCCCACCAGTGGTAAGAAACACAGAAGAAAAACCAGCGCTTCAAAGTAAAAAGAGCAAGGTTATTCGAGTGATTCTGTTGTTTCCCCCACCAGTGGTAAGAAACACAGAATAAAAGACCACGCCTTAAAGTACTAGGACTATAAGGTGAAACATTGTGTTCTTGCTTTTCTTTGACTGATCAATCAGCTGTGAGTCGAGGCACAGCTAGGTCAACTGGGCGACCAATCAAAAAATCCTCCAACGAATCACGTCAAAGAATACAAGCAGAAAGCACAAAAAAGTCACAGTGATTGTTTTCCCAAGATGTTGTCGGAAAGATCTGTGAAATTGATGCAAGACCAAGGAGAGCTGCAGAACAAAATACTGCAAGCAATCAAGGAAAAGGCATCTATACCAGCAATAGAAGCATTGGTAGTTCGATTTACTACTAACAACAATGCGCTGGTAAAATTGGGAGTTGGCGATCATCTATATTTTAATGATAAAATATTTATTAAAACTATGGATACTGTCAAGGCCTACACAGAGTCGCAATTAAAGGTAGAAACACTTGAAGAAATAAATATGCCAAGTGGATCAAAATTATCTGATACCGCATCAGCTCGGAGCTCCAGTCCAGTTGATAATCTGGTTCAACTGGTGGAGAGAAGAGCGGACAGGGTGAGGCAACAGATGAGCCTAATCTACGAAACCCTGGATAGTTCAAGTGAGATTGAACTAGTCAAGCAGCTGGCAATGATGAAAAGTCATTGGTCCAACGTGACGGACACACTGAAACTGCTTGAAAACAAGTATGACAGAACTATCTTTGATCAGGATGAGGCAGACATTCTGCAATCTGAAGTTGCCGCACTAGAGATGGTACTTCAAATGAAGTTGGAACAGTTCAAAAGTTCCAACTGCGACGTGCCAGAACTCCCAAAAGTGGACCTTCCAACGTTCAATGGAAATGCGAAGGAATGGCCAACATTTTACGAGCTGTTCTCTGAACTAATAGACAGCAGGAAAGATCTCAGCAACACAAGGAAGCTGGGATATTTAAGAGCCTGCTTAAAAGGAGAAGCTCAAATGGTGGTTAGCCATTTGATAACGGGATCAGCAGCTAGCTATGCAGCAGCGTGGGAGCTTATCTGCAAACGCTATGAGAATAGCAGAAAAATATTCTCCCAACACTTCAACAAATTAATGGAGCTGGAGTGCTTGCTGCCCCATGATGAGAAAAATTTAGGGAAGTTTTTGGATACTGCGACCGAGAGCATATTCATCATAAAGCAAAAAGGAAAAATAGGAAGCTCTGCTGACGTAATTTTAGCAGAAATTCTGCTTCGGAAATTTTCGCCAGAAGCCGTGCAGCTGTATGAACAGCACGTAAAAAAGGCAAGAGCTATACAGTCCTTACAAGATGTACTGGAGTTTATTGAGCGACAATACAACTCAGTAAACGCCATTACCAAAAATACTGCTTAGCTTGCTACTAGAAAAGTGCAAGTTAGATCGTGTGCCTTTTGCTCTAAGGATGGCCACAATATGATAAAGTGTCTCAAATTCAGAGCACAATAGATCGAAAAAAGAAAAGAATTCGTTCAAAAGAACAACATGTGCTTTAGATGCTTTGGAAAGCATAATGCTATCGACTGCAGAAAGGAAATTACATGCAATCGACGCAGTATCAACAGCAATAGCCTTAAGCAAGGCCAAGACACACTATTGGCTACAGCTGTTGTTTTAGTGAAAAACATAGCTGGAGGTTACAACGAGTTGAGGGCGCTTATTGACGGTGGATCCCAGAAGACACTGATTTCAGAGGAAGCAGCACAAATATTAAGGATTCCCAGAGTAAGGAGTACTATAGAGGTCGAAGGTATCTCCCAGACTACTTAACTATCAAAAAAAAGTGTCCACCTGACGATCAAACCAAAAATTCCAAGCAGCTTCAAAGCATCAACGGAAGCATTGGTTTTACCAACACTCCATAGAGCCCTTCCCAGCAAAAAGTTTGATATTGATATCAACAAAGAGTGGAAGGGCTACAGGCTAGCAGATCCACGATTCAACGAGCCAAGCAGAATTGACATGGTGATAGGTGTGGATCTATTTCTCCTGATTATGATGGAGAAAATAAAAACCGTGAATGGAATCTTGGGACAAAAAACCAAATTTGGATGGATTGTGTCCGGAAATATAAGTCGAGCAGCGAAAAATTATAAGTGCCACTACATCAATAAATCTAAAGGACCTGAAACGCTTTTGGGAATTGGATAGATGGAAGCTTATTCAACGCATCAGAGGTGATTTTTGGAAGAAATGGAAAGAGGAGTATCTGGTGTCATTGCAACAGCGAACCAAATGGCGGCAAGTAAAGCCAAATCTGAAGGAGGGACAGCTGGTTCTTATAAAACATGAGAATACTCACCCTGCAAGATGGCCAATGGGAAGAATCATTAGTACGACTAAAGGACAAGATGATAAAGTCCGGGTAGTCACGGTTAAAACAAGCCATGGGGAAGTAAAAAGATCGCTAAACAAGATCTGTCAACTTCCTGTTAGCGAAGCAAAACCAGCTGGAGCTGGAACGCATAAATGATAGACGACTACTGGCCGTGCATTTTTCCCCCCGGAGAATGTCTAAACATGTGTTTAGACATGATAAGTAGACAAACTATAAATATGTTCTATTTAAGGGCTGCAAACATGTCACGGGACAGCATAAGTGGCAACTACAGATAAGTACGATTGCAGTGGTCTATTGCCGAAGTGTCAAGAGATATGATCACGCGGGAGGTGACTAGCGCGGTCATAGGCTTCAAACATAGATTTAAGATAAACCTCAGCTGCATTGACCAACGCAGACTGCAGCGTCTTACAAGCGCTGCATTATATAATTAGATGATAAGAACCTATGTAAAAATGAATAAAAGGCGATGCCCTCGCAGTAGCGAGTCAGTTAGATAAAAACACCCGAATTGAACTCATTAAGTGTACGCATTAGTTTATAGTGTGAACACATTCTTATAATTTAACTCCATTTATTTTTATATTCCCATTTAATTCGTGACAATTTTGTAAGATTGTAGTCTCGGTTAACTTCCTAACGTATTGGATAATTTCCCTTGAGGGAGTTGGTAAAAAATTACAAATTGGACTCGTAAGCTTAATTATATTTTTCATGCATTCATTGTTAACTTCTTTTTAGTCTTGATTATAAATTTTATTCTCATCTTCAAAATATGTTTGTTGATCTGAATAGTCTGATTGATACCCATTATGGTCAGGATAGGGAATTATTTTAATGGTGTTAATGGTTTTTTGGTTAATAGGGATTAGAGATCTGTGAAATGAGTAATATTTCGTTATTTGTGTGGTCAATCCAAGTTGATGTTTTGATGAAAAGTATATTTTGGCTGTTAATGCTTTCAAACTTGTCGTAATTGAGTAATTTTGGATAAGAAGTCCAAGAAGTGAAAGTTGCATGCCCATTTCTATGTATTCAGTAAACTGCATAAGTTCATAAACGAGTGTGTCAATACTATTACGGTTATTTTCATAGTTAGTAAGCTTCTGCAGTCCATCATTCATTAAATTTATGACATCACTTAGTTTATGAAGTTGAATTGAATTTTTTGCAATTAGATCTATTTTTTTGTTTATTTGCACCCTATTATTTTCATCAAGTGTGCCAAAAAGAAATTTAAAAGATTAACCTATTATGTCAAATAGTCCACGTGTCTGCCTGTTTTGCTGATGAATAGTTAAACCATTTAATTATTTCAGTAGTTTATTATACAAAAATTTCATTCTAGGTGAGTCTGAGATTTTGTTACCAAGAGAATCAGTGATGACATTGATTTCCGTTAGATTAATTCTTAGACAGTGATGTTCAATACTACTAGTATTTGCATTGGATTGCTTGAGAAGAGTAAGTTGCCAAGGTCGGAATCTGGGTTGGTTATTTGAATTTTTTGACTGTGTCCCGTGGTGAATAATAGAAACAACATTATACACAAGGTTCCTGTGGAAGTTTAATGGTATTAGTTATCTTTTGTTTCTTATATTGTGTTTTGTAGTATTTGGATCCCTATTTCCATTAGTGATTTTGTAATGGTCTTCATCCATACATTGGTCTTCATACATTTTTTTTTTTTTTGGTTTAAATGGGTTTTCTAATTTTTCTCTCTGAATTGGACCTTTTCTGTATTTAGTGTCAATAATAAATTTTGGTCGATCTTCATTTATTTTATCTATTTTCTTTTGTCTAATATTGGATGCCCAGCGTATAAGAAAATTTGAGCAGGTGTGTTCGTCCAGTCGTGTTTAATGTTTAATTTTATGGTTGTATGGTCTCTCTGAATTGGACCTTTTCTGTATTTAGTGTCAATATTAAATTTTGGTCGATCTTCATTTATTTTATCTATTTTCTTTTGTCTAATATTGGATGCCCAGCGTATAAGAAAATTTGAGCAGGTGTGTTCGTCCAGTCGTGTTTAATGTTTAATTTTATGGTTGTATGGTCTCTCTGAATTGGACCTTTTCTGTATTTAGTGTCAATATTAAATTTTGGTCGATCTTAATTTATTTTATCTATTTTCTTTTGTCTAATATTGGATGCCCAGCGTATAAGAAAATTTGAGCAGGTGTGTTCGTCCAGTCGTGTTTAATGTTTAATTTTATGGTTGTATGTGTAAAGGATTGTTTCTATCTTGCTTAATTTTACTTCATCGTCATCAGATGAATTGATTAAACGGATTTTTTCATTTATTGTTTTATGTAGTCTTTCGACGTCTGCTACACCGTTTTTTTGCCGTGTTGAGTTCCAATTCGATTCCTTCTGCCTCAAGCTATCGCTTTTAGATCAAGCTGGGGAAAGCTCCGTCTCTGTGTAGTAATTTGTAGCAAATTACCTTTAGTAATTTGGGTTTACCTAGCTGATTAAAAATGCGCATTAATGCGTTCCTGCATTCTATCCACTCCTTTGTTTTAATTTGCTCAAGTGTAGCGAACTTAGAATAAATATCAATGCAATGTTTTCCCTCAGATCAATAAATATCTACCACAAATTTGTCTCGGCAATGTTCGGGATTAGTTGTGATTTTAAAAGACATTTTGGTGTTTCTATGTTCTGTTTTAGCCAAATTGCATGATTTGTTTTTTGAAATTGTTTATTGGTTTATCTGTTAAATGGATAAGGTTGCTATTGTCTTCTTCTGCACTATTTTGAGTAACTTCACTATGATGATTTTCTTCAATTTTAATTCTTGATAATGCATCGGCAACTGAATTTTCCTTCCCTTTAATACAATCAATTTTAAATTGGTATTCGTTTAATTTAGGTCTCCATCTTTGTAACTTAGCATTCGGTTCCTTTAAGGTATGCAGCCATCTAAGAGGTTGATGGTCACTAGCAATGATAAACTGTCGTCCTAGTAAATAATATCGAAAGGTTTTTGTTGCCCAAACAATGGCGAGTAATTCTTTTTCGATAGCGCTGTAATTTAATTCGTGTTCATTAAGTGTTCTGCTTATAAAGGATATAATATATGATGACCATTTTGAGAAAGTACTACCCCAAATTCTAAATTTTTTTGGTAATTGGAGAATTGGTTCTCTTATTATTAAAGCTTTAAGTTTTTTGAATGCTTCTATGTAGTCTAAGTTTTGTGCATCTATTTTTGCTCCCTTTTTTTAACAATTGGTCATTGGTTTTGCTATGTCTGCGTAATTTGGGATACATTTACGATAATAACCGGGTTATTCAAGGATATCTCTGATCTCTTTTACCTTTTTTTGGAATCGGATATGATAGATTTAATTTTTAGAGGGTTTGGTTTTATACCATTAGGGGTTACTATGTGACCAAGAAAATTAGCTTTTTTTTAGGAATTCACATTTATCCAGCTGCAATTTTAAATTTGCTTCTGCGAGTTTTGAGAAAACTAGCTGTAATGAATTTAAATGTTCATTAAGGGATGTGGAAAAAATTACTATCATCCAAATACACCAAACAGTGTTTATTAAGCAAGGGTCATGCACCTTTGAAAGGTCGCGGGTGCATTCGTAAGGCCAAATGACATTCGAATGAATTCATAATGCCCGCTTTTGTTGGAGAATGCGGTTTAAGATATTGATTCTGGGTCCATTTCTATTTGATGAAATCCTTTGCCAAATCAATAGTTGTCATATATTGACATTTTGATATTAGATATCTGTCAGGAATAGTTATTTCATTAAGTTTCCTATAATAAATTACTACTCTACGTGTAAATTATTAGATTGCTCTTTATTATTTATTGATTCAAATTATTAGATTGGTCTTTATTCTTTATTGCTTCATAACTACTCTAAGTTCTTAATTGTTGCACCGATGTTAATCGATGGAATTATTCTCTTAAACTAAACCTAAATATTTCGCTGTTCTTCGGCGGAGTTTCGGATTTTCGACTGCGCGGTCGATTAGGTGTCGTGTCAGCGACTTTGCGACCTCTTGACGACGGCCACTTGTTGTCGGCGTGATCCGGCAGAGTATTGAGCACTGCACCACGGACTGCGTATTCAGCAGTTTCTGTCCTTCGCGTTCGGGCCTTTCCGTCCGGTCTGCAACTTGGCAATTTCGCAATATCTTCGTTGCGCGTGCTAACTCTTCCCTCCTTTAAATGGTCGTTGTCCCGGCGGCCTCTTGCTTCTATGCCGTCACCGCTCTTTGATTTGGTACGCCGATTAGCTATCCAAATCAGACGGCTAAGCCAGATGACGCAGGCTAGAACTAGCACGATTTAGGAGTAGCCGACGAGAGATCCCAACAGGAACCTTTCCTTTATAGCTCCGATGTGATGGAGGTTTCTCAGGCTCAGCTCGTGTAATAGAGGGAGGCTTAGTCGGTCTTGGTGTGAAGTGACATTCACCAAGGTCATGGCCGCCAATGCAGGTTTTTTTCTTGAGCTTCCTTTCATAATTTTGAAAAACGCTTACACTAGATACTTCTAATATTTCAATGATTATGATTATTTCTGCATTATGATGATTAGTTTCGCATTAGGATTTTTTTCCGAGATGACGAAAGTGAGTGGTGGTCGATGTAGACGCGCAATTCTTTTACACCGTATATGTAATTACGAAGGTTGTTAATCGTCCAAACTATAGCGTGAAGCTCTCGCTCGTTGGTTGCAAAATTTGTATCGTTATCACGCAGCGTGCGCGATATCATTGTAATTGGGCGCTTATCTTGAGATAATACGGCTCCAAGTCCGTACCCAGATGCATCCGTCGTTAAGTCGAACGGTTTTTTAAAGTCTGGGTATGAAAGAAGAACGTCTTCTGATGACAGATGTCGTCTTCTTAAATGTTGTTTTTTGTTCTTCAGTCATATTTATATTGATTTTTTTTAACTGATACTTCCTTGGTTTCCCGTTTTCGCCTTTAAGGATTCCCGTTAGGGGGCCTGCGATTGACGCGAAGTTCTTGATAAAACCCCTGTAAAAGATTTTTTGGCACGGGGAACTCCTCACCTTTTCAGGTGAGGTTCGGAGACCCCCTTTTTTTTGAAAAACTTCGACTTTCCTTGAGATACCCTCATGCCTGCTTTGAGCAGCTTTCCGAGGACCCACTGTATGCCTTTGACATGGTCCTCTTTAGTTTTTGAGAAAATAATGACATCGTCGACATACACGTAGCATATCTTCGAGATTCCTTCTCTTAAAACGTCATCTAAAGATCTCCGAAAATTACTTGGGGCGTTCTTGAGCCCGAATGGTAATCTGCAAAACTCGTATTTGCCATTGTTTTTTCTCGGTCTTTCTCTGCTAACTCGATTTGGTGAAAGCCCGCTTTAAGGTCGAGTATTAAGAAATATTTTGACTCGCCCATATTTGACAATATAGTCGAGATCGAAGGAATAGGGTACTTATCATCCACGGGATTTTGGTTCAACTTTCTAAAGTCGATAACCAACCGTTTCCAACCGTTTTGGTCAAATCCCTTTTTGTCTACAACCCAAGTCGGGTTGTTATAGGGCAATCGGGATTGCCTTATTACGCCATTCGCTAGAAGTTGCTTAACCTCCGCGTTTACGAATTCCGTTACGCCCATGGGGTGCGGGTATGATTTAGAGTATACCGGCTCCCCGTCTGTTGATATACGGAGATTTTACCATAAAAAATTGCAAACGTCGTCTGTGTCGAAGTCGTCTTCTATTTGTTCAACCCTCTCTTGTGCCATCTGGTTATATTCTTCCTCTTCTGACCTCTGTTCTGGCATATAGTTAATTTTTTGTTGAGTCCGTGTGGACTGGACCCTTTGCCAAGTAGTAGGCTGCCTGAACCGAGATGAGTTATCTACCTGAATCGGGTGGGGGCGGCTGGCTCTGAGTGTTTCCCACATACGGACGAGACTGCTGCCTAAGCGAGCAGGTTTGATGGTTTCCTGCCCTTTGGGTTTGGATTTTTTTCAATTGCCCCTAGATTTTGACCATGCTCATAGTTATATGAATTTTGCTGTAATGGATTTCTCCACCCGAATGGTCGTTGAGTGTTTGGTTTGTTAATTTTTTCTTCGTTATGCCTGGCGAAACTAGCCTCGAACACACTCCTATCATTGCTTGTTTCGGCCTCTTGGGGCAGGGCTGAGGCTGTTGGCAGTGATTTTTTTGGACTTGACACGACCGCATGCAGCGCGTCGTTTCGGAACTGTTCATTTAACAGTGAGTCATTACGATTTTGTTTGTTAGAATTGTTAATTTCTTTTCTACTTCATCGTAATACCTGAGTAACAGCAAATCCCATTGCCTTGAATGGCTCAGTTCCTGCTGAATTACATGTGTCGGGGTTTTGTCCGCATATGTAAAGTCGAGGCGTGCCAGTATGGCATCAAAGTTTAATACTGTATTAAATTAAGCCAATACGGCCCTCTTACTTTATTTCTGTCGGCTGCTGCCATTATAAGGCTCGAAAACCTTGTAGGCCGCCTTTGCCGCCTGCCTCCAAGAAACGTAATTTTCCTGTTTCCCTTCGAATTCCGGGACAGATTTTATTATATCTAGAGGCTCACAACAGTCCACTCCTGGTAGGATGGTAATTTCTTTGAATGCTTCCACTTGAGGGGTGTTTTTTTAATAATTTCAACTCCCCCCATTTTTTGTCGATCTAAGGCGGCGCTGATGGCTGCCTCCATACTAGCGATTTGGTCGTGCTCCATTTTTTGTTTTGTTGAGTACTTCCCGCGATTGCAAAATCTAACGCACTTTTCCTTAATGGCTTACTGCGTATGTCCCTGCTTGTTGTTGCTCTCTCTACTAAGACCGCTTCGGGTTTCCTTAGCCTTGTTGCTAGCAGATTTTTATACTCCTGAATTATGTCTTCCTCTAACGAGTCGCTATTGTCGTCTCTGGGCATGAGTTAATTTGAAGAAGAAAGAAATTTCTTCGCTTGCGAAAAACTTGTATAAAATGTTCTGTGTATTTTTGTAAAAAAATAGTTTAGAATATTGTCATTCTCTTCCCTGTGTATCAAGGAAAAAAGGCCGGTTGTGGGCAATTGTGAGAAAATTCGACTGGTTGCTAGAAAAACGAGAACGGAAAAAAAATGTCCAGTGTATTTTTTTTTAACTTGTAAATGTTTCATTGTTTTCTTTTATTTTTGCCAGTATTCGTTTCCACGCACCAGAAATTAGATGGAATCTTTTTCATTATTATTTTGCACTCACGCGTTTTTATTTTCGCACCCCTCTATACTCTATTTTAGCCTCTCACAGATTTGGGAAGAGTCAGCACTTTACACTTACTATTAACAGTTTTTTTTTTTTTTTTACCAATTCCATAAATGTTTTTTTTTTAATTAATTTATTTATTAATTTTTTTTGACAAAAAGCCCGCTTACATATTATTATTTTTTCCTTCGAATTAGTTATTATTGAAATTGTCTGCTGCCGGCTGTATTCTCCCTCGGAGGGGGGCGATGGTATTCCCTCAGCTCCCAGCGATCAACTTTCCTTTCCCTCGGTGGAAGGCGAGGGGTACTCCCTACAGCTCTCTTGCGCCTTGCTCAGTTTCCTTCGGAGGGGGGCGAGGGCATTCCCTGCAGCTCCCTTGTTTTTTTTCGTTCTGTTGTGCTATTTTGCACTGCCGTGGGTGTTCGGCCGTTGGGCGCCAATTACTAGATTGCTCTTTATTCTTTATTGAATCAAATTATTAGATTGGTCTTTATTCTTTATTGCTTCATAACTACTCTAAGTTCTTAATTGTTGCACGGATGTTAATCGATGGAGTTATTCTTTTAAACTGAACCTAAATATTTCGCTGTTCTTCGGCGGAGTTTCGGATTCTCGAATGCGCGGTCGATTATGTGTCGTGTCAGCGACTTTGCGACCGCTTGTCGGCGTGATCCGGCAGAGTATCGAGCACTGCACCACGGACTGCGTATTCAGCAGTTTCTGTCTTTCGCGTTCGGGCCTTTCCGTCCGGTCCTCTACTTAGCAATTTCGCAATATCTTCGTTCCGCGTGCTAACTTGTATACTTAATTTTTCCGGAAGCAGTTTTTTTACTTTCCCTAATTAATCCCTGATTAAGCATTTCCTCTACTCTACTGTCAACTTCATTTTCATGCGTTTGAGCAAGTGGGTAATGTTTTGAATAAATTGTGTTGTATTTAGTATGTGTTTATTGGTTTTTGTAAATATTAGTTCATATCCTTCTTTATATTGAAGATTTTTAAATTTATTTAATAAACCTTTCAACTTTAAAGTTTCCTCCTGATTTAGGTGATCTAATCGAAACAGTGGAAAATCTATTTTTTGTATTGAATCCTGGCCTGAATTTTTAATTGGTTCTGGTTTTTTTTAATATAAAATATTTTTTAGTTATTTCCCTGGGTAGTCCCACGCCGCAGTCCGACAGGAAGGGGTGATGACGTCAGTCCGACTTGGCCGGCCTCTCGATCAGGGAGAGGAGCGGGGATCTTCTCTGCTCGTGATGCGCAACGTTTCGTTGCGCAGCTTGGTATAGGTTTAGTATATGTTGGGAGAACTTTCTCCGTTATTGACTGCCCTTAAGGCTAGCCAACCAATATAAAATATGCAGCCTTCGCTGGAGTAGGTTTCTTGAGCGAGTGCTCTTTATTATAATTGAAATCAAACTGAAACTTTTATTCTATTTTACAAAAGCTGATCGCGGCCGGTAAGCCGACCGACAGCTCGTCCAGCAAAGTGCTGACACTAGCAGAAACAGCATATCTCCCCATACTAGGGAGACCAATAAGAACCAGGCACGAACCCTAGAGGCGTTTATGCTGAATCTGCATATAAAATGTTAGGGTAACAACCCGGGACTTATATCGACTTAATTTTACCCATTAACAGTGTTAACTACTCCCCCCTTAGGAATATGACCGTCCTCGGTCATCTGGAACTTGTCAACGACCTGTTGTATTTCCCTCGCATCTCGTCTCCTCCTCAGTACCAAGATGAGCTGATTCCCACGCCGACCGCAAACCAAATGTCAGTAGTTCCGACCTATTTCACTTCCTCCTTAAGGCTTTGGATAACCTCCAAGTTTTCGTTGTTAATCCTTTGGAGAAGTGGTATGCTCAGCCTGGGATCGTGGCCGATGATATAAAGCAATGGGAATGCAGCCATGTCCGGTGTTTTCTTTATGGCTTCACGTTAGTTGACGTATTTGGTGCCGTTAATGAAAGCCACTCGCTCATTCGCTCGAACATAATTAGATGTGAGCCGTTGGTTTCTAATTCGGGGCCATCGTCAGTGCTGACCTTAACTTGGCACTCGTTGGTTATTATTACGCTGCGTTATTACTGGGCTGCGTTTTGCATAGTGCTGTGCTCCCCGCATGCAGGTCTCGAGCGCAGGTATCGTGGGTAGCCAGCTTACAGTACGTAAGTTGTTGCTACGCAATCGGTGACTGCCAGGACGTCGTTGTTGCACTCTGCTACTATGTTGTCCGTTAGTTGCAGAATAATGTGTTGATGGGATACAGGGAAAATGGTGACCTTTTTACAAGTGGCTTTAATGTTAGGGTATGAAATTATCACATGGATAAAACTATCGGACTGAAGGACTTTAATGTTAGATTAAGCTTATTACGGGGACAGTTGTGGGGTGATCAATTAATACAGACTTCAAATCATTATGGTTAAGAATGGCCTGGTTTATAATATTGTCTTTAGCCAGTGTGACGGTAAGCATTAAATTTTTGATTTCGGTAATTAATATTCTGTTCCTTGCCAAGAGTACCTCGTACAAGTGAGGAGTGTTATCCATATTATTTTGTTTCGCTAATATGATTTTATTGGTTGCTTCTGTTAATTCGTTAATTTTTTCCTGGGTCTGTGTATTTATGACCACCTGTCTATTATTTGACTCTATTAATCTAGATTCAGACATTTTTAACATTTCAAAATCGCCGGCATCTGGGGTGCCCGCTATTACTTTCAGTGCTGTGCCTAGGAAGTTTAGACTTCTGGCAATCCCGTGATGCACTTTCAATACGGTCAATAAACTTCTGAGATGTTCGGTATCGACGTCTAACAATTTTCGCATATGGGACTCTGGGAAAAGCTCGGACAACCTAGAAGTCTCTTCTATGATCATTTCGAATTCGGACAAGTTACTAGAGTGCCTAAGTCAGTTTCTCTGCTCCCACACCAGTGCAACACCATCTGTTATGGGGATATAGTTAGCATGAGAGTAATTCGTAACTCTAGCGTTAACTATAGTTAACGTAATTAATATAATTCCGGCAATCCTGTAAGAAAGCGGAAGGTTAAATTAAATGTGCATCTAATAAGTATGCTAAAATACAAGGCGCAGGAATAAAGGTATACAAATTGTGGGAGATGTAGATTTCAGAGGGATTTTTATCTAAGGTTGTCATCATGGAGCACCCTCCCTCTAATAAGGATAGACGTTTCCATGTCTGCTTCTACACGTTCTTCTGTGTAGAGTGTGGTTAGCTTATTCCCTAACCTTTTGTTTTTTTTGAGGTAGACCTTTTCACCCACCTCAAAAATTCTGTTATGCCTAGTAGGGTTACACCTATCTAGGTTAGCCTGTTGCGCGTTTGTGATACTGGTATTTATTGCCAGTCTCTGAGCGTCGTTGGCGTTGTCGTTCGACGGTGTCGTCAAATTTTAATGCACCTAGCTATCTCCTTAAGTGTGCTGTGGAATCGTTACACTTGCCCTTTGGAGCTGCTGTGTAAAGGGGTTCATTGAAGATGTCAATGTCATATTGGTTTTCCAATAACGAAATTATGGTCTCCGAATTGAAGGATGCCTCATTATCGCAGTATATTGATTTGCTGTTTGGAAAAAAATGTACCAATCGTAGTAAGGGGCTGCGTTCGTCAATAATAGCCCTAGGGGTTAATGGCTGTACTATGGCGAACTTTGAGAACTTATCCACAAAGGTTAAGAATAACTTTATATCCGTGGAGTAGATGTCCATATGTAGCATTTCGCCCGCATATGAGGGAATTGGGGTGACACCCAGTTCTTGCTTCTTGAGGTGCCTGTTGTACTTAGCCTTGTACTTAGCAATTTATAACCACATCGCTGGCGAGTTTTGTCATATTTGGAAAATAGTAGTCATGAAGGACTTGCTTAACATTTTCCTGGGCAGCCCTATGGGCGCGGTTGTGCTCGCATGTGATAATTTCCCTATGCTCATTAGCATCTGTGATATCATTCACGAAGTTTTTGCAATGCCAAAACTTGGTTGCTGCGAATTCCGTAACCAAGGCATGCTGGATGCATGCTAAAGTGGGGAGGTTGCAGTAAATAGCATTGACAACATTTACGTTTACAACTTCTTTAATCGATCCTAGCAGCGAGTCTTTATTATCAAAGTTTGATAATGTGTCGGTTTTTGTTTCCAAAAACAATAAAATCTCGCCGTGAGGGCTGGCCTGCCTCCTCCAGGATTATTTGATTCCTGTAGCAGTTTAAAGGTTTATCGGTGGTTTCGACCGTGTAGGTCAGCGACAGTTCACTGTGCACAGTGACTGCGTCAGAATGGGGTTCATTTTCCAAGGCTTTAATTTTTTGACGGGACAAGGCGTCGGCCACAAAATTTTCCTTTCCAGGTTTATAAAACACTTTGGCGTCGATAAACGCTTTCCATCGTTTTATTTTGGCGTTTGTATTCCGCTCGGACACGGAGAAGGTGAGCGGCTGGTGGTCCGTAAAAATCCGGATTTCTCTGGTGCCATATAGGCACTTTTTGCAATTTCCCAATAGCCCATACAATGTAGTATGTTGCTTGTAACTCCCTTTCGTTTGTTGCGTAATTAATCTCGCATTCTTTTAATGTGCGAGATATCATTGTCATTGGGTATCGTCAAATTCAATAGCGACCTCTTTTGACAGTGCCATTCTCTCCCTTAAGTATGGAAGTAAGTGGTCTAGCTATAGAAGCGAAGCCAATCCAAGAAAAGACCTGAGGCTGAACAAAGTTTTTGGTTCAATGTACTCTTGTATGGTTTTTACCTTTTCCGGATCTGTTTTGGCTCCGTTTGATGTGACAATAAAACCTAATGCTGTTGAATGCCATCCTTTAACAGCTGTTTGATTTCTGTGTTAACAAAATCCGCTGCTAGGATAAGGGTATAGCTTCGAGTATACGGGTTCGTTAGTTTCCGTACGAATTGTGGCAATGATCGAGGTTTTAAATGGAAGCGCCTCGTTAGAGTGCAAAAACACTTGTTTCCTCTTAAGGATCATTTTTTTAAACTCAGCTTTTACTGAACTTTGGACTTCCACGTCATCGATATTTGTGAAGTTCACAGTATCGCATTCGTGGTATTTTAACTTTTTAGATACATTTCCATACCTTGCGCTGTTGGGTAGATCTAATGCCGCTCCGGCCTGCGTTAGAAAGTCGAAACCTATTATGGCATCAAATGTACTAATAGTGTCAAGTAAAAAGAAAGTGGCCGTTAGGCATTAAGCATTTTCTGTTTACTCTACTGGAGCCATGAATGGAACTCACAGTGAATGGGGAGTCGACAAGAGTTATGTTTTTCAGCAGGGGCTTTACATAATTTTTTGCCACTCCGGTATCTATGAGAATTTTTAAAACTCTCCCCGCCAGCCTTCGTTCAATGAAGGGCAAGCAGGACCTTCTTTTAAAAAATTAATTATGTCATTAATAATGTCATGTAGCCGCGAACATACTTCGTTCGATACTGGCCTCTGCCTCTCTTGCTAATGCCAGAGCTGCTGGCAGGTCTTTGGGCTGTGCTGGAAACACAACAGCCCTTAGGGATTTTTTTAGACCTGAAATAAATACATGTAGGGCATCAGCCCTGCATTAGGGTTTGCTCGCCCTGACGGACAGACTCAAGACCCTAATAGGCGCAAGGATGTTTTGTCTGCATAGGAGCAGTCTAGTCTAGCCAAAATGGCATGAAAAGTAAGCACTGTGTTATGTGAAACTAGCAGCGCGCGCGCTGGGTCTTTAATTTTGTTTCTAATAATTGTAACGGCTTGGTAATGTCTGGATAATCCCTGAATAATTCAAAAGCATCCGTGGCCGATTGCCTCCATGCCACGTATTCATCCTGTATACCAGTTAATTCTGGAATTGACTTCACAATGTGTAAAGGTGTATCACACGGTGTTGCTCCCGGTTTTACAGCTACCCTCTGGTAGGTTTCTACCTCTGGCGCTTCTACACGCAAATTTATTAACTTTTGATTAACAGCATTGATTTTCCCCGCAAATCTGCCTCTGTTCTTGATTAAACAAAGCCGCCTGAATTAACATTTCAATTTGGGCAGCGTTCATGGTGTATGTGTTATTTTCTGTCAGTGCTACTGGATTTCTGATGGTCTCTCGGACGAACTCCTCTTCTCTATCACTTTCCAATTTGCGATTAGTTTCCCTATATGGGCCTGGGAAACTCATAAGGCCATTAACTGGTTAACACTAAACACAAGTATAGAGAGGCCGAATATTTTAATTCGACAGAAATTAATTTGACTGTGGTATATTAATATTAATAACCGAGTGCTTGGCGTCTGAAATATTTATTTAGCGACGGCTGGTATTATTTTGCTTTATTTGCGAGTCACATTTACAATAGCACTTTATTTAAATTTTATATGTTAAGATTTTTGGTGAATAATTTGTAGGGATTTTTGTTATTTTTCCCTGTTTAATTGAAGCTTTATTAACTTTGATCAGCCCACTTACATTCTTGGGGGTCGTGAAATCTTCTTTAGTTGGGTGCCAATTATGATCATCATGTATCCTTTATAAGCAGAACACTTAATGAACACGAATTAAATTACAGCTCTATCGAAAAAGAATTACTCGCCATAGTTTGGGCAACAAAAACCTTTCGACATTATTTACAAGGACGACAGTTTATCATTGCTAGTGACCATCAACCTCTTAGATGGCTGCATACCTTAAAGGAACCGAATGCTAAGTTACAAAGATGGAGACCTAAATTAAACGAATACCAATTTAAAATTGATTATATTAAAGGGAAGGAAAATTCAGTTGCCGATGCATTATCAAGAATTAAAATTGAAGAAAATCATCATAGTGAAGTTACTCAACATAGTGCAGAAGAAGACAATAGCAACCTTATCCATTTAACAGATAAACCAATAAACAATTTCAAAAAACAAATCATGCAATTTGGCTAAAACAGAACATAGAAACACCAAAATGTCTTTTAAAATCACAACTAATCCCGAACATTGCCGAGACAAATTTGTGGTAGATATTTATTGATCTGAGGGAAAACATTGCATTGATATTTATTCTAAGTTCGCTACACTTGAGCAAATTAAAACAAAGGACTGGATAGAATGCAGGAACGCATTAATGCGCATTTTTAATCAGCTAGGTAAACCCAAATTACTAAAGGTAATTTGCTACAAATTACTACACAGAGACGGAGCTTTCCCCAGCTTGATCTTAAAGCGATGGCTTGAGGCAGAAGGAATCGAATTGGAACTCAACACGGCAAAAAATGGTGTAGCAGACGTCGAAAGACTACATAAAACAATAATTGAAAAAATCCGTTTAATCAATTCATCTGATGACGATGAAGTAAAATTAAGCAAGGTAGAAACAATCCTTTACACATACAACCATAAAATTAAACATTAAACACGACTGGACGAACACACCTGCTCAAATTTTCTTATACGCTGGGCATCCAATATTAGACAAAAGAAAATAGATAAAATAAATGAAGATCGACCAAAATTTATTATTGACACTAAATACAGAAAAGGTCCAATTCAGAGAGAAAAATTAGAAAACCCATTTAAACCAAAAAAAAAAAAATGTATGAAGACCAATGTATGGATGAAGACCATTACAAAATCACTAATGGAAATAGGGATCCAAATACTACAAAACACAATATAAGAAACAAAAGATAACTAATACCATTAAACTTCCACAGGAACCTTGTGTATAATGTTGTTTCTATTATTCACCACGGGACACAGTCAAAAAATTCAAATAACCAACCCAGATTCCGACCTTGGCAACTTACTCTTCTCAAGCAATCCAATGCAAATACTAGTAGTATTGAACATCACTGTCTAAGAATTAATCTAACGGAAATCAATGTCATCACTGATTCTCTTGGTAACAAAATCTCAGACTCACCTAGAATGAAATTTTTGTATAATAAACTACTGAAATAATTAAATGGTTTAACTATTCATCAGCAAAACAGGCAGAAACGTGGACTATTTGACATAATAGGTTAATCTTTTAAATTTCTTTTTGGCACACTTGATGAAAATAATAGGGTGCAAATAAACAAAAAAAATAGATCTAATTGCAAAAAATTCAATTCAACTTCATAAACTAAGTGATGTCATAAATTTAATGAATGAAGGACTGCAGAAGCTTACTAACTATGAAAATAACCGTAATAGTATTGACACACTCGTTTATGAACTTATGCAGTTTACTGAATACATAGAAATGGGCATGCAAATTTCACTTCTTGGACTTCTTATCCAAAATTACTCAATTACGACAAGTTTAAAAGCATTAACAGCCAGAATATACTTTTCATCAAAACATCAACTTGGATTGACCACACAAATAACGAAATATTACTCATTTCACATATCTCTAATCCCTATTAACCAAAAAACCATTAACACCATTAAGATAATTCCCTATCCTGACCATAATGGGTATCAATCAGACTATTCAGATCAACAAACATATTTTGAAGATGAGAATAAAATTTATAATCAAGACAAAAAAGAAGTTAACATCGAATGCATTAAAAATATAATCGTACGAATCCAATTTGTAATTTTATACCAATTCTCTCAAGGGAAATTTTCCAATACGTTGAACCAAATAATATATTATATAATACTTACATGGATGTTAACTGAGACTACAATCACACAAAATTGTCAAGAATTATATGGGCATATACAAATAAATGGAGGCAAAATTATAAGAATGAAACAATGTAATGTTAAGATTGGAAATGTTATGTTTAAGTGCAATTTCCGAAAAGTCCAGCATTTGATTAAACTCTATTGTATTTACCGATTAATGTCACTAAGATAAAAAATGGTAGAACATAATGACGTTTTAAAACTAATTTCAGAAAATAATTCATTTTATATAACAATAATTTATATAACAATATTAATTGTAATTATTGTTATTAGAATTTTTCTTGTCCTATCAGAAATTTCTACACTAAATCCAGTAATTTAATCCAGTATTTATAACTTAGAAAACAAGAAAAAAATGGTTGATGAAACTCAGGATCAGCTGATCCATGGGATTTAAATGGACCTGCGAATTAGAGATTGCTGATGTCATAGCACGCCAGATCGGAAACGGAGCTCTAGGCCATGATGTAATTTGCAATACCTCTTTAAACTCTATTGTAAGATTGCAAAAGTTCCCTTCTCAGAGAAAGCTAGGGGGCATTACGGCACCTCAGATATAGTTAAAATATAAATATTATAATATAATGATAATAATAATTATATTTACATTTTTCGTTCTTGATTAAAAAGTTAGAGGGTAAAATAATTTATCCAATTTCCGGCTACTTTTCGTGGTAATCTGTCATTCTCTTACTTTAATTTGTGTGGTTGTGGACTCCGTAACTTTCAACGTAGGTTCAGCGCATTTAGGTTCCGCCGGAAATGTTATGTCCTAAATACAACTGTAACCCTCTAGAGGTTGGCTCTTAAAGAACGAAAAAACACCAAGCCGATGAGAATTTTTCTTCAAACATTTTTTTGACTGCCTAACACTAAAGGCGAAATGGCTGAGAAGCGCATTGAAATATTACATCGGGTCGGGTTCCAAAAACCTTGCAATCCACCAGTAGGAAAATACACAAACAAATTTTTTTTATCCCACCATAAACATGAAAAACTTATTATGCATACTTTTGGACCGGAATTCATTTTAGCTAGGCGACAAGCCTATATAAATTTACAGATAAATTTAACATCTCATGCGGTGTTGTTCTTAAAATGTAAGTTTATTTTATGGAGAATTATCTTACTTACCCGATAATGACCCAAGTTGTCAACAACACAAGTAAATGATATGTCACGTCCTATGGGAACCGTTGTGTTACTTAGCTTTGACAAAAACTCTGGCCCAATTTCATCTGACTCGCCGTTTCCTTAAAGTGTAAATAATAAAAAAGTATAAATTAATAAATAGACTTAATGGACTTATATGTTTGGGGTTCAATACAAAAAACTAAATATGTCACTGCTGGAAACATAGATGATCTTTGTTGCACCGAAAATCAGTACACCCAAACCGAACAAGGTGTGTGCGGTTCAATTTAAAATAAAATATACACGTTTTTTATCCGTTTATAATAGGTTGGAAAATATCTCCCTTCCGCTTTTTCGCTCTTTATTCAATGCCTTATAAAAAGTGTTACAGTGATCGGATTTAGTTCAAATATGCGCCGTTTTGTTCGATAATCTGTTTCCATCTAGATGGCAACTTCATAATACCTCCCTCGTAGAAGCCCCCCTCCTTATTTGCGAAGAACTCGGACAGCCACTTTTCACAAGCCTCTTTTGAGTTCAACTTTACACCACCAAGGGCATTCGCCATGGACAGGAACAGGTGGTAATCACTTGGCGCTATGTCCGGGCTATATGGTGGATGCGATAAAACCTCCCATCCGAGCTCCCTTAGCTTCTGACGAGTCATCAACGAAGTGTGTGGTCCGGCGTTGTCCTGGTGGAACACTACACCCTTCCTGTTGGCCAATTCTGGACGCTTCTGGTCGATCGCCTGCTTCAAGCGGTCCAGTTGTTCGCAGTAGATGGTAGAATTAAGCGTCTGGCCATATGGGAGCAGCTCATAGTGGATGATTCCCTTCCAATCCAACCAAACACACTGCAAAACCTTCCTGGCCGTCAATCCCGGCTTGGCCACTGTTTGGGACGATTCACCGGCCTTCGACCACGACCGTTTTCGCTTGATATTGTCGTATGTGATCCATTTTTCGTCGCCAGTCACCATCCGCTTCAAGAATGGGTCGAGTTCGTTCCGTTTCAGCAGCATATCGCAGGCGTTGATTCGGTCCAGAAGGTTTTTTTGCGTCAAATCATGCGGCACCCAAACATTCTTCCGCCGGCTGGCTTATCCATGTCGTTTTCGTTTTCACCGGCTCTGAATCGTCGAAACCTCCGCGGTTCGAAGTGATAGAGTACCATCCCCCAAAACACCATTAATATCACGGAACGTTTCTCTGGCGGATTTGCCTTTAACGAAGGAAAACTTTAAAATAGCGCGAATTTCGGCGTTAGTGAACTCCATGTTTACACGTCTATAACTGTTGAACGCAATATCCAAACTAATAGCGTCGAAAACTAATAGCATGCATAGCGTCGTTTTGTAGGTTATGTCAAGACCTTTCAAATTATGTATAGTATTGCCAGATACGAGCTCTGTACCGCTTTGTACATAGCCGCGAAATTCAAAAGACAAAAAGGCGGAAGGGAGATATTTGCCAAACTAATATAATAACAACAGACTAACTATATCATAGGCAGCAATTGTTCTTGATCCTGATTGACAACATAGCGTGTTTGAAGGAGATGTTATGCAAACTAACCGGCAAGGTGTTTCGTCCTTATGGTTCAACAATAATTCTTTTCAGAGCATCTCTCTTGGGGTATAACTTTTAAAAACTTGTTCTTTTGAATTTTTAGATCAATCCAGTCTCTGGTTTAAAGACTTCTTTATTGATGGGCATCCTGTGCACTCACCTATTGCGCTTGCAAAAACTGCTATCGATCGTATAACGCATACTAATTGACTGACCGGTTACGTGTGCCTTACCGATATTTGTATGAATGTATAATTATAAAGAATCTTCATGGTGAAAAGGCAACATGCCATTGTTGTTTAAAAATGAAATACAATTCCTGAAACATAACGGAAGATTTGTACTTGGTGAATTTGAAACTGACGAAAATATTTATTAATAAATTGTGAGATGCCATTGTGTATTGCCAGTGTCTTTCGCTTAGCGATTTATCCCGGCAATCCCGCCTCTATTGCATTGCTGCTGTGGGGGGGGGGGGGGGGGGGGGGGGGATACCCTTTGCTCTTAGAGAACCGTTCACAGACGATGGGGTCTAAAGGCGTACTGCGTCATAGCTGTAAAGTCCTTTGTCTTGCTCCGTACGCATCCCAGTTCCTTTATCAAGGTGCCTAAAAAAAACTTACTGTCCGCTCTTGAATGAAACCTTAAGACTTTTGCGTAGCTTGTTGAGGTTTTTTTGTGATCATCGCCGTCGCTGTGATTCAAACATTCAGTGTTCAAATTGTTGCCGCTCCCAGATTCATGGTAGCCAGCGGCTCTGTTTTAAGGTGTTAAGGTGTTTTTATAACGGACAACAAGGTTCTCAAATGGTTTATATCGACGACTAGTAGTTTGCGCATATGCGACTGTGGAAAGGACTCGAACAATTTCTCTGTCTCATCTACCATACTGATATATTCTGAAAGGTTGCTCGAATGCCTCAAGTAATCACGTCGTTCAAACACCAGCACATCTCCATCTATGACGGGAATGCGTGAGAAAAGTCGGTAATCCGAGCATTTGTCACCGCTTGGGTGATGAGCGTTGTGAGGATGAACCTGCAATTCAAACATAGAGTGAGACCACGGTGTATTAACTTAAATCTGGCTTACTATTAAAAAATATGCCTTACAGCTAATTGGAAGTGGGGGAATCTATTTAAGGTTGTCCT
Source organism: Drosophila erecta (assembly GCF_003286155.1). NCBI lineage: Eukaryota > Metazoa > Arthropoda > Insecta > Diptera > Drosophilidae > Drosophila > Drosophila erecta. The sequence continues at coordinate 1,122,073 of NW_020825214.1, read as the reverse complement.
TATGGACGACCCTCCCCTTAATAAGAACAGACGTTCCCAGGTCTGCCTGCACTGTTTATTCTGTGCACAATGGTGCTAATAGTCGGGGTTCACGACCTCCTCTAGCATTTCCAAAATGGTGCTTTTGTCGGCGAAATTGATTAAGTGGCGAGTTTTACTATGAAACAATACCAAGCTTCGCTTTAGTCGGAAACGTGATTCTTCTATAACAATTTGATTTCTGAAGCAGTTTACTGGTTGGTCTGTCGCTTCGACCGTGTAGGTCAGTGACAGTTCGCTGTGAACAGTCGCAGCGTCTGACGGAGGCTCACTTTGTAAGGCATTAACGTTCTGCCTGGAAAGAGCGTCAGCCACATGGTTGTCTTCACCCGGTTTGTATTTGATTTTTGCGCTATGATCATCAATATTTGCTTTCCACCTTTTAATTTTCGGATTTTGATTCCGATCGGACACCGCGAATGTAAACGGTTGATGGTCCGAATAAATTTTAATATCGCGAGTGCCGTATAGGTAGTGTTGTAACTTGCCTAAAGCCCACACTATGGCCAACAATTCTCTTTCATTCGTGGCGTAGTGTGACTCACTCTCTTTGAGGGTCCTAGAGATCATAGTGATGGGTCTTTTATCTTGTGATAGAACCGCCCCGATACCGTTCGCGGAAGCATCCGTCGTTAAATCGAATGGCTTCCTGACATCAGGGTATCTGAGAATTACATCCTCAGAAGCCAAGACATTTCTCAGCCTCTCGAATGCATCTCTCTGCAAATCACCGAACTCGCTAGGAGTCTTCTTGGACATGTGCTTGCTGACAGAGCTATTTCTTTATGGCCTTTACCTTTTCTGGGTCGGTTTTTGCACCTCCATTGGTGACAATAAATCCCAGATATTCAACGCTTTGCTTATAAAAGTGTGTCTTCTCGTTGGATACCTTCATGTTGGCATCACATAGGCTTTTTAAAACCCAATCTATGTGCCTAACATGGTCGTTTCATTTTCAGAAAAAATAATGACGTCATCTACGTAAACATAGCACGATTTGCCAATCTGCTCCCGAAAGACGTCGTCGATCGCTCTTTTATGCTTCCCGCATTCTTCAACCCGAACGGCAATCGACAAAATTCATACTTTCCGCCGTTCACCGAAAAGGAGGTCTTTTCACGGTCGTGTTCGGCCAAGGATATCTGGTGGTAGACGGACTTCAAATCTAACGTTGTGAAGTATTTGGCTTTTCCTAAGTTTGCCAGTATCATGGGGATGTTTGGCATTGGGTACTTATCAGCGATGGTTTTTTCGTTAAGTTTCCTAAAGTCTATAACCAAACGCTTATTTTTGTTCCCCAGTTCATCATAGCCTTTTTTGTCTACGGTCCATGTTGGATTGTTGTACAGTGACCTTGAGGTTCTGCGATTTCTCGGGTATAATTTGGAATATACCGGCTTATCATCGCTAGTGCGAATTATGGCAACAACGGAAGTGTTAAACGGCAGTGCCTCGTTAGAGGCTGAAAATGCCTTAGATCTGTTTGTTTCTAAACTCGGTTTTTACAGATTCCGTCGTCACACTTATGATGCTGCAGCTCTTCAACCACAGAACCATAGTTGATTGTGCCTTTCTCTGTGTCTAGCTTTTCTCCAACTTGAGCTAGGAAATCAAAACCAATAATGCCATCAAAAAGCGTTAAGGTGTCCAAAAGGAAAAAATCCGCTGTTTTCCCGAAAACGTTCATTAAACATTTCTGTTCAACTCTGTTAGCACCGTGGATGGAACTAACCGTGAAAGGGGATTTGACCGGCACTACATTCTTTAGCTCCTTTACGGGCTTGATGTAGTTTTTCGCCGCCCCTGTATCTATTAAGATATTTAATTTTCTCCCATGTAACTGGCGTTCAAAGAACGCTCCCTTCCCTACAAAATTTATTTGGTCACAACCGTCGGATTCTTCGTCTACTTCGGCGACAGCCGCTGCTGCCGTTCTATCATATACACTGCCACTTTCGTCGTCGACGCGTTGCATGGTATTCTGCAACCATAGATCCATGTCTTTTCTGGCCTCGAATATTCTCGCCCCTAGCATTAGCAGACTGACCGCTTCCAAGGGCGGGGGCTTGCCTGTGTTGTGTTACAGTGGAGCCTAACTCCATGGGTTCTGGTGACTGGTTAGGGCCATCGTTTGTGTTATTTTGCGGGAACTTATTTTGCTTTTTATAGTAATGGGGGTTTCTTCCTTGTCCATCCTCGGCCCTGCTACTTTTTCCTTGACCTTCCTGCGAACGGTTTTCGTTCTTTCGCTGCCCAAAGGTGAATGACTTTTCTTCCATCGCCCTTGCATACGTGGCCGCGAAGGCGATGTGCTCCATGCTCCCTAGCCAAAGCCAAGGCTGAGGTTAAATCTTTGGGCGCTATCCGGTTCATGTGTCATACCGATTTTGTACGTCACTAGTGTTAGTCGCTTTTCTACCTCGTCATAGTATTGCATCAAGGTAAGCTCGCCTTGCCTAACTGTTTCAAGACCCTGCCTAAGGACACGCAGCGACGTTTTGTCCGCGTATGTGCAGTCTAGTCGAGCAATGATGGCATCGAAATTTAGTACTGTGTTATGGGACACCAGTAGCGCTCTCGCTACCCCCCTGATTTTATTCCTGATAATTGTGACAGCCTGGTAGTGCGCCTCGCTCTCATTATACGACCTGAAAATTTCAAAGACGTCCATGGCTGATGCCGCCACGCCACATAATCTTCTTGGTCCCCCTCAAACTCGGGAATGGACATTACTATGTCGAGTTTTAAGTCACATTTAACGTGTGGCTTAAATTCAATTCTCTCATAGCTTCTACCTGCGGTGCTTCCACACGTCAGTTCTGCATTTGTTGCCTAACCTGATCTAGTTGGGTCTGAAATTATTCCATCAGCCTAGTTTCCTGCTGAGCTAGGGCCTGGTTAACGGCTCCTTCTATGATTGCCTGCAACTGAGCAGCGTCCATATCTGTATTATTGTTAGTCGTCGAGCGAAAACCTTGTTTTTCAAAATCCCACCCGTCGTCACTATCCTATTCTACCTTCACTTTTCTGTATTCGCCCGCCCAACTCATTTACAGATGGTTGGCACTTCGCACATATATTTTCTTCGAGCACAGTTTCGGTTTTCTCGAGGCGGCATTATTTACGTGTGCGAGAAATAGAAATCGACGAAAAACTTTTTCAAAAGAAAACGCTTGCGCAAAGGAATAATTTTATTTACTATTTACTATTTATTATTTATTCCTTTGGGCAGCAATAGCTCACAGTAATGCTGTATGCTGTATGCTGTATGCGGTATGCTGTAGAATTTGCTCTTGGTAAAAGTTTGCAATGCCAATTCTTGAAGGCTGCCGAATTGAATTCACTAATAAAACTTACATGGTTTCTCTTCTTAACTACGCTGTTAAGATACTCTAGGTTCGTAATTATAGTTGGGTGCCAATTAATTTATAAGTAGTGGATCAGGGGACGCTCCCCCGCTGCAGTCACTGTACTTTGGCCGGTTGGTCGATGAGCGTAGTCCACAGGTAGCGGGCGGTCGTTCCTCGCTCTAGTTGGAGATCGCTAAGAGCGTCTAGCCGGCTGGCTGTAGTTCCTATGTTAGAATAGGAAGATTATGTTGGAAGGGGAACTACCCTTCTTAACTGCTGGCCTAGAGACACAGTCAGCTTTCAAAATGATAGAAGATATTTAACGGCTGTTGCCGGAGTAATTAGCTCTTTATTATTAGAGGTCTCGCTTAGAACTTAATACAAAGAATATGGAAAATATGAATTTACCCTAACTCAAATGCATCACGCCATAAGCTCATGGTCGGCAAGCCGACTCAGCATTTATGCAGCGCAGTTCGGTACCCCGGCTACTGGGTGTCCGATTGCCGAAGCTACTTAGTTGCTAGGGCATTATAAACGTGAACTATGTAGCTGCTTTTATATTGGTCGCTCTATCAGTTGTTAACTTATATGTATATATTATATATTTACCATGTATTTGAGGCACGGCGTGGCATTCAATAATGATTATCACCTTGGTCAGAATTAAAACTATGCCACAAGCTACAACTCTTTCGCACATTTTTATCCAAGCAGTCTTTTTTTTCAACATATGAATATCAATGGCTTCAAAAATATTCAGGTACAATATAGACTTATAACTGCAGAATAAGTCATAGAAATTAGATGTGATCCCAAGATTTCATTTTTGTCTGTGGCATCCTAAAATAAAGCCTAAAATCGAAATTCATAATTAGTAGGTGAGCCAGGAAATTTTTTTTGGTAACTGCATTAATAATCTTTCTTATAATATAATAAGTTATTAAACAAGATAGAATGCTATAGTCGAATTCCCCGACTAATCAGCTAGTGAAAGTGCGAACGAGAAATTTCTTAATTTGCTGGAATAGAAATTGCGTAAAAAATAAAAAATGAAAAAGAAAAGGTTTTCAAACGTTTCGGCGTAACGTCTATGTCTCTGGAACTTGCATGCTTAATCTTAACGTTCTAGCTTTTATAGTTCCTGATATCGAGGCGTTCATACGAACGGGCAGACGGACAGACGGACGGACATGGCCGTATCGACTCGGTATATATCCTGATCAAAAATATATGTATAGACTTTATATGGTTGGAAACGCTTTCTTCTGTCTATTAAATACTTTTAAACGAATTTTGAATACCCTTTTACTCTACGAGTAACAGGTGTAAATATCAAAATATTTTTTTAAAGTGTAGGCGTGGCAGCTTTGGTCGGTTTGTGGGCGGTAGAGTGCGCGTGGCAACATCATTTAACAAACTTGCACTGCATCTATGTCTCTGGAGCCTGCATGCTAATTCTCAACTTTCTAGCTTCTATAGTTCCTGAGATCTTGACATTCATACGGAGGGACAGAGAGACGGAGAAGAATTAATATGAAGATGAAGTTGAGATGTGTCCGACAACCTAGGTCTTACGACGGCGCCCGAGTTAAGTCGTGTCCTCGTCTTAGTTGTGTTATTGAGTTAAAATAAATCCAACCTTCTGCTTTGGGTCCTCAAGAATAAGTGCATGTATATTTCTTTTCGGTTCTACGTGTAGGCTACAATTTGAGTGACGCTTGCTGCGAAACCCTTTACGCTACTCCATGGTCTGTCGATGTTTTCTGGCTGTTTTCATTGAATCCTGAGTTTCTACTTCTGCCTCCGGATTGAATGTTCTAATGGCGTGCCACTGTCCGGAGGGGTTTCGGTGGAGGTGAAGATCCAGCTAATTCGTCACCTATAACTCCTCCCCTCTCAAGGCGGAAAGACGGCCATAAAGTATAGTGATTTGCCGCTTTACTCAGCATGGTACTAAGAACCCACTAAAATTTGAGTTTATTGAGAGGATATTACAGGAAAGGACTTTTCCCGTATAACTAAACGATAGACGATGCATTTCTGAAAGCTTTCGAATTTTCAAAAGCTCTACTCTCAAACGATCCTATACATCAGTACCCAGACCTCTCTAAAAATTTCATATGGACAACGGACACAAGCAATTTTGACCTCGGAGTCGTCTTGTCTCAGGGCACACTAAAAAACAATAAGGCACTCTGCTTCGCCAGCAGAACTTTTAATGACACCGAGATAAACTACTCGATATTTCATATATTTGCTCGTAAGGAAGTTTACTATCGTGACGGATCACAAAGCACTAATTAGGCTAATGAATTTTAAAGAGCATAAATCTAAGATCATCCGATGGATGAGTACGAGTTCAAGATAGTTCACAAAAAAGGCTCCCAGAATGTCATAGCCGGCGCATTAAGGAGGACAGACGCCAACATGAACTACATCGAATCGGTTCCCGAACCTGCTCCTAGCCTCCCCAAATCCGACAAACCCCTCAACGATTTTAACGTTTAACTTACCCTAAAAGTTTGCCTAGATAACAAACACCTAACCGTTACACCCTTTTACACCCTTTATTTGACTTTAACGTTTGTGGGAACATACAGAAAAAACGATGAAACCAAATAAGCCATGCGCCATTCTTGCCGACGAAAACATTCCCAAAGTACTGGAACAAGTGTACGCCATATACTTATCTGATAATCCAACATTCAAATTAATTAGCTGTTCTTCTTTTCTTACGGTAATAACGAATACTTAAGAACAAATTAAAATTTTTCAGATTAGCACACCAACAACAATCACAGAGGCATCGACGAGATCTTCCTTCAATTAAAACGTAAATACTTTTTCCCCACATGAAGTACTAGTTAATCAATCAATGTGAAACTTGTTTAAGATTGTAGTGTACGTAGTTCGACAGATTTTTAACTAGTTGGTCTTTTAATAGTGGGTGGTAATTACTAATAAAGAGGACCTTGTACTTCCTTCTTGCTCTCCGTAGGTCGGGGTTCTTTTAGCTTAGAATAGTACGAAACGCTACTACATTTTAATAAGTGCGTTTTATTCAAAAACAATATTCAAAACTGGACTATCGATTAATAAAAGAAATGGCTTTATATTGATACTACTGATACACGCCGACACGTGTGAAGATAAGCTACAGATTTTGATAAGTATTGGGAATTTTGGATGTTAATAATTCCCTAAGTCTTTACCCTCCCTACCAAGACAATGCTACTTAAAATATTTACACTGTCCCTTTGCCAAGTTCAAAATAACTCTACCACATATTTAAGAAAGTGTTCAACATAAGTACTAGACAAACCATTAAATCTATTTATTCACAATACATTCTTTTTCAATATATCTTCAATTATAATTCCATTTATACAAATTCTGTTTAGTAAGCGGTTCCATTAAATCTCTTTTACAAACTAACAAATTTTAACATACGCATAATTATCCTAGTCATTCTCTAACTTAATTTTCGTTTATATTTAGTGAGTAAAGTAAAGTATATAAAAGTAAAGTATAAAGCAAACAGTCATAAGTAAGTGAATATAAAATTAGCAAATATAGTTATATAATCTTTAGCCAAATGCAGATCTTATTTTATTTAGTCGTTCGAGTGGCATTTTGTAGAATTTTAATATAGGTAATTCATAATAAGGTTTTTTATCATTGTTGTTTGGTAGTACTCACGACCTTAAATATCCACTCCATGATGTGCGTAAAGTTGGGCCCAACACGTTGACATTGTCGAGCTGTAGGTCAAACTTTAAAGGTTCTAATTTAAATTCCTATTCAAATGCCAAAAGTTCTGTCAATCTGCGAGTATTTAATTCAAAAGAAAATCAAGAATCAAAACAAAACACCGAAATGTAACTGCAGTACTGCGGCGATAAGACCTTAGGAGACCGCTGGCTACTACGCTGCGCTGCGATAAGACGGAATCACAAAGTTAGACCACCGCTGGTCATATGAGGTGATCCTCACTGCGTAACGTTGATGATGTCCAAATATAATTAAATCTGATCCGGTCGTCTAAACTTCTGCACAGCTGAATAATCTGGATGAGCTCTAGCATTTCAATATATTTGGCCAGTTATTATTCGGCAGGTGGCCGGTTGCGTAACTTGTTGGCTGAAGGTTATGTCTGCCTCGTGGCCTCTTCTTGGAGCGAACTGGGGTTAACCAATGAGCTGATGCGGGGGTCGACGAGACGCGGGGGTAGTCGGCTGTAGAGCAACCAAATGCCCTTATATAGGTCTGGCTTTCCTTACGCCTTGGGGTCGAATCTCTTTGCCACTTTCACACAAATCGCACACGGAAATTTATTGAAATATCCCACTCTTGTTTTTATGGGATTGGATATATATAATTGAATTAAATTACCACGTGTATGTGAAGTTTAATTGGGCAGCGTCAAAAATTGTGAGCGTTCGCCACGTGGTTTAATCCGATAATGAATTAAGCTCTGGGAAGCTGCATGCCGGTGGTCACTGCTGTAGCTTTTCTTTTCCTAACTGTACAATCGTACGATCATATTCTGTCCTGATTGGTCTAAGACAATTCTCTCACTTTTTGGGTTCCACAAAAGCTGCTATAATTTAGGGCGAGGGTGTTCTGAAAAGTTATTGCAGTGTAAAGTTAAGTTGGTCACTACAAGATTTAAATTCTTAATTCCCCCAACACCTAAAAAAATCCCTCCATATAATCCATATTGACATTTACTGTATTAACAGCACCTATAACCTGACTTTGATCGACAAATTCTTTAAATTCGCAGCAGCATACCCTATTGAAAATCGTTACTTCCTGAACTTAGTAAAATTGTTAAAACACCTCATAAGTTTATTCGGGATTTCGGGACAGATAGTTTACAACCAAGGTGCCGAATTCTCCGGCAACATATTTAAAACATTTTGCTTTTAACAATCTTTAAGCAATTCCCTCGTGGAACGCATACAATCCACCCTTATAGAAATCTACAGATAAATTCCTAACACTCGCAAAGATAAAAAATTACCATTCGAACAGTTACTGTCAGAAATAGGTATCACCTATAATAATGCGATCCATTCCGCAACAAAGCTCATCCCCTTCGAACTTTTCACTGGCACAACGCATACATTTAACAAAGATATTGAACTTAACACCGAACACGACTACCAAGATAAAAGAAAAACTGTAAAAGGAAAACTTGAAAATATCGTAAAAACAAGAATGGAAAAATTAAATGCCAGTAGAACCCGATAATATTGTTAAGGTGAACGAAAACAGGAGGATAAGATAACACCCAGGTTCTTTCTACAACAGGTCTTAAACGAACACGGCACTACAGTCACTACCAATATTAGACCCACTATTAATGCTAGGAAGGCAAAAAAATAAACACCGACTACATTCCTCTCCCGTTAAATATTACCCCAGGTGTTCTTATGGCTCGGCACAACCCCTACACATTTAAGAAATTTATAATACTGCACCTTTCGCTGAAATACAGTTAGGAAAAGCACTCAGTAGAAAATTATTAAAACACAAAACCTGTTCTTAACTTAACAAACTTCTGCGATTGCATCAATACATTAATAGATTCCGTATAATATTAAAACCAAAGCTTTCTCCACTACAAACTAAGCTACAATAGACAAAAAAGAGGTATATTTAACGGACTGTGCACCTTATTAAATACTAAAAACTGGTAATATGGATGCGTCCGAAGCCAAAGAAATAAGCCAGAAATTCAATAGCCTAAATTCAATCCAATAAGTTTTACACAATGTCAGATAACCTCTAACTACAAAACGAGTTTAACAATGAAATACTAATTCGTTTCACCACAAACACATTTAAACACAAAATTATGAACAAATTTTAATATACAACTTTCTTACGAACTCCCAAAATAAAATTTTAAAAAAATAATCGAGGAACAAAACCTTTTAAGAAAATTACAATATATAAGTAAAATTGACTACACTTTCGAACTACTGCTTAATCTTACTTGCAAAACTGAATATAATTAGCAAACTAATTTAAAACAAATAAGAAATATTAAAAACAATAAAGAGAAAATTATAGTCGAGTTCTCCGACTATCAGATACCCATTACTTAGCTAGTGAAAGTGCGAACGAGAAATTTCATAATTTTCTGAAAACTGCGAGAAAAAAGTAAAATTTTTTTAAACGTTTAGGCAGACAGTTTTGGGCGGTAGAGTGGGCACGGCAAAAAGATTTGGCAAAAAGGTTTAATTTCTACCTTTAGACTTATAAAGACAATGAAAAAATATCGAAACATTTTTCAGACGTATGGGCGTGGAAGTTTTGGGCGGTTTGTGGGCGGTAGAGTGGGAATGGCGAACAGATTTTTTACAAGTCTATAGAAATTTACAAGACTAATAAAAAAAAAAAAATAATGCAAATGTCTATTCTATGTTTTTCGAATCTGCATGCCTAATGTCAACTTTTTAGCTTGTATAGTTTCTGAGATCTCGACGTTCATACAGACGGACATGACCAGATTGACTCGGCTATTGATCGTGATCAAGAATATATTTTATATCGCCAGACACGCTTCCTTCTATCTATTACATACTTTTACAATTACAATTATACAGCCTTTTAAAAGGTTTAGCCTTTTAAACCTATTATGATTCAAAGATAATATTCAAAATACGTAGATTTAAGAAGGAAAATAATATAATAATATTGCGAAAATAAATCCCCTACTAATAAATAACACCCACTTCATTGTAACCCCTAGTTATATTACCTACAATAACAAAAGGAAAATTTACCCCGTAAGGGAAAAACGTAAATAACATATTCTTATGCGATAATGACATCCTGCCTACAAACCGAAATACGACTTGCATCGAAAATCTGTTGCAAGAGAAGACCAGCTTTTCAACATACAAGATACTCACACCGGCCATTCCACTGTTATGCCCTTCGATCCATTCTAGCGGGGAAGAGAAGAAGTCACCAACCCGGCACCGACAGTTGTGATTCTCCCCTTAAAAACCCCTTAAAAACCCCTTAAAAACCCCCCTAAATCAGCGATAGACAGAACATTTCGCGTGGGAGTTCCGCGCGACAAGCATATTCTTCCGTAAGCATAGGTTTAGAACAAAACTCAAATAAATTCACTTCTGTCTTGACTTCCAAGCCGAATGGTCGCTTTTATTGCAAAGATCCAAGATCTTTCGCTCGGGCTACGAGTGGTAACTTCAGCGCCTAGTCATGCGCGAGTTACGTCGTGTCCCCGTCTCAGTTGTGTTTATGTCACTTGTATTCAGTTTTGAGTTTGGAAATAAATTCAAGAATAAGTAAAAGTATATTTCTTTTCGGTTCTACATGACCTATTTAAGTCGTCACCGATAACTCCTCCCCCGCAAGACGGAACGACGGCCATAAAGAAGGTATGGTAGGAGTAGTTGTGTAGATTATCCTGTTCCTCCTCAAGGTCCAGGCGGCAATTGCTAGCAAGATAGAGCTTGCAATTAAAATGTATATCGTCATCAAGTGGCTTGCCGCCTTACTCCGCACAGTGCCAAGAACCCACTCGGTCTTGGGTGTATTAAGATGGAGTTGTTGGAGGTTGAGTGGTTTTATTGTAGATATGGCTCTAATATCGTTGGTTTTCGTTATATTCATCTGCCATCTATCGGTCATCGTGACGGTGGCGTCGGAATATTTTTTACTGTTGGTGGAGATGGAGCAATTGTCGTGGTTTCTAATAAATGACCAGCTCAATATTTTATCGAGAATGTAGTTGGAAGTTATATTGACGTTTTCTGCGTTAGGGACGATTATAAGTCCTTTTATGGGGCTGTAGATCTGTATCTGGGTTGTGGCTGTCAGCACAGTGCAGGTTGTGGATACATTCCAGGTTGTCAGAGTCGGTGGGGGTTTCGCAAACAAATATCTCATTAAGTCTAATTCAATGCTTGTTTAGTGTTTTAAGTTATTTTCTATCTTCTACAATAAATTTGGGTAAGTTTACAATTTCCGTCCCATTGAACGGTATGGTTACAATTTGGTACAATGTATTATATAATTATTTGTCGTAATTATTTATTAATTATCAATTGATAAATCAAATCGTGATTTTATGGTTTTGGGGGTAATGTGATTTTCCTAATTTTCTCTTTGTGTATTTTCCTTCTTTTTTTTTTGTTCGTACAGTTACCCCATTATTTCGAGAAATTTTGTGTTTTTGGTAAACATGGGAGTGATTTTATTTCTTCTATTTTCCTTACGAAAGGCAAAGCCGATAGTTGTAATATAAGGGTTATTCCGAGTTTCATTTAGCTGTGATATGCGTTTTTCGTGCAGTTTTGTCAAGTAGTCATGTGTGTCGTTGAATTGTACGGTTTTTTTTTGAAAAGGTGAGTATGATGGTGAGTTATGATCCACCTGTATCTTGGCTTTTTTTTTCTTGGTGAGGATAATTCTATATATTTCCGTTAATATAGAATATAACCGCTCGACGGCTGAATTACTGCTAGATTGTTGGAAGTATGTAACGTGTAGTTCAATACTTTACTGGGCCAGAAACTCCGGAAATACGGTGATATTAAATATTGTGATATTAAAGACTTTAGCTGCGGAATATAAATTTCCCTTTTTAGGTGGACATACATTTCGTATATGTATATTAATATTTTGGGTAAATAATTATTAGGTAAATATAAGGAGATATGATAAAATTTATATTATATAAGGTGTTGGAATTAATTCGTAGCGTTTTTTTGTACAGTTTCGTGATTTATTATGAGGGTATCATTACTCATTATTCAAAGTATTGTCCATCGTTATCTACAACTTTTTCCATCCTTCTGGTAAAGTTCGCATACCGCGTCGAAAAAATTCTTCTTCTTTCGATTCGAAGAATGAATCGATCCAATTTTTGGACATGTCGTAGTTTTCGAAGTGCTGCTCTGACAAGCCATACGCCATGGATCGGAACAAATGATAATCGGATGGAGCAGTGTCCGGTGAATATGGCGGGTGGGGCACCCATTTCAGCGTTTCCAAATAGGTTTTCTCACAGGTGATTAAATGCCGTTGAATGTCCCTTGGCTTCAACTCATATGGAACCCACGTTCCCTGTTTTGTACCATTCCTATGGCTTTGAGGCGTTTTCCGACCGTCGAACTGCATAAATGTTTGGCATGCTCTTTGCATTGCTCTTCATCGAGCAATGCCACCAAATCTTCATGTTCGAACTTTTTCGGTTGTGCATAACGATCCTTGTGTTCCTTTTAAACCGCGCAAACCACTTTCTGCATGTTTGCTCAGCGAGAGCATATTTACTGTATACTTCCACTAAAATATATTACGATAACTTTCCGCGGCACTTTTCTTCATGTTAAAATAATGAAGTAACACTCCCCGCAAAAACAATTTCAGGCACAAGCTTCGACATGTTTGATACTGCCCAACAATTGCTATGAACACAATACACAATGAACACATTATGACACTGTTGAAGATACGCTATGTCAGTAGCTTCCAGGAGAGTATTTACTATTGTATGTGTGACTATGAATAGTTGGCTAGCGCCATCTTTCGTAAAACGCTGCGAATTAATTCCAACAAATAAGTGTCTAGTGTATTTTTTATTGTTTTAGTTTTATAAAATCCAAGTCACAGTGTAGCGACTGGTCGCAAGATTCGTTGAAGTGGTCGGAAATTCGAGTATTTAAAGCGCGATGCATTTGGTGATTTTCAGCGATTGATGATCACTAAATATGATTTTTTTTCGGGTTTAATGTTAGTATGTATGTATTGCAAGTTAGTATGTATGCATACCAATTTTTGTTTGTTTCACTTTTCCTGCTTTTTGCACACAACCTATCGTTTATTGCGCGATGCATTTAGTTTTGCCAGCGATTGACGGCAACTTGGACGTTAGTGTGTGTAATTAAATCACCCGATTCCGCACACCGCTCTTTCTTTTGTTTCTTGGTTTTGATAATATTATTATTATTTCCCGCATATTAACATTAATTAACAAATTATTTTTCTTTAGTGGGTTTTATTTTTACCTTGCACATTGTGTGTATTGCTTTTTATTATTTTTGTTTTTTTTTTTTGGCTCACTCACCACTTACACTTGCCGTGACTGCTTATCCTTATATGCACATATAAATGATGATGAATCCTTGTGGCATCCATATCGATTTTTGCTTTTAGGTCCCTTTTTCGAATGCGCCAATTAAGTCGTACCCCCGTCTTAGCTGTGGTTATATCCCTTGAATTGAGTTTGAGATTTGAAATAAGTCTAACCTTTTGCTTTGCGAAACCCCTTACGCTGCGTTTTTGACCGGATGCCCCTACTCTGCTTGCTTACATTTAATCCTGAGTCTGCACTTTTTCCTCCGGGTTGAATGTTCTAATACAGTGCCACTACCCGGGGGGTATCAGTGGATCACCTCCACGATCACGACCTAGCTATGTAAGTCGTCACCGATAACTCCCGCGTGATCACATTTATATAAGTTAACAGCTGAAGAGAGCACCCAATATATTTGATTCAGCAACTAAGTAGTTTTACATAAACAATACCCTAGCAGCTTAGTAGTTTCACACGAACAATGCTGACGCGCCCAAAATAAGTGCAGCGCTCTGCGCTAAGAACGTCCAGCAGCGGTAATCGAACACTGTCTATCCGGTGTGCCGCATTTCGGTGCATGGGAATGCTGAGTCGGCTTGCCGACCATGACTTTATGGCGTGATGCATTGGAGCTAGGGTAGACTTATGCTTTGATATATTTTTGTACTTCAGTTCTGTCCAAGATTTGAAAGCTTACGCTTCGATAATAAAACAATGCTCCGGCTCTAGCCGTAATAATTTTGTCTATCACTTTTTTTTAATTACTGAGTCACAAGGCCAGCGATTAGGGAGGAAAGTAACTCCCAAGCATGACCATCCTAAGAAGACTTTATTACAACCAAGTTGCAGTTGCACTGCAATGAATTACACCGCAATCGGACGATAAGAAGGAAGTAATTAATCGCGGGAAAAGGCCTGTTACGACACCCTGCACCTATACTTAATTGGCGCCCAACCATCAACTTATCAAATACAAAAATTTTAACTTAAGATACAGAACATGTAAGTTTGATAAGTGAACTTATTGGCATATAGTTATTTTGCAAGAAAATCTAACCCAAGTATATTTACTTATTTTATTAAATAAATAAACAGTAAAACAAAATATTGCATGATTTTGAAAAAAAAAACAAATTTCGTACGACTCAAAAATTTTTTTAAAATCAACCAGAATTATTTTTGATTTTTGTGAAACCTTGTATTCTATTTCTCACGCAACGTAATTTCGTTGTCTCGAAAGCCGATCAATTGTGCTCGGCAAAAAAAAATTTGTGTAGTGCCAACCAATGGTCAATGAGTTGGGCAAGTGAATATAGAAATATCAAAGTTGAATACGATAGTTACGGCGGATGGGATTTAGGAACACAAAGCTTTCTTCCTACTACGACAGCTACCACTACAGACAGTTGAAACAGCAGATGCAAAGCTTGTGCGTGGAAGCACCACAAGTGGAAGCTTACAAAAAAAAAAACCGTAGACCCAAATATTAATGTGAAGTCATTGTAATGGACATTGTAAAAACAATGCCAGATTTTACAGGAGAACAAAATGACTATGTGTCGTGGCGTCAGTCAGCCGTAGACGCATGCGAAATTTTCAAACCATATCATGGTAGCGAGGCACACTACCAAGCCGTTTTGATTATTAGAAACAAAATCAGGGGATCGGCAAGAGGGCTGTTAATTGCCCATACCACAGTCTTGAATTTCGATGCCATTATAGCACGATTAGACTGCAGTTACGCGGACAAAACCTCGCTGCGTGTTCTTCGGCAGGGTCTTGAAACGGTTAGGTAAGGATAACTTAGCCTAATGCAGTACTACGACGACGTAGAAAAACGATTACCGTTAATAACGTGCAATTCTATTTAATAATGAGGTTAAAGAAGATGCACCCATGCGTTTATTGCCATTATTTGCCATAATTGCCGTTTATTTATTGTGATAGACGTTACCAATAGAAACGAGCAGTTGGAAATTATCACGACAGAACACAACCGTGCGCACAGAGCGGCTCAGGAAAATATCAAGCATGTCTTCCGCGATTACTATTTCTCCAAAAAGAGCAACCTAGCAAGGAAGTGGTTGTAGAATATGCACCAAAGCCAAATATAATATGAAAGGCACCCAAAAAAGCAGGAGCTCGGGGAAACACCCATACCAAGTTACACCGGCGAAATGTTGCACATTGACATCTTCTCAACCGATAGGAGGCAATTCTTAACATTCTTTGACAAATTCTCGAAGTCTGTAGTAGTACAACCGGTGCTGTCCACAACTATAGTGGATGTCACAGGTTCCTTGCTTCAACTCGTAAACTTATTCCCCAAAATTAGAACAATATATTACGACAATGAGGCCGCCTTCAATTCTGAAACTATAAGCTTTTTACTGAAAAAATGATACCACATTGACATTGTGAACGCGAGAACATTGTGAACATAGCTCGTCAAACGGTCAAGTGGAACGGTTCCCCAGCACCTTGACAGAAATCGCCAGATGTCTTAAGCTAGACAAGAAATCAGCGATACGGTAGAACTAATCTTGAGAATATAGCAAGACCCTACACTCGGTCACTCGGCGAAACCGTGTTTTTGAGGTAGGAGAAGAGGTATTTGTACAAAAAAATTAATGTTAGGAAATAAGCTAACTCCATTATGCACGGAACAAAAAGTGCAGCCAGACCTGGGAACGTCTGGTCTCATTAAGGGGAAAGTGGTCCATTAGGACAACCTCAAATAGGTCACCCCACTTATAATTTGCTAGTGAGCACATTAGTATGTTAATATGAATGTTTTAAAAAAAAAACTGTACCAATTGTTACGTTTTCAAAGTACTAAACTTAAAAAGAAAGTTTAGGACATTACAAGTTATTTATCAATTTTTAAATTGTACAAAAAAGAAAAAAAAAAATAGTAGATGTAGATTCTTCAAGTTTTAGCGTTTATACCTGTCGACAGCAGCCTATTCCTTATGATTTGTTAACAGAAAAATCCGTAGGTACTTAATACTAAACAATGTTAATTTATGCCTATTATAATGTATGGCCGCAGCCGGAGAATTAACAGCTCTCTCTAGGTTTTTCTATGCAATGCATATCAGCCGGCAGTTGTTTTTTTTTTTGCACTCACTCTTCGTTTCTTGATCGCTAAGCGAACTATCGTCGAACTATTTCGCAGCCAAATACCTTTGTTATTGTCACCGCTATTCTAAGCGCAAATTCAGAAGAAATAAAATTTAAAACGTTTCCCAAATTAAGACCTACTTTTAATTGGAAAATTAAGCTGCCATAAAGCTGGCAGCGCAAACAATGGTTACCCCGAAGGGATATTGTTGTGCAGTGAATTTAAAGATAATCTGATACAAAATAAAGGAATTTTTTGGCCTGAAGTGCAATAATAACAACAAGTCAGTGTTTATCGCCTACAGAATAAAAGTTTGCAGACCGACAATTGGTAAGCGGACGATTCCATTATTTTGCACGCATGTTGCCTCTTCGCTTCGCTTTTTGACTGCGCATAACTTCGGACAAACATACAGACAAGCGTTTAGTGGGTCTATTTATCGCATACATATACATAAATATACATACATATACAGCGAGGTGTATTTTGAACGTCTTAAGGTTATTGCCAATTAAGTTATTGTGGATAAAATTGGTTTAGTCGATTTCATTGATTTAGTCAACTCACACATGCGCGCTTTGGAATCCTTAGGAAGGTTACTATGGTTACTATGTAACTATCTATGTATAAAGGAATTATATGGATTTTTGGAAAACCGTTGTCAGAAACTAGAGAACCTTCAGCATGCATACTGAAATTGAAACTCCAGGCTCTAATAGTTCTCTAATGCATCGTCTTGAACATAGAAGACGGGAATATTCCAGCTAACGGATTATCGGTTAACGGATCCTGTCTTCAACAAGCCTCGGCGTATGGACTTGTTGATTGGTGCATTTCTAATGATTTGTTTGTTATGCGTCAGACAGATCATGCTCGTTCCTGGACTGCCACTTTTTCAATAAACTAGCCTTGGTTGGGTAGTTTCTGGTGGAGGACAATGCCATTTTAATACCTATACGTTGATTGCCAATTGTGTGTTGGATAATTAAAGTGATGCTAGTCTGGATAAGGTTGTTCGCTGGTTCTAGGAGTTAGAGAGTTGCAATGAGGCAGTTTGCGCTAAAACCAAGGAAGAGCTTTATTGCGATAGGCATTTTGTTGACACTTACACCAGATTACCTACAGTTGAATACTCTGTGCATTTGCCTTTTAAATCCAAGTCAACAAATTTAGGAGAGTCTGACGCACAAGCTCACCGTAGATTTTGAAATATGGATCGCAAACTAGAGCGGCAGCCTTGCTTCAGAGAACAATATTCGGCCGTTATTCATTAATATCTAAGCCCTAATGACGTGTCTCTGGTTAACCCTGCGGATATTTCTTCGTGTAGGTATTTTCTGTCGCATGATTGTGTTTTGAAGGCGGATAGTACAACGCATAAACTTTGCGTGGTGTTTGATGGATCGGATATCACTTCATCTGGCCAGTCTCTTAATGAGGTGCTCCTAACAGAACCTGTCATACAACCTAAGAAGTTTGATTTCGATCACATGCAGTTGCTGTCACTGGAGACATATGCAAAATGTATCGGTGTGTCCGTATGATAGTTCCAGATAATTATTACCAAATCATCTCGTGAAGAGACTCTCCTAAGAAGGAGTTAAGTGTGTTCAAGTTGGACACAGTCAGTGCGAGCAATGCACCAGCTTGCTCGAGATAAAGGCTCTACTTCTCCAATTGAATTGGATTTCTACGTAGATAATTTAATTTCAGGTGGCAACTCAATTTCTGAGGTTACAAACAAAATGCAACAAGCTTCAAAGGCTCTGCCTGCGCAAAATTTAAACTTCGCAAATGGTGTTTTAGTCATTCAGCTGTTCTATAAGGCGTTTCTGAAGAGGACAAGGAGCAAAAGCAAGATTTTCTTTCATTTCCCAGATTAGTACTAGACCCAAAGAGTATGATGCCGGCATGAAAGCGTACGGAGCTTGCGAGTACATTGTTTGTAAGTCCGAGGGGCAACTAGTCATCTACTGTGCTCGATGTCTAGAGTAGTTCCCTTAATAGCAATGACGGTATCGAAGCTGGAGCTTTCGGGGGCTTTATTGTTGTCTCAACTTATAAATTCCTTAAGACAGATTGGATGCTTCGATGGGAAATATTTGTGGTGGAGTGATGTGGTATTGTCTTGGATCAGGGACAACCTTCTAACTTTTATGAATTCGTCGCCAACCGAGTGGCCTATTTTCAGAAGCTAACAAGCGGCATGGAATAACATTAACTACAGGCCGATCTTAACCCTACTGATATCCTTTCAGAAGTACAATACCTAATCAAGTGATGCAAGCATTGGTTTTATGATCCACAAAAATTTAACGACCACTAATTGAGCTCCGAAACAGCGGGCTACTGAGTAAATCCCCATATCTGGATACTACTATCAATTGCAATTTTATTAATTCATTCCCTGCCATGCAACGAATATTTGGATACGTCACCAAATTTATTTCCCGTAATCGCCATCCTGGGCTTTGGACTTCCAATATTTTACACGGAACTAAAATTCTTATACGACTCGTCCTGCGTGCGCAGAAATTAAGAAATTGCACTCTAAGGGAATTGTCAAAAACTTAAGCTCTATTTCGTCGCTACTTTCCCTTTCTGGATAAGAATGACACTTTACACGTTGGCGGCTGTTTTGAAAATTCGGCACTTTTATACGATGCACGACACCCAATGATTACTGGAGTTATTGGAGTCAACTATTGTGGTCCTTACTACTACAAGTCTTTGGGTTGCAAAAGACCGCCCACAAAGTGCTATATCTCGGTTTTCATTTTTTTTCACCACCAAGGCAATGCATTTGAAGCTTGTTCAAGACTTGAAAACGAACATTTGAAGCTTGTTCAAGACTTGAAAACGAACTCATTTCTAGGAGCCCTTTAGCGTTTTATTTCCACTCCAGACAAACCTAATCAAATTTAGAGTGACAATGCCACCAACTTTGGACTTTGGCCAAGCACAAAGTGGACGCACCGTGAACTAACGGGACATTTGTGGACCGTTCGCAAAAGGGGAAATTACGGGATAACTGCGGCCTATAAAATAATGGCACAAGCGCACAAGCCTACGGTACAATGTCGAAAATATACATAAAAATGCAGTGGTCCATCTGTATTACCTCGGTTTTGGGCGCATTTTCTAGGGTGTAAGTAAATCTGGGCGCAATTAATGGGGCCGAATTAATATATTCGGACTTACCGCACGACGGCAACATTTAATTTGTCGACGTAACAGTAGTTAAGATATCAAGGGAAATTAAAAGAAAAAACTGCATTCCATTAAATGTTTATGGTGCTTAGCAAATTTATTAAATTTAAGTAAGAGTAAGTTTCTGCTACAAATGTCAATGTAAAAGTTCGGCTGACGTTTCGTTATATTTCAGGCAATAAGAGATGTGATGGCGATCAAGTACTCAAACTATGTGTCCCAAAACTAGAACCGCATATACCGGTAACGCAAGCGGACGATTTTTTTTTTTTATTCTAATGCTGATTTGATAAGGTATAGTTGGAAGCCCGAGTCAAGCACGTCCGGGAACAAAGGTTCTCATAACCGTTTTTAATAATAGCAGTTGCCAACTTTTTCTTTACTGAAATACGGAGCAAGAGGGCAGCAGACGTCTCAGGCAATATAAAGCCTTCAACTTCAGATGGAGTCGAAGCAGTTCTGGTCTTCTTGCCATCAAAGCCAAAGATAATGGGTTGCACCCTTAGCACAAAGAGTTTTTAGCCATTCGGATAACCTATAAAGCATGAAGACTGACGAAATAATAACTGCCGACCACTTCCATCCAAGTAGCCTCCGGAACTGATCCGCCTTTAGAGAAAGTATAAGCCGTACTCCTACAGCTGTTACCAGAGCTGCCGTCCGATGAGATCGTCTACGAACCGCACTCCTCCGAACAGCTTCCATCCGAGATGACAATCCTACGAGAAATTAGACAAGACAAGACAATTTGAGCCTGAGCCAGCCTGTAATCATCTTCTAAATCGCCTTCTAAACACTAGGATAAAAACTAGCATAATCGACTGCCAAGTGAACCTAGTCAAGTGGTTATTCACGGGCCATCAATTAAGAAATTTATGGCGAGCGGTAGAACGGTTAACCACGAATTTCTGTCAGTGGATGGCACCTCTAGCCTGTTAGGTATGCACTTCTTATTATGCTATAAGGCCACCGTTGATTTTAAAGATCTTTAAATACAGTTTTCGTGGGGAAATATGCCGGTTCGAGAAGAAGTCGATGATGTACCGTCTCTAGTGGACCGTTTCCAAACAGAATTCGCTCGAAACGATACCGATGCCATTCAGCCCAACCATTGCGATATCTACAATCTTGAAAATTTCATTTATTCAAAACCAATGTTGGTTATTAAAAGGAATTGTTATTAAAAGGATTACAAGGTTATTTGCTTCGACAAACTAAAAGTCAAACTGACGATGCCACCTGTTCTAACATTCCCCGCATCCCAGAGACTATTCATCCTTGTCACAGACGTGACAACCCAATCAGGAATCAGTGAGAGGAGGAAACCAGTCGGTGAGAGAGTCAGTGAGCGTCAGTACAAGAATAGTACAAGAATGAAAGCGGGAGTAGAAGAATAATCATTGCGAGTGACTGAGCAATACTGAAGGAGGAGACGACAAGTTCCTGATGTGGTCAGCAGGGGTTGTGGAGTCAGTGGTTGGTTGTCACGGGACAGCAGCGGTCCTAAGAGACGTGCGCTTCCTGGTTTCTAGCAAAGGTGGTTCTGGGAAGAGCTAAGGTTCGACGAATTGGACGTCACACCAAGGTCTCATTAGAGCCGCAGGAGTCCACTTCGAGTCCAATCTGCAGTGCCAAAAACCCCTCACGGGGGTTCTTCACTAAAGAAACCAATTTTCGTTTCTCGGCTTTCCCCTGATCAAACATCATCTGATGTATGGTCTTATATACAAGAAAAAACAAAAACAGATAACATAAAATGGTAAGAGTATGGTAGCGAAATAGTTCTAAGCTAAGATCAAAAATAAAAAAAAAGGCCCTGTGGGAATTAAACTTCCCTCACGTGGCCAAACCACTGCCTCTTCTTCTTCAAAAAACTAGCATATAGTCTTACTATCTCCTATTAAAATGCAAAAGGAGTAACAAGCTAACTAAATTGTATTCTGATAGCCTTTCCTTTGCATCCCATATCATTGTGTTCACAGAAACTTGGTTAAAGCCAGAGGTATGTACTAAATATAGGCCCACGATCGACCTTCCGAGCTGAGAGGTGGGGTCCGAATTGCGGTTAGGTCTACTCTCACGTCAGAGGAGGTATTTTTGTATGAGTTTCGTAACGATCACTTCATATGTGTAAGCTGTCATTTTGCGAAAGCTCTGTTTATATACATTCTCTGTTTACATTCGCAGTCTTCTGAATTGCCAGAATATTTAAATGATTTGTGCGCTTAATTAAAGTTAATCCGTCTCAAATAAGCTGTCCGATAGAGACCAATTGAAGGTTCTAGGTGATTTAAATATACCTGTCACTACGTGGTCCACAGAAGAAAAATCGAATCTTCTTCTTCCTATAGCACAGCACGACTTTATTGACGCTTCCTCGACCTATCGTTGTCGCAGTGAAATATATCCGAAACTCTCTTGGTCGATTATTTTATCTATGTCTTTTAACAAGTCATGAAAGTGTGTTTCTGTCCAGAGTAGCACGGCTTACTCAACCTGAAGATCAAATATCATCCAACTTTTGAGGAGATAATCGACACAGGTACCGTAATAAAAGATTAATAAAAGATAACGATTTCTTACCCTTCCTCGTTATTTTTGAAAATACTACTGTAAGATCGTATCAGGCAATAGCTGATCTATATGCCCAATTTTGTAAAACAAGAAATTCTATGTTACCTCATTCCGAACAGCCTTATACACGTATACTGTTTACATAACCTCTGGAACTTCACAGTTCTCCCATATATGGAAGGAGTCCCTAAGATAACAGATTGTATGCAAGCAATTACAGAAGAATCTCCAAATTGTCGGATATCCCAAAAAACCAGCGAGAATCCAAAAGGTGACCTACCTTGAAAAAAAAATGGTGTCCAGCATTTCGCAGCCTAAATAATTTACATCGTGAAAGGCGGAGTTCGCTTAGTATATATGAGCAATGCAATAGCAATAAAAATCAGCC
Organism: Drosophila erecta; assembly: GCF_003286155.1. Taxonomy (NCBI): domain Eukaryota; kingdom Metazoa; phylum Arthropoda; class Insecta; order Diptera; family Drosophilidae; genus Drosophila; species Drosophila erecta. Next base: position 1,099,265 of record NW_020825214.1, on the reverse strand, counting down.
AATTAAACTCGCACAATTACGACCGATTAAAATAGCCGGCAACAATAAAGAAAGAAAAACACACAAAAATAATTAACCTATGAATTTCGTTGACAAATGCCAGCAAAAAACCAAATAACAAGAATAAATTCCAAAACAAGTGCTGGATTCAAGTACCATACATACATACCATCATACACGTATATATGAGTATACATATATATCTAGATAGGTCATCTTTACTCTCTGTACTTATTTTATGTGTATTACGTTTTTGTTTAATCTACAATTATTGCATATGTTTAATTCATAAGCATGCATAGCAACACCTAAGATCATCGCACAGGGTAAGTTTGACACGACACAGTTTTCGTATTTTCTTTATATATTATATATATACATATATTCTCGTGCCAATTTTGTTTTCTCACTATCAGTATATATATTTTTTTTTGTTATATATGTTATCTCTAAAAATTATCATTAAAAATCTTCTTGCTTGTATTCTCCCGAGTCACATTCGGCATACCACAAGGGAGCCACCTTGGTGTGAGTAATTATGTACGCAGACGATTATAAATTATGCCGCAGTATAAGGACATTTCTGGTCATTCGGACTTACAATCAGATCTAAATAGCTTTCAAATATGGTTCCGTGATAACGTATTAATCTTAAATGCCTCAAAGAGTAAGGTTATGACCTTTTATAGTGTCAACCCAAAACACGCGACTTCCACTCTAAGTAGGTGCTCTTTGGGCAGAATAAGACTTGTTAATGATCTTGGTGTTCTTCTAAACCCTAAACTAAAATTTTTAGACAATATTTCGTCTATTGTCAATAAGGGGTATGCATGGTTTTATAAAAAGTTGGTCAAAGGAATTTAATGATCAAAAAATTTCATGACCAAAACCTTATTCATTTCGCGAGCCCGTCCGATTGTTGAGTATGGATCACCCGTTTGGAGTATGCCATACCACATTGAATCGATACAAAAAATGTTTTACTGTTTGCCTTACTGCGCCTAAATTGGGATGCAAGCCTTATATTACCTTCTTCTTCCTAGTGGAAGTAATGTTAATTAATTTACTATCCCTAGCTAATCTTAGAACAATGCTTGGAACAGTCTTTATTTGTAATCTGATTCGTGGTGAAATTGATAGTCCCGACATGGTTAGTCGTGTAAACTTCTCTGTTCCAAGCAGATTCACTAGAAACTACTTACCCGTACTGCCGCTCTTAAAGCAATCAGTACTAACTTTTTTAACACATATTTAGATCTTACTAATATTTACATATTTCTTCGTTTCTTTAGTATGCGTCTATCTTCTCGCGAATCAAGCCGAAGGCATCTATGCTCGCCACTTCCTATCTCTTGTACTCTCGCGTTGCACTTTTGGCTTAGCACTCTGCTAAATGAGATATAACCTAAGTTTGTATTCGATGAAGATTTTAAGTTAAGTACCCCGTATAATACACCAAGAAAACTAATTGAATCGTGTCAAGTCGCAGTTGGTTTCTGCAATATAGTTTTTATAGCCGTTACTCGTAGAATAAAAGGGTAGTCTAGATTCCTTGAAAAGTATATAACAGGCAGAAGGAAGCGTTTTCGACCATATAAAATATAAATATTCTTGATCAGGATCAATAGCCGAGTCGAACTGGCCATGTTCGTCCGTCCGTATGAACGCCTCGAACTCAGGAACTACAAAAGCTAGAATTTTGAGATTTGGCATGCAGCTTCCAGAGACATAGACACAGCGCAAGTTTGTTTCCAAGTGTTGCCACGCTCATTCTAAGGCCCACAAGCCGAACAAAACTGCCACGCCCACACTTTTAAAAAATGTGATATTTTACAATTCTCTCTTGCTTTATTATGTAAAGAAAGAAGTCAGTGCCGGTTGGCGGTAACAAGATAATAAAAATCTAAAATGTTCTTGAAGTGCCCGGTTGAACGAATGGTGTCTCCATGGTGTCAGCATTCTCCGACGCTATTTAAGCTACCCAGCACAACTTCGTTGTTCCAAAGAGGGATCGGGATAGCGAACGCTGAGACAGCTAACGGTCATCGCACTTCCGTGGGCACACTGCTGCCGCAGGTATTCTAGCGCTGACGTTCAAGCTCTGACGCCGCTGAGGACCCGACGCTGCTGTTTGGGCGGTGGCGGGTTAGAGCCACCGCGACCAAGGGATATGTATGTGACCTTCCGTCCACCCGAGGTTTTTATACCCGTTACTCGTAGAGTAAAAGGGTATACTAGATTCCTTGAAAAGTATGTAACAGGTAGAAATAAGCGTTTCTGACCATATAAAGTAAATATGTTCTTGACCAGAATCAATAGCCGAGTCGATCTGGCCATATCCGTCTGTCCGTATGAACGTCTCGATCCCAGGAACTATTAAACCTAGAGTGTTGAGATTAGACATGACGATTCCAGAGACATTGGCTCAGCGCAAGTTTGTTTCTAAATGTTGCCACGCCCACAAGCTGCATAAATTTGTTTATTTTATAATTTTTTTTCGCAATTTCTACCGATATTACAGAAACTGATAAAATTGCTCGTTCGCACTTTCACCAGCTGAGTAACGGGTAACTTGACTATAGCATTCTCTCTCGTTTTTTAGTTTAAACATTTTGAGTTTAAGACATCATCCGTCTAAGTCCCATGAATTGTGGAATAACTCATTGATGTTTGCTTCTTTACCTAATTTTCTTCATTACATTTTTCTTTTCATGTGGTTTTTGACATTTCTAGGAATAAGTTCACTCTCACACCCCAAAAAGACAACTTTCAATGTTTCCATGAAATCTTACTGTGCTCTGCGTGGTTTCGTAAAAAGACGAGTTTCCGATTGTAGGTCCATCATGAACTTATTAAACAGTGGTGAGACATACCTGTACATGCTTACTTTTCAGTGAATTGTACACATAAATTTACAATTTTTGTCGTTCTCAAGGGAAGAGATCGTATTTCTCCAATATGAGTTAAAATTATAATATAGTGTAATAGGTATTTCGATTGAGGAAACTGACTCCTTTCATTCATTTTGAAGAATAATCTTAGCTTAAAGGAAACGTGTGTTTATGAACGGGCTTCCCATCTTAAAATATTGAGGGATAGCTGTGTTGAATATTTTTTTAGCTATTTCTACTTCCACAGCTCTGACTAAATTAGCTTTAGTTGGGAATGACTTTAGTACTTCTTCTTTTATCAGTACCAATGCTCCTTCCTGGTAATTTTTAGAATGGTTCTCTGGGCATTTTTCTCTTGGGAAATTTTTCAATAATAAATGTTTATCTGGTTTTACAATGTCCTTCAAAGTGTGGCGTTCTTAGTGGAATAAACTTCTTACTTCTTTATTGTAAATTAATAATTGATTATTGTGCCCTCTTAGAAAAGTAGCATCTTTAAATTCGAATAATTTATGTCTGACAATGTCTGAAATTTTGTTCGACGGCTTATTTGTTTATGGTTTATTTGTTTAATCGCTTTTTAATTCAAAATGAACTGATTTTGTGTGAAACAACAAAATATCGCACGAGTTTAATTTTAAACTGTCCGTAGTAGTCTACACCGGAATTAAAAAACGTACTACGTTGATTCAACTACCGCCTCTGACACGAGACGAACGGGAGAGTGACTGGAGTTGAGATAGAAACACCTATATTCGCGGCTTATTTTCAAATTAAATACAATTTTTTATATCATCAAATTCACATCTCATCTCTGATAAGACATCATTCTAATTCGTTAAGATATTAACGGCGCATTAACGGCTTTATTTTTAAATGCTTAATTGTAACACAAAACCATTCTAGCATTTGGGTCCTTTCAAAAATCTAACAATGTAATTCCTTAAGTTTTAATGTTGCAAACCCCATATGCATGATCTTCAAATGGCACATCTCCCTTGGAGACGGTGTCCTTGAAGGTGATATTGAAGATCCTCGGAAATTGTATCTGCTGATATGTGTTGATACATGTTGATGTATGTTGATATGTATTATAAGTGCTGAAGATCCATTAGGATACTGCTTCATTTAATTTTTTGACAAAATCCCCAAGAATTTTGTTACCACATTGTAACGCACTGTTTTTCTTGGTTCTGCTCTCTTCGAATTGCAATGGCTAGCTCAGAGAGTTTGTTTGTTTATGATTTGTGTGATTGTCCGACCATAAAAAGAGAGTTTTAGATTCGAACAGCTTTATTGCCAGACTACTTCAACAATGGACGTCTACAGTCCTCGCCGTCGGCTGCACGGCGTCGCTCCTTATTCGTCCTTCCCTTGTTCTCGACAGATTCCCTTCACTTCAGAGGTTTATGGACTTTCAATCTATATTATTTGTGTGGGTTTCGCATAGTTCTTTCATTCCTAAAATTTGCTGATTGCATCTTACTATATTTTCGAATTTTATATCGTTTATTATATTTCCTACTTTAACAGCATTTAGTAATATTGGGACGCATAATTTGCAGTTAATGGGATATTGATCATGTTTTAATTGTTGGTCGCTGTTTTTATTTTAGAAAAATCGAATAATTTTTCTGGGCTTACAAATAGTATATGTTCCGTTTCTAGAATATTGGTAAATTTCCTTATTTCTACCTCTGACACATTTAATGAGTTTATGGTGTTAGTTTTCGCCCAGTCTATTTCGTAAAATACTTTATTTAATTCTTCTTTAAACGGGGGAATCTTATATTTTAGTGTGGTGATCTTTTGATTTTTGAATTCTGGATTATCTTTTTCTAATTGTGTTTGTTATTTGGATGATTTGGTTTAGTCTGTCGGTTAGTACCTTGTTTATTACCATTTGTTTGTTATTGTTTTCTTGTTGTTCATTTATTTTATTTGTAATTATCTCATGATCAACCGGCCAACCATTTCCAAACTGTACTTAAAATTTTTATTGACCTTTTTTTCCTTTGGTATGGCCTGAGCCTTCTGAACTTTGCTTCTGCCTTCGAGAGTTCGAATGCGAGGAATGGGTATAATAGATTAGTTGCTTCTATTTCGTTAACTTGGTTTGATAGGTTATGTAAAGCTTTTTCATATTCTTTAACGTCAAACACATGAATAATCTTGAATGTGCCGTTTCGAATAGCTGCGATGCCTGTTTTGATGTGTATCAGCTGTGAGTGTGAATAGTCTAGTATGGTCGTTAGGTCAAAACATGTTGGCAAGATATATATTTTTAAATTATTTTTATGAACCACTTTTCCTAAACGAGTTTTAATGGGTGTGTTTTTGTCTTCTGGAACTATTTCTTTTCTGTATTTTGGCGACAATTTGGAACCTAACCCTTTATCGATCCTAATATAGACGACGTCACTTTCGTTGTATGGTCTTTTGGTTGTGGTATAGAATAGTTTATATCTGTTTATTTTTCAAATTTTAAATAACTTCTTCGCGTACCGAATATAGTGCTTGGGTCCAAAAAATATGTCTTTTGGTTTTATTTAAGTGGTTGAGTGGACAGATGCATTGCACTCCTGAACGGCTTCGAAGATTATTTTTTCGAATGTGGCTGCGTCAGAGTCTTTGCTTAAGCATATCATAATCTCTGTTAGAGTCGAGTGGAATCTTTCGATTTGGCCATTACTGGTAGAGGAATAAGGTGGTGTCGCGTAGAGTTGCTTTTAGATGTTCTTGAAGCAAAAATTTTATGTTGGCGGAGTTAAACGGTTAACGATAAATTTAGGCATACCAAAGGCTATCATTATTTCCCTTAGCGGGTGTTTTAGGTCTTCTGTGGCTTTTGATTTTAGCAGTTTAATTTTGGTGAATTTAGAAATTTTGTCTATGGCTGTGAATACCAATTGCTTTTGTGTGGTGTAAAAAATATAATCTCATCGATCTTTTAGAACCCGAATTAGTTCTTCTTCCGAATACTCCTTCCTGTTGACGATATGTCGTGGTGGTAAGTGGGGAAGGGTATGGAGAATTTTTCCGACTCCTTCTCTGAGGTTAACAGTAGTAACTGGTTTTTAAAAACGTAGATCCGTGCATTTTATACTGGTACCAGGTTATGTGAAGAGCTCTGATCGCTGTGAATTGTGGCTGTTGTGGAATTCACTTGCGTGCCTACTGGAATTCTAGACAGGGCGTCTGCCACTACGTTGGAGGTGCCTGGTTTGTATCTAAGCTCGTGGTTGTACACTGCCTCGGTAGTTATCGGTTAGCGCTCTAATTACTCCGGTGACTCTTCATGGGCTCCGATTTAATTCAAAATCAATGAGAGCTGATGGTAGACTGCCTGATAATATTCAGAAGTGGTCATGCGGCCTTGGTTTTGCGAGAACGGAGAGAGTTTTTAGATCTCTTTTATAAGCATAGTGTGCCGTAAGCCACTTTGAAATGGCTTTCCAATTCATTGGCGTATTATATGGTTCTAGAACCGCGTTGGCCTCACCAACTACCTTGGTACGTACAGCTAAAGTCATCAAGTAGAATTTGTAGGATTCTTCTTGTCCTTCATAGATAGCCATTACGCGGTCGACCTTATTTTTTCATGAATTAAAGGTAGTTCTCTCTGCCGGAAATTCCTTAATTCTTGGGTACTACTAGGACCCAAAATTGTCGCTAAAAATTTTGGGTCCAAAATTTATGCTGATAATTTTTTCGCTCTCTAGCATCTCTCTAATTGGGTCCATAATCACACTTTTAAATTCGGGGGTAGTCGTAGGGGTGCTGGACCCCGGTTGTCATTAACAGCCGCTTGACCGGCTATAACTAGCCCTGCCATGGCATCGGCATTCTCGAACAAAATTTGAACTACGAGGAAATATTCGTTTCGGAATCGGACCCTATTATATTTATTTAAGCTTGGGATGCACGAAATGTAGATAAAAAAATAAATCTTTTATTTATTTATGATTTGATTGTTTGAGAACCAGTTCCTTCTATGCTTGAGGGTCCCTTAGGATTCGCAGGATTGGAATCTATTATACTGTCGAACGTGAATGTATTATTGCAGTCGCTTTTAATCGGTTATGTTTTTCCACAGAGGTATGAGTTATATTCGATTTTTCACCTTATATTTTACTATGCTTAGAGGAAAGGGGTGTATTATATCGAGTTTATTGTAAGATTGTGTATTTTCCATAATATCTCTTCTTGATTTAGTTTTTCCTAAGTTATTGAATTGGTTCTTATTAGTTTCTGGAAAGATATCTGTATTACTTAACAACTACGCTTACAGGTATAACAAAATCCGGCGAATCTGCTACAACTGGCTTGTTCCTTTTTGTCCTGCGGGATGCGACGGTGCGGCAAGTGACTGGGGATCCTCGGTAGCACTACTGTAGTAGCCGTCTGCGAACTGGTACAATGGACGGAGTGGGCGGTTAAAAACGAGACTCGTGAGTTCTCATTTTAAAGTCAATCGCGCTCGCCGTGCTCGGGTTCTGGGGCACCGGTACTTAGAGCACAAGGTACACTGTGTGGCATTTTGAGACACTGGCTTGGCGTTTTCAGCCACTATTACTTAAACACGATGTCTTTTTTCTTCCGTATGTCCGTATGAACGCCTCGATCTTAGGAACTACAAAAGCTAGAATGTTGAGATTAAGCCTACAGCTTCCAGAGGCAGCCGCAGCGCAAGTTTGTTTTAAAATGTTGTCACGTCAACTCTAACGCCCACAAGCCGCCCAAAACTGTCACGCCCACATATTGGAAAAATGTTGTTACATTCTTTCACTTTTTTGTAGTCTTATAAATTTCTATCGATTTGCCAAAAAAATGTTTGCCACGCCCACTCTACCGCCAGCAAGCCGAAATTTCTTGTTCCCACTTCCACTATCTGAGTAACGGGTATCTGATAGTCGGAGAACTCGACTATAGCATTCTATATTGTTTTTAATAATGGATAAGAGTAGCTAATGAATCATTTATAAATATAATTATAGTTATAATTATATGTATAATATAATATAATAATATATTTTAATATTATATTATTATAATTTTTATATATTAATATTAAATATTATTTATTTTATATTATTATATATTATTATTATATATGTATATATTATATATGTATATACATATATATTATAATAATTATTATAATTATAGTTATAATAAAATTATTCTGTTTTTAAATTCCGCATCGCCTAGTTGACTTTCCTATCCAACATAGTTAATTAAAAACTAACTTTAAGCGCTCAATCGCTAGGTTAATAGCGTTCTTTAGAGCATAATGGAGACCGTCTATAGTAAGGCGCTTGTTTGAGTTTAGGAAAACTTTTTCGCCGAACTAATCATTTTTATAAATCCCGTTTTTCTCTAAAATCTTTTCTTTCAACTCAACCAAGAAACGGTTTGATGAAAACCCGATTTAAGGTCTCATGTTGCATAATTAAGAAACTCTCCAATTTAACTTTTCCAATTTAAGCAAATATCGTAAAGAAACTAGAATTTGCGTTTTTATCTACAAGCTTTTTTTAATTTTGTTTCCTAAAAATAATAACGAGGATTTCGGAACATATAAAATATATATTTATTCTTGGCCAGGATCGAAATAGCCAATCCAAGTAAATTAAAAAAAGGAACCGTATTCAGGCCATTGTTTTGATAAATCGAAATTAAAGTCTTCTGTTGCTGTCAGCATCGCTATTACCGACTGATACAAGCCATTGTTATAAATATATCTTGTAAAATCAATGTGAAATTTGGATTCTACAAAATCTTTTTTTTATATCTCCGAAGCGAACTGGAGCAGTCGGTAGGATACAACTAAAATCCTTACGAGTGAATTACATAAAAGCGATTAAAATAACTTTGTGAAAATAGTATGTCCGTCCGCAAAACGAACCTATGTACATAAAATAAACCACCTTAGTTAAATTATAAAAAAGGATTTCTAATGTCTAACTAATGAAAAAATTTGAATTATATTCCGAATCTAAATTTTAACAATACAAAAATGGAATTAAAGCAGATAAACAAATTCAATGGAGTTCATTTTTATAATGATTTTTGAACAATTATTAAATTTTTTTAATTATTTTTTATTTTATTATTTTTTCTCCCAAATTCTAACGAATTGCCATACATTTTTTTGAAATTTCTCAATCCCTATAGCTGAGTAACGAGTATCTGATAGTCGAGGAAGTCAACTAAAGCTTCCCCTCTTTTAAAAGTGTGCGCGTGTCAATTTTTGTCTCTTTGTGGGCGTTAGTGTGGGCGTGGCAACATCAGGAAACAGACTTGCACTTGCGTCTATATGTCTGAAATCTGCATGCGTAACTTTCAACTCAACTCAACTCAACTGATAAATAAATATACATACTTTATTTGGTCAGAAACGCTTCCTTCTACCAGTTAAACACTTTTCTAGGAATTTAGTACACCCTTTTACTCTACGAGTACCGTGTATATATATTCCCTATGGTAAATATAACCGAAAAATGTAATCATTCCTTTTTGATAGTAGCTGACGAAATATATTTATGCCTTGCAAACTAACTAAAATATTACAGATGATAACTTTAATAATATAGAAAAAAATGAAACTCATTATTTAATGGTGAAATACTTTGACATTCAGTATCATGAAGGTGACAATTTGACTTTTACGAATAAAATAAGGCACGTTATTATTATAATTATCCCTACATGTACGACATAGAAGTAGAAAAACAAATTTTAGAAAAGATAAAACATGGCTTTATCAGAAAATTCAAATCTCCATATTGCAACCCAATAGAAAAATTATCCGTATCCTGGCATACCATTTCAACAAAACAACTATCAATAATAAATTCCAAATTAGGGAAATGTCCAACTAATTACCAACTTCTATTTAAAAAGGAAATCAAGATTATAACGAACTTATTCACTACCTTAATAAACAAATTTACTGTGACATGGTTGAACTTTTAGCAAATATATAATTTTAAAATTTATATGTGAACACACTTTCGTTATGTAATTTAATTTAATAATGGCGCAGACTTTGAGACACAAAGAGCTTACATTGAATTAGGAAAACCAAATAATGGATCAAAATGAATGATAATTCTGTAATACTCCCAAACTTGGCCATATATGCGAGCTTCCATTAACAAATATTAGGAATTATTAATAATACACTAATACAATAACAGATCCTGAAGATAAATAAATGAATATTAAATAGACAATAATGATTATAGTCATGAAATAACCCATAACGTTACAGGTAGAACAATAAGAACAAAAGATAGATAAAATTAATAAAAGCCGCTAGGAACATGTAGTAGATCTTGAATATACTAAAGACGAAAAGGAAACGTAAGCTGAGTTAGTGAATCCAGTAATAAAGACATGATCTAAATAGGAACTAATATAGGAACCTGGATTTCAGACTCTGATTCTAAAATTGATTACGACAGTGACATGGACAAAAATACCATTGACAGCATCTCAACAAATAAGTATTACACCCATAACTGAATAACTGTTTTTTACTTCTGAGCACAGGGATAATAAAAATACTTACTTAACTATGAACGACATATAATAAAAATAAATCAAACAGAAATATGTATATGCAACATTCCAAGATTTTATAAAACACGATAACCAATTCAAAAACGTTTCTTAACACTACTACAATTATAGTCGAGTTCCTCCATTATCAAATATCCGTTACCAGTTAGTCTTTTTACTAAGAGTTAAGTCCAAACGAGAAAGTTCAACAATCTTTTTGGCATAAATTGGCAAAAAAAATAAATAAATAAACAACAATATAGAGCGGAAGGACCAGCTCAGCTAGTGGAAGTTCCAACGAGAAATTTAACAAATTTTCTGGAATATCGGTTGAAATTTGGCAAAAAGTAATAAAATGAAAAAAACCTAAGAATTTTATAAAAATGTGGTCGTGAGAGTTTTGTGCGGTTTGTGGGCGTTCAAAAAGTTTTTTGTCAGATATAGAAATTTACAAGATATATAAAACAAAGTCGAAAAATATCACAATATTCAAAAGTGTGGGCGTGACAGTCTTGTGCAGTTTGTGGGCGTTAGAGTGGGCGTGGCAACATTTGGAAATAAACTTGCGCTGCGTCTATGTCTCTGGAAGCTGCATGCTTAATCTCAACATTCTAGCATTTGTAGTTCCTGAGCTCGAGGCGTTCATAAGGACAGACGGACGGACGGACAGACGGACGTGGCCAAATCGACTCGGCTATTGATCCTGATCAAGAATATATACTTTATATGGTCAGAAACGTTTCCTTCTGCCTATTACATAATTTTCAACAAATCTAGTATGCCCTATTACTATTCGAGTAACGGGTATAAATATAGGTTACCTAACTGCAGCCCAGGGATTATTATACCCGTTACTCGTAGAGTAATAGGGCATACTAGATTCGTTGAAAATTATGTAACAGGCAGATATATGTTTATATATATATATATATAGATATTAAAAGAGATAAAAAAATATGACATTTTTAAAAATTGTGGGAGTGACAGTTTTGGGCGGTTTGTGGGCGTTAGAGTGGGCGGACAGACTGAAAAAAAAAAATTAAAACGAAAAATTCAAAAAAAAATTTTAATTTTGGCATCATGAATAACAAATTGGCTCTGCATCTGCTCTGCCGCGATCTGAGATTATGCGACACAGCTGACCAAATACTGCAAACAGCTGCTGAAGTGCATTAATAACTAGCGTTGTTCGTGTTGCTGCCAAAAACGTGTATTTGGTGAATGCGCATACAATAACCAAAATGTGAAGATTTACACATTTGCTCTTTGGGAACGGGCCTATGTGATCCATATTTATTGTACGGTATGGTATAGGTACCGTGTCGTATACATGCAGTGACCCTTCAGACTTGATTCCTTTTACTTTGTAACTACAGCACTCTGGGCACGAAGATAAGTAGCGTGAAATCCAAAAGTTCCGTTGAATACGTTGGATTGTCTTATCCGTGCCGTAATGTCTTTCCTCGTCGTGGTTTGCTTTTCTTATCCTCCCCGCTACTGCCCTTCTTCTTGACACAACCAACAACCTGTATATTCCTATTATACCATTTGCAAAATTGTCGAATACGACATAAACATTTAAACTCCTTAGATGACATAAATCTACCGTCGACAGCAGACATAATCAATTTTCAAACTTTTAAACAAAAGGTATAACCTGTGAACCCATTCGTCAGCATAAAAGATGCAGTCTATAAACCAATTCATCAGGACACATTTTCGACTAACTGAATTAGAAGAAGAGTCTTATTCGAATTCCTTTACTACGTTATAATTTTTATTCAAAAATTTCAAACTTGAGGTTCGACGTCAACACTATTTCTTCCAGTTGGCTCTGGAGCCTCTACAGCCGGGTCTTCGACCGTTAAGTGCTGGGTGCAACAGCAAGGGGTGCGGGAAGAAGGACGAGTCGGTGTGACTGCCGAATAAGCAATCCCAACCATTCGTCGTTTGGTTTGTTTGTTTTGTTAATGCTGCTGTTTGTTACTAATGCTGCCATGCCCACTCTTTTTTTTTTTGCCACGCTCACTCTGACGCCCAAAAACTGCCTAAAAATTCCACGCCAACAGTTTCTAACAATGTTTTTTAATTTCTTAATTTTTTTGTTGTGTTCCAATTTATATCGTTATGTTTAAAAAATGTTGGCCACGCGTACTCTAACATCCACAAACAGACCTTAACTTGTAAAATTCGAGAAATTTCTGATGTTGATGTTCTAGAAATTCAAAAATATTAAAAAATGTCCCAAGGCTGAAGTTCTCAACTCCATACTCCATACTCGTAACTCAACTTATCTTATTCGGATTTTGCAGTGGCATAACTCTAAATGTTTCTGGCGCAATCTCTAAAAATCTGCATTTAAATTTAAAAATTCATTTTTTTTTTTGTAATTTTTTTGACGTTATGATGTAGAAATTAAAAAAAAATTAAGAAATGTCCCATGGCGGAAGTTCTAAACTCCATAACTCAACTTATATTGTTCGGATTTTGAAGTGACATACATACCTCTAAAAATGCAGCTTCCAGAGACATAGACGCAGGGCAAGTTTGTTTCCAAATGTTACCTCGCCCACACTTTTGAAAAAATTTTAAATTTTTGTTCATTATTTTTGCGCAATTTATTTTTTCTACCGATATTTCAGAAAATACAGTAATTTTTCGTTCGCACTTCTGAGCACTTCTCAGCACCAGCTGAGTAACGGGTATCTGATAGTCGGGGAACTCGCCTATAGCATTCTATCTTGTTTTTACTTTAAGCCAGCATTCTGACTAATTATCTGCACTTTCCCTATTGCTGTTTGTGTCCGTTGGAATGGGCGTGGCAAAAAGTTTTTTGGCAAATCAATAGAAATTTACAAGGTATATAAAAAATGAAAAATATCACATTTTTCAAAATTGTGGGCGTGACAGTTTAAACGGTTTGTGGGCGTTAGAGTAGGCGTAGCAAAAAGTATTAAAGCAAATCCATAGAAATTTACACAATATATACAAAAAAAAAACAATTTTTCAAAATTGTGGGCGTGGCAGTTTTGTGCGGTTTGTAGGCTTTAGCGTGGGCGTGGAACGTTTGGAAACAATCTAGATGCAGCATATATCTCTGTAAGCTGCTGCTTAATCTCAACGTTCGAGGCGTTTATAAGGACATAACGGTTATAAAAACAGCATTTAATTAAGAGATTACGTTTACTACAACTATAAATAAATTTGAAAGAAGTCCACGATTTTTTTATCGATGTCAAGTTAATGCAGCCTTATTTAACCTGAAAATAATATTATTTTATTTATTTATTCATTACGTTTACAAAACTAATTAAACACCAAAAAACATTAAGATCACTACCGAATCCCAAATGTACATATTTGACAAAATATTTAGATAGAAATTGTTTTCCATTTTAGAACTCAACGTCACGACAACAGTTCTATGCCTAATGAACAATCTGCTCAACTCGTACATTGGCCATATCTGTCTAGTCTATTAGGATGGTATTCTCATTTTTATAATAATATATAAAAACAAACATTTTGAAGCCGTCATAAGCATATAAACATTAAATTTATTATTGGGAAAATTGGATAAAAACCGAGGGTCAGTTTCTACGTCAAGTCAGGTAGAGACTCAGGTAAAGTACGAAAAAATTAGAGCACGTATACATAGAAAACAAAGAAATTAAAAGTTTTTTTGGCATGATAGAATTTTTAGAAGATTTATCCGTAAAAGTAAAGTCAAAATTTGGTGACCCCAAAAAAATCTACTCAACCATATATAATTTACTTAAACAATACAAGACATTTGAAGTAGACAGAATTCACTCAGCTTGCTTTCAAATAATGTTTTTAATTTAATTTATTTTCTATAATACTACCATACATTCTATTATTATACATATATGTAATAAACAATTTCACAACCAAAAAAAAAAAGATGAAGAGTCGTCCGATTTTGATCAAAGCGCAAACAAGAAATTTCAACATTTTCTGTAATATCGGAAGAAATTGTGAAAAAAATTTAAAATTAAAAAAAAACAAACATTTTTTAATAGTGTGGGCGTAAGAGTTTTGTGCGGTTTGTGGGCTTTAGAGTGGGCGTTGCAACATTTGGAAACAAACTTGCGCGCTGCGTCTATGTCTTTGGAAGTTGCATGCTTAGTCTCAACATTCTAGCTTTTGTAGTTCCTGAGATGGAGGCGGACAGACACTCTTCCTCCTCCTGTTACATACTTTTCAAGAAATGTAGTATACCCTTTTACTCTACGAGTAACGGGTATAATAAACACAACATACAAGATTTGACATCACTTATAAGCCTTTTACAATAGAAAATTTGTTATAAAAAATAACCGCTGATTTCAATTATAGTATTATCAATTCATTTTCCATCTGTTTCCATTGATGCTATAGGTATAGTCATCAGATTTTGATAAATTTTAATTCCAAATTGTCGAAACCGCGTTCTGTAATAGAAAGGTATCGCGAAAACTATAGGAATTACACACATTTACTCAGTTCAGAATAAAGATAGTGGAATTGTAAAAGTAAAAATTAAAAAAAGAAAAAATAGGTTGATGGGACATTGCCCATTATTTGTTAGAAATAGATTTTGTTAAAATCCTATGATTGGTTCAAACAAATTTTCCCAAACATGTTTGTTGAAGCTCGCAGGGAATGAATAATAAGTAAATATCATTGATTTCATATATAAATGCTATTCAATTGTCTATCACAAAAAATTATAAAAGTTCAAAGTTCAGTCCGCCGAGTGAGTAGATGTCATAAATTTACATATATATATATACTCTTCACTTTTTTGTCACAAATAAATTATAAATGAACCAGGGGTACTTTGTAGGTCCCATCAGTTTCCAAATTCGGACAGATATCTTAAACGGTGCTCCACTCAAATAGCTAATTGGTTTCAGGCTGTTTCATTTCAAAATGAACTAAAATGAACATCAAAAACTATTAATGAAACCAGATTTTCGAAGCCAGAGTAAATGATGCCACATTGTTTACATTTATTTATTTTGGCGCCAACATTTTAAGCATTTTGCAAAAATTGAAAATAAAATATTTGCTGATCAAATACTTTCATCTGGCAACCAGATGGTCGAAGAACTCGACTAAAGCGTTCTCTCTTGTTTTTAATCTATGGTATTTAGACAAAATAAATTCAGTAATCAGTAATCATTCAGCATATAGTTTGTTCCTTTAGGAATGCTGAAGCTTTAGGCGGAAAAATGTAGCCATATCAGTTTAATATCAGACAGACAAGTACGCCGAAACTGTTTATTTTAAATAGTCGGCTTGAACATATTTTTAAATCGGAGTTATACATGGGCAAACATTTTTTGTGGATGCTGTTTCTGCCCACATGCTCAAATAGTAATGTTATTATATTTACTTTTACAAGTTCTCCGATATTAACTTATACATATTCAAAGTCTTAGTACGCAATCATCAAGAAGCTAAATTTTGCTGTTATCAAATTCGTACATACACCCTGAGATATTAATCAAAACCTTGCTCTCCTTCTTTATATGTATATCACCTAGAAATGTTTAGCAATTATAAAAGATATTATTTAAATATTGCTAGTATTATACAAATATAGTGGTACAACCTTTTTCAATTAAAAAGTTTTTTGTCAAAAAACAGCATTTTTGTAAATAAAAAAATATCGTATTTTAAGCAAAAAAAATTGTTTGCCAAATAGAATATAAATTAGCAACTATTGTGAAATCCGAGCCTGTGCAAAAATTTGTTTATTATGCATGTATTTATAGAAAGGAAACCGAAAGTTTGAAAACGGTAGATCCGTTTTGAGCAATTTTGGAGGCAAGAAGATTAAATTAAATTAATTAATATTAAAAAAAACAAAAGTTGTTCTGCCTTAAATAAAGTAAAGACCCGCTTTCCGTAATACATGTGGAATATATTATTTTAAAAAACATTAATTATTTATTAATATACGTTTATATTTTAATGATATAAAATTATTTAAAAAAAAAAACTAACCGCGTGAAGGTATTTGCATTAACCGTGAATCATGACTTTATACATTTGCGTTTAATTATAATGGTTTTATCCGAAACAACTTATTATTACGATGACAACTTGCGGTAATTTCACAGGGGTGAATGTAATTCCGTTAATTTATCTCCCTTGTTTTATTCGACCGTCGCGCTTAAAGCTTTGATTGGGACTAAAACGATGTTACACAGATACTGTAAGTCGTCGATGAATGTCTTAAAAAGGGTGGTCCTCGTGCACTGCAATTTGTAAACACGATGCTCTGATGCGCCGCCTCGACAGCTTCGGAGAGTGTATGAAAATCTTCCATTGGCTTATTTTACTGATAGGGGTTGGAGCAAGCATACAGTGATGATATTGGTTCATAAGAGCAATAATAGTTACCACCACGTGGTTGTGGAATCTGAACAAGACTAGTAACTAAAACATGTAAGTAGAATAGAAATTCATTTCAATCAGCTTCTGGGATTGCGAACGATAAATTTAAACATTGGAATATCCTATCGATAGGAATTGGAATAAAAAAATAAAAACATGAAAAAAAAATCCAAAAAATTTTCAAAAGTGAGTGCTTGGTTTTGGGAGGCTTTTGGGTGATAGAGCGAGCGTGGCCAAAATGTTATTGGTATACCGATAGAAATGGGCAAGACAAATACAGAATAAAAAAATAATTAGTGTAAAATTTTTCCAAATTGCGGGGGTGCCAGTATTGGGCGGCTTGTGGGCGTTAGAGTAAGCGTATCAACATGAGTAAACAGACTTGCACTGCGCCTATGCCTTTGGAATCTGCATGTCTAACATAATTTCTAGCTTTTTCTAGCAATTCCTAGTTTTAATAGTTCCTGAAATCTTCACGTTCATACGGACGGACGGACGGACATGACCACATCCACTCTGCTATTGATCCTGATCAAGAATATATATACTTTATATGGTCGGAAACGCTTCATTCTACATGTTACACACTATTCAATAAGCCTTTACTTTACGAGTATAATGCTGTTCCTACCAATTATTTTCTGTTTTTGTTTCCATGATTTCATGTGTTAAGGCAATATTAGTTTTATAAAATTCTGAAATGTTTCAAATATTTTCGTATTTTTTCTTTCATAGTGCCTATGTTTTTTTAGTCCATGTGTGTGTTCAGTTAATAACTGTTATTCGAAATTATGGGTAAAATACTAATTTCATGAGCTGCTGGCACTATCATGGTTAATTTAAGAATTATAGTCAGTATTGTCAGTTTATGTACACATACAGGTGGAGGCTAGATTTGATTAAAGAACTGATTTCAGCTGGTAAGACATACATATGTTGAAGTGCAAATATTATTGTGTACTATTCTACTATGGTTAGAAACGCTATTAAATATGAGCGAATGGAAGGCGTAGTTGGACCATTTTATTGGGTTAGGTCACTGCTTAGAAGAACAGGCAAGGATTCAGCCCTTCAGGCCTTCTGCATCGCAAACAAAACTTGTAAATTAATTGAAAGTTAAAGGAAAGTCAAAGGTAATAACCTCAAACCTTTCAAACAAACATGTTTCAAGTTTGGAAGAAAACACCTGTATTGACCCTTGGAGAAGTGGGGGAATATTTTGGGGTCTATTAAGGCCAAAAACAGTTATTTTTTCTGAGACAATGACTCACGGTAGTATTTTAAGCAAAAGTGGTCGGTTTGATTTTTCTTGGATAAGTACCTTAGGAATGGTAGAGCACGAAATTTATAAATTCGGATTTGGGAGAGATTTTCATATAATGGGGGGTCCGGACACTATATAGGGTCAAAACAAAGACACTAGAATAATAGGATGCCTAACGGCCATACATTGGTTTTGCACTATGCAGCCACTTTTTTGGTGGCGGCAATAATTGCTCTCTCCCCACTTGCATAAAATTGAGAGTATAATAATCTAAAAATAGAATTCACTTGCTTGTTTGAGTGAAAACAGTAAGTGTGTAATGTGTGTGTGTAATGAGTGTAACAGTGTGCAAATGTGCGTAGTTGTGCTAGAAGTCGATATTCGGTCCGAAATCAATTTTGATTCAAGAAACGAATTTGATTTTTGTTTTGGTCAAGTTCGTTGTAATATAATCTAATAAAATATTATTTTAAAATTGTTGCCGTGATTATTATTTTTTTAGGAAGTTTTTTTAATATTAGTTGGTTAAAGTCGCCGCTTGAATTAGCTACCGTTTACAACTGAACTTTACATATAAACTTTTATTGAATTTCAATACGGATATATTATTAAAATTTGGAAAGAAAAAAAGTAGCAAGCGATGAGTTCCATCAATTTGTCAGCTTTAAGCAAACGGATTAAAAGGAACTAAGAGAAGAAACAATAAATTTGGCGCCCCTTTTTATCTACCCAAAATTGCGAGGTTTTTAAAAATATCAAATTAGAATATAACAAAAACATTCAACAAAATAATATTTGGATTTTAAAATACTGAAAATTGGTCATTTACATAAGTTGTCATATTTTTTTTTCTTGTATACTAATAATTTGTACTAATAAATGTACTAAATAGTTAAAAAACTTTATATGCAACCTGTTTATTGCAAAATTTAGTTCTTGAGGCAGGACCATCGCACCTAAGAATCCCTAACTTTCCACGTCGCGAGCTGAATACTCTATCGACATATTTTCTAGTATATAGTAATCTTTTAAATTAATTAGGTATTATTCTGTACATTTATATTTTTATATTATGATTTATTTAAATAATTATCTTGTTAAGGCAATGCACAATTAGAGTTTTTTACTTGGTGGCAATCGAGTACAAATAATATAGATTGAAAGTTCATAAAGTTCTGAAGTGAAGGGCATATTTTGTCAAATTTACTATATACGAGCATATGTGTGCACAGATACAGTGATCGGCTGTCGCTGTATGCGTTGCTGGCTCTAGAGGGCTCTCTCTCTGGCTCTTGGACAAAAATTCGAGAGAGCCTAGAGCCAGCTCTAGAGCCAGCACGAAAAAATCGTGTGCAAAAAAATCGTATGTCGTTACGAATCTTATTATTCTAGTGTCTTTGGTCAAAACCATCACGGATCACGGAAACAGTGTTTTTCAGACAATCCAGTCGATGTCCTGCACAGTCATTCGACCCTCAATCCAAATACAAGTTTCGATGTGACGCCATAGGAGGTTTCAGAAACAAAAGGAAATAAATAACTTTTGGAAGATATACAAAGGTCCTAGAACTGTGTTCCTGTGAAGAAGTGCCAGATGGCGAACCACATATGTAACTTCGGCACCCATATGTGTAGAGAGCAGATCCGAAAATGATCTATAAGCTTAAATTTTGTTTTTATTAAATTTCAAAGTCGCATCCCTCACTGGGTCGATCTGTGGCAGCCTTTACTACCTCGACCTGGGCTATCTTTAGATCACATCGATCATTTTCAAACTATGTGGAAATCCCGATCTCAGGCATTTATCGAAGAAATTCGTGGAAATATTTATTTGTGCGATAATTATTCAAAGCTTTCCAGTTTATATCGATCACCCTGCAATGTTTCAACTACTAAAAATAAAGGGACATCAACATTAGTTACTTTTTCCACAACAGGTAAAAGACCAAATGGTCTCGCTTCTTTACCAATGAGTAACTCTAATGGGCTAACTATAGTCAATCTGTTGGGCGTGCAATTAAAAGCCAATTGAACCTCGCCTAAAGCGTCCTGCCAAGACCCCTGGTAAGATTCAGCTACAATTTATAAACCAATAATACTTGTACATTTTTTCAAGAGTTCTCTTCCAACCAAGGTGCATAATGGCTTCATGCACACTATTGACAGCGGACCACCTAAACGATTTTGGTATAATACGAAGACAACGAGTTTCTTTGAATTTTTCGACCGCAATTCGTATATTTTGTCCAATTCCAGATGTCAGAGAAAATTGTCTTCTGGTATAGGACTTTGGAAAAGAAAATCATCGTATTCTACCTTAATATCGAAAGACTGCATGTAATACCACCATCTAGGAGTTAACTCGAAGCTTTGGAACTGGAAGCTTTAAGCGAATTTCTATCTGTCAACACTAAACAATTACGTCCATATAAATCATAGCGAAAATACTTAATAGCAAACGTCTCCAACTTGTATGAATGATAAAGGGATTCTGCGGGGCACATCCGTTTGCTAAAATACTCAATCACACGAAGCTTGTTTTCTATTTTGTGTTACAAAATCAATAATTTTATTCAATAAGTGTAATACAAATTTTGTATAATTCATAAGTGGGTCTTTTTTAGCTTCATCGCATATATTTTTATACAAAATATTGTATTGCAATTAATTTCTTTATGGTTTATAGAATTAACTTAAACTCAAACAACAAGATGGGCATATATGTAAATTTCGATCATACGTTTAGTTATATATTCAACTGCCGGACAGGTAATAAACTAGTTATTCTTAGCTTACTTGATAAAATCCACTGATGAAAGCGCTGTCATAGGTCGGTGGTTAGGCTGAAACATATAATCGCCCAGAAATAATTTGAATTCATAACCTTATCAGCTTATTTATTCTTTCGTATGCGGAATAATTGAGCAGCACATTTTAATGTTATACTGATTCCCACATTTCTTACTTTCTGATGGTCCTACTCTACTCTTTCACATCTCATGCTCTGGGACTGAGCTTTCGTTTTCTACTTTAATTTAGGTAGCGATTCATGTCTACAACAGTTTTTAGCGTTATTATTACTAATAATAGGTTTTGGGGCTCTTATTAAAGAATTTTCAGAGCCCAAAAACGTATTTGAGGTAAGGTCATTCTTGGGCTTGGCCAGCTACTATATATGTATGCATCATGAAAGACTTTACATCAGTACCGAGGCCCATTTCGGATATTCTGAAGGGCGAAAATTGGAGTGTCAGTCCAGGAATATTCAAGTTCAATTTTCCGAAGTGAAGCAACCAACGTGCCTTCGAGAAACTAGGTAATATCCTGGCTTCTGAGGATGTCATACTTAGATACCCTGACTATAAAAAAACGTTTGATCGACGCTTCGGCCTATGGCATTGGCGCAGTGTTCTTCCAGGAGGGACGTCCAATTACAATGATCTTTAGAACATTGAGCGACAGAGAGGTTAACTATGCTGCCGATGAATGGGAGCTGTTAGTCATAGTCTGGGCACTAGCCAAGTTGCGGCACTACGTGGTCAAAGAAATAAACATCTTTACCGACCACCACCCTTTGACATTTGCTTGCTGCTAACAGTGAGTGAGCTCTCGAGGCTGTGACTATTTGTTTGTTGCCACAGGAAGCTTCGGGTAACAGATAAAAGTGTTTTCAAAAATGGATTCCTGATTAGAGATCCCCTGCTAAAGACGGGACTACGTAAAAGGTATTCATTTTATTATTTTGTGGCGTAATAATAGGTTGTCAAATATCTCAAATATAAATATCTCGCCTTTTTGTCTTTTGAATTTCGCGGCTATGTACAAAGCGCTACAGAGCTCATATCTGGCAATACTATACATAATTTGAAAGGTCTTGACATAACCTACAAAACGACGCTATGCATGATTAGCTTGTATATTGCGTTCAACAGTTATAGACGTGTAAACATGGAGTTCACTAACGCCGAAATTCGCGCTATTTTAAAGTTTTCCTTCGTTAAAGGCAAATCCGCTAGAGAAACGTTCCGTGAGATTAATGGTGTTTTGGGGGATGGTACTCTATCACTTGGAATCGCGGAGGAATGGTTTCGACGATTCAGAGCCGGTGAAAACGACATCATGGATAAGCCAGCCGGCGGAAGACCTGTGACGACAAATACCGATCAAATCATGGAATACATCGAGTTAGACCGGCATGTGGCATCTCGTGACATCGCCCAGGAGATGGGAGTTAGTCACCAAACCATTTTAAACCATCTGCAGAAGGCTGGATACAAAAAGAAGCTTGATGTTTGGGTGCCGCATGATTTGACAAAAAAACCTTCTGGACCGAATCAACGCCTGCGATATGCTGCTGAAACGGAACGAACTCGACCCATTCTTGAAGCGGATGGTGACTGGCGACGAAAAATGGATCACATACGACAATATCAAGCGAAAACGGTCGTGGTCGAAGGCCGGTGAATCGTCCCAAACAGTGGCTAAGCCGGGATTGACGGCCAGGAAGGTTTTGCTGTGTGTTTGGTGGGATTGGAAGGGAATCATCCACTATGAGCTGCTCCCATTTGGCCAGACGCTTAATTCTACCATCTACTGCGAACAACTGGACCGCTTGAAGCAGGCGATCGACCAGAAGCGTCCAGAATTGGCCAACAGGAAGGGTGTAGTGTTCCACCAGGACAACGCCAGACCACACACTTCGTTGATGACTCGTCAGAAGCTACGGGAGCTCGGATGGGTGGTTTTATCGCATCCACCATATAGCCCGGACGTAGCGCCAAGTGATTACCACCTGTTTCTGTCCATGGCGACTGCCCTTGGTGGTGTAAAGTTGAACTCAAAAGAGGCTTGTGAAAAGTGGCTGTCCGAGTTTTTCGCAAATAAGGAGGGGGGCTTCTACGAGGGAGGTATTATGAAGTTGCCGTCTAGATGGAAACAGATTATCGAACAAAACGGCGCATATTTTAACTAAATCCGATCACTGTAACACTTTTTATAAAGCATTGAATAAAGAGCAAAAAAGCGGAAGGGGGATATTTGCCAACCTATTATATAGTAGCTGGCCAAGCCCAAGAATGACTCTGACATCTGGTGAACTTTATGAGGAATTGGACAAAATATACGAATTGCGGTCGAAAAATTCAAAGAAACTCGTTGTCTTCGTATTATACCAAAATCGTTTAGGTGGTCCGCTGTCAATAGTGTGCATGAAGCCATTATGCACCTTGGTTGGAAGAGAACTCTTGAAAAAATGTACAAGTATTATTGGTTTATAAATTGTAGCTGAATCTTACCAGGGGTCTTGGCAGGACGCTTTAGGCGAGGTTCAATTGGCTTTTAATTGCACGCCCAACAGATTGACTATAGTTAGCCCATTAGAGTTACTCATTGGTAAAGAAGCGAGACCATTTGGTCTTTTACCTGTTGTGGAAAAAGTAACTAATGTTGATGTCCCTTTATTTTTAGTAGTTGAAACATTGCAGGGTGATCGATATAAACTGGAAAGCTTTGAATAATTATCGCACAAATAAATATTTCCACGAATTTCTTCGATAAATGCCTGAGATCGGGATTTCCACATAGTTTGAAAATGATCGAGGTGATCTAAAGATAGCCCAGGTCGAGGTAGTAAAGGCTGCCACAGATCGACCCAGTGAGGGATGCGACTTTGAAATTTAATAAAAACAAAATTTAAGCTTATAGATCATTTTCGGATCTGCTCTCTACACATATGGGTGCCGAAGTTACATATGTGGTTCGCCATTTGTAGCAGATGAGTTGGCATCTCGAGGGTGGTCGTAAGAATTAAGTTATTTGGCCGGCTTAATGATGTGCCGGTGCAATGTGTGTGGGCCGGTTATGTTGTTGTGTAAGCCGTGAGCTAGAAAAACGAAATATGTCGACTGGCCAGTTTATTTGAATTTTATTTAAAATAATAATATTATCAAGTTATAATTAAGTTGAAATGTAATTATTCTATGAAAGAGCTAATTAAGTTGAAATGTAATTATTTTATAAAAGAGCTGTTATCGAAATTGTTTTTATTAAAGTTAATGGTATTCGGCATATTTATGGCACAGATATAAAAATGAAAGATATTGAAAATTCCATTTTTAATTTCAAATTATTACGTACTTTTTATATTTGCTAAAAACTGGTTTCTTTGGGTAATATAAAGGATTATATTCATGAAATGAGGCAGAAATAGTTTCTTTCTACGCAGTCTGGCATGGGCATGAATGTGACGAATGGAGTGGTCCGTTCAAACTCGCCACAGTGTGATTGTGTAGTGATGTATGAGAGGGAATAAGAAAAGGAACGCTTGGTTTGGGCTTCTTGATGGTGTAATTGAAATTGATAGACATGCCGCGTGCCAGGAAGCTTTTCGTTAAGGAACCAGAGGACGACTCTTGCAACTATGAGCTTCGTATACTATACGAAAATTTGTTAGAGGTAAGGTACAACAAGAGATAACAATTCAAAAGACCAAAAGGCGAGATATTTATATTTGAGATATTTGACAACCTTATATTAGTTTGGCAAATATCTCCCTTCCGCCTTTTTGTCTTTTGAATTTCGCGGCTATGTCGCTACAGAGCTCGTATCTGGCAATACTATACATAATTTGAAAGGTCTTGACATAACCTACAAAACGACGCTATGCATGATTAGTTTGGATATTGCGTTCAACAGTTATAGACGTGTAAGCATGGAGTTCACTAACGCCGAAATTCGCGCTATTTTAAAGTTTTCCTTCGTTAAAGGCAAATCCGCTAGAGAAACGTTCCGTGAGATTAATGGTGTTTTGGGGGATGGTACTCTATCACTTGGAACCGCGGAGGAATGGTTTCGACGATTCAGAGCCGGTGAAAACGACATCATGGATAAGCCAGCCGGCGGAAGACCTGTGACGACAAATACCGATCAAATCATGGAATACATCGAGTTAGACCGGCATGTGGCATCTCGTGACATCGCCCAGGAGATGGGAGTTAGTCACCAAACCATTTTAAACCATCTGCAGAAGGCTGGATACAAAAAGAAGCTTGATGTTTGGGTGCCGCATGATTTGACGCAAAAAAACCTTCTGGACCGAATCAACGCCTGCGATATGCTGCTGAAACGGAACGAACTCGACCCATTCTTGAAGCGGATGGTGACTGGCGACGAAAAATGGATCACATACGACAATATCAAGCGAAAACGGTCGTGGTCGAAGGCCGGTGAATCGTCCCAAACAGTGGCCAAGCCGGGATTGACGGCCAGGAAGGTTTTGCAGTGTGTTTGGTTGGATTGGAAGGGAATCATCCACTATGAGCTGCTCCCATATGGCCAGACGCTTAATTCTACCATCTACTGCGAACAACTGGACCGCTTGAAGCAGGCGATCGACCAGAAGCGTCCAGAATCGGCCAACAGGAAGGGTGTAGTGTTCCACCAGGACAACGCCAGACCACACACTTCGTTGATGACTCGTCAGAAGCTACGGGAGCTCGGATGGGTGGTTTTATCGCATCCACCATATAGCCCGGACATAGCGCCAAGTGATTACCACCTGTTTCTGTCCATGGCGAATGCCCTTGGTGGTGTAAAGTTGAACTCAAAAGAGGCTTGTGAAAAGTGGCTGTCCGAGTTCTTCGCAAATAAGGAGGGGGGCTTCTACGAGGGAGGTATTATGAAGTTGCCGTCTAGATGGCAACAGATTATCGAACAAAACGGCGCATATTTGAACTAAATCCGATCACTGTAACACTTTTTATAAAGCATTGAAGAAAGAGCAAAAAAGCGGAGATATTTGACAACCTATTATTTTAAGTCCTTGCTGCTCTTCGCCCAGAATACCACTCCTGATGCCTATGACCATTTTCCTGTAAGTTAAAGCACTGCAAGTCGATATACGCTAAACCGATGTCTTTATCTATCTTTTCGCTTTCCGATTCTGACTCTATCTGACATTCGCAAGCCTGTCGCATGAGTACCTGAAGTGAAAATCCTAGAGGCTTTATAGGAAAGCATAGGCATTGCATAAATATTTCCCAACCTTCTCAACTCGGAAACTCTATCGGTAAGCTTAGAATTTCGGTAAGGATATTCGCCCTTAGAGTTTTAACCATTAATTCATTGGACATGGGATGCGAGATGTTAGTCTGTATGTGTGGTGGCCCATAGCATCTGCTAAACATTGTGTTTGCTGAGCCAATGTTGCCGTGATGGCTTCTGAGATAGCTGACCCTTTACTTTCCGCCATTGCTGCCTGAAATTCTGTCGAGGGTTCAGTCGGAGCTAAAGGCTGTTCCCGGTTGTTTTGAGTCGATATTCCGGTTTTGGGTTATTGTCTTTCCTGATTTGCTTTATACCTTGCTTTAGACTTCAGATTTCAGACCCAGAGGCTTTGTAGGTCCGCAGACAAGTTTTTGGTTGATGGTAATGAGAGGGAACGAGACCAGATAGGATAGATTTTATTTCTTTATTTGGACATGAAACAAGTTTGCTGAAATTGGTCTCTGGAATGTGGTATGAATTTGACTAGGATAAGAAAAAGTTTCTAATAAGCCTAACACTTAAAGCGACTTATATTAACATCTCTAAGGATATAAATTATAGATTCCTTGTGAGTTAGTTTTAATAATTCTCTTTATTACACCAGTTATTTCAGAAGGTTACGTGACCGAGTCCTTTGACTAAAGGACTGTCTCGATCACAGATCAAGGCCTCTGCCTTGCTGCAGCGCTTTTACCAAAGCGCCAGTTCAGCACTTCTGTGCTCGGTGCTGATCAATCGCTTCGAGAGTGCTCCAGCCGGGCTCCGTGCGCGTTTGGCAGTTCTTCCATTGCGTGTGCAGGCCAAATATGGCCTGCAATTCGGCTGTTTCTTCTGTGTGCTTTTCTCCTGAGAACTGTGTGTGTTAAAATCTCCCTCCTTCAAGAGGTAGTCGCCCCGGGGACCCACGCGCTCCACATCGGTGTCAGTTCCTGCTTTGGCCTTCAATGGTTGGCCAACGGTAGGAAGGCAGCAAGTAATACGAATGAGTTGCTGAGGATGTAATGTACCTCAATGTGAATTTGCTTCAAGGTTTATTTAGGTGTGAATTGGGTGTGAATTTAGGTGAATTGTTATCTTTAGTTCTGTTTGTCCCTTTTTTGTTCTCATTAGCTGTTCCTGATTGAATTTTATTTTCTCCCAATTGTTAAAGTTTTAAGTGACGGAAACAGCTTTTAGTACTGTCCTGATCTGCGTTAAGCTTATTTTCCCGGTTAGAAATTTGTATTCTGTGTGTCACCATGCTTTTAAACAAGATGAATGTTTCTACTGAAAAGCTGTCTATTTCTTCAATTATTATTTGATTCCTGAAACGGTTTATCGGGTTGTCCGTTGCGTCTATTATGTGCGTTATTGATGTGTATGGTATTCGATTCTTGTCCGACTTCTAAAACGTTTATGTCTTTATGTCTATTTTCCTTTCCTGGTTTGTAGACCAATTTTGCGCCAGACCAGTTTCGCGTTATGGTATTTGTACGAGACGGCAAAGGTAAGTAACTGGTGATCGGTAAAGATCTGCAGGCCTTTTACTCCGTACAAGTACTTCCGGAGGTCTTTTAGTGTCCAAACTATTGCGAGTTGCTCTCGCTCGTTGGTTGCATAATTTTGTTCAATTTTGGCCTGTTGAACGCTTCTCTCTATTCCTGGGTCATGTCGATGTCAATTTTTTTTTGACTGCTGTTTGCTTGTTTTTCCATTTTCCATTTAGGATACTCATTAAAAGCCTTGCGATTGTCTTAAAGTCTTTTATAAAGAACCTATTGTAACTTTCTAACCCCAGAAAGGCTTTGACGTTAAACGTTTTAGGTGGGGAAATTCTTTTATGGCTTTAACCTTTTCAGGTGAAGTTCGTAGCGCTCTTGTGGAACTATAAACCCCAAGTACTTAACGCTGTTAGTTCACGGTGCGTCGTCTTTGTGCTCGTCCAAAGTCCACACCGCTACCGCTCGATCTCAGTGCGGTACCGTTATTTCACGGTCTCTCCGCTTTGCCGGGGTCCAGGGTCCATTATTTCCCGTTTGACCGGGCCGTTCTCGTCTCCTCTCGCATTCCAGCCGTCTTCGCTGTTGCAAGGACGCTCCCCTGCACCCTGATTTGTGGGGAGTCTTACGACTCCACACATCTCCCCCCCCCCCGGGGAAATTTTTGAAAATATGGTGTTACTGGCAGTCACAGCCTAGTAGACTCCGTCGTTGGGCGTCTTGACTTGGCATCTCGAACATCCTCGCGCTCTTCTCTAGCCTCCTTCTGTTGTCCTCCACCTTCCTGATCTCGGTCTTGGCGTCTCAGTCTAGTAGATCCTGCCTCCAGATTCCTTCATCTGATGCCGTCTGCTCCTCGTCACTAGCTCGTTTTGCCGGACTGCGTGCCTGGCCCCGCGTTGCCTCCGACGCGGTCACCTACGGCTACCGCACCTTTTTTTTTATGTGAGCAGTGCAGTGCCTCCTTACATTCCCCTGACTCAATAGATTCACAATTGATTATCGTGCCAACGTGTTTTTTTCTTCTGCTTTCAAAACTTTCGCCTCTCCGCCTCGCCACACTTTGAGCCTGTATCTTCCCGCCTCACTGTATCTCTAGCGCACGTTGAGATTTTTAGGATGGCTGACTGGGAATCTTTCACTTTCCAACCTCGTGGATATTTAAGACCAGCCATGCCATGCGACCGTTCGGGTTTTTGGACCCACGAAAATCTTGTGGCATATCTCTGAAGAGAGGCAGGCCAGCAAAGCGCATATTAGTGTGTCACGAAAGGTAGTACCGGATACAGCCGCTACTTGTCGCTCGGTGCTACTACTCGTCAAGATCTTGTGGCAACCCATTCCTCTAGAGCGCTGCGGCCAAGAACTAAAATCTGTCAAGCCACGTCAAGCCAATTCAAAACGGTTTCTCGAGCGCTACCTCTCACTTGTTACACTGCCCGTCACGGAAACTATAAAACCCAATTTTTTCCGCGAAATCCTCATATTGGCTTCGTACAATTTATCTAAGATCCATGCTACATATGTGTTTGTTTTGTTCGCTCTTGTTTTCCGAAAAGATAATTACGTCATAGCCATTTTCTACTGAGAAAGCAGTTTTGGTGAAAACAAGATCTTAGGTGGTAAAGTATTGTCACGTGCCTAAGTTTGTACCATTTGTGAAATTTACGTCCGAGCAATTAAAGAATTTGGTTACGTCAGAGCCGTTGTTAGTTAAGACATTTTTGTTTTTAAGATCGGATACAACATGGAATTTTTTAAGTCAAGTCCAATTATTCCATCAAATGTTGTAAGGTTTGGAGTACCAAATTTTTTTTTCGCTTTCTGATCGTGCTTGAGTTCGGACGTGTGTCTTAACTTAAAAAGCTTGTCAGCTTAAAACAATTGAGGATGAAGATGTTACGAATGACACTATGGACCCTGAGGCGTCTATTAATATTACTGATGATGATGCAGTGGTTAACCCTAATGAAAAAATGCCACCGATTACTGTGATCAAAAAGTCTTCTAAGTCTTACATGACCTTCTTGCTGAAATGAATGTAACTGATTATTGCCTCAAAACCATTTCCATTGGTATTATGATTTTTGTTAATGGCGCAAATAATTTTGATCTAATCTGTGCCAAGCTTAAAATGCTTAAATATGAGTTATTTTCTTATATCTCTAAAAACAATAGCCATATAAGGCAGTACTTTCGGACCTTGATAAATACCCTGTAACTGATGTAAAATCAATGTTGTGTGGAATTGGTCTTGACTGTATTGACGTCAACATTGTTGAAAAAATTACCAGAAACAATCAAAATTTGCTCTTATATGTAATGTTTTGCTCACAAGAGTACAAATTTACAGTTATTGAGAAAGAACTCACATATTAATCATACTAAGGTACGATGGGAGTACAAAGCAAAATCGCCAAATAAGCTAACCCAATGTTATAACTGTCAACTATTTGGTCATGGCTCTCTACAGTGTGCTGTCAAAACGTCATGTGCCCATTGTGCGGGTAGTCATAAAACTTCGACTGCAAAAACAGCACTGTACAAAAATGTGCCAATTGCAAAAACAACCACTCTTCTACTAATGAGAATTGCCCTTAACTAATCATACTCAAACAAATCGGCGTGGTCCAGCGAGTAACATAGTTTCACAAAATATGGCCAGAGAAACTGCAACGGCCAAACCTTCTCAAATGTCACCTTCAACTGGTACTTATTTAAGTTATAGTCAGGCTGTTACAGGAAGACCCTCTAACTCTTCTGTTTTATTTACTGTAAATGAAATTACTGCACTTCTTACAGAGCTTATGGAAAAGCTTAGTGGATGCACAACTAAAATACAACAATTTAATGATATTACTGAACTTGCTGTTAAACATGTATACAATAACAAATAGATATCTAAAACGTCTGGAGTTGATAGATTTCCTTGTTAACAATCAAACTCATATATGTCTCCTTAGCGAAACCTGGTTTACACAAAATTCTAGATTTTTAATTCCGAACTACACAGTGTATAGAAATGATCGTACTTCCTCCAGGGGTGGAGGAGTAGCAATTTTAATTAAGAATGGTATTCTACATGAACAAGTCCAAAACATAAATACCCATTTAATTGAAAATATAGGTATTAATATTCATTTAAGCTCTGGGCAAAATCTTAAAATATTCTCTGCCTATTTTCCCGGTCGACGGGCCAATTGTCTCATAAGCCACTGTGTTTCACTGCCATCCTCTAAGCATACCAAAGACATGCTTAGATCCGATCTCATTAAAATTTCTAACATCGATGGTAATTATATTGGCGGTGGTGTAAATTGTAGAATTCGATTATGGAATTGTGCAAGAGCCAATTGTTACGGCAACATTTTACATGATTTGGCTAGTATAGGTAAACTAAAAATTCTCTATCCTACCTATATTCCAGCTAGCTACAAAGGAAACCCATCCACTCTGGATATATTTCTTACTAATTGTCCGAATAGACACCTACTGTTAATTTTGACTTGTCTTCAGACCACCATCCGGTGCTATGCAAAATTAATGTCGAAGAAAACTTAACAAATTTGGAAACTCAGTTTGCAAGAGCGAAACTGACTCACAAATTAATATTATTAGCTTTTCAAGATCTTTTCCATAACCCTGTTATAATAAATAATATGATCAATTTTATAACAGACGATTTAGCTGTGGCCACTGATCTGTCTGTCCCTAAAACTCAAATTAAGCTTTCATGCCGTAAACTTCCAGCTAGTTTAAAAAGCACCATTGGCCAAAGAAATGTCGTGCAAAGGCAATGGATTAGTACCCGACAACCACTATATAGAGCTAGACTAAATTTCCTGAACTCCAAGATTGGTCAAGAATTGTTCGTATTTAACAATCACCCACTAATGAGCCACACTGCCTAAATGCATAGCGTTCTCACGCTAGCCATGTACATACTGCGCGAGTTACCAGTGCTTGCCTCGCACTCCTGAAAGGCTTTCCTTGGTCCTGCTGGTTTGGTGTACGTCCTCGTCTCCAGTCCTTTTGATCTTGACTTAATAAATGTGGGTTTTCCTTTTAAATGAATTGAATACGACTTCTCATTTGACGTTCTCAAATCGAACTGCACTCAACTTTATTTGTTAAACTTAAGCTAAGTTAAGTGTATACAAGATTCCCATAGCGACATGTATCTACGAAAGTGCTGATGCGGAGATTCTAGCTGAAGCGGCAGTTCTTTTTATGAGAACTGTCGCAATTGGCATCCTGTCTAAATGCGGTGTCAGCATTGCAACAAAGTGGTGTCAGTATTGCGACAAAGTGGTACACAGACTTAGGTTCGTGTGGGCAATGAACTTCTTGGTGGCTTGGCGGGTGGTGCCGAATTGTGTATACCCTGTATAGCAGATTCGGTAACTCGCGCACACAACATACTCTCTCAATGTATCCACCGCGTACCATTACATTGTATAAGAATTAATAAGTGCCTTGGCTGCTATGTCGCAGCGCTTGGCACCCGTTGACTTCAAGCTTAAGATATATTCAATAAAGAACGTTCTTCGGGACTGATGTCCCCGAGAAAACCGTAACTCAATTCAAGATCGAAGTTAAACTCTTCATGGCGACCGTGACAGGAAAGTTCAAAGCGTTAAATCAAAACAACAGTAGCATCAGCAGAAACAACAACAACAACCAGCAGCTTTGGAGGAAAATTCTGAGTGAGTAGAGTGTGAGTGTGATGGGTAAACACAGGGGCGGAGTACGTAACAAAGCATAGAAAGAAATAGCGCGCCTAAGGTGGCTATTATATGCAAAAACTCCAGCGCCCGAATGGTCGTAAGTTTAAAAGCTACAAGCTGAGCTAGATCATTATGTAAAATTTCTAAGTGACAACAAAAACAAAAACCCCACCACACCCGCTCGCTCAGAGACGCAAATACAATCAATATTAAATACTAATAAAATCCAACCTCCTCAGCCCAAAAGCCTGCCGGAGTTCAGACTGCAATGCCCTAACGACTGCGAGGGACCATTTTACAACACAGTCTGTGAGTACACGTGTAGGCATCGCACGGCAAGTACCAGCGGCTCATCGAGGAAAAACTAAAAAGACAGCAGCGAGGGAGTGTCAGCGTGCCAAGACCGGCGACGACCAGCTGACACAGAACAGCAACAGCAGCATCGACAACTACAGCAACTACCGACAGCGCTTCCAAGAGCGCAATTTTTTTTTTATAATTTGCACTGCGTTGCATTTTTTTTTTTTTAATTGCACTGCGATGCATATTTTTTCATTTAATTATAGAAACAATGTACAATTGAGCGGAAACCTATTCGCCCAATGAGAAGTTTGGCCCACAAGGCCAGACGAAAACCTAGGTAGGACGACGTTTATGTCGACTATAGGAAACAGGATCTACAAAGTAGATGTTTTAGATTATTTTTTTTAAGTTTTTAAATTATTTTATAAACACACGAAACAACTTTATATTAAGAGGTAATAAAATAAGAACGGTGCCCAATATGGGACTAGTAGATTCTACCGCAAAGCAACTTAGATTGGATAACTTTGATCCTGGGCATATTAGCCATTATAATAATCGTTAATGCGCTCACTAAATTGTACAAGTTACATAATAAATGTTTAAAAAAGAAATATGAGAGCAACTATCCAACTATCTAGACAAAATATAATAAACGAAAAAAAATTTTTTTTTTTAGTCAAAAGTTTTATAGATAATAAAATAAATGTGTTTTGAGTATGTAAAATAAATAAATATATCAAAAAAAAAAAACACAAAATATTTTGAAAAATATTAAAAGTTTAAAAAGATACATATGAATAAATAAATATAAAAGACAAAGAACAATGTTCTGAAAGTAAATTAAATATAAATTAATTATTAATTATAATAAATTACAAAAGAGCAAACAGCAGAGAAATTTAGACAGTTTCTAAAAAAAAAAAAAACGATCCTCTTTTCATAATAAGATCGATACAAATCTTACTGAGATTTCATACGTTTATTAGCCTATATGAATTTGAGGTCGGATATATTGATACATTCGAGTTTGATTTTAGATTGTACATTTTTTTTAAGCCCCTTTATTCAGATCTGTTTAAAAGCAAAGAGCATAGGTTTTATTGGCTGTATCGAACTAGATGACTACTTTGGAGGTGAACTAACTGGCAAAGTATAAAAAATCAGTTAGAAAATTAAAAAAAAAAAGTCTTTGATAAATCTTATAAGTGCGTAAGCCAAAATAGAGAAATATATTACAAAAAAGTACTCTCAATAGGCACGCACAAATATTGGTAGAATGCTTTAATGAAGCACGCCAATTACTAAATATAAATAAAGATAGATTAACTAGAATACATTTAACACAAGCGTTAAAATTTTTAAACAAGTTTAAAGAAAACTTATTAATAGTAAGGAAAAGGCATAATTTAAATCTGACTGTCCCTACAATATTCAACACATCAGTTGAAATTGAAACAGGTGACAATACAGAAGTATCGGAAGACTCCGATCAAGATAATAAAGAAGAGGACTCTGAACAGGAAATTAATGAAGAAGACCTACACGATCTTACAATACCGGTAACAATTAAATTGCCACAAATAGGAGAAGAAGAAAGTTCAGAGCCTACAAACACAGACTTAGAAGACAGTATGACTGACCCAGCCGCAACTTCAAGGGAATACGTGCGACAAATTTCGAAAATGAAAGGACCATTATTGGAATCATAAGTGTATTAAAGGCATCAGTTAAAGGCAAAATTGCTAAACACACAACAACGTTTCACAGAAATTGAAAATCTACGTAGATCGCTTGAGGCAGCCTACATAGATGACGGACTAGACACTAACAACGCAGATAAGTTCGCGACGAAAGAAGCGATCACTGCGATGATAAAGAATTGTGAGCATGATAAGCTCAAGACAATTCTAGAAGCAGGTAACTTCAGCACTATGAATAGTGTAATAGAGAAATACATACACTGCTGTACGGAAATGACCGGCAACTCGAACAATGTTTTCTTCTATAACAATAGAGGACATTCTCGAGGAAATAGTCATCGTGGAAATTACCAAAATAGAGGTGATGGCCGCGGTAACTATAATAACAATTATAGAGGCCGAGGTGGTTATCGAGGAGGAAATAGAGGCCGCGCCGGTAACCAGAACAACAACAGACGTGGAGGTTACCAAAGGGGTAACCAAAACCAAAACTCAAATAATAGAAACAATAATACCGTCAGAAACATACAGACGGAAAACCAGCACGACCCCTTGAGCAACAGCCAACAGTAAGGCTGTATAGAATCAATCTCAATTTAAGTATTTTTATGAAGTTAAAAAATATGAGTACCAATTCAATGGTAACTCTATTAATAGATACAGGTGCAGAAATTTCACTGCTTAAATGCAGTAATAATAATTTAAATAATTTAAACTCGAGAGATACAACAAATATATCAGGAATAGGGCAAGGGACAATTAAGTCTCTAGGTACTATAGATTTGAAAATGAGTATCGCAAATGCAGCAATACCATATAAATTCCATATCGTACCTGACAATTTTCCTATACCAGGGGATGGTTTGGATTTCATAAAAAAATACAATTGTATTTTAGAATTCCACGACCAAGAAGATTGGTTCACTTTGAGGGCCGATAATTTCAGGAATATAAACATTCCTATAAAGGTAATTCGAAAGATACACCTTACGTCTACTGACACCAATGTTCTTATCCCCAACCAGGAATGGCAACCTGGCATAATAGTAGCAAGTGCACTAGTAAACACTCAGAACGTGTTGATTCGCATTATAAATACAACAGAAAAAGACGCTAGTGTAAACAGCGCAAATATAAAAAGCGAATCATTAGACGATTATGATGTTTACAATGCAAAGACAGAAAATAGTGCACAAAGAACTTCAGAAGTATTAAAACTTCTAAAATTTCCATCATTATTTAAAAACGATTTAACAAAATTATGCACCGAATATAGCGATATTTTTGGTCTCGAAACATAAACCATATCAGCTAATAACTTTTATAGATAAAAATTGAGATTAAATGACATAACACCAGTCTACATTAAAAATTATAGAATGCCAGAAAGTCAAAAGCCAGAAATTCAAAGGCAAGTTGACAAGCTGATAAATGACGGTATAGTAGAGCAGTGTATATCAGAATATAATAGCCCACTTCTCTTGGTACCCAAGAAATCACTGCCTAATTCGGCGGAAAAGAGATGGCGATTAGTAGTTGACTATCGTCAGATCAATAAGAAACTGCAAGCAGATAAATTCCCACTTCCAAGAATATAAGATATTCTTGATCAGTTAGGACGAGCAAAATATTTATCACCATCAGTTATGTCAGGTTTTCACTAAATCGAGTTAGACGAAAGGTCACGAAATATAACATCATTCTCAACTTCAACAGGCTCATATCGCTATACGCGGTTACCATTTGGGTTAAAGATAGCCCCCAATTAATTTCAAAGAATTATGACACTTGCATTGACAGGCCTACAGCCTTCGCAAGCTTTTCTGTACATGGATGATTTAGTTGTAGTCGGTTGTTCTGAAAAGCATATGCTTAAGAATTTAATCCAGAAAAATTAAAAAAAATTAAACATCCAGAAAAATGCACCTTCTTTATGAAAGAGGTTACATATTTGGATCATAAATGTTCTGATAAAGGTATATTACCAGATGACTCTAAATATGAGGTATTTAAAAACTACCCCCAACCAGTAAATGCAGACGAAGCTAGACGATTCGTCGCATTTTGCAACTATTACAGAAGATTTATTAAAAATTTCTCTGAGAATTCACGTCACTTAACGAGGCTTTGTAAAAAGAATGTTCCATTTGAATGCAAGCGAATGCAACGAAGCACTCGAATATCTTAAAAGGGAAACCTACATGAAACCTACACTTCCCAGACTTCAGCAAACAATTTTGCATAACCACAGATGCTAGTAAACAAGCATGTGGAGCGGTACTATCTCAGGACCATAAGAGAACAATTAACAGTGGCATACGCTTCAAGAACCTTTACAAAAGGCGAAAGTAATAAGTCCACTACAGAACAAGAACTAGCAGCTATACATTGGGCAATAAATCATTTCAGACCATATATATATGGTAGGCATTTCTTAGTTCAGACTGACCATAGGCCACTATCATATTTGTTCTCGATGAGAAACCCGAGTTCCAAGTTGACCAGAATGCGTCTGGACCTTGAGGAATAAGATTTTAGTGTAGGGGAAAATAATCAAGGGGAAAAATATTTACATAGAAGATGCTCTTTCCCGAATAACTATCGGAGAGCTAAAAGAAATAAATGAAAAATCAAGGGGAAAAATAATTACTCGCAGATGCTCTTTCCCGAATAACTATCGGAGAGCTAAAAGAAATAAATAGACAGATACTGAAGGCCGAAACGAGAGCTTCAGTAAGACAGAAAAATTCCTGCGCAGGATAAAAATTGCAAGAACCAGAGGTAAATAAAGAAAAAATATAAATGCCCCGTATCTATCAGGTAGTCAATGTCAGGTAGACATAGACGCCAAAAAATATGTTGTTCTCAAAATAAACAAACATAAGTGTTTGTTAAAAAGAGGCAAACACATAATAACACGTTTCGATGTGACTAATTTTTATTCTAATGAGAAAATCGATTTAGATCAGTTTTTTCAAAGGCTTAACGAAGAAGCAAGAATGAATAAGATCATTCAAACGCAATTGTCACCAAGTGAACAAATCTTCGAGCTTGTCACTATAAAGAAAAGGGCAACAATATATTAAAACATTTAAAAATAGCGCTAATAAATAAGGTGACTAAGATAGATAAAAATTATGAGGTTCAGATAAAAGCAATTCTGTCTAAATATCATGACGATACGTCAGAAGGAGGCCACATAGGAATTTCTAGAACCCTGAGGAAAATAAAAAACTTTTATTATTGGCCACAAATGACAAAGGCAATAAGTAGATATGTCAAGACACGTTTAAAATGCCAAAAGGCTAAAACGTTGAAACATGCGAAAATGCCAATGACGATAAAAGAAACCCCAGCAAAAGCATTTGATACAGTTTTAATAGATACCATTGGTCCACTTCCAAGATCAGAAGATGGAAATGAGTATGCTGTCACTATCATTTGTGATTTAACAAAATATTTGTGAACGGTACCCATACCAAATAAAAGCGCAAGATCAGTTGCTAAGGCTATATTTAAACATTTTACTCTCAAGTACGGTCCAATGAAAGCAATCATTACGGACATGGGAACGGAATACAAAAATCAAATCATAGACGATCTGTGCAAATATATGAAGATAAAAAACATTACTTCAACAGCACACCATCACCAGACTTTAGGAACAATAGAACGAAGTCACAGAACGTTTAACGAGTATGCTCGCTCGTACATTTCTGTTGACAAAACTGATTGGGATATTTCACCTATTGTTTCAACACAACACCATCAGTAGTTCACGAATATTGTCCATATGAACTAGTGTAAGGTTGTCAAATATCTCCCTTCCGCCATTTTGTCTATGTACAAAGCGCTACAGAGCTCGTATCTGGCAATACTATACATAATTTGAAAGGTCTTGACATAACCTACAAAACGACGCTATGCTTGATTAGTTTGGATATTGCGTTCAACAGTTATAGACGTGTAAACATGGAGTTCACTAACGCCGAAATTCGCGCTATTTTAAAGTTTTCCTTCGTTAAAGGCAAATCCGCTAGAGAAACGTTCCGTGAGATTAATGGTGTTTTGGGGGATGGTACTCTATCACTTGGAACTGCGGAGGAATGGTTTCGACGATTCAGAGCCGGTGAAAACGACACCATGGATAAGCCAGCCGGCGGAAGACCTGTGACGACAAATACCGATCAAATCATGGAATACATCGAGTTTGACCGGCATGTGGCATCTCGTGACATCGCCCAGGAGATGGGAGTTAGTCACCAAACCATTTTAAACCATCTGCAGAAGGCGAGATACAAAAAAAAGCTTGATGTTTGGGTGCCGCATGATTTGACGCAAAAAACCTTCTGGACCGAATCAACGCCTGCGATATGCTGCTGAAACGGAACGAACTCGACCCATTCTTGAAGCGGATGGTGACTGGCGACGAAAAATGGATCACATACGACAATATCAAGCGAAAACGGTCGTGGTCGAAGGCCGGTGAATCGTCCCAAACAGTGGCCAAGCCGGGATTGACGGCCAGGAAGGTTTTGCTGTGTGTTTGGTGGGACTGGAAGGGAATCATCCACTATGAGCTGCTCCCATATGGCCAGACGCTTAATTCTACCATCTACTGCGAACAACTGGACCGCTTGAAGCAGGCGATCGACCAGAAGCGTTCAGAATTGGCCAACAGGAAGGGTGTAGTGTTCCACCAGGACAACGCCAGACCACACACTTGGTTGATGACTCGTCAGAAGCTACGGGAGCTCGGGTGGAAGGTTTGATCGCATCCACCATATAGCCCGGACATAGCGCCAAGTGATTACCACCTGTTCCTGTCCATGGTTAATGCCCTTGGTGGTGTAAAGTTGAACTCAAAAGAGGCTTGTGAAAAGTGGCTGTCCGAGTTCTTCGCAAATAAGGAGGGGGGCTTCTACGAGGGAGGTATTATGAAGTTGCCGTCTAGATGGAAACAGATTATCGAACAAAACGGCGCATATTTGAACTAAATCCGATCACTGTAACACTTTTTATAAAGCATTGAATAAAGAGCAAACAAACGGAAGGGAGATATTTGACAATCTATTATTTGGCAGATTACCAAGACAGTTCACAGACTTTAATAAGATAGACAGAATAGATCCCATATATAACATGGATGACTATTCGAAAGAAGTTAAGATAAGACTAGAGATAGCGTACAAAAGAGCAAGGCAAATGCTTGAAAAAGCAAAGGCAGATAGAAAAACAATATATGATAGAAATACGAAAAATTTTGAATTAAAAATAGGAGATAAAGTTTTATTAAAAAATGAATTACATATATATATATTAATATATATATTAAATATATATATATATATATATATATATGAAAGTAATGCGCATGGTTTCATTGTCACGTAACTACCTGTCGTAGCACGCTCGGACCTGTCTGAAAATTTGGGGCGGAGTCTCTCCTTTCCAACGCGCTCGGTCTCAGTTCGCTCTGAGCAATAGAATCTGTAGGACGTGTCGTAGAGCGAAGTCATTTTTTCTGTTGTGTCACGGTGCGATGGAGCGTTCGCTGGAACAGCGGTACGCCATAAAGTTTTGTGTCCGACTTGGCAAAAATGCCACTAGGAGCTCTGTCGATTGGATTCTGGATCGTACTCGAACAGGATTCATCCCCAGTTACAGTAAAATTTAAAAAACCTGGATCATTTCTAATCGATTCCAACAATTCTTCACAGCGCAAAACTCGAACGTTTTTCTGCTCCTCCGTCAACACCTTCGGCACAAGCTTCGCACAGACCTTTCGCATTTGCAAATCCTCCGTCACTATTCCATGTACCGCAAATGTTGACAAGTTTAGGATGTCAGCGATTGCCCGGATGCTTAACCGACGGTCTGAACTCAAAGTTTCTCGCACACGGCGAACGTTTTCATCAATTCGTGCTGTTGTTGGACGTCCGGAACGTGGATCGTCGGTGACCTCCTCTCGACCCTCCTTGAAGGCCTTGTGCCACCTTCCACACTGAGATCTCGAAATGCACTCCTCCTTAAAGGCCTCTCGAAGCATTTGATAAGTTTCCGATGCATTTTTGCCAAGTCGCACACAAAACTTTACGGCGTACCGCTGTTCCAGCGAACGCTCCATCGCACCGTGACACAACAGAAATGACTTCGCTCTACGACACGTCCTACCACTTCTATTGCTCAGAGCGAACTGAGACCGAGCGCGTTGGAAAGGAGAGACTCCGCCCCAAATTTTCAGACAGGTCCGAGCGTGCTACGACAGGTAGTTACGTGACAATGAAACCATGCGCATTACTTTCAAACCGCACCCTGTATATATTAATATATATTAATTACATATAAATCTAACACATTTATTCTTATCTTAACAATTTTTAGTATCAATATTTTTCAAATTTTAATATTTTCTTTGATTAAAAAAAAAAAACCAATAGCTATATAAGATTACAAAAAAAAAATAAAATAAAATAAAATAATATATATATAAGTAAATAAAATAACTACACTAAGTTTCCTTATTTTTCGAAAGGAGGGAGATGTAGTAGATGTGTAGATGTATATAGTGACATATGTAATGTTCAACCACATAACATATATCTACAACATATACCAGCCACTTTATATATTCTCTTACTTAGCAACAATAGAACATAGAACCAAAAATGCCTTAGCACATAAGAACCCCAACTTCTTGGTGACAATAACAAATTCGGCCGATGTAAACAATTTAACATAAACATCCGCAGTGTTATTCGTTATTCCCAGTAGAAGGGTGAAAACTGCTTACACAGCTTAAAGGGTCAAAACTTTCCAGGTAGCTCAAACTCGGCTGATCTGTATCCATGCGCAATCCACTCAAGAGAGCGCCTAATTAACGTAAACATAAATGTGAGCCTATGTACGCTCAATATGAATAAGTAAATAAGCTCAGCCAAGGCTTTGCAAATTAGATTTAGATTTTATTCATACTTCAATTGTGTAAGACGTGAATTTGTCTCCGACGTTCGCTTAAGTTTTTGATTAATAAAAATATTTTTTTTATAAACCAACAAACCGCGAAGTTGTAATTATATATATTATACATAGAATTATATCATCCAGATATAAGTACACTTACATTGTTGCAGTGTTTATGCAAACAGCGACGTTCAAGTGCAAGTGTAACGAGCCACACTGCCTAAATGCATGGTCAGCGCTCTCACGCTAGCCATGTACATACTGGCTACATACTGTACGTGCACACAACATACTCTCTCAATGTATGCACCGCGTACCATTACATTGTATAAGAATTAATAAGAGCCTTGGCTGCTATGTCGCAATGCCTTGCACCCGTTGACTTCAAGCTTAAGATATATTCAATAAAGAACGTTCTTCGGGGACTGATGTCCCGAGAAAACCGTAACTCAATTCAAGATCGAAGTTAAACTCTTCACTTGCCTTTGATCATCAGCATTGTGACAGATAGTACCCATGTTAATCCAAGTCCATGGCTAGTCACCAAGCACACTGACTGGAGACCTTGATTCCGTTGAATAATACGCTAAATTCTGGTGAAGA
This sequence comes from Drosophila erecta, assembly GCF_003286155.1. Classification (NCBI taxonomy): domain Eukaryota; kingdom Metazoa; phylum Arthropoda; class Insecta; order Diptera; family Drosophilidae; genus Drosophila; species Drosophila erecta. Next base: position 1,057,316 of record NW_020825214.1, on the reverse strand, counting down.
AATTGAAATTGAAATACGCGTTCTGTTCCTCGGACAGGCACCCCTATGGAATATCCCTAACAGGCGAGGCTAGAGAGCTCCTGACACAGAAAAGGAGACTCAGAAGGCGAGCAATCCGATCACAAGATCCCTAGGACCGCATCTTCAGGAACCGTGCTGCAAAACAACTTCTACGGATTATACAGTGGATGCTGGGTATTCGCTCTGGAAGTCCACCAAATCCCTTAAAAGACAACCGTTCAGACAGGTTCTCTTGATGCCTTGGAGGTGAACTTGCTAAAAATGAGGAGGAACAGGCCAATTCCTTTGCAAATCATTTGGATATTAGGATCACCCATTACCAATTCGTTACAATGGAGCAGAATCGAGAGACGCTTGACAGCCTTGAGATACCCCTACAAATGTCGGTACCTATTAAACCAATCAGGTTTGAGGAAATTGCCGAAGTCATTAAATCAATGCCAATAGAGAAGACTCCTGGCATCGACAATGTCTGTAATGCCACGTTAAAAGCGCTACCTCTCTGAGATATTCTATACATGGCGAAAATATTTAACGCTATGTTTAGGGTGCAGTCCTTTCCAAAGCAGTGGAAAATGGCAGCAATTCTTATGATACATAAGCCTGGGAAACCTGAAGAGGATCCGGAATCGTATCGGTCCATAAGTCTCTTGCCTTCGCTATCCAAGGCTGATTGCCAATAGACTAGGTGACTTTATTAAGGAGCGCCGTATCCTCCCAGATCACCAGTTTGGATTTCGACAGGGACACAGCACTGTGGAGCAGGTTCACAGATTGGCTAAGCACATTATGCAACAATACTGCAACGCTGTATTCATTGACATGCAGCAAGCATTTGACATAGTCTGGGATATCGGCCAGATAAAAAAGCTGCTTCCAGCAGCATACTATGGCGTCCTGAAATCTTACCTGGAAGATAGGAAGTTCATGGTCAGGGTCAGAAGCACTTACTCGACCCCTTGCTACATGAGAGCTGGAGTTCCGCAGGGCAGCGTCCTTGGCCCGCTGCTCTACTCAATTTTTACCGCGTATTTGCCTAGCCCAAATATGTACCATATGGAAGCTCCCAGGAAGGTCCTACTCGCCACTTACGCTGACGATATCGCATTGTTGTACAGCTCCAGTTCTTGCACTGAGGCAGCACGTGGCCTCCAAAAGTATGTCATACATATAAACATTGAAAAGAGTGGGAGCGAGCACTGAACCTTGGGTGACTTCAGCTCAAGCCAATTTCATTTTGGAGTTTATTCAGCTTAAACATACATAAAATTTTCTATCTAACAAGAAATTTTGAATACGTTTTTGAATTTACATGGGAGTGTTGCATATTTTTAATTTGGGGATAAGACCGTTGTGCCATACGGTGTCAAAAGCGGCCTCCACATGCAGTGTTAGCATGCCAACAGATTTTTTTTTGGCAAAACTTTGTTTAACACATTTTACCACCTCATTAAGTGGATGAATACAGCTTAAAGACTCCCTGCACCCGTATTGGTCTAAGGGTAAAATATTATTATCATCCAGATGATTAATAAGTTTAACTTTGATTAAACGCTCTAGTATTTTTGAGAGACTTGATAACAAGCTAATGGGACGATAACTTTCTGGAGAGTTAGGAGGTTTTCCAGGCTTGGATATTGGGATGGTTTTTGCAGTTTTCCATACAATAGGAAAATATCCAAACTTAAAACAATTATTAAATATAAGAGTTAAAAAAGAAATTGAATTTATAGGTAGATTTTTAATGCACAGGTTAAAAATTTTATCAGTGCCAGAAGATTTCTTAGTTTTAAGTGCCTTAATTATAGCTTTTACTTCGCAAGTTGATATGACAGGTACATTTGAGGAAACTGTCTGACAACTGAGATTATGTAAGGAAGTGTTAACTAAACCTAAAGTTTCAGCATCTGAGAAATGGGAATTTAAATTGTGCTTGTGCTCAAAAATGTCAGCTAGCAACTTGGATTTCTCAAATCCCGTTAAAAACCGTTGATTGTTGTGATTAATGCATGTAATAATGCATGCCAGTCAGAGGGGTGCAACGACCCGCCGAAATGCCATCCAAGACCGGGTGCGCCAACAATAAGGCGCTGATCAAGCGCTCTGCTGGGTCCGCTGCCTCCAACCGAAGACTTTGCGGCCTTAATAAATTTGATTTGTAGTTAGTTCGTAACGGACCAGAATAAAGAGCTGTTGGCTCTAATAAAATAATACAAACCTAATTTTAATTTACACAATCAAGTGCGAGCAGATCCTTCACTCACTAGCCCAAGTTAGTTTTACTGAAGTTTTGGCTCTTTAGTTGATAAGTTATTTATAATATAGTTCTAAGTTCATCTGCTCAAGGTTTTTTGTACCACTTTTTCCTTGCTTTAATATGTTTAATCAATAAATTGTAATATTAAATATAATTTAAATTTTTCAGTTGTAAAGATGCCTTAAAATCGAATCTCTGTAAACTACATTTAAGCTAGCTCTAAGCAAACTCATTAATTAAATATATTTTTTGTATATAGTCAAAAATTTAAATCCAAAATTTGTATTACACATTGCACTAGCCAACAATATAATAATCAATAAAAATATTATATGAATTCGACTACGATAAAATGAGTAGGTAAACCATTTTTAAAGGGGGTGCTGACGCGAGAAGTGGAGTAGATTCAAAATGATGACATAAAGTTTGTCGGACAACCTTGACATCCATTTGGCACACGGACGTGTGAAGGGGAGGGACTGTGGCAGACACATTTCTCTACCTTTTTAGGTTCAAGCGACAGTTAATTATTTTAATTATTTTACAGGCATTTCTAATATTTATTTTCGGTATGTTGGAAAGGTTAAAGGCTAAAGGCTAACCTAGATCCCTCGGCCCGAATACGACGAGTTTACGCTTGCAACCTGAACATCGGATGCCTCTCCCTTGGCCCAAGTATGACGTTTAGTCATATATTGAATTGCCGGGCAGGTAATAAATTGGTTACTGTTGACTTACGGTGGTTAAGCTGAAACATATAATAAACGCGTAGCCATGAAATAATCGGCATTCCTCTACTTATTGGCTAATATATATTTTTTTCGTATGCGCAATAATTTGGCTTCACATTTTTATGTTTCACCGAGTCCTACAGTTCTTGCTTTCTGTTGACACTGAAAACAATCGCATTTATTTTACACCTATGTATCTTAGCTCCTGTTTTCCTTGGTTCTGCTCGCTATGAATTGCAACGGCTAGCTCAGAGAGTTTGTTTTTTCGTCCCACCAAATTTGTGATTTGTGTGATTGGCTGATCAAAGAGAAGACAGAGTTTTAGATTCGAATAGCTTTATTGACAAACTTCTTCAACGATAGATTCCAACACTCTTCGCCGTCGGCTACGCGGCGTCTCTCCTTCGTCCTTCCCTTGTTCTGGACCGCTTACCCGTGCCGGCTCGAATGAGGCCTAGGATGTTATGGTGGGGAGGTGTATCGCCCGTTAGGTCAAGCTGTCGCTCTTCCCCGAACCACCTTTGCCGACCAATGACTCCACCGTCTCTTCTGACCGTGCCAGGTTTCTGTGTACTGCCTGATATCCTTCGTTGTCCTGCGGCGCCTTCGACAGCGGTCCAACTGGGCTCGACTGGGCTTAGGATGTTATGGTGGAAGGTGTCACGTCCGTGGGTAAATCCAACGCCCTTCCCCGAACCACCCTTGCCGACCACTGACTCCAATGACCCTTCTGACCGTACCAAGTTCTTCACTTGCAGGGATCGTCCTCCTGCGTCTTTCGCGTTCTCACTGACGCGTTCACTTGTCCCGGGGTATAGCTCCTCGCGTATTCTCACTGACTGTCTGTCGCTCGGCCGCGTCAGAACTGCGCCTGTACTCTGGCCGATTATCCTCTTGCACGTATGACTTACGCGTGTTTAGCTGACAGCTCCGGGCTCCGCTTGCGTCGACCCTTTTATAGGCCGCGGGGATCCCGTTATTTCCCCTTTTGCGCACGTCCCGCTCGGGTAAAAGGTCCAACCCAGGTCCTGTTAGTTTACGGTGTGTTCTCTTTGTGCTCATCCAAAGTCCACACCGATACCTCCGTATCCTTGGTCGACTTGAGTCCAAGGTCCAGCGCGGTACCAAGGTCTCTCCGCTTTGCCGGGTTCCAAGGTCCATCATATCCCCTTTGACCTGGCTGCCGTTGACTACTCCTGTATTCCAGCATTCTTCGCTGCTGTTAGACAGCTCTCCTGCATCTGGATTTGTTGGGAGTTTTAAGACTCCTCACATCTCCCCCTTGCTTCGGAAGTTTTTGAAAAGATGGTGTTACCCCGTCGTTTTTGACTTGGCATCTCGAACATCCTCGCGCCCTTCTCCAGCCTCCTTCTGTTGTCCTGCACCTTCCTGATCTCGGTCTTGGCGTTTCAGTCTAGTAGACCCTGTCGTTTAGCGTCTTGATGTGGCATCTTAATCCTCCATATACACCGCTCTTGACTCCCCTCGTCGACCTGCGCGTTCTTGATCTCTGCCCGGCAGTCTCAGCCTAGTAGACCCTGTCGTTTAGCGTCTTGATTCGGCATCTTGATTCTTGCGCCCTTCTCCAGATTCCTTCATCTGATGCCGTCTGCTCCTCGTCACTAGCTCGTTTTGCCGGACCGCGTGCCGGGCCCCGCGTTACCCCACTCGCGGTCACTTACGGCTGCCGCAACATGTTTTTTTCTTCTGCTTTCAAAACTTTCACCTCTCCGCCTCGCTACACTTTGAGGCGGTATCACTCTATCTGTAGCGCACGTTGTCGGCAAGAAGTCTGTTTCAGCCAGATTTTTAGGATGGCTGACTGGGAACCTTTCACTTTCCAAACTCGTGCATATTTAACACCAGTCATGCCATGCGACCGTTCGGGTTTTTGGACCCACGAAAATCTTGTGGCATTTCTCTGAAGAGAGGAAGGCCAGCATAGCGCCGATTAGTGTGTCACGAAAGATAGTACCGGATACAGCCGCTACTTGTCGCTCGGTGCTACTACTCGTCAAGATCTTGTGGCAACCCATTCCTCTAGAGCGCTGCGGCCAAGAACTAAAATCTGTCAAGCCACGTCAAGCCAATTGAAAACAGTTTCTCGAGCGCTACCTCTTACTTGTTACACTGCCCGTCACGGAAACTATAAACCCAAATATTCAACACTTTTTTTAAAAATTAAATTTTTTGCGCGAAAACCTCATATTGGCTTCGTACAATTTTTCGACCGCTCTTGTTTTCTAAAAGATACTTACGTCATAGCCATTTTCTACTGTGAAAGCGAGAAATATCTGGTGACAACCAGATCTAAGGTGGTTAAGTATTGTCACGTGCGAAAGTTTGTAGCATACCTAACTGTTTGGTTTATTTATTCGTCTTATTGTTAGCCTCCATTTTTTACCTTTTTACCTTTTGTACATTTAATTAAATTTTTTACATTCTATCGAAATTCAGAAAAATTTTGAAATTTCTCGCACGGAATTCCACTAGCTGAGTAACGGGTATCTGAAAGTCGGAGGACTCGAAAATATCGTTCTTTCTTGCTTTTAAATTAAGTTTTTTTTAATCTATTACCAATTTTTTTTTGATATTTCTCGTCAGTTTATCTACTACCCAAATGGGGTTGTTATATGGTGACCGACATCGGTGGAAGAGAGGAGACACCTATCGGGTATGGATACAACATTGAATATATTATAATGGGGTTCTCGTTCTCTGTACGGATAGTAGCAGTGGTATTGTATGGTAAAGCCTCATTTGGTTCTACAAAAGCGCCTCGGGTACTTCTATATCTTCATCATTTGTGAAATTTACGTCCGAACATTTAGGGAATTTGATTATTTCAGAGCCGTTGTTAGGCATGAGATCAAGTTTTTAGATCAAGTACAACGTGGAATTGTTTAAGTCAACTCCAATTATTCCATCAAATGTTGTAAGATTTGGTTGTTTTTGTATTAAATAAGTGCATCACACACATTTTGTTTATGGTGTTGTAATCATGGATTGATTTTACACGAAAAGGTTTATTTACAAAAATTATATTTTTTAATCCATTTAATGGTTTAATCTATATTTTTGAAATTATTTTACAGATGCTGAAACTTTAGGTTTAGTTAACACTTCCTTACATAATCTCAGTTGTCAGACAGTTTCCTCAAATGTACCTGTCATATCAACTTGCGAAGTAAAAGCTATAATTAAGGCACTTAAAACTAAGAAATCTTCTGGCACTGATAAAATTTTTAACCTGTGCATTAAAAATCTACCTATAAATTCAATTTCTTTTTTAACTCTTATATTTAATAATTGTTTTAAGTTTGGATATTTTCCTATTGTATGGAAAACTGCAAAAACCATCCCAATATCCAAGCCTGGAAAACCTCCTAACTCTCCAGAAAGTTATCGTCCCATTAGCTTGTTATCAAGTCTCTCAAAATACTAGAGCGTTTAATCAAAGTTAAACTTATTAATCATCTGGATGATAATAATATTTTACCCTTAGATCAATACGGGTGCAGGGAGTCTTTAAGCTGTATTCATCCACTTAATGAGGTGGTAAAATGTGTTAAACAAAGTTTTGCCAAAAAAAAATCTGTTGGCATGCTAACACTGCATGTGGAGGCCGCTTTTGACACCGTATGGCACAACGGTCTTATCCCCAAATTAAAAATATGCAGCATTCCCATGTAAATTCAAAAACGTATTCAAAATTTCTTGTCAGATAGAAAATTTTATGTATGTTTAAGCTGAATAAACTCCAAAATGAAATTGGCTTGAGCTGGAGTCCCCCAAGGTTCAGTGCTCGCTCCCACTCTTTTCAATGTTTATATGTATGACATACCGACATTCGTCAATAGTCGTACTTTCATGTTTGCAGATGACACGGCCTTACTCTGTACTGGCTCTTCTTCTGAATATATTACAACACTCTCTTAATGAAATATTTGACTTTTTAACTAAATGGAAAATTAAACTAAATGCCAACAAAACAAAAGCAATTTTTTTTAAACAAAAAAGCGTGCTATTAAATTCTTACCAAATTGTGATCTTGTAATTGACAATAATAATATTCCTTGGGAAAACTCTGTTAAGTACCTTGGTATACATCTTGATAAAAAGATTATCTTCAAGGAACATATTAATAAAACAGTTGACAAAATAAATAAGACCATTCGCATATTATAACTATTTATAAATGGGAACTCCAAGCTGTCCTTTAAAAATGAATTACTAATTTACAAACAAGTGGGTAGGGAACCACTATTCTTTTTATGGTTCTGAGATTTGGAGAAATTGTGCATATACTCATATTAAAAAATTGCAAACGACTCAAAATAAGATTTAAAAAATGATCCTCAATCTTCCCTTTTGTTTTTAAAACTTGTAAATTGCACGATAAAGGAAATATAAAACCGATGGATGTTATCATCAAACGAAACAAAAATAAATTTAATTTCAAATTAACGTCTATTATACAAGTTAACACGAGCAAGTCAGAGGGGTGCAACGACCCGCCGAAATGCCATCCAAGACCGGGTGCGCCAACAATAACATCGTCGACGCTGAGCCAGCCCAGTAATGCATTTCGCTTTAGCGAAAGCGATGTACAAGGGTCAGCGTACTGTAAGGCGGGCATGTGCGCACTGAGTGACCGTCGAAGTCGTGAAGCTCCGGACGGCACGAGGCGCTGATCAAGCGCTCTGCTGGGTCCGCTGCCCCCAACCGAAAACTTAGCGGCCTTAATAAATTTGATTTGTAGTTAGCTCGTAACGGACCAGAATAAAGAGCAGTTGGCTCTAATAAAATAATACAAACCTAATTTTAATTTACACAATCAAGTGCGAGCAGATCCTTCACTCACTAGCCCAAGTTAGTTTTACTGAAGTTTTGGCTCTTTAGTTGATAAGTTATTTATAATATAGTTCTAAGTTCATCTGCTCAAGGTTTTTTGTACCACTTTTTCCTTGCTTTAATATGTTTAATCAATAAATTGTAATATTAAATATAATTTAAATTTTTCAGTTGTAAAGATGCCTTAAAATCGAATCTCTGTAAACTACATTTAAGCTAGCTCTAAGCAAACTCATTAATTAAATATATTTTTTGTATATAGTCAAAAATTTAAATCCAAAATTTGTATTACACATTGCACTAGCCAACAATATAATAATCAATAAAAATATTATATGAATTCGACTACGATAAAATGAGTAGGTAAACCATTTTTAAAGGGGGTGCTGACGCGAGAAGTGGAGTAGATTCAAAATGATGACATAAAGTTTGTCGGACAACCTTGACATCCATTTGGCACACGGACGTGTGAAGCGGAGGGACTGTGGCAGACACATTTCTCTACCTTTTTAGGTTCAAGCGACAGTTAATTATTTTAATTATTTTACAGGCATTTCTAATATTTATTTTCGGTATGTTGGAAAGGTTAAAGGCTAAAGGCTAACCTAGATCCCTCGGCCCGAATACGACGAGTTTACGCTTGCAACCTGAACATCGGATGCCTCTCCCTTGGCCCAAGTATGACGTTTAGTCATATATTGAATTGCCGGGCAGGTAATAAATTGGTTACTGTTGACTTACGGTGGTTAAGCTGAAACATATAATAAACGCGTAGCCATGAAATAATCGGCATTCCTCTACTTATTGGCTAATATATATTTTTTTCGTATGCGCAATAATTTGGCTTCACATTTTTATGTTTCACCGAGTCCTACAGTTCTTGCTTTCTGTTGACACTGAAAACAATCGCATTTATTTTACACCTATGTATCTTAGCTCCTGTTTTCCTTGGTTCTGCTCGCTATGAATTGCAACGGCTAGCTCAGAGAGTTTGTTTTTTCGTCCCACCAAATTTGTGATTTGTGTGATTGGCTGATCAAAGAGAAGACAGAGTTTTAGATTCGAATAGCTTTATTGACAAACTTCTTCAACGATAGATTCCAACACTCTTCGCCGTCGGCTACGCGGCGTCTCTCCTTCGTCCTTCCCTTGTTCTGGACCGCTTACCCGTGCCGGCTCGAATGAGGCCTAGGATGTTATGGTGGGGAGGTGTATCGCCCGTTAGGTCAAGCTGTCGCTCTTCCCCGAACCACCTTTGCCGACCAATGACTCCACCGTCTCTTCTGACCGTGCCAGGTTTCTGTGTACTGCCTGATATCCTTCGTTGTCCTGCGGCGCCTTCGACAGCGGTCCAACTGGGCTCGACTGGGCTTAGGATGTTATGGTGGAAGGTGTCACGTCCGTGGGTAAATCCAACGCCCTTCCCCGAACCACCCTTGCCGACCACTGACTCCAATGACCCTTCTGACCGTACCAAGTTCTTCACTTGCAGGGATCGTCCTCCTGCGTCTTTCGCGTTCTCACTGACGCGTTCACTTGTCCCGGGGTATAGCTCCTCGCATATTCTCACTGACTGTCTGTCGCTCGGCCGCGTCAGAACTGCGCCTGTACTCTGGCCGATTATCCTCTTGCACGTATGACTTACGCGTGTTTAGCTGACAGCTCCGGGCTCCGCTTGCGTCGACCCTTTTATAGGCCGCGGGGATCCCGTTATTTCCCCTTTTGCGCACGTCCCGCTCGGGTAAAAGGTCCAACCCAGGTCCTGTTAGTTTACGGTGTGTTCTCTTTGTGCTCATCCAAAGTCCACACCGATACCTCCGTATCCTTGGTCGACTTGAGTCCAAGGTCCAGCGCGGTACCAAGGTCTCTCCGCTTTGCCGGGTTCCAAGGTCCATCATATCCCCTTTGACCTGGCTGCCGTTGACTACTCCTGTATTCCAGCATTCTTCGCTGCTGTTAGACAGCTCTCCTGCATCTGGATTTGTTGGGAGTTTTAAGACTCCTCACATCTCCCCCTTGCTTCGGAAGTTTTTGAAAAGATGGTGTTACCCCGTCGTTTTTGACTTGGCATCTCGAACATCCTCGCGCCCTTCTCCAGCCTCCTTCTGTTGTCCTGCACCTTCCTGATCTCGGTCTTGGCGTTTCAGTCTAGTAGACCCTGTCGTTTAGCGTCTTGATGTGGCATCTTAATCCTCCATATACACCGCTCCTGACTCCCCTCGTCGACCTGCGCGTTCTTGATCTCTGCCCGGCAGTCTCAGCCTAGTAGACCCTGTCGTTTAGCGTCTTGATTCGGCATCTTGATTCTTGCGCCCTTCTCCAGATTCCTTCATCTGATGCCGTCTGCTCCTCGTCACTAGCTCGTTTTGCCGGACCGCGTGCCGGGCCCCGCGTTACCCCACTCGCGGTCCCTTACGGCTGCCGCACCTTTTTTTTGATGTGAGCAGTGCAGTACCCTCTTACCCTCCCCTGACTCAATAGATTCACAATTGATTATCGTGCCAACATGTTTTTCTTCTGCTTTCAAAACTTTCACCTCTCCGCCTCGCTACACTTTGAAGCGGTATCACTCTATCTGTTTCAGCCCGATTTTTAGGATGGCTGACTGGGAACCTTTCACTTTCCAAACTCGTGGATATTTAACACCAGCCATGCCATGCGACCGTTCGGGTTTTTGGACCCACGAAAATCTTGTGGCATTTCTCTGAAGAGAGGAAGGCCAGCATAGCGCCGATTAGTATGTCACGAAAGATAGTACCGGATACAGCCGCTACTTGTCGCTCGGTGCTACTTCTCGTCAAGATCTTGTGGCAACCCATTCCTCTAGAGCGCTGCGGCCAAGAACTAAAATCTGTCAAGCCACGTCAAGCCAATTGAAAACAGTTTCTCGAGCGCTACCTCTTACTTGTTACACTGCCCGTCACGGAAACTATAAGCCCAAATATTCGACCGCTCTTGTTTTCTAAAAAGATACTTACGTCATAGCCATTTTCTACTGAGAAAGCAGTTTTCTTTCTGTAATTTTAAGCGAGAAATATCTGGTGACAACCAGATCTAAGGTTGTTCGCACTATAAACTTGTGCGTACACTTAATGAGTTCAATTCGAGTGTTTGAATCTAACTGACTCGCTACTGCGAGGGCTTCGCCTTTTATTCATTCTTACATAGGTTCTTATCATTTAATAATATGATGCAGCGCTTGCAAGACGCTGCAGTCTGCGTTTATAAATGCAGCTGAGTTTTATTCTTAAATCTATGTTTGAGGCCTATGACCGCGCTAATCACCTCCCGCGTGGTCAAATCTGACACTTCGGCAATAGGCCGCTGCAATCGTACTTATCTGTAGTTGCCACTTATGCTGTCTAGTGACATGTTTATTGCAGCCCATAAATAGAACATATTTATAGGTTGCCTACTTACTATGTCTAAACACATATTTAGACAAAGGTGGTAAAGTATTGTCACGTGCCAAAGCTTGTAGCATACCTAACTGCCACGCCAACACTTTTGAAAAATGTTTGGTTTTTGTATTCGTCTTATTGTTAGTCTCTATCGGTCTACAAAAACAAACAGCGCAAAACTATCACGCCCTCACTTTTAAAAAATATTTTACCTTTTGTACATTTAATTACATTTTTTACATTCTATCGCATTTCAGAAAAATGTTGAAATTTCTCGTACGGAATTCCACTAGCTGAGTAACGGGTATCTGAAAGTCGGAGGACTCAAAAATAGCGTTCTTTCTTGCTTTTAAATTAAGTTTTTTTTAATCTATTACCAATTTTTTTTGGTATTGCTCGTCAGTTTATCTACCACCCAAATGGGGTTGTTATATGGTGACCGACATCCGTCGAAGAGAGGAGACACCTATCGGGTATGGATACAAGATTGAATATAATGGGGTTCTCGTTCTCTGTACGGATAGTAGCAGTGGTATTGTATGGTAACGCCTCATTTGGTTCTACAAAAGTGCCTGTTCTAGCTATGCTTAGAAATTATTCTTAGTATCCTGGGGTACTTCTATATCTTCATCATTTGTGAAATTTACGTCCGAACATTTAAGGAATTTGATTATTTCAGAGCCGTTGTTAGGTATGAGATTTTTGTTTTTAGATCAAGTACAACGTGGAATTGTTTAATTCAAGTCCTATCAGCTGGGCCTTTTATTATATTCCCCATTCTACCGAGAGCTTGTTAATGCTTAGATCTACCCTCGTATTTTTCGTACGCCATATATGCGGAATGTGCTTCTAATATTGCTTTAAATTGTTCGTTGGTCATTGCCATACTGAAAAAGAACTTTGTTTCTAAGCTTTTAAGTTTCCTGAATTTAGTTCTTCTAACCCGTTATCAGACATATGTCTTAACACAAAGAACCAAGAATTTTTGCTTCGTTTTTATTATCGAATTTTTCTTTTGACTTTATAAGAACTTTCCTTTTTCTTTACAATCAAGATATTTTATTGTTAGCCTCTTCCAGGCAATGCTTTCTATCCAAAACTAAATGTTTCATAACTAATATTTTCATAAATAAAGATAGCTCTTGAGCGGCGAGTATCAGCCTTGTTTTTGATGCACAAAGACAAGAGCCCTGACAGCGACGTTTGTAGTCGTCAATAGCCAGCAGTTTTTGTTGACGTGTGCACCGGCCCGGTGGTAAATTCGATACTGTCCGCTCAACAAATTATTGCCAACTTATGTTCCTTTTGTATACTCGAAGTACATTTTTTAATTACACACTAGCCAACAATACAATAATCAATAAAAATATAATATGAATTCGACTACGATAAAATAAGTAGGTAAACCATTTTTAAATGTATGAAGTGAGAAGGGGAGGGACTGTGGCAGAAACATTGCTCTATCGTTTTACGATCAAGGGACAGCTAAGCTTGTGGGGGAAAGATGACTGACGAACGGTACGAATTTAATAATTTTACAGGCATTTCTAATATTTATTTTCGGTATGTTGGAGAGGTGAAAGGCTTACCAAGATCCCTCGGCCCGAATACGACGAGTTTACGCTGGAAACCTGAACATCGGATGCCTCTCCCTTGGCCCAAGTATGACGTTTAGTCATACATTGAATTCCCGGATAATAGTAAATAATTCGGATTGCGCTAAAATTGGCCCTCGCTGGTAGCGCTGTGTCGACCTGGGCTGCCCAATTACTTCCAACGGAGACTTCCTTGCTGATTACGGCTCCACGGCGTTCTGTAGGTCTGGAGATCTTCTTAAGGGCTGGAATCGATTTTTCGCGCGAAAACCTCATATTGACTTCGTACAATTTTTCTAAGACCTATGCTATGTGTTTGTTTTGATCGCTTTTTGTACAATTGATCGCTTCGTATGTGTTTGTTTTGATCGCTCTTGTTTTCTGAAAAGATAATTACGTCATAGCCGTTTTCTACTGAGAAAGCTATTTTCTTTCTCTCATTTTCAGCGAGAAATAATATATTTGGTGAAAATAAGATCTTAGGTGGTAAAGTATTGTCACGTGCATAAGTTTGTATCATTTGTGAAATTTACGTCCGAGCAATTAGGGAATTTGGTGATTTCAGTGCCGTTGTTAGTTATGACATTTTTGTTTTTAAGATCAGATACAACATGGAATTTTTTAAGTCAAGTCCAATTATTCTATCAAATGTAACATTTGGATTACCAATTTTTTTTGTCGCTTTCTGATCGTGCTTGAGTTCGGACGTGTGTCTTAACTTAAAAAGCTTGCCAGCTTAAAAATGTCACGGTCTCAAAATATTAAAAAACCAAACAAAGGCGATTTTGTTAATTATTTTCGCCCGTTACAAACCGTTGAGAATGAAGATGATACCAATGACACTATGGACCCTGAGGCGTCTATTAATATTACTGATGATGACCCTACTGAAAAAATGCCACCGATTACTGTGATCAAAAAGTCTTCTAAAGTCTTACATGACCTTCTTGCTGAAATGAATATAACTGATTATTGCTTCAAAACCATTTCCATTGGTATTAAGATTTTTTGTTGACTGCATTGACTTCAAAATTCTTGAGAAAATGACCAGAAACAATTAAAATTTGCTCTTATATATTATGTAGTGTACTTTGCTCACAAGAGTACAAATTTACAGTTATTGAGATATTAATTATACTAAGGTACGATGGGAGTACAAAGTAAAATCGCCAAATAAGCTAACCCCATGTCATAACTGTCAATTATTTGGTCATGTCTCTCTACAGTGTGCTGTCAAAACGTCATGTGCCCATTGCGAAAGCGATGTACAAGGGTCAGCGTACTGTAAGGCGGGCATGTGCGCACTGAGTGACCGTCGAAGGCGTGAAGCTCCGGACGGCACGAGGCGCTGATCAAGCGCTCTGCTGGGTCCGCTGCCTCCAACCGAAGACTTAGCGGCCTTAATAAATTTAATTTGTAGTTAGTTCGTAACGAACCAGAATAAAGAGCAGTTGCTTAAGTGTCGCAATAAAGTAAAATCCTTAATAAAAAGGCCTAGTAATCAAGGTCTCGTGATCGGATTTTCTTTAAAAACATTTCGGACTCACGCACTGGACATCAACAGTGAATAACAACAACTCTACACAGCAGCAGTGAAAACCGCTGCATACCAAAAACAAAATCCAAAGGACAAACAGATCAACCGGCCACCGTCTTCGCATTTTAATATTCCAATATAACATGTAAGTGAGATCTTTATTTTCAATTTATCTCTTTTAACGTCAAACGGACATGTGTGCCATTTTTTATTTTTTAATACACATTATGAATAAAGAAATAATACAAATAAAAAGAGTGATCGCAATTAAAAGTTCAGGTATAGTGAATTTCGTTTACAAATTTAAAAAAATAATGGTTAAAGTCTTTCCTAAAAAAAAAAATGTTTTCATACAAATTATAAAATAAAAAATCGAAAACGTATCACTGCCCCCGGATGTCCCCCTAATGACCTTTTATAAAGAGATTGAGAAAAAGCTAACTCTTATTATTAGTAGGACTTTGTTGTTTTATGACACAAATACTGCCGCTATTTTAAATAATAGATCTCGGCAGGACGCTTTGAACGCTTTTGTGATCGGGTTAAAAATATCAGTCCGACATGTAGTTTTCTCAGCTGCGCCCAAAGATTTGCCATCAGCATTAGCCGTGGCTCAGCGGAGTCCTGCAAGGATGGTTTGTTGCGAGCTTTAATAAAAATTTAGAAGAAAAATCTTACAATTCGGAAGGCCGTCGCCAGGGTAACCGTTTTCATTACACCACACAAGGTAATAACCACCACAACTCCCAGGGTGCTTTCCAGCGAAACCAAAACAATAATGCACCGGGCACTAGTAATCAAGCTTATAGCTCTCAGTTTTCTAAAAACCTAGGAAGTAAAGGCCAAACGCAACAGAGCAATGAATCAAATAATCCTCGAAAAGGCTATGCGCAAAATCTAAGACAGCTCACAGTCGTCAACGGTTGAACTATACGACTCAAGAGCAGTCAAATGACCAGGAGTATAGGGTAAAGTCATCCTACGAAACAGCGGAAGTCGAGGCAGATAACACATCCGATTCCGAAGCATGTAATTTTTTAGGGGAACGTCCCTGCTCCCGTACATAATTCGGGCCGGGAATTAGGTTACTGTTGGATACAGGATCCGAATATCAGAATTAAAACACCACAAACCGGTGGAAACACCATTTGAAGTCACGTTAATCCATGGCCATACAAAAATAGAACGAAAGTGTCTGATCCATCTATTCAATGTTAAGTCATACTTCTTCTTGTTAAACAACCTGAACGGATATGACGGAATTGTTGGACTGGATGTGCTAAAAAGGGTCAATGCAAAAATTGATCTAACAAAAATATCATCGAGCATGATCATGGTTCAGAGCAAATTTTTTACTCAAAATGCAGAAATGTAAACATTATTAACATCGATGACGTGGACGTGCCAAACGCCGTCAACGAAGCTGTCAAAAAGATGATCAAAAACAAATCAAAAGCCTTTGCGGACCCAAGCGAGTCCCTCCCCTTTAATATAAAAACGGTCGCCACGATCCGCACTGACGGGGAAACCATATATTCAAAACTTTACCCATATCCGATGGGTGTAGCCGATTCCGTCAATACGGAGGTTAATCAACTTCTAGCAGACGGAATAATAAGGCCATCCCGCTTGCCTTACAATAACTCAATTTGGGTTGTTGATAAGAAGGGTTTTGACGAAGAAGGTCATAGGAAGAAACGACTCGTTATTGACTTCAGGAAACTGAATCAGAAAACAATCGATGACAAGTATCCTATACCATCCATATCGAACATACTGTCGAACATTGGAAAAGCTCAGTACTTCACGACTCTTGATCTGAAGGCGGGCTTCCATCAAATTGAACTCGCGGAGCGCGATCGAGAAAAGACAGCTTTTTCGGTCAACAACGGGAAGTATGAATTCTGCAGGCTTCCGTTTGGTTTAAAAAATGCCCCCAGTATTTTCCAACGGGCCATAGATGACTTTCTGAGGGAACACGTCGGTAAAACTTGCTATGTCTACGTCGATGACGTAATCATTTTCTCCCAAACAATGGAGAGTCATGTCAATGATATAAACGCGTTCCTAAAAACTTTGTGCGATGCAGGCATAAGAGTGTTTGTAGAAAAATCTAAGTTCTTTAAAGAGAACGTAGAATATTTGGGATTCACAGTGTCCCGAGGAGGAATTAGAACTTCACCTGAGAAGGTTAAGGCTATGAAAGAGTTTCAACCTCCATCCACATTGTTCAGTCTCAGGTCATTTTTGGGATTGGCCAGTTATTATAGATGTTTCATAAAGGGGTTTGCTAGCATCGCAAGACCTCTGACAAATATTCTGAAAGGTGACAACGGAAAAATTGGTGCAAACCACTCAAAGAAAGTCAAACTTGAAACGACCAACGAGCAGCGAAAATCATTCGAAAAATTAAGAAACATCCTGGAGTCTGAGGATGTCATGTTGGCATACCAAGATATCACTTAGCCATTTGACTTGACCACTGACGCCTCTGGAAGCGGCCTTTGGGCTGTTCTTTCACAAAAAGGTCGTTCAATCCCCATGATTTCTCGCACGTTACGCGGAACCGAGATTTCAATTGCAACAAATGAACGAGAACTACTAGCAATAGTATGGGCACTTCAAAATCTCAGAAATTATTTATATGGCGCAAAGAAGTTAAACATCTTCACCGACCATCAACCACTGACCAGTTCAATGTCAGATAAAAATCCGAGTCCCAGGTTGAAAAGGTGGAAAGCGTTTGTTGACGAACATAACGCACAAGTGTTCTACAAGCCGGGAAAAGAAAACCATGTAGCCGACGCTTTGTAAAATGCAAAACATAAATGCATTAGATAATGATGCACACTCCGACATCGCTACTATCCACAGCGAGGAGTCGTTGACCTACACTGTAGAGTCAACAATAAAACCGGTAAACTATTTCAGGAACCAAATAGTGATCGAACAGGAAGATTTCCCGTCTATAAAGTTAATCATCCTTTTTAAATCAAAAACGCGTCACATTGTGCGATTTACAGACCGCACAACATTGCTTCGCTCACTAAAAGATTTAGTAAAAATTGATGTCGTCAATGCAATCCACTGCGAGCTACCTATACTCGCCTTCATTCAGCACGATTTAATCGTCGCTTTTCCCTCAAAGACATTTAGACATTGTAAGAGCTTGTTCATTGATATAACAAACAGTACCGAACAAAGGGAAATTATGACCACGGAACACAATAGAGCCCATAGAGCAGGACAGGCAAACGTAAAACAGGTCCTTCGTGACTACTTTTTCCCCAAAATGGGTCAACTAGCGGCAGAAAACACCGCAAACTGCAGAACGTGTTCCAAAGCAAAATACAATCGTCACCCAGTGCAACAAACCATAGCGGAAACACCAATTCCCGGTTATACTGGAGAAATTATTCACATAGATATATTTTCTAACTTGTATCGACAAGTTTTCAAAATTTGCTATAGTCCAACCAATCGATTCAAGAGCAATCGTAGATATCAAAACTCCTATACTACAACTAAGTAATCTGTTCCCCAAAATAAAAACAGTTTACTGCGACAATGAAAGGTCTGTCAACTCACAAACCTACGATCCATCCTAGAAAATAGGTATAGTAAACAGGTCTCAAATGCGCCCTCGTTGCACAGCACATCTAATGGCCAAACTGAGAGATTTCAGAGCACCCTAGCGGAAATCGCACGGTGCATCAAGATAGACAAAAATATATCTGATGCGACCGACCTTATTCTATTCGCAACAATAGAATATTACAGAACTGTCCATTCGGTTACAAAAAAAAACCTCACGAAATAGTTCACGCTATTCCACCAGATCTTGCGGGCACAATAAGAGACAAGATCAAAGAACACCGAAACTTATCTCTGGTATAATTGCCCATTGCAACACCCAGCCTGGACACTTAGACCTGGTCACCATAATCGACGAATGCTCATCACCAACGATATAACCATAAATATCTCCGACGGAAAGGGAATAAGCCAGATAATATCACGAACTTACCTGGTATCGTATACCAACAAATTTAAAATGAACGGCACCTTTTACGTCAATAATATCGGAACATCAAAGAAGAAAACCGCAGTTTCAGCCATGGCTCAAGTAAACGTTCTGAGGCATCTAGAGCGCCTAAATCTGCGTTAAAAATCTGCAACACATCAACCACCTTCAATCCCGAATGCCATCAGGCAACACCTAGATTTTTTGCTCTGTCTCCTCCACAGCTTCAATAACCCTGGTCATCATCCTTCTTGTTTACCGTCTGAAAGCCAAACGTCAAGAATCCGGGGACGACTTCATCTGAAGACAGGGAGGAGTTAACACGAGCAAGTCAGAGGGGTGCAACGAAATGCCATCCAAGACCGGGTGCGCCAACAATAACATCGTCGACGCTGAGGCAGCCCAGTAATGCATTTCGCTTTAGCGAAAGCGATGTACAAGGGTCAGCGTACTGTAAGGCGGGCATGTGCGCACTGAGTGACCGTCGAAGGCGTGAAGCTCCGGACGGCACGAGGCGCTGATCAAGCGCTCTGCTGGGTCCGCTGCCTCCAACCGAAGACTTTGCGGCCTTAATAAATTTGTTTTGCAATAACTTCGTAACGGACCAGAATAAAGAGCAGTTGGCTCTAATAAAATAATACAAACCTAATTTGTTTAATTTACACAATCAAGTGCGAGCAGATCCTTCACTCACTAGCCCAAGTTAGTTTTACTGAAGTTTTGGCTCTTAAGTTAATAAGTTAGTTATAATATATCCCTATATAATATATATATATAAGATCCCTCAACCCGAATACGACGAGCTTAACCTGAACATCGGATGCCACACCCTTGGCCCAAGTCCCTATCCAGGGCCTAACAGAATTGGCGGCCAACGATAGGACTTTTCGTTTTCATTAAGAAATAGGGTTCAACGATCTAGATTCCTGTAGTGTGAGTTAAGTTGACCTAAACAATCATACCATTTATCTTAAAATGCCGTAATTACTTTGTCTATTTATATAACATTGGCCTTAAGTTGTATAAGTGCACACTTATTAATTCTTTTATTATATATCTAAGCTTTATAAAATAACATAACATAAAGTCCCCGACTTCTGAAACAGAGAACTCGCGTAAATGTTTCTTAAATAGGGGTATGACTTTGAGTAGGCTTTTTTTATCATCATATCATATAAATCGTATCATAAATCATCGTATCATATAAAACGTCTTAAAAAATTCCTTAAGAAAGAAACTCCAGTACCTAAAAGAATGGGGCTAAAGAGAAGGTGTTATAGCAACCATCCACCGGGGAGTCAACCGATCACGGACGCAAGAAGAGAGCCGTGCACCTCGAAGTGCGAGGCCGGGAGACACCCCTCGACTATATGAGGCACTTATTCGAGAAAGACTCGAAAACTTGGAAAACCAGTCATGGAAAATAGGACACCTAATAGACCAGATTGTTACCACAATTGATGAAGCAGCTGGAGGGGTAGACCTACCACTAGGACCTAGGAAGAAGGTGGCTGAGTAACAAGCCGCACAGACCTTTACGGAGCAACCAAGACTGGAACCACCACCTGGACCATCTAGAAACCCTACGGATAGCTTTCTAAGGCATCAAAACATACCGACACCAGAGCAAGTGTCGCAAGAGTGCTTTAATAGCCAGATTCATCAGAGCAGGTACCTTAACAATATGTTGCCGCTGAGACCAGTCATTAATTTCCAAGATTTTGACTACTATTTGCTCACCAGGGATATGAATCGGGATTTTACAAATGGGCGGCTTACTGTTGACGTCCCCAATCAGATCTCTGCAAGAGCATAAAATGAAGGGCTCAGAGTGGACCGATGATTGGAAAACCATAGAAAGCCGATGCAAAGTAGACCCGTAAATGAAATCCAACGCCCAGACATGCAAGGAAGTATTCCCGATGGTGTCCTTGTAGAAGAATTCTAACGCAAGCCAAGAGACATCCGTGAATCCAACAGAACAGCGCCAGGGTGCAGAAACTCATTGTATTATATGGCTTGCTATGTGTGTGGATACTGAGTGGTTACCGCCAACACCTTGATATCAAGAATCCATGCATGTTCCTGTCGTTTCTCCGAAAAGCCGGGGAAATCAGGCGGACCGGGAACTCGTCATACCCAAAAATGTCTTTAAGCCCAAGCAGACTTTCCCACACCACAAGACTCTAGAACAACAAGTGCAGGATATGCATTGGCAATTGGAGCGAGACCGCAAGATACAGATGCTATACAGAACATCGGCGGCTTGAACAGAAAGCCGTGGACACAGTGGTTAGCATGACAACATGAGAACCGTTTCTTTTCCCAAACTAAAGCTGATGGAGTAGAAATAATAGCATTACTGGATACAGGTGCTAGCGCGAATTGTATTGGTAAAGGAGCAAAAGCATTCTTGAAAAACAGATCACAGCCGTTAACAAAACTAGGTGAAAAGTGTGTACGCATCGCCAGCGGCAGTGAAACCCGAATAATGGGCAGGCGAAACCTAATGCTTGGATTTCCTAATCGTGCCCGGTCTAATGCAACGATTCTATTTTGAAATTCATTGGTAAAGGAGTGCACGAGTGTTCGGCTCTATAAACTCAATGGATTTAAGTGAAAACTTTGACATGGTTGACACCCATATGCCCACAACCGCCTCACATCAGCTCACAGCAAAACAATATCTGGAACTGAGGCCAGTTATCGCAACATTTTCATCGTATGATGTTAGGCATGGTGCAGAAAAGCACCAAAAATCGTCTTTGTCTCGCTGAAACATTAATTCCCGAACCATTAAAGATGCATATCCTTTGCCACATATTGAGGGTATACTAGGTCGACTACAGGAAACCTATTATATTTCTGCAATCGTCTTAAAGGATGCATTTCGGAAAATACCACTGGAACCCAAAAGAGAGAAGATGGCGTTGAAAGTACCCGGCAGACCGTTAAATCAGTTTACCGTCATGCCGTTTGGCTTGTGCAACGCCGCACAAAGAATGTGCCGACTAATGGATAAAGTTATTCCGGCAGCGCTACGCGACCATGTATTCCTGTATGACATTCACATATACCTAAAACTACCTTCTCCCAGTCCCCAGAATACCTTAAACTGATATAGGCCGTCAAATTTTACGCCGATAAATGCCCGGATACTTAAACATCAGAAGGGTACGTTTACAAACGAATGGTTTTTCGCCATATTGACGATATCAACGACGACAGAGCTTGGAAGCTCTAGGTACCCGCCGAACTACAATCTGAACTATTTTGGAGAGCATACCATACCATGACTGCAGGTGATCGGGACTTACACAAATCCTTGGCAAAACTACGGCAGTTTTATTACTGGCCAGGAATGTTGTTGAATGTGCATAAGATAGTGAAGGAGTGAAGTATGCAAGGTCAGCAGAATCACCCAAAAAAATAATCGCCCACCCATGAGAGAACAACGAGCAACTGAACTAGCCAGGCAAAGACTCTTCATAGACTTCATGGGACGTTATCCACTGACCAAAGTCGGGAATACAGTTATTTTTGTATGTCTCGATCATTTTTCAAAATTCGTTTGGTTACAGACAGTTGCAACAGGGATACAAAAATTCCTTGAAGCTAACATTTTCCACCAGTATGGTGTACCAGAATACATACATTCTGATAACGGAAATGGCATTCAACATGTAATAACCAGGCTCTTTTCCCCACATCAGTTCTGCAAATTCTGCAGGCTACAATTGCAACTAATCAACGAAGTTGGGACTCACAACTCAGCCGAATGTACTCTTCGCAGTGGCCTACACGGAATGGACCCTCCTACGCAATGCTTGGAATGCGGATGATTACCCACGGCTCTCGCGGTTAGGAGGCATACAATCCTTAGACCGTGAGTTAGCTAACGGGCTCACGAGACTTGTATGTAACCTAAGAACCTGAAGACGGACTGCTGAGCACGGTTACCAGAAGTCCAACTCAATGCAAAGCAAAAACCCGCGATAAAGAATGCGAAAACAATCATAGAAGTCATCAAGCAGGCTGCAAACCAAAAAAATCCGACTGCTGCTCCAAGAAGGAAATTCCAGAATGAGCTCCACGCTAGAGTGCATTACGGGAGTACAGCAGAGTGTCTAGCAAGGAGACGAAAAAGCCCAGGAGCACTACATCCGAATGCTAGAACTGAAGATGGAAGGACAATACCGACAGACGCAACATCCGTCCCTTACGCTAGGAGATACGACAAGGAGGACTCGAAACAGTTATTCCGATACCAGGAACTACTGAACCGGCTCCGGAACTCGCTCTCAACCAGAAGAGGGATGCGTACCGTTGACAGGTGCGATTCAGCACTGGTATTAATTTGTCGGGAGGAACACTTCCTGCTACTCCAGACAGGCCGGTCGTAATCCTTCAGTAAAAACCAGAATGCAAAACAAACAAAAAAACACGGAATTCTCCGTGTACCTGCCTCCCACGGAATTTTGCAGCTGTGAGTGTTACCCGGTAACGGTGCTTCCCGCTCTCGCGCTCCAACGGGGCTGCGTTAGTGTAGAGTGACTGCTTGTTCGATACCCCGTATCGTCTTCACCCCTTCATCACCAAAGGGGGTTCCGCTACGGGTATTCGCACTCGCTGCCCCCTGGCCCGCCGACGCCAGCGCTTCCCGGCTTCAAGCCGCTAATGTGAGCCGTTTTTACCTTCTTGGTCGCCGCGTGCTCCAGTACGCAGATAACTGGTGAAGTGAACTTCTTTATCCTAAACGGCCCGTCGAATCTTGGCGCCAGCTTCGCTGCAAAGTCTTCGCCTGCCTTCGAAAGGTGGTGTTCCTTGGCCCACACTGTATCCCCGACCTTGGGTTTCCACGGCCGTCTCCGGAGCTATAGTGCCGCGCCTAGTCCTACGCTGCCTTCTCCATGTTCCTCCGTACTAACTCGAAGATCTCCTTCAGCTTTTCTGCGTTCTCTGCGGGCGTCTGTGTACACCTGCCTGTCCCAATTGTCTGCTCGTCAAACAACGCGTTCGGCAGCCTTGGCTCCCTTCCTTGCGTGATGAATGCTGGCGAGTATCCAGTGGACTCCGCCACGCTCGTGTTTACTGCCAGCTGCAGATCCGGCCAGTTCTCGTCCCACCTCCTCTGATCGGCCCCCGTGAACTGCGCGATCATTGTTTTGACAGTCCTGTTGGTCCTTTCCGTGGGATTTTCTTGCGGGGTATATGGAGCCGTGAGGTGGTGTCGCACCCCCAGCTCCACCAGGAACCTCTTCAATGCCCTACTGGTGAACCGGACTCCATTGTTCGTTATCATGACCTTGGGCACCCCGTATCTGGCCACAGATACTATTCGCTCGCGAACAGCCTTTCGTAGCGTCTCTGTGGTTTCCCTCCGCATCGGGACGATCTCGGTCCACTTAGAAAACTTGTCCACCAGGACCAACGGCATTGAATTCCCGTGCTTCGACCGCAGCAAAGGTCCTACGAAATCCGCACACACGGTTGCCCATGGTTCCACTGGCACCTCTGGCATTCCTGGCCAGTGGTACCGGGCTGCCACCCTCGCAATCGTCTTCCGACTACCTAGGTGACCTGCCGTTGGCATGTCGTGGTTCTCGGCGATGACGCGCTGCCTATCCTGGGAGGGCACACACAGCTTCCATGACGCCACATCCTCGTTCCCTGCTCGATGCGGGATGTGGCGGTATAGCCGGCCGGCCTACTCCAGATAGTCTGGGAATTTTTGTGGCTCCTGCTCACTTTCCGTCGCATCCCTTCCGTCCACCTGCATCCCTGCTGCTCGTCTGGGTGTCCTTCGTCCTCCGTCCTCATCCTGCGGCACGTTTCCTGAAGAGGTTGCCTCGATAGGCCATCCGCAACGACGTTCAGCTGTCCCTTCCTATACGAATTTTCGAAGTCGTATTGTTGAAGCTCCAGTGCCCACCTTGCTATTCTTCCGGACAAGCTCTCGATGCTATTTAGCCATTTCAAGGCCATGTGGTCCGTTATCACCTTGAAGTGGTATCCCTCCAGGTACGATCTTAACTTGCTGACAGCCCACAATATAGCTAAACATTCCTTTTCCGTCGCGGAATAATTCCTTTCCGCTCCGTTCAGCGTCCTACTGGAGTAGGATATCATCCGCTCGCCTTGATCGGAATGTTGTGTGAGGATTGCGCCAAGCCCTTAGTCGCTGGCGTCTGTCTACAGCACGAACGTCCTGGAGAAATCCGCCTGCTTTTGACGGCCTCAAACGCTTTTTGGTGAGCGTCCGTTTACTCCCACCTAGCCTGCTTCTTGAGGAGGGCATTCAGTGGCTGTACTAGCGTCGCAAAGTCGGGTACAAAACGTCTGTACCATGACGCCACTCTCAGGTACTGCTTCAGCTCTTTCACGTTTCCTGGCGGCTTCAGCTGCGCTATCGCCGCTACCTTTTCCGGGTCCGTTCCGATACCCTGATCCGTCACGTGGTGGCCCAAGTATTGCAGTTCCTTCCTGAAGAATTTGCACTTATCCGCATTCACCTTCAGGTTCGCCGTCCGCAGCCTGCGGAAAACCTCCTTCAAGTTGCGCACATGCTCTTGCAGTGTCCGTCCTGATATGCAAAAGCGTGCGGCATATTCTCGGGTCCTATCACCTGGTCCAACGCCCGCTGGAACGTTGCCGACGCGGAGTGCAGTCCGAATGGGATTTATTTTCTCTGAAACAGGCCCTTTCCCGGCACCGTAAATGCCGTATACTGCCGGCTTTCCGCTTCCAACGGAATCTGCCAGTATCCGTCCTTTAAGTCCAGGCTGGTTATGTATTTCGCCTCCCTTAACTGGTCCAGAATGTAGTTAATCATTGGCATTGGATACGCGTCCTTCACGGACCTCGCGTTTATCTGGCGAAAATCCACACACAACCTCCATTGACCCGTCTTCTTCTTCACCATCACTATTGGTGAGCTGTATGGGCTCCTCGACGACTCGATGCATTATTTTTGCAGCAATTCGTCAACCTTGGCGTTGATGGGTTCTTCGGGTAGTAACGCTGCTTGACCGGTTGATCGTCCTTCATCGTTATTTTGTGTACCGCTGTTGACGTCCCTTCCACTTTCGCTAGATTGGCCAACTCCGATCTTAGGAAGTCGCCAACATCCTCCTCCGCGAACTCCGACGCCCTCTCCACAATCGCTACTGACAGTCTTTCGAGCGGGCAGCTTTGGACCGCCGAACCCACTGGTCCCACTCAGTCCCGCGCACTCCATCCTTGCTCCCACTCTCGTTAGGAAGTCCCATCCCAGCACTAGAGCGTCGATTATGTTGTGGAGGATAAGCAGCTGCATCCGTACGGTCCTCTCTCCGAGTCCTATATCCAACTCGATCATGGATGTGACCTCCTCATACCGTCCATCCGCCATTCGCACTTCTCTCCCGCCGCCTGCAACCTGTCCGCCAGCTCTTCGCTAATGAAACTAGCCGTGGCTCCGGTGTCCATCGTGGCCTTAACTTCCACTCCGTCTATGAGCACTGTGGCGGTCAGTTGCCTTTCCTCCGCCTTCAGCTTGCCCATTAATTTCGAGCGGCGGCACCTTGCGAACCCAGGTTGCCCCTCTGTGGCTGGGGTCGCATGGCGTTTCCCGATCTCGAACAGCACTCCACGGTCCTTGGGCCAATCCTCCCGCAGACCCAGCAAAAACTGATCCGACAGTTCCTGCACTCCCGCGTCCAGTGAGCCTGGCTTCCGCATCTATGACATGCTTGTGCCGGGCTTAATACAAACCCCCGCCGCACCGAGTCCGGCCCTTGCTTGATAATGGTGTGCCCCACCGGGCCCGTGGTGTCCTCTTGGTACCTCCTGCACACCGCGTTCTGCTCTCCTCTTGGGAAATCACGCTGGTGACGGGCCCTATGGGTCCGCTCCACCTCGAACCGTTCTCTTTGGGTGTCCAACTATTCGAATTCATCGGCCAGGGCCATCAGAGCGTCCAGGTCCCGGCACCCGTACGGCCGAACAAACATGCGCAGGGCTGGGGTGCTATTCTCCCTTATTCGCTCCAGTGTCTCTCTCCGCGACAGCCCCAAGGTCTCATGAGCGTCTGCATGTCCACCATGTAGTCCTTAAAACCTTCGCCATGTCGCTGATTCCTCTGCCTGACCTGGTCCGCCAGCTTCGTCATGAAGCCTCTGGGCAGGAAGAATTCCTGGAAGCTCTGGATGAACTCTGCCCATGTCTCCCAGAACCTGTTGTTGGCAATGAACCACTTTAAGGCCCTGCCCTTTAGCAGCTCTGGCATCGCTCGTGGGATCTGGTTGATGTCCAGCCCATACGTCATTGCTGACCACTCCACCTGCTCCAGGAATTCCAGCGGCTTTTCGTGCCCGTCGTATCGGAAACTCCATTCTCGCACCTGTTTCGCCACCTTTGCGTAATCTTGCGAAGTCGCTCTTGTTGTATCCCGACTATGGCCTCCCGACTCTCTCTCCTTGAACGGCTGCCTTCCCGCCGTCCGTGCTCCACCTCCTGCCTTTCGGATCTGCCTCTGCTGGCCTCCATCATGCTGGTGAAGCTGAGGCTCCTCACCAGGCCTTCAGCGCAATTGAGTTTTACCTCTACGGCCGGTCTCTTTCCGTACTCCTTCTGTAACGCCTCCAGTATAGCGACCGTTTCAGGCTCGTCCACCGTCCGTTCGATGAACTCGGATAGCGACTTCCGCATCTCCTCGACCAAACCCTCCAGCTTGATCCCTAGCGCGCTCGCTATGGCTGGAAAGTCATCCTTCTTCAGGTTGTACAGCCACGACTTCCCCATCTTTTCTCTGTTCTTTTGGCCTTGACAATAACGTTGGGTGCCAGATGTAACGAACTGTTTTTCTTCAGTTTTGCACGCTACGAATTGCAACGGCTAGCTCAGAGAGTTTGTGTGTTCGTCCCACCAAATTTATGTTTTGTGTGATTGCCCGACCAAAGAGAAGACAGAGTTTTAAGCTGGATTACTGCAGTCCTCGCCGTCGGCTGCGCGGTCCACTTACCTGTGCCGGCTCTAATGGGGCTTAGGCGGGGAGGTGTATCGTCCGTGAATTCGGACCACCTCGACCGACCAATGACTCCACTGACCCTCCTGATCGCGCCTTATTCCACTTGCAGGGACCGTCCTCCTGCGTCTCTCGCGTTCTTCCCGGCCTTTCACTTGTCCGAATCTCCGTTTGACTGTCTCCGTGTACGTACGGCTCTTCGCGTGGTTGAATTGACTGTGTGCTTGTACTCGTGTACCCGCAGCTCTTCGCGAGATTGAATTGACTCTCCGTGCTTGTACTCGTCACCTGCGGCCCTTCGCGTCATTGACTTGACTGTGTGCTTGTACTCGTCACCTGCGGCTCTTCTCGTGATTGAATTGACTGCCCGGCGCTGCGCTTGTGCAGTCCCCTTTATAGGCCGGGGAAATCCTGTTATTTCCCCTTTTTGCACACGGCCCGCTCGGTACAAGGTCCAAACCAGGTCCCGTTAGTTCACGGTGCGTCCTCTTTGTGCTTGACCAAAGTCCGCACCGTTACCGTTCGACCTCTGTTCCCTTGGCCGGCTGGAGTCCAAGGTCCAGCGCGGTACCGTTTCCCGTTCGACCTGGTTGCCCTTGACTCCTTCTGCATCCTAGCCTTCTTCTCTGTTGCTAGGCCGCTCCCCTGCACCTCGATTCGTGTGGAGTTTTAAGACTCCTCACAGAATTTTTGATAATTTCCAAGTTAAAATAATATTTGGCTCTATATAAATTACTCCAGGATTATTATGGATTTTAGAATATCTACACTCTGCTGGTGATTGATTTAGTATGCCTGTAATACACTTATTATATATTGGTTCTCTGGAGTATTGTTTATAAACTTGATTATTTTGAATGTAAAATTTATCATTATCATCTTCTATTAGTATTCTGTTATCTTTGTCCGGGTATGGTATAATATTTAAAAGTGCTGTTTTAATGATATTTGTAGGAATATGAGAAATAATTTGAATCCGATTTCAACCAGGTCGAAGTTTTAATGTTCAACAATTTTTCAGAATTTACATGTGATCGTGTTTCAATAATTTGGGGTTAAAAATTCCTAGTCTTGTAAGTTGCATACCAGTTCCGTGAAATGTTGCAAATTGAATATTACAAATTCTAGTCTTTGATCACCTTCATAAATTGCGCTTAAATGATTTATTACTTCAATACCTCCATTGACTGATTTTATTACATCGCTTCATTCATTAGTTTGAATTGAGTTTTGGGAAAAATTATTGATATTTCGTTCAACTTCTTCTTTATCATTCTCATTTAACGTGCCAAAAAGATATTTATATGCGGTACCCATAATATTAATTAAACCAAGCTTACTGCGTTTTATTATTCTTATTCCATTCATTTCCCTATATAATTTTTAATTGATTAATTGATTTGATTTCAGCTTGTTTAATGAAATCGTTAAAAGTTTTTTCAGTTTTTGTTAAATTTACGGACAGATAGTGATATTCATAGTTAATAGGTATATTAATTGAGCCCGTGTTAAATATTAGATATCCATTCTTAGCTGGTATTGGGTTCACTTCTAGGTGTTTACCACGGACGATTCGGAAAACAAATATTATGAAGGTATATTGTGTTTAGCTGTTTATTTTGGTTCCATTTGTCTATATTTAG
Source organism: Drosophila erecta (assembly GCF_003286155.1). Taxonomy (NCBI): domain Eukaryota; kingdom Metazoa; phylum Arthropoda; class Insecta; order Diptera; family Drosophilidae; genus Drosophila; species Drosophila erecta. The sequence continues at coordinate 1,028,249 of NW_020825214.1, read as the reverse complement.
TATATTAGCTGGTGTTTTACCAGTTGTACTCGTATTATGTTTAGTTTTATGATTATAGACATAGAGTATAGTTTCAAATTTTGTTCCTTTCATTTCACTTTTTAATAAAGATTATTAAATAAATAAATAATTACACAAACATACAATTATATAACAGAATTTCGATATTAATTTAGCACTGGCACATTAAATAAATAACAAAATAAATAAATTAAATAAATAAATAAATATGATCAATAAATAACTTTTTAAATAGATAAATAAACTTTTTAACTAAATATGTAAATGTGCTAATGTATTAATAATGTATTTGTTAAATACTAAATAAATATTGCCGCATCAATTTTCTTGGCTTGGTTTTGCTGCGGGATTAGGTTTAGCCTTCGAGGTTGGGATCGGCGTGGGTATCCGGATCAAAAAAAAAATTACGAGTTCAGAAAGGAACCATCCCGGCTATACAAGAGGCTAACCCGGGTCCCCTGGAAGGCGGTTCTGCCCTTCTGAAACCCAGTTAAATCTTCTTATTCCTATTTGTAGGTTTCATTCGGAACGGACTCTCTGGCGGATTCATGGCGATCACCTTGCCTTATATATGGGCTCGGTTCTGCCGGTTCCCTTTCCTGCTTTTCATTCCTCTCCCTCTCCCATAGGTTGAAAACCGACTCCAAGGCGTGGATGCACTCCACGCCTTTATTTTACCCCTCCCGATCGCACGTACCATCCACACTTCCCCTTTTCTTTGGGGTGTGGACGGTAGGGGCGCTATGGTCGCCTTCCCCCTTTTCCTCACCTCGGGGGATTGCCAAGCTTGCCTACTGGGTCAGATTTCGGCTCTGCCAACCCACATTTGGTGCGCATTCCGGGCGATATTTTTTTCGCCCGCGGCTATCGATCACCGTCATTTAACACCAAAACGTAAACAAACAATAGTAAACACCTGACGAAAAACCGTGGACACGCTCCGCTGTGTTCAACCGGCGACCGGCCCTTGCACTACAGCTCCGGGCGTACCCCAACGTAGGCCATTCCCACGTTACCTATTCTATTCTGTCCCTATTTTCAGCGTGTTATTCTTCACTTACAAGTTCCGCAAGTCTTACGCGTGGTAGATGCCAATAGGTTTCCGCGCCAGGTCCTCCAACTCGAACATGTTGGCCTCCTGACTCGGCATCTCGCGAATTTCCGGGTGAATTTGTCGTTGGACATCTTCCCAAAATCGCTCAGGGTGAAGTTTCGCCGGAATACTTCTTGGCCCGGTTTTACGTGGAATGCACGGCCGTGCTTGTTATACTGCCGGCTGCTCCGCTCGTATGCCTGATGCAGATGTTGACTGATGCGTTCTCGGACGAGGTTCCTTTTGTCCAGGGAGTTTAAGGTGGCTACCTCGTGATCCGTCATTGACCGCAGTTTCCTGGCCAATTAGTAGCCGCTGCCGTGGAGGTACATCTGCTGCCCGAATACCGCGAAGAAAGGCGTCAAGCCTTTCGCTTCGTGTATCGCGACTTCGATCTCCGGCACATATCAGTCTCAGTCTCGGTAGTCCTGCTACAAATACGTCCGAATCGCGTCGAGTACCGTCCGGTTGACCTCCTCGGCAGCCTTGCTTTGCGTTACGCCTCCATCATCTCCTGAAAGGCTTTAGCGGTAAACTGTTTTCCATTGTCTGAGTGGATTACTTCCGGCACACAAAACTTGAAAAATACCTCTTGCTCCAGAAACTCGACGACGTTGGGCGAGGTGGCTTCTTTAATGGAATTCAGGAAGGTAAACTTGGAGAAATGGTCCACGACCACAAATATCCAGGCCTTCCTTCGCTTAGATCGCGGGTATTTTCCCAGAATATCAATATAGAGTTTCTGGAATGGTCTCTCCGTTTCCACTTCTTGCCCTATCCCGACCAGGGTTCGATAACTCGGTGCCTTCGACTGCTTGCATTTAATGCAGCGCCCCACGAAGTCTCGGTCTTGGGTCGTCATACCCCGACCAGTAGTATACCGCTGGAGTCGCTGCAGTGTCTTTTTTACGCCTCCGTGTCCTGCCGTCGGTTCGTCGTTGGTAGTCGTGATCAACCCGGCTGTTACGATAGATTCAAAGAACTAGTTCGGCCAAGCGTTTCTTACACTAGGGAAGCCCAATCGATAGTAAATCGATACCTCTGATCGATATCAGAGAACCTACGATAGCACATGGAAAGGCAGTTGCGCGGTGAATCTAGCTTTCTTTTCTGATTTGGCACGAGTAGTGACCGGACTAAAAGTAAGAGTTGTAACACGATAAGATCATAACCTAAACATTGTAACCCACAGGATGAATGAAGCGCCTAAACAATGAAAGCACAGCGCCTGCAGGCGGAGCTTAGCTTGTTGGAAGAAGATGATAACATTTTACAACTAAGACAGCAAGTGCTACAGGGACGGAAGGAGCTACTTTCGAGGACTGGAGCACGACGGGTTGATTTCAGTTGGGAAGAACAGATGCCTGAGGCATCCTGAACACAAGCGGCACAGAAGCCCCTAGCGACTGGTACCACCCCACAGGATATACAAGGAAGCACCGCGCAGAAGTCTTCGCTGTATCCATGGATGTAGAGCACAAGTGGCGAGCGTAATTCTACCGCCAGGTCAGGCCGACCAGCAGAAAGAATATCCGCGGAGCAGCTGGCAGCGCGGAAAACCAATGTGGGTGAACTAGTAAAGTTTTCCGGGAAACCTGAGGTTTGGCCCATGTTCTTGGCCACATATGATCAGTCAACCGATCTGTGTGGCTTTTACGATGCAGAGAATCTAATGCACCTACGCCACGCGGTGGAGGGACCACGCGAAGTAAGCGGATAGGAGCCTTATGCTGCATGCAGCCTGCGTTCCGCAAATATTCCGCCCCGACATACAATGCTGCTTGCTGGGCAGCAAATCAATGGTAGCACCACTGAAGCAGAAATCTATTCCACGCCTGGAATTGATGGGAGCAACTCTGGGAGCCAGATTGGCGTACTCAATGGAGCTGTCACTAACCACGACACTTAGCAGGCGGACATTCTGGACCGACTCGAGAACGGTCGGACCAGAGGAAATACAAACAATTTGTTGCGTTTCGGGTATCCGAAATCCTCGAGGTCACTAGTCTGGAAGACTGGCGCTGGGTTAAGACGTCCCAAAATGTGGCGGACGAAGCGACTAAGTGGACACGCGTACCCGACTTCACCGACAGAAGCCGCTGACTGCGTGGATCGAAGTTCCTGTGGCAGGAGCCCGAAGGCTGGCCGACGGAAACGGTCGCCAAAGACAACAAGGCTGATTCTGAGTTAAAAGCGCAATTTGTTGGAGTCTGCGCTAGCGATGCGATCTTGAGTCGTACACCGCTCATTGACCCAACACGCTTTTCCACCTGGATGAGTCTCCTGCGGAGTATGGCTAGAGTGATCTAGAGCCTACGACGCTGAAAAAGAAAGGACCTAACCCAGATGGAAGCCGAAGATTTGATCACCCAAGAGGATCTTTTAAATGCGGAGAGGACTCTGTGGTCGGACGCACAGGCGTAGCACTAACAATACGAGATAGCACTGCTACTCAAGGGACGACCCTTGACAAGGACGAGCTCGTCGAGTACGTCGGGCCTGCCAAATATGCAAAAATCGACGGGCAGCTCCTAGGCCACCACGGATGGTGGAACTCCCATATCCAAGGCTGGCTGCATTCCATCGTCCCTTTAGCTACACAGGAGTGGAATACTTTGGACCTCTTCTGGAAGCAGTCAGACGAAAATCGGAGAAAAAAGATAGGGTGTTCTGTTTACGTGTCTTTCTACGAGAGCAATACACTTGGAGGTAGCGTATTCCTTAACCACAGACTCTTGTATTTTAGCAATTCGCAACATCATAGCCCGGTGCGGCAGTCCAGTTGAGCTTTGGAGCGACAACGGAACTAACTTCCAAGGGGCTAATACCGAGCTACGAAGACATCGTGAAGCGCTAGACAAAGACCAACTGACTAGGGAATTCACTGGTCCTGAGATGAAATGGAAGTTCATCCCTCCTGCATCGCCTCACATGGGTGGGTCCTGGGAACGCTTAGTGCGTTCGGTGAAAGTAGCCCTGAATTCCCTTCTAACAAGCGCACGACCTTCAGATGAACTTCTTCATGGAGCGCTCATGGAGGTAGAGATGATTGTCAAGTCTATCAAGACTATCTCTGGAATATGCGTGAGACCCGCCACAAAGCTTGCAGTTCTATCTATCGAGGCAAGGAGGGTAGAATCCAGCCGGAATATACCAGTGGGGAGTGTTACGATAGATTCTAAGAACTAGTTCGGCCAAGCGTTTCTAACACTAGGGCAACCCAATCGATAGTAAACCGATTCCTCTGATCGATATCAGAGAACCTACGATAGTTTCTGAAAAGGTAGTTTCTGATTTGGCACGAGTAGTGACCGGACTAAAAGTAAGAGTTGTAACACGATAAGATCGTAACCTAAACATTGTAACCCACAGGTATTGTAACCTATTAAGGTATTTCATGGTCATCAGCCACTTAAGACTGGCATGGTCGGTGATGACTGTGAACTGCTGCAGTGCCACATAAGGCCGAAATTTCTCGTTGGCAATTACGGCTGCAAAGCACGCCTTCTCAGTAACAGAATAATTAATTTGATGTTTATTCAACTTTGCAGAAAAATAGGCAATCCTCCTCCTTCTCCTCGTCATATTGGAACAGGACGGCTCCAACTCCATACGGAGACGCGTCACACGGGACATGAAACGGACGTCTAAAATCGGCGTGGACCAAGACAGGGGTCGAGGTAAGTGCCGTCTTCAACGCCAATATCGCGTCCTTGGCCTCTTAAGGAAGGAGTTCCTAGCTTTCGAGGACGTCGGTCTCTTCCTTTTCTTTGTCTTGTAGGTCCCACTCATCGATCACGGACTCTTTAACGCTTTGCCCTCCAGCCACGGATTTTTTCCATCCCATACCTCCTCTTCGTTTGCCTTCGGTTTTGTTGCTGGTTACTCTCCGAGGATCGTCGGTGCCAACGCGAATCATCCTCCAGAGGTACGGGCATACGTAAAAAGTGAGTACCTTCTCCACTCCCTTGAATTTCATCGGAACATGTACTCGACCTATAATTGATCGGTCTTCTTCAATGATCGACGTGTATTTGTCCATGCTGACGACGATCTTCTCCAGCAATTCGCGGCTTCAGTTTCCCAGGACATTGACTGACGCGCCTGTGTCCAGCAAACCGAAATTGGGCTTGCCATTTGCGGACGGCTTCAACCGCGGCACGTCGAGTGCCTCTGCCGAAAGCGGGATCTGGTTTTCAGAAGCATCCAGCTGACGCTCCCGTCTACTTGGTGACTCGCAAATTCGTGTCCCGAACCTCGGGGTACCTCTGCATCCGTTCTTCTGCTGGTAAGTATCTTAAAGTATTGCTCCTTACATAAATACTATTGATTATTTTATTATTCCCTAATCTAGGTGCAAATGTTGGTAGCTTCGACGGAGGAATTAGTTGCGACTGGGCCTATATTTCGAGCGCGGGTATCCCATTTTCCCGGCGCTCGTATTTCCGTTTCCCGCACATAACGGGCAGTTAGGAGTTACTACCTCCGGCTTTCCTCAGCGGTAGCAAGAGATTTTCCGCTCCGGAGAGGCGCAGTCACGAAATCCGTGGTCTGGCTGCCCACAGTTCCAGCAGCACAACCTAGGCCGAGAAACTTCTTCGATGCACGGATCCTCCACTCCCGCTTCGCCATCGGGTGATTCTATGGTCGCCTCTTCCACATGCCGTCCGCTCGTTTGGAACCTTGCGTTTGGAACTGAGATATGTGGCTTGGCTTCATGAAGGCCTCCTCCACTTCGAGGCACTCCTTCCGCAGCTGCTCCACGCTGTACACCCTCAGCGCATAAACGAATCGGCCTATCTCGGCGGTAAGTTCCTTCTTCACGATCCTGATCATTTCTGCCTCAGTATCACCCGGCGGCCTGGCCTCGCATCAGCTGATAGGAGCTACCCAGCTGCCCGCTGCAGGTATTCTACCCGGAAGACAAAATCCTCTACGGCGAGTTTGATCTGGTCGCCGTCGAATTTCTCAATACTGACGCTTCTCACCGCAACTTCTCTCATTTCAGGACCTCGAAGACCCTCCGTGCTGATGCTCCGCATCCCATAACCCGCCTGGAATCGGTGCTGGTCTCCGCCGCTCCCTGCCCTCCTGGATAGCTTCCGGCGCCGACTTCCATATCCGAGAATTCGTCGCGTGCCCTTGCCGGTTTGGGTGGAGAAGTCCGGTTATGCTCCCCCTCTGGCTTGGCCTTGGGGTATGCTGCTGTCGTCTCCTGGCGTCCGTTCGCTCCTCCATGTCCGTCGCCACCTCCGTCCTCGCCTTGCATCAACTTCTGTTGTAACATTTGTACGACGGCTGCTGTTTGCTTCAACGGCTGGACCACCTCGTTGATCATGCTCATCATTTCGAGGAACCCGCGGCGATTTTCATCCTGAAAGCCCGACTGACGTTTTCGGACACCGCCGCCCTGTGCGTTTCATACACAGCGTTCACCGTAGACACGATATTGCTCGGGATTCCAAGGGGTGGGGAAGATTCTTCCCAGCTACCGCCGGCTGCATTGCCTGCTAAGCCATCGTCCTCTCTATGTGACCTTCTGACGGGGGAGTTCTTGTGGTCTTCTTTTCTGCTCTGGACCGCAAGTTATATTTCCTAAACATGAATATATTCTAATTATACTTGTTAAACTATTTTTACTAACACTAAACACGCTTTTACTTTTATTATGTTTAGCCGAAAACAAAAAAAAACAGTAAATTGGACAATAGGGGGGAAAAGGAGTGATGCCTAACCGGAGCCAACTACCACATTCTTAGATTGCTATGGATATGTGTCTCCGCGAGCTCAATCGGATCCACTATCATCTTCATGGAAGATAGGGCATCGAGGGTTCCTGCTTTCTGTCCAGTTAGGCCGTGGATGGGCATGCGAGTTCTTTGGCCGTTCCGGATGCATCGCATAGTGAAACCTGTGTTCCCATGGGCCACCCGGAGACCAGCCATTTCCTCGCACGCATCCACGCCGTAACCAGCAGAAGCCTCTCTTCCTGACTCAGCCATCGCGAGTCCTCCGTTTGCCACCAGGCAAACTTCCTTCTTGTATTATAAAACGTTTAAGTGTTCTCTCAGTAAATTCGGTTGTCTTTTCCTTGTTATTTTTGTGTTTTTATGGCATATTGCGGAGATTAATAAATAAATAAATAATTACACAAGCATATAATAGAATTTCGAGATTAATTTGGCACTGGCACATGAAATAAATAACAAAATAAATAAATTAAATAAATATGATAAATAAATAACTTTTTAAATAGGGGCAATAATTAACTAAATATGTAAAAGAACATAAGGGTGCTAATAAATATATGTATTTGTTAAATACTAAATTAATATTGCCGCATCAAGGATTGGTTTTGCTGCGGGATTAGGTTTAGCCCGTGAGGTTGGGATCGGCGTGGGTATCCAAATCAAAAAAAAATTCCGAGTTCCCGGCTATACAAGAGGCTATCCCGGGTCCGCTGGAAGGCGGTTCTGCCCCTCTGAAACCCAGATAAATCTTCTTATTCCTATTTCTAGATTCCATTCGGAACGGACTCTCTTTTGCCTTCTTCTTCCGGTTGCCTAGTCTCTTACTGTCCTGCTTTTCCACGTTGATCTCCGGTTCCCTTTCCTGCTTTTCATTCCTCCCCCTCTCCTATAGGTTGAAAACCGACTCCAAGGCGTGGATGCACTCCATCCATGTTTTACCCCTCCCGATCACACGTACCATCCACACTTCCCCTTTTCTTTGGGGTGTGGACGGTAGGGGCGCTATGGTCGCCTTCCCCCTTTTCCTCACCTCGGGGGATTGCCAAGCTTGCCTACTGGGTCAGATTTCGGCTCTGCCAACCCACATTTGGGGCTCATTCCGGGCGATATTTTTTTCGCCCACGGCTATCAATCACCGTCAGAAAACAATACCACGCGAAAACTCGCCAATCGAATATTCCAATCGGGAATATTCCCGAGCATTTAACACCAAAACGTAAACAAACAATAGTAAACACCTGACGAAAAACCGTGGACACGCTCCGCTGTGTTCAACCGGCGACCGGCCCTTGCACTACAGGACCCGTTACGCATCCATCATCTCCTGAAAGGCTTTAGCGGTAAACTGTTTTCCATTGTCTGAGTGGATTACTTCCGGCACACAAAACTTGAAAAATACCTCTTGCTCCAGAAACTCGACGACGTTGGGCGAGGTGGCTTCTTTAATGGAATTCAGGAAGGTAAACTTGGAGAAATGGTCCATGACCACAAATATCCAGGCCTTCCTTCGCTTAGATCGCGGGTATTTTCCCAGAATATCAATATAGAGTTTCTGGAATGGCCTCTCCGTTTCCACACTAAATCGATACCTCTGATCGATATCAGAAAACCTACGATAGCACATGGAAAGGCAGTTGCGCGGTGAATCTAGCTTTCTTTTCTGATTTGGCACGAGTAGTGACCGGACTAAAAGTAAGAGTTGTAACACGATAAGATCATAACCTAAACATTGTAACCCACAGGATGAATGAAGCGCCTCAACAATGAAAGCACAGCGCCTGCAGGCGGAGCTTAGCTTTTTGGAAGAAGATGATAACATTTTACAACTAAGACAGCAAGTGCTACAGGGACGGAAGGAGCTACTTTCGAGGACTGGAGCACGACGGGTTGATTTCAGTTGGGAAGAACAGATGCCTGAGGCATCCTGAACACAAGCGGCACAGAAGCCCCTAGCGACTGGTACCACCCCACAGGATATACAAGGAAGCACCGCGCAGAAGTCTTCGCTGTATCCATGGATGTAGAGCACCAGTGGCGAGCGTAATTCTACCGCCAGGTCAGGCCGACCAGCAGAAAGAATATCCGCGGAGCAGCTGGCAGCGCGGAAAACCAATGTGGGTGAACTAGTAAAGTTTTCCGGGAAACCTGAGGTTTGGCCCATGTTCTTGGCCACATATGATCAGTCAACCGATCTGTGTGGCTTTTACGATGCAGAGAATCTAATGCACCTACGCCACGCGGTGGAGGGACCACGCGAAGTAAGCGGATAGGAGCCTTATGCTGCATGCAGCCTGCGTTCCGCAAATATTCCGCCCCGACATACAATGCTGCTTGCTGGGCAGCAAATCAATGGTAGCACCACTGAAGCAGAAATCTATTCCACGCCTGGAATTGATGGGAGCAACTCTGGGAGCCAGATTGGCGTACTCAATGGAGCTGTCACTAACCACGACACTTAGCAGGCGGACATTCTGGACCGACTCGAGAACGGTCGGACCAGAGGAAATACAAACAATTTGTTGCGTTTCGGGTATCCGAAATCCTCGAGGTCACTAGTCTGGAAGACTGGCGCTGGGTTAAGACGTCCCAAAATGTGGCGGACGAAGCGACTAAGTGGACACGCGTACCCGACTTCACCGACAGAAGCCGCTGACTGCGTGGATCGAAGTTCCTGTGGCAGGAGCCCGAAGGCTGGCCGACGGAAACGGTCGCCAAAGACAACAAGGCTGATTCTGAGTTAAAAGCGCAATTTGTTGGAGTCTGCGCTAGCGATGCGATCTTGAGTCGTACACCGCTCATTGACCCAACACGCTTTTCCACCTGGATGAGTCTCCTGCGGAGTATGGCTAGAGTGATCTAGAGCCTACGACGCTGAAAAAGAAAGGACCTAACCCAGATGGAAGCCGAAGATTTGATCACCCAAGAGGATCTTTTAAATGCGGAGAGGACTCTGTGGTCGGACGCACAGGCGTAGCACTAACAATACGAGATAGCACTGCTACTCAAGGGACGACCCTTGACAAGGACGAGCTCGTCGAGTACGTCGGGCCTGCCAAATATGCAAAAATCGACGGGCAGCTCCTAGGTCACCACGGATGGCGGAACTCCCATATCCAAGGCTGGCTGCATTCCATCGTCCCTTTAGCTACACAGGAGTGGATTACCTTGGACCTCTTCTGGAAGCAGTCAGACGAAAATCGGAGAAAAAAGATAGGGCGTTCTGTTTACGTGTCTTTCTACGAGAGCAATACACTTGGAGGTAGCGTATTCCTTAACCACAGACTCTTGTATTTTAGCAATTCGCAACATCATAGCCCGGTGCGGCAGTCCAGTTGAGCTTTGGAGCGACAACGGAACTAACTTCCAAGGGGCTAATACCGAGCTACGAAGACATCGTGAAGCGCTAGACAAAGACCAACTGACTAGGGAATTCACTGGTCCTGAGATGAAATGGAAGTTCATCCCTCCTGCATCGCCTCACATGGGTGGGTCCTGGGAACGCTTAGTGCGTTCGGTGAAAGTAGCCCTGAATTCCCTTCTAACAAGCGCACGACCTTCAGATGAACTTCTTCATGGAGCGCTCATGGAGGTAGAGATGATTGTCAAGTCTATCAAGACTATCTCTGGAATATGCGTGAGACCCGCCACAAAGCTTGCAGTTCTATCTATCGAGGCAAGGAGGGTAGAATCCAGCCGGAATATACCAGTGGGGAGTGTTACGATAGATTCTAAGAACTAGTTCGGCCAAGCGTTTCTAACACTAGGGCAACCCAATCGATAGTAAACCGATTCCTCTGATCGATATCAGAGAACCTACGATAGTTTCTGAAAAGGTAGTTTCTGATTTGGCACGAGTAGTGACCGGACTAAAAGTAAGAGTTGTAACACGATAAGATCGTAACCTAAACATTGTAACCCACAGGTATTGTAACCTATTAAGGTATTTCATGGTCATCAGCCACTTAAGACTGGCATGGTCGGTGATGACTGTGAACTGCTGCAGTGCCACATAAGGCCGAAATTTCTCGTTGGCAATTACGGCTGCAAAGCTCGCCTTCTCAGTAACAGAATAATTAATTTGATGTTTATTCAACTTTGCAGAAAAATAGGCAATCCTCCTCCTTCTCCTCGTCATATTGGAACAGGACGGCTCCAACTCCATACGGAGACGCGTCACACGGGACATGAAACGGACGTCTAAAATCGGCGTGGACCAAGACAGGGGTCGAGGTAAGTGCCGTCTTCAACGCCAATATCGCGTCCTTGGCCTCTTAAGGAAGGAGTTCCTAGCTTTCGAGGACGTCGGTCTCTTCCTTTTCTTTGTCTTGTAGGTCCCACTCATCGATCACGGACTCTTTAACGCTTTGCCCTCCAGCCACGGATTTTTTCCATCCCATACCTCCTCTTCGTTTGCCTTCGGTTTTGTTGCTGGTTACTCTCCGAGGATCGCCGGTGCCAACGCGAATCATCCTCCAGAGGTACGGGCATACGTAAAAAGTAAGTACCTTCTCCACTCCCTTGAATTCCACCGGAACATGTACTCGACCTATAATTGATCGGTCTTCTCCCTGCAGGCGGAGTTTAGGTTGTTGGAAGAAGAAGATAACATTTTACAACTAAGACAGCAAGTGCTACAGGGACGGAAGGAGCTTCTGTCGAGGACTGGAGCACGGCGGGTTGATTTCAGTTGGGAAGAACAGATGCCTGAGGCATCCTGAACACAAGCGGCACAGAAGCCCCTAGCGACTGGTACCACCCCACAGGATATACAAGGAAGCACCGCGCAGAAGTCTTCGCTGTATCCATGGATGTAGAGCACCAGTGGCGAGCGTAATTCTACCGCCAGGTCAGGCCGACCAGCAGAAAGAATATCCGCGGAGCAGCTGGCAGCGCGGAAAACCAATGTGGGTGAACTAGTAAAGTTTTCCGGGAAACCTGAGGTTTGGCCCATGTTCTTGGCCACATATGATCAGTCAACCGATCTGTGTGGCTTTTACGATGCAGAGAATCTAATGCACCTACGCCACGCGGTGGAGGGACCACGCGAAGTAAGCGGATAGGAGCCTTATGCTGCATGCAGACTGCGTTCCGCAAATATTCCGCCCCGACATACAATGCTGCTTACTGGGCAGCAAAACATTGGTAGCACCACTGAAGCAGAAATCTATTCCACGCCTGGAATTGATGGGAGCAACTCTGGGAGCCAGATTGACGTACTCAATGGAGCTGTCACTAACCACGACACTTAGCAGGCGGACATTCTGGACCGACTCGAGAACGGTGTTAAGCTGGATACGCTCGGACCAGAGGAAATACAAACAATTTGTTGCGTTTCGGGTATCCGAAATCCTCGAGGTCACTAGTCTGGAAGACTGGCGCTGGGTTAAGACGTCCCAAAATGTGGCGGACGAAGCGACTAAGTGGACACGCGTACCCGACTTCACCGACAGAAGCCGCTGACTGCGTGGATCGAAGTTCCTGTGGGAGGAGCCCGAAGGCTGGCCGACGGAAACGGTCGCCAAAGACAACAAGGCTGATTCTGAGTTAAAAGCGCAATTTGTTGGAGTCTGCGCTAGCGATGCGATCTTGAGTCGTACACAGCTCATTGACCCAACACGCTTTTCCACCTGGATGAGTCTCCTGCGAAGTATGGCTAGAGTGATCTAGAGCCTATGACGCTGAAAAAGAAAGGACCTAACCCAGATGGAAGCCGAAGATTTGATCACCCAAGAGGATCTTTTAAATGCGGAGAGGACTCTGTGGTCGGACGCACAGGCGTAGCACTACCAATACGAGATAGCACTGCTACTCAAGGGACGACCCTTGACAAGGACGAGCTCGTTGTACAAACTGGCACCGTACATCGATGAATATGGCATACTACGGATTCAAGAACGCGTTAAGATGGGCAGCGGTCAGGACCGAGTGGTACTACCTAGTGAAGGCTGGATTACGCAACTGATTATTGCGAAACATCACAGAAAACTTCTGCACGCCAATCACGAAACTTTGATCAACGAGCTGCGACAGAGGTTTTGGATATCCAAGCTAAGGCCGACAGTTGCTAGAGTACGTCGGGCCTGCCAAATATGCAAAAATCGACGGGCAGCTCCTAGGTCACCACGGATGGCGGAACTCCCATATCCAAGGCTGGCTGCATTCCATCGTCCCTTTAGCTACACAGGAGTGGATTACCTTGGACCTCTTCTGGAAGCAGTCAGACGAAAATCGGAGAAAAAAGATAGGGCGTTCTGTTTACGTGTCTTTCTACGAGAGCAATACACTTGGAGGTAGCGTATTCCTTAACCACAGACTCTTGTATTTTAGTTGAGCTTTGGAGCGACAACGGAACTAACTTCCAAGGGGCTAATACCGAGCTACGAAGACATCGTGCAGCGCTAGACAAAGACCAACTGACTAGGGAATTCACTGGTCCTGAGATGAAATGGAAGTTCATCCCTCCTGCATCGCCTCACATGGGTGGGTCCTGGGAACGCTTAGTGCGTTCGGTGAAAGTAGCCCTGAATTCCCTTCTAGCAAGCGCACGACCTTCAGATGAACTTATTCATGGAGCGCTCATGGAGGTAGAGATGATTGTCAAGTCTATCAAGACTATCTCTGGAATATACGTGAGACCCGCCACAAAGCTTGCAGTTCTATCTATCGAGGCAAGGAGGGTAGAATCCAGCCGGAATATACCAGTGGGGAGTGTTACGATAGATTCTAAGAACTAGTTCGGCCAAGCGTTTCTAACACTAGGGCAACCCAATCGATAGTAAACCGATACCTCTGATCGATATCAGAGAGCCCACGATAGTTTCTGGAAAGGTAGGCGCGCGGTGAATCTAGCTTTCGTTTCTGATTTGGCACGAGTAGTGACCGGACTAAAAGTAAGAGTTGTGACACGATAAGATCATAACCTAAACATTGTAACCCACAGGAAATTAAAGTGCTTTCCTAGAATTGCCCGCACTAATAAAGATTATTGGAAACGACGTGAGCTGGAGTATTTTGGGCAGCGCTGCAAGTTTTCGAACTCCCGCAACACCGGCTGTGGGCGACTTCATCCTCCAACCTGTCGAATCCGCTGCGTTTGAAGTTGAGACTACCTTCCACTCGGACATCCGGTAATAGATCCTGATTTTCCAATATCTCATCCCGTATCTCTTTATACTCCGCAGATTCGAACTCCGTCGTGGCGAACCCAAGAGCATCGTCGGCGTCCAGCTTAAGCTCCACTACGCATCTGGACAGTGTATCATCCACCACATTTTCCGATACCTTCCAGTGCTCTATCTGGAAATCGAAGCTCTGCAGCCTTAATGACCATCGCGCCAGGGGCCCATTAAGGTATTTCATGGTCATCAGCCACTTAAGACTGGCATGGTCGGTGATGACTGTGAACTGCTGCAGTGCCACATAAGGCTTAAATTTCTCGTTGGCAAGTACGGCTGCAAAGCACTCCTTTTCTGTAACAGAATAATTAATTTGATGTTTATTCAACTTTGCAGAAAAAAAGGCAATCGGATGCTCCTCCTTCTCCTCGTCATATTGGAACAGGACGGCTCCAACTCCATACTGAGACGCGCCACACGGGACATGAAACGGACGTCTAAAATCGGCGTGGACCAAGACAGGGGTCGAGGTAAGTGCCGTCTTCAACGCCAATATCGCGTCCTTGGCCTCTTAAGGAAGGAGTTCCTAGCTTTCGAGGACGTCGGTCTCTTCCTTTTCTTTGTCTTGTAGGTCCCACTCATCGATCACGGACTCTTTAACGCTTTGCCCTACGTTTGCCTTCGGTTTTGTTGCTGGTTACTCTCCGGGGATCGCCGGTGCCAACGCGAATCATCCTCCAGAGGTACGGGCATACGTAAAAAGTAAGTACCTTCTCCACTGCCTTGAATTCCACCGGAACATGTACTCGACCTATAATTGATCGGTCTTCTCCCGCAGCAGTCTTCATGATCGACGTGTATTTGTCCATGCTGACGCCGATCTTCTCCAGCGATTCGCGGCTTCATTTTTCCAGGACATTGACTGACGCGCCTGTGTCCAGCAAACCGAAATTGGGCTTGCCATTTGCGGACGGCTTCAACCGCGGCACGCCGAATGCCTCTTCCGAAAGCGGAATCTGATTTTCAGAAGCATCCAGCTGACGCTCCCGTCTACTTGGTGACTCGTAAAAATCGTGTGCCGAACCTCTTAAAGTATTGCTCCTTACATAAATACTATTGATTATTTTATTATTCCCTAATCTAGGTGCAAATGTTGGTAGCTTCGACGGAGGAATTAGTTGCGACTGGGCCTATATTTCGAGCGCGGGTATCCCATTTTCCCGGCGCTCGTATTTCCGTTTCCCGCACATAACGGGCAGTTAGGAGTTACTACCTCCGGCTTTCCTCAGCGGTAGCAAGAGATTTTCCGCTCCGTCGAGGCGCAGTCACGAAATCTGTGGTCTGGCTGCCCACAGTTCCACTTCGAGGCACTCCTTCCGCAGCTGCTCCACGCTGTACACCCTCAGCGCATAAACGAATCGGCCTATCTCGGCGGTAAGTTCCTTCTTCACGATCCTGATCATTTCTGCCTCAGTACCACTCGGCGGCCTGGCCTCGCATCAGCTGATAGGAGCTATCCCTGCCCTCCTGGATAGCTTCCGGCGCCGACTTCCATCTCCGAGAATTCGTCGGGTGCCCTTGGCGGTTTGGGTGGAGAAGTCCGGTTATGTTCCTCCTCTGACTTGGCCTTGGGGCATGCTGCTGTCGTCTCCTGGCGTCCGTTCCATCCTCCATGTCCATCGCCACCTCCGTCCTCGCCTTGCATCAACTTCTGTTGTAACATTTGTACGAGGGTTGCTGTTTGCTTCAACGGCTGGACCACCTCGTTGATCATGCTCATCATTTCGAGGAACCCGCGGCGATTTTCATCCTGCAAGCCCGACTGACGTTGTCGGACACCGCCGCCCTGTGCGTTTCATGCGCAGCGTTCACCGTAGACGCGATATTGCTCGGTATTCCAAGGGGTGGGGAAGATTCTTCCCAGCTACCGCCGGCTGCATTGCCTGCTCCGCCATCGTCCGGAAGATAGGGCATAGAAGGTTCCTGCTTTCTGTCCAGTTAGGCCGCGGATGGGCATGCGAGTTCTTTGGCCGTTCCTGATGCATCGCATGGTGAACCCTGTGTTCCCATGGGCCACCCGGAGACCAGCCATTTCCTCGCACGCATCCACGCCGTAACCAGCAGAGAGGCTGATTCCTGAATCAGCCCATCGCGAGTCCTCCGTTTGCCACCAGGCACCGAATAGGTGCATACTAGCTGGCGGTTGACGCTGCTAGTAACATTCCCTTCCCTTGGAGGATCTCTGCTCTTCGGGGAGTCGAACACAAACATAAAAACAAATAACACCAATTACTTTGTGGCTTATTTTATTTTCCGCGGTGAGCAATTAGGTTCGGCTTTTGATTGCCGACATAAGCCATCACACGCTTTCCAGCCTGGTATGCCGGTTCCACTACGGTTTCAGTCCTCAACTGGATTTATTATTTATATTTTTTCAGTGCGTATGGGATCGAATGTCCTTATTAGAGGACCTTCGCCACCCCACTCCTAGTTTAGCTTGGGCGTTATTATGTTACGGCCTGCTTTTCGGTGGGCCAGTCATCATCAGGGAGGATTTTTCCCCAGATGCCCCAGGTCGCACCATACGTTCCAGCTGACTTGGAATGCACAAGCAAACGAAATATCAACACAACCTATAAGTGAACGACTAACAACACACTAAATTTTCCCCATGACGCATTCTCGGGTCTTTGCTAGTCCTGACCCCTGGACGCACCATCTCTACCTGAGATCCGGATCCATGTCCACTCCGAGGATCTCCCTGGCATGTTTTCCATCGGCTTTTCCTGGCTACCGGATCATCTTCTCATCTTTAAATCAACCTTCACTTTAATTTCAGAGTTTCCTGCCTAAAAGCTCCAATGAGGACGGGTTCGGTGGCTT
The DNA here is from genome assembly GCF_003286155.1 of Drosophila erecta. Lineage (NCBI taxonomy): Eukaryota > Metazoa > Arthropoda > Insecta > Diptera > Drosophilidae > Drosophila > Drosophila erecta. The sequence continues at coordinate 1,011,387 of NW_020825214.1, read as the reverse complement.
TTAATTAATACTCATACCCCACACAAGATCGGTCTTCTCACGGATATTTATATGTATATGTTGTATGGTATAAATTAGATTCTAAGATTAATTTTGTTGCTTGGACTCCATGCGATTTGTTTTACATTTTGCTTTTAGTTGTGTTTTTTGATTTTTTTTTTTTTTTGATAGTTAAATTTTCATTGTATTTAATTGAGTTTCTTCTTTTATTATAAATCGTTTAAGTGTTCTCTCAGTAAATTTGGTTGTCTTTTCCTTGTTAGTTTTGTGTTTTTATGGCTTATTGCAGAGATTAATAAATAAATAAATAATTGCACAAACATATAACAGAATTTTGAGATTAATTTGGCACTGGCACATTAAATAAATAACAAAATAAATAAATTAAACAAATAAATAAATATGATCAATAAATAACTTTTTAAATAGGGCCAATAATTAACTAAATATGTAAAAGTACATAAGTGTGATAATAAATATATCTATTTGTTAAATACTAAATAAATATTGCCGCATCAAGGATTGGTTTTGCTGCGGGATTAGGTTTAGCCCGTGAGGTTGGGATCGGCGTGGGTATCCAAATCAAAAAAAAATTCCGAGTTCCCGGCTATACAATAGGCTATCCCGGGTCCGCTGGAAGGCGGTTCTGCCCCTCTGAAACCCAGATAAATCTTCTTATTCCTATTTCTAGATTCCATTCGGAACGGACTCTCTTTTGCCTTCTTCTTCCGGTTGCCTGGTCTCTTACTGTCCTGCTTTTCCACATTGATCTTCGGTTCCCTTTCCTGTTTTTCATTCCTCTCCCTCTCCTATAGGTTGAAAACCGACTCCAAGGCGTGGATGCATTCCATCCATGTTTTACCCCTCCCGATCACACGTACCATCCACACTTCCCCTTTTCTTTGGGGTGTGGACGGTAGGGGCGCTCTGGTCGCCTTCCCCCCTTTTCCTCTCCTTGTGGGACTGCCAAGCTCGCCTACTGGTTCAGATTTCCCCTTCGGCACTGCCAACCCACCTTTGGTGCTCATTCAATGATTATATTTCTTTAGTGGACTTTGGTATAGGGAAGTTTACAATGGCTTTAATTTTTATCGGGTTGATATTATATCTTTTGATTTTATATGGCCTAAGAATTCAGTTTCTTTAAAAATTCGCATTTATCCAGTTGTAACTTTAGGTTTGCTTCTCTAAGCTTAAAAAATACCTTTCGCAAGGACAATATGTGCTCTTCCAATGAAGTGGAGTACACAATTATGTCGTCCATGTATACGAGACAGTTTTTGAAAATGAAATCTTCTAAGAGATTATTCATGCAACGCTGAAAAGTTTTCGAGTGTATTCGAAATGGCCATTTTTAGTGGAAACAGCTGTCTTGGCTATTGAATTTCCATCCATTAGTATTTCATTAAAACCTTTTGCTAAGTCAGTGGTAGTGAAATATTGGCAATTACCAAGCTTGTCTAATATTTCAACCATTACTGGTATAGGGTATTTATCGTCAACGGTTATCTCGTTGAGGTTGCGATAGTCAATGACTATGCGAAATTTTGCCTTTCCCGATTCGTCTTCTTTTTTTGGTACTACCCAAATAGGAGAGCAATACGGAGACTTGGACTTTCTTATGATGCCTTGTTGCATCATGTCTTTCATTTGATTTTCGACTTCTTCATCGAAACTTTGTGGGTATTTATATATTTGCGTTTTATATATTGGGTCCTCATGTTTTATTGAATGTTATATTGTACTAGTGAAGGTCAAATTTTCACTTTTTCACAAATTTTCATCTTTAAACTCATGCAAAACCTTTGTGAGGACTATTTCCTCTTCGTTGTTTAAAAAGTCAAGTCTGAATTCATTAAATTCCCTTAACTCATTTTGTAACGAGAAGTTAAACTCTGCATAATTTGACGATGGCGGATCAAGGCATTTTAAGGCAGTCTGTATTTTGAGCTTTAGGTCTATCGGAACATAAAATAAACATAAACGCATTCCTGTTGCGCGATTTATTTTAATGTGCTGACAGTAGTTATGTTGTACCTAGCCAATTGCATAAATAATCTATCTGGCAGTTTTCGTATAATAATATCTTTTACAGTATTATTCATGGCTTTTTACTGGATTTCATGGCTTTCTCATGGATTGTTTACTTGATTATTCTATAAAGCTAATTAAAAATTACAAAACATTTCTGTTCAATTTCTTCGACGAACTTACGGACTGATCCTGTGAATGGGATTGCCAGTAATTGTCACAGTTCATCATTACGGCATTAACTCCCAAAATAGGTGAAATAGTGAAATATTACTTCTAATTGGAAACACTTGACCCATAGAACCGATAATGGAAGTAGACCGGAGAACGCTCAAGACCGCTATAAAAGACCTCAGCCCACGAAAGGAGAAGACATTCTCGGGAGGAGACGTTCTTGAGGACACCTTCACTCCGATCCTAAACGATATTCTTCAAGAATCGTGTACTGGAATGATACGGTGAATGCAAAAGTACACCCCGTAAAGGAAGATCCGCTTTTCAATAGACAGGAAAGTCCAAGATGGGCTGCAAGGACTCCAAAGCCTCCTCCACACAGCCAATGTGATCAACACCATGGAAGTAATCGACCAAAAGGACGATATCCAAGGCGTGCAGCACACCCTCAATATGTTGGCGCACGTGAATATGAATGTTAATTCCGTCGAGATCTCAACGCCCAGGATTAGAGTGGTAAGTTTGGCGGAACACAGATCCCGTATTTTTCTTTATATCTTAAATATATTTATTAATAAATAACTGAAAAGTTTGTTTTTTCTCTATCCTTTGATTTGATGAAATTCGGACTTAAGGTCCAGATTGGTAAATAACCTAGCTTTTCCCAAATCGGAAAGGATGGAGGTAATACATGGTATTGGGTATTTATCATCCACGGTCTTTAAGTTTAACTTTCGAAAGTCTATTACCATCCTTTTTTTCTTATATCCCACTCCATCTGTGCCTTTCTTATCATTGAGTTATCACACTGGTGACCGCGAGGGTCCAATAATGCCATCTTTTAACAATGCTTACTCACAAAATCCGCTACATCCATTGCGTATGGGTAAAGCCTTAAATATATGGGTTGGTTGTCCAGTGTACGTATTGTAGCAACAATATTTGTATTATATGGTAATACCTCTTCTGGCTCAGCAAAAACACCCATTCGGTACTCTAGCATAGTCAGAAATTTATCAGCTATTTGCTTTGGAAGGACGATGTCTTCAATATAGGAAAAATTTACGCTGTTACACCTTACAAATTTAATTGGTTCGACTGCACTATCGAGTCGAGTACCTAAGGTCTTATTTTTCAAATCTAATGTTGCATTTGTTTAGGTCAGTGTGTCAAGTCCTATTTTGGCGTCGAAGCTTGAGAGGTCTGGAGGAATGAAGAACTGGACATCTTTATTAAATAGTTTGATTAAGCATTTATATTTCATAGTGTCGTAACCATGAAGCGAAATGTTTTTGTACCGGCGTTATGTATTTGAGTTTTGGCAGTGGCTGAATGTATTTTTTTGAAGACTTTATGTCAACCAATAGTTTTATGGTTCTCCCTGCAATCCTTCTTTCTATGAACGGTAGCAGGTACTTTTGTCTAAAAAATGTAATTGATCATAATCCATTCATCTTTAATATCGTCAACAGACGTTTCTGCTTCCTGTTCATAGTTGTTTACGTCCGCATTCGCTAAGTCGTCAGTGCCACTATATGATCTTTTTGCTGGTTGCTCGTAGCCGTTTTGTGGCTAGGTTGGCCAAACATTTTGATGTATCAACAAGCTAGTCTGATTCAATAACGGTGGTTACCTAATTTGGTTCTGACTCATTCGTATGGTTCGCTTTGTATACGTCATTATCTTGTAATTGAGCTGGCGTTTAAACTGATGTGCCTGCTTGGTTGCCACATTTGAATACACCATGGAGTTTTTTAAAAAGAGGGTTTTTGGCTTACTGGGGAACTAACTAACTGGGGAAAATAACTATTCCTATCTTTCTCAGTTCGTTTTTTCTCAACCTTCTGACTCCCGTCCCCTAAGCTCCTGGAATAATTTGAGAGACCTAGAGCTGTTGGTAAGTCTTTGGGTCCCTTGGCAAATAAGATATCACTTAAGGACTTTTTTGTTCCCGGTTTAAATACACGTAATGCGCCCAATCTTTGATTACTTTTGATTAAGTAAGATTTTGAGATTTGAGATTTTTAAGATTTTGACTTTTGATTAAGTGACATCGCCAAGGTGCTATCGCATGACATTATTGTCTTGTTCGTAAGAAGCGTCAGCTTTTTCTCAACTTCGTCGTAGAATTCGGTCAGTGTCATGTCGCCCTGTTTTAAGTCGGTAACTCTTGTTCTATAAGGTAGATTGGTCTCTTATTGGAATAAGTAAAATTGAGACGATTGATCATTGCTTTGAAATTAAGGGAGTGTTAAACGAAGCCAGTACCGTGTTTGACGAGTTTTTTACTTTATTTCGCATAATCCCGAGAGCTTGATAGTAAGTTGAGCTGCCTTCGTAATTTTCAAAAACTTTAAAAGCGATATGAGCCACCTTTCCCACGATACATATGTTTCACTTTCGCCCTCAACATCTGGCAAAGACTTTATTATCTATCTATCTAGTGGTTCCGTACACACTATACCCGGTATAGTTTCAGCATCTCTGAAAATTTCCACTTCTGGGGTGTTGACTGTAATTTTGTCTATACGCTCATTTATCTCTTGTAGATGCCTATCAAATACTTTTTTTTTATTTGCAACGGCACTTTCTACTATTGTTTTCAACTGATCTGCTGACCCGCCAATTCTCTGTTTCTTATACTTCGTTTATCCAAATTTACTCTCGATCTATCCCAACTTGATGTAAGGTCTTCTAAAGCTTTTTTGCTGCTACTCAATAACCTTCACTAACCTTAACCGATGTAAAAGTCGTTATGAAAGCTTGGGCTTCTATCAACGACCATTGTCGTTGTACTTACAAATTATATAATTATATTATTATATAATAATTATATATCTATTTTATATACATATATAAATTAAACCAGTTAGGTTTGTATTATTTTATTAGAGCCAACTGCTCTCTTTCTTTCTGTTATTGTTGGCGCACCCGGTCTTGGATGGCATTTCGTTGCACCCCTCTGACTTGCTCGTGTTAACTCCTCCCTGTCTTAAGATGAAGTCGTCCCCGGATTTTACAGTCTTAGATGGTTGTTGACGTTAGGCTTTCAGACTGTAAACAAGAAGGATGATGACCAGGGTTATTGAGGCTGTGGAGGAAACAGAGCAAAAAATCCAGGAGTTGCCTGATGGCATTCGGGATTGAAGGATGTTGATGTTGCAGATTTTTAACGCTCATTCCGTGAATCGATGACAGACTAAGGCGCTCTAGATGCCTCAGAACGATTACTTGAGCCATGGCTGAAACTGCGGCTTTCTTCTTTGATGTTCCGATATTATTGACGTAAAGGGTGCCGTTCATTTTCATTTTGTTGGTATACGATACCAGGTAATTTCCTGATATTATCTGGCATATTCCTTTTTCGTCGGTGATATTTATGCTTATATCATTGGTGATGAGCATTCCCTCGCCGATAATGGTGACCGGGTCTAAGTATCCAGGCTGGGTGTTGCAATGGGCAACCATACCAGAGATAAGTTTCTGTGCGCAGGTTGGCGCTTTTGATCTCCTGCAGAAGATGGGGCCCGCTGATACATTGCAGTTCTTGACGGCCAAGGTTTCCGCTCCGCAATCCGCGACCATGCTACCGTCCTCGAAATCTAAGATTTTATTTTCGTGTTGTAACGGAAATATTCTAATTTTTCTACAAGTTAACAAAGGCTTCGGAAATTTAATTAAAAAATACAATAGGTCTCGATTTTGAAAAGTTTTTATGCTAGCTACTTCTAAAATATCTGGGATGTTTACTTTCAATATCCCTTACATCAACGTCATTCAGGATTATTGGACTTATTACGTTTAATTTGGATAGGGTGATTGCAAGTATTAAGTTTTCAAGTTCTTGAATTACAATACGGTTTTTTGCCGTTTTGTTCTGTGTCCAAGTTGTGCGATTTTAAAATAGAATTCATGGATGAGGTCAGTGTGTTTAATTGCAATTGTATTTTTTCGTTTATTTCTATCTGTTCGTTTACCGAGTCAGTTAGCTGTCCCTGTCTAAACCTCACCTGGTCCCAGTCGTCAGAGATGGGTGTCCCCGCTATTGCTTTCAAAGCAGTCCCTAGGAAATTAAGACTACGGGCTTGTCGGTGACGTACCTTTAGTGTGTCCAAGAGAGTCTCTATTCGTCCCAAGTCCATCGTGTGTTTCGTCTCGTCTGCGTACGTCTCGTATGATGTAACGTTCGTTGTATGTCCCATGTAACCGTACTCGTCCCATAGAATAATGTCTCCGTCCATTATTGGTATGTGATTAGCGTGTGAGTACTCGTTTAGTTTCATGGTCCAGGAGGGAGTTGTCAGTAGGACTAACGGGAGTAGCAGGTTTCCTAACCTAAGTGCGAAAAATATAAAATGTAACAAGTGTTACTAAAGTATAAAAAGTAATAATATAAAAAAATGTGTTAAATTGGGCACTCCCTTACCGAAGGTTGTCCTTATGGACATCTCTTTAATAAGCACTGTCGTGCCCAGATCAGCCTCAATTACCTCTTCTGAGCAGAGTGGCGTTAATTTGGTACCCAGGCGTCTGTTGGTTTTTAACCAGACTTTTTCGCCTACTTGGTATTGCTTATTGCTTTTGTCTGCATTTGAGTACCTAACTGTTTTCTCTTGCGCCTCTTTGATCTTGTCTCTTATTGTGCCCGCAAGATCTGGTGGAATAGCATGAACTATTTCGTGAGGCTTTTTTTTGTAACCGAATGGACAGTTCTGTAATATTTTATTATTGCAAATAGAATAAGGTCGGTCGCATCAGATATATTTTTGTCTATCTTGATGCACCATGCGATTTCCGCTAGGGTGCTATGAAATCTCTCAATTTGGCCATTAGATGTGCTGTGCAACGAGGGCGCATTTGAGACCTGTTTACTATACCTATTTTCTAGGATGGGTCGTAGGTTTGTGAGTTGACAGACCTTTCATTGTCGCAGTAAACTGTTTTTATTTTGTTGAACAGATTTATTAGTTGTAGTATAGGAGGATATCTACGATTGCTCTTGAATCGATTGGTTGGACTATAGCAAATTTTGAAAACTTGTCGATACAAGTTAGAAAATGCTTTTGATCAGTTGAAAATATATCTATGTGAATAATTTCCCCAGTATAACCGGGAATTGGTGTTTCTGCTTTGGTTGTGCAACAAACCATTGCATTTTGCTTTGGAACAAGTAGTCACGATGGACCTGTTTTACGTTTTCCTGTCCTGCTCTATGGGCTCTATTGTGTTCCGTGGTCATAATTTCCCAATGTCGTCAGCGAAGCAATGTTGTGCGATCTGTAAATCGCACAATGTGACGCGTTTTTGATTTAAAAAGGATGATTAACTTTATAGACGGGAAATCCGCCTGTTCGATCACTATTTGGTTCCTGAAACAGTTTTCCGGTTTTACTGTTGACTCTACAGTGTAGGTCAACGACTCCTCGCTGTGGATAGTAGCGATGTCGGAATGTGCATCATTATCTAATGCATTTATGTTTTGCATTTTGTAGTCGACGCGACTACGTGGTTTTCTTTTCCCGGCTTGTAGAACACTTGTGCGTTATGTTCGTCAACAAACGCTTTCCACCTTTTCAACCTGGGATTCGGATTTTTATCTGGCATTGAACTGATCAGTGGTTTATAGTCGGTGAAGATGTTTAAATCATGGTGATCAGACGACCTTTCTATGAAAGAACAGCCCCTAGGCCGCTTCCAGAATGGCAACATGTCATCCTCAGACTCCAGGATGTTTCTTAATTTTTCGAATGATTTTCGCTACTCGTTGGTCAGATCAAGTTTGACTTTCTTTGAGTGGTTTGCACCAACTTTCCGTTGTCACCTTTTAGAATATTCGTCAGAGGGCTTGCGATGCTAGCAAATCCCTTTATAAAATATCTATAATAACTGGCCAATCTCAAAAATGACCTGAGACTGAACAATGTGGATGGAGGTTGAAACTCTTTTATAGCCTTAACCTTCTCAGGTGAAGTTCTAATTCCCCCTCGGGACACTGTGAATCCAAAATATTCTACGTTCTCTTTAAAGAACTTAGATTTTTATACAGATACTCTCATGCCTGCATCGCACAAAGTTTTTAGAACCGCGTTTATATCATTGACATGACTCTCCATTGTTTGGGAGAAAATGATTACGTCATCGACGTGTTCTCTCAGAACGTCATCTATGGCCCGTTGGAAAATAATGGGGCATTTTCTAAACCAAAGGGAAGCCTGCTGAATTCTGCTACAACTTTCCGTTGTTGACCGAAAGAGCTGTCTTTTCTCGATCGCGCTCCGCGAGTTCAATTTAATGTACACTTCAGATCAAGAGTCGTGAAGTACTGAGCTTTTCCAATGTTCGACAGTATGTTCGATATGGATCGTATAGGATACTTGTCATCGATTGTTTTCTGATTCAGTTTCCTGAAGTCAATAACGAGACGTTTCTTCCTATGACCTTCTTCGTCAAAACACTTCTTATCAACAACCCAAATTGGGTTATTGTAAGGCGAGCGGGATGACCTTATTATTCCGTCTGCTAGGAGTTGTTTAACCTCCGTATTGACGAAATCGGTTACACCCATCGGGTATGGGTAAATTTTTGAATATACGGGTTCCCCGTCAGTGCGAATCGTGGCGACCGTATTTATGTTATAGGGGAAGGACTCGTTTGGGTCCGCAAAGGCTTTTGATCTGTTTTTGATCATGCATTGAAATCTTCGCTGACGGCGTTTGGCACGTCCACGTCGTCGTTTTTAATAAAGTTTACATTTCTGCATTTTGAGTAAAAAATTTGCTCTGATCAATGATGTTTCTTGTTAGATCGACTTTTGCATTGACCCTTTTTAGCACATCTATTCCAATTCCGTCACATCCGTTCAGGTTGTTTAACAAGAAGAAGTATGACTTAACATTGAATATATGAAACAGACACTTTTGTTCTATTTTTGTATGGCCATGGATTAACGTGACTTCAAATGGTGTTTCCACCGGTTTGAGGTGTTTTAATTCTGATAGAGGTTTTGTGTATATTTTGGAGGCTCCTGTATCCAACAGTAACCTAATTCCCGGCCCGAATTATGTACGGGAGCAGGGACGTTCCCCTAAAAAATTACATGCTTCGGAATCGGATGTGTTATCTGCCTCGATTTCCGCTGTTTCGTAGGATGACTTTAGCCTATACTCCTGGTCATTTGACTGCTCTTGAGTCGTATAGTTCAACCGTTGACGACTGTGAGCTGTCTGCTCGCCCCTGAATTTAGAACGTGATGTGGGATCGACGTCCATTGGTTCAGGGCTTAGATTTTGCGCATAGCCTTTTCGAGGATTATTTGATTCATTGCTCTGTTGCGTTTGGCTTTTACTTCCTAGGTTTTTAAAAAACTGAGAGCTATAAGCTTGATTACTAGTGCCCGGTGCATTATTGTTTTGGTTTCGCTGGAAAGCACCCTGGGAATTGTGGTGGTTATTACCTTGTGTGGTGTAATGAAAACGGTTACCCTGGCGACGGTTTTCCGAATTGTAAGATTTTTCTTCTACATTTTTATTACAGCTCGCAACGAACCAGGCTCGTTCATTGCAAGACTCCGCCCGTTGAGCCACGGCTAATGCTGATGGCAAATCTTTGAGCGCATCTGAGAGAATCACATATCGGACTGATTTTTTTAACCCGATCACAAAAGCGTTCAAAGCGTCCTGCCGAGATCTATTATTCAAGATAGCGGCAGTATTTGTGTCATAAGACAACAAAGTCTTACTAATAATAAGAATTGGCTTTTTCTCAATCTCTTTATAAAAGGTCATTAGGGGGAGTTCTCCCTGACGCATAGTAACCATTTGCTGCTGGGTTACCTCGATTGGAGTTTGTTCTTCATATGCGCGGTCTATTCTAGCTATTATAGCATCGAAATTTAGTACTGTATTATGTGACGTAAGCATTACTCCCGCGGGACCTATTACCTTGTTACGTATGATTCCTACGGCCTGTTAGGTTCTAGAACTACCCAAAAATGGTTTGTAGATTTCGTAGGCGTTAACTGCTGCGGCTCGCCATGCGACATACTCATCTTGTTTGCCGTCAAAAACTGGTATTGACTTCACCAAGTCTAGTGGTTCATTACAAGGGATAGCTACGTTGTTTTGTATTTGCTCGTATACTACTAAGCGTACACCCTCATTTATTCTCTGCCTATTTTCAACCTCTTTAAGCTTGTCTGAGAATATTTTTTGTTGGTGCTCTAGTGCGCCATTTACGGCCGCTTCCATGAGCCTAATTACATCTTTATTACTAATGGTACCTAAAGATTTTGTTGGTATACGATACCAGGTAATTTCCTGATATTATCTGGCATATTCCTTTTTCGTCGGTGATATTTATGCTTATATCGTTGGTGATGAGCATTCCCTCGCCGATTATGGTGACCGGGTCTAAGTGTCCAGGCTGGGTGTTGCAATGGGCAACCATACCAGAGATAAGTTTCTGTGCGGAGGTTGGCGCTTTTGATCTCCTGCAGAAGATGGGGCCCGCTGATACATTGCAGTCCTTGACGGCGAAGGTTTCCGCTCCGCAATCCGCGACCGTGCTACCGTCCTCGAAATCTAAGATTTTATTTTCATGTTGTAACGGAAATATTCTAATTTTTCTACAAGTTAACAAAGGCTTCGGAAATTTAATTAAAAAATACAATAGGTCTCGATTTTGAAAAGTTTTTATGCTAGCTACTTCTAAAATATCTGGGATGTTTACTTTCAATCTCCCTTACATCAACGTCATTCAGGATTATTGGACTTATTACGTTTAATTTGGATAGGGTGATTGCAAGTATTAAGTTTTCAAGTTCTTGAATTACAATACGGTTTTTTGCCGTTTTGTTCTGTGTCCAAGTTGTGCGATTTTAAAATAGAATTCATGGATGAGGTCAGTGTGTTTAATTGCAATTGTATTTTTTCGTTTATTTCTATCTGTTCGTTTACCGAGTCAGTTAGCTGTCCCTGTCTAAACCTCACCTGGTCCCAGTCGTCAGAGATGGGTGTCCCCGCTATTGCTTTCAAAGCAGTCCCTAGGAAATTAAGACTACGGGCTTGTCGGTGACGTACCTTTAGTGTGTCCAAGAGAGTCTCTATTCGTCCCAAGTCCATCGTGTGTTTCGTCTCGTCTGCGTACGTCTCGTATGATGTAACGTTCGTTGTATGTCCCATGTAACCGTACTCGTCCCATAGAATAATGTCTCCGTCCATTATTGGTATGTGATTAGCGTGTGAGTACTCGTTTAGTTTCATGGTCCAGGAGGGAGTTGTCAGTAGGACTAACGGGAGTAGCAGGTTTCCTAACCTAAGTGCGAAAAATATAAAATGTAACAAGTGTTACTAAAGTATAAAAAGTAATAATATAAAAAAATGTGTTAAATTGGGCACTCCCTTACCGAAGGTTGTCCTTATGGACATCTCTTTAATAAGCACTGTCGTGCCCAGATCAGCCTCAATTACCTCTTCTGAGCAGAGTGGCGTTAATTTGGTACCCAGGCGTCTGTTGGTTTTTAACCAGACTTTTTCGCCTACTTGGTATTGCTTATTGCTTTTGTCTGCATTTGAGTACCTAACTGTTTTCTCTTGCGCCTCTTTGATCTTGTCTCTTATTGTGCCCGCAAGATCTGGTGGAATAGCATGAACTATTTCGTGAGGCTTTTTTTTGTAACCGAATGGACAGTTCTGTAATATTTTATTATTGCAAATAGAATAAGGTCGGTCGCATCAGATATATTTTTGTCTATCTTGATGCACCGTGCGATTTCCGCTAGGGTGCTATGAAATCTCTCAATTTGGCCATTAGATGTGCTGTGCAACGAGGGCGCATTTGAGACCTGTTTACTATACCTATTTTCTAGGATGGGTCGTAGGTTTGTGAGTTGACAGACCTTTCATTGTCGCAGTAAACTGTTTTTATTTTGTTGAACAGATTTATTAGTTGTAGTATAGGAGGATATCTACGATTGCTCTTGAATCGATTGGTTGGACTATAGCAAATTTTGAAAACTTGTCGATACAAGTTAGAAAATGCTTTTGATCAGTTGAAAATATATCTATGTGAATAATTTCCCCAGTATAACCGGGAATTGGTGTTTCTGCTTTGGTTGTGCAACAAACCATTGCATTTTGCTTTGGAACAAGTAGTCACGATGGACCTGTTTTACGTTTTCCTGTCCTGCTCTATGGGCTCTATTGTGTTCCGTGGTCATAATTTCCCAATGTCGTCAGCGAAGCAATGTTGTGCGATCTGTAAATCGCACAATGTGACGCGTTTTTGATTTAAAAAGGATGATTAACTTTATAGACGGGAAATCCGCCTGTTCGATCACTATTTGGTTCCTGAAACAGTTTTCCGGTTTTACTGTTGACTCTACAGTGTAGGTCAACGACTCCTCGCTGTGGATAGTAGCGATGTCGGAATGTGCATCATTATCTAATGCATTTATGTTTTGCATTTTGTAGTCGACGCGACTACGTGGTTTTCTTTTCCCGGCTTGTAGAACACTTGTGCGTTATGTTCGTCAACAAACGCTTTCCACCTTTTCAACCTGGGATTCGGATTTTTATCTGGCATTGAACTGATCAGTGGTTTATAGTCGGTGAAGATGTTTAAATCATGGTGATCAGACGACCTTTCTATGAAAGAACAGCCCCTAGGCCGCTTCCAGAATGGCAACATGTCATCCTCAGACTCCAGGATGTTTCTTAATTTTTCAAATGATTTTCGCTACCGTTGGTCAGATCAAGTTTGACTTTCTTTGAGTGGTTTGCACCAACTTTCCGTTGTCACCTTTTAGAATATTCGTCAGAGGGCTTGCGATGCTAGCAAATCCCTTTATAAAATATCTATAATAACTGGCCAATCTCAAAAATGACCTGAGACTGAACAATGTGGATGGAGGTTGAAACTCTTTTATAGCCTTAACCTTCTCAGGTGAAGTTCTAATTCCCCCTCGGGACACTGTGAATCCAAAATATTCTACGTTCTCTTTAAAGAACTTAGATTTTTATACAGATACTCTCATGCCTGCATCGCACAAAGTTTTTAGAACCGCGTTTATATCATTGACATGACTCTCCATTGTTTGGGAGAAAATGATTACGTCATCGACGTGTTCTCTCAGAACGTCATCTATGGCCCGTTGGAAAATAATGGGGCATTTTCTAAACCAAAGGGAAGCCTGCTGAATTCTGCTACAACTTTCCGTTGTTGACCGAAAGAGCTGTCTTTTCTCGATCGCGCTCCGCGAGTTCAATTTAATGTACACTTCAGATCAAGAGTCGTGAAGTACTGAGCTTTTCCAATGTTCGACAGTATGTTCGATATGGATCGTATAGGATACTTGTCATCGATTGTTTTCTGATTCAGTTTCCTGAAGTCAATAACGAGACGTTTCTTCCTATGACCTTCTTCGTCAAAACACTTCTTATCAACAACCCAAATTGGGTTATTGTAAGGCGAGCGGGATGACCTTATTATTCCGTCTGCTAGGAGTTGTTTAACCTCCGTATTGACGAAATCGGTTACACCCATCGGGTAAGGGTAAATTTTTGAATATACGGGTTCCCCGTCAGTGCGAATCGTGGCGACCGTATTTATGTTATAGGGGAAGGACTCGTTTGGGTCCGCAAAGGCTTTTGATCTGTTTTTGATCATGCATTGAAATCTTCGCTGACGGCGTTTGGCACGTCCACGTCGTCGTTTTTAATAAAGTTTACATTTCTGCATTTTGAGTAAAAAATTTGCTCTGATCAATGATGTTTCTTGTTAGATCGACTTTTGCATTGACCCTTTTTAGCACATCTAGTCCAATTCCGTCACATCCGTTCAGGTTGTTTAACAAGAAGAAGTATGACTTAACATTGAATATATGAAACAGACACTTTTGTTCTATTTTTGTATGGCCATGGATTAACGTGACTTCAAATGGTGTTTCCACCGGTTTGAGGTGTTTTAATTCTGATAGAGGTTTTGTGTATATTTTGGAGGCTCCTGTATCCAACAGTAACCTAATTCCCGGCCCGAATTATGTACGGGAGCAGGGACGTTCCCCTAAAAAATTACATGCTTCGGAATCGGATGTGTTATCTGCCTCGATTTCCGCTGTTTCGTAGGATGACTTTAGCCTATACTCCTGGTCATTTGACTGCTCTTGAGTCGTATAGTTCAACCGTTGACGACTGTGAGCTGTCTGCTCGCCCCTGAATTTAGAACGTGATGTGGGATCGACGTCCATTGGTTCAGGGCTTAGATTTTGCGCATAGCCTTTTCGAGGATTATTTGATTCATTGCTCTGTTGCGTTTGGCTTTTACTTCCTAGGTTTTTAAAAAACTGAGAGCTATAAGCTTGATTACTAGTGCCCGGTGCATTATTGTTTTGGTTTCGCTGGAAAGCACCCTGGGAATTGTGGTGGTTATTACCTTGTGTGGTGTAATGAAAACGGTTACCCTGGCGACGGTTTTCCGAATTGTAAGATTTTTCTTCTACATTTTTATTACAGCTCGCAACGAACCAGGCTCGTTCATTGCAAGACTCCGCCCGTTGAGCCACGGCTAATGCTGATGGCAAATCTTTGAGCGCATCTGAGAGAATCACATATCGGACTGATTTTTTTAACCCGATCACAAAAGCGTTCAAAGCGTCCTGCCGAGATCTATTATTCAAGATAGCGGCAGTATTTGTGTCATAAGACAACAAAGTCTTACTAATAATAAGAATTGGCTTTTTCTCAATCTCTTTATAAAAGGTCATTAGGGGGAGTTCTCCCTGACGCATAGTTACCATTTGCTGCTGGGTTACCTCGATTGGAGTTTGTTCTTCATATGCGCGGTCTATTCTAGCTATTATAGCATCGAAATTTAGTACTGTATTATGTGACGTAAGCATTACTCCCGCGGGACCTATTACCTTGTTACGTATGATTCCTACGGCCTGTTAGGTTCTAGAACTACCCAAAAATGGTTTGTAGATTTCGTAGGCGTTAACTGCTGCGGCTCGCCATGCGACATACTCATCTTGTTTGCCGTCAAAAACTGGTATTGACTTCACCAAGTCTAGTGGTTCATTACAAGGGATAGCTACGTTGTTTTGTATTTGCTCGTATACTACTAAGCGTACACCCTCATTTATTCTCTGCCTATTTTCAACCTCTTTAAGCTTGTCTGAGAATATTTTTTGTTGGTGCTCTAGTGCGCCATTTACGGCCGCTTCCATGAGCCTAATTACATCTTTATTACTAATGGTACCTAAAGATTTTGTTGGTATACGATACCAGGTAATTTCCTGATATTATCTGGCATATTCCTTTTTCGTCGGTGATATTTATGCTTATATCGTTGGTGATGAGCATTCCCTCGCCGATTATGGTGACCGGGTCTAAGTGTCCAGGCTGGGTGTTGCAATGGGCAACCATACCAGAGATAAGTTTCTGTGCGCAGGTTGGCGCTTTTGATCTCCTGCAGAAGATGGGGCCCGCTGATACATTGCAGTCCTTGACGGCGAAGGTTTCCGCTCCGCAATCCGCGACCGTGCTACCGTCCTCGAAATCTAAGATTTTATTTTCATGTTGTAACGGAAATATTCTAATTTTTCTACAAGTTAACAAAGGCTTCGGAAATTTAATTAAAAAATACAATAGGTCTCGATTTTGAAAAGTTTTTATGCTAGCTACTTCTAAAATATCTGGGATGTTTACTTTCAATCTCCCTTACATCAACGTCATTCAGGATTATTGGACTTATTACGTTTAATTTGGATAGGGTGATTGCAAGTATTAAGTTTTCAAGTTCTTGAATTACAATACGGTTTTTTGCCGTTTTGTTCTGTGTCCAAGTTGTGCGATTTTAAAATAGAATTCATGGATGAGGTCAGTGTGTTTAATTGCAATTATATTTTTTCGTTTATATCTATCTGTTCGTTTACCGAGTCAGTTAGCTGTCCCTGTCTAAACCTCACCTGGTCCCAGTCGTCAGAGACGGGTGTCCCCGCTTTTGCTTTCAAAGCTGTCTAAACATGTGTTTAGACATGATAAGTAGACAATCTATAAATATGTTCTATTTAAGGGCTGCAATAAACATGTCACGGGACAGCATAAGTGGCAACTACAGATAAGTACGGTTGCAGTGGTCTATTGCCGAAGTGTCAAGAGATATGATCACGCGGGAGGTGACTAGCGCGGTCATAGGCTTCAAACATAGATTTGAGATAAACCTCAGCTGCATTGACCAACGCAGACTGCAGCGTCTTACAAGCGCTGCATTATATAATTAGATGATAAGAACCTATGTAAGAATGAATAAAAGGCGATGCCCTCGCAGTAGCGAGTCAGTTAGATTCAAACACCCGAATTGAACTCATTAAGTGTACGCATTAGTTTATAGTGTGAACATTTTGGTCCTTCGAGAAATTCTGTTGTTTTCCCCCACCAGTGGTAAGAAACACAGAAGAAAAAAACCAGCGCTTCAAAGTAAAAAGAGCAAGGTTATTCGAGTGATTCTGTTGTTTCCCCCACCAGTGGTAAGAA
The DNA here is from genome assembly GCF_003286155.1 of Drosophila erecta. Taxonomy (NCBI): domain Eukaryota; kingdom Metazoa; phylum Arthropoda; class Insecta; order Diptera; family Drosophilidae; genus Drosophila; species Drosophila erecta. The sequence continues at coordinate 994,651 of NW_020825214.1, read as the reverse complement.
ACACAGAATAAAAGACCACGCCTTAAAGTACTAGGACTATAAGGTGAAACATTGTGTTCTTGCTTTTCCTTGGCTGATCAATCAGCTAGGTCAACTGGGCAACCAATCAAAAAATCCTCCAACGGATCACGCCAAAGAATATAAGCAGAAAGCACAAAAAAGTCACAGTGATTGTTTTCCCAACATGTTGTCGGAAAGATCTGTGAAATTGATGCAAGACCATGGAGAGCTGCAGAACAAAATACTGCAAGCAATCAAGGAAAAGGCATCTATACCAGCAATAGAAGCATTGGTAGTTCGATTTACTACTAACAACAATGCGCTGGTAAAATTGGGAGTTGGCGATCATCAATATTTTAATGATAAAATATTTATTAAAACTATGGATGCTGTCAAGGCCTACAAGGAGTCGCAATTAAAGGTAGAAACACTTGAAGAAATAAATATACCAAGTGGATCAAAATTATCTGATAGTGCATCAGCTCGGAGCTCCAGTCCAGTTGATAATCTGGTTCAACTGGTGGATAGAAGAGCGGACAGGGTGAGGCAACAGATGAGCCTAATCTACGAAACCCTGGATAGTTCAAGTGAGATTGAACTAGTCAAGCAGCTGGCAATGATGAAAAGTCATTGGTCCAACGTGACGGACACACTGAAACTGCTTGAAAACAAGTATGACAGAACTGTCTTTGATCAAGATGAGGCAGACATTCTGCAATCTGAAGTTGCCGCACTAGAGATGGTACTTCAAATGAAGTTGGAACAGTTCAAAAGTTCCAACTGCGACGTGCCAGAACTCCCAAAAGTGGACCTTCCAACGTTCAATGGAAATGCGAAGGAATGGCCAACATTTTACGAGCTGTTCTCTGAACTAATAGACAGCAGGAAGGAGCTCAGCAACACAAGGAAGCTGGGATATTTAAGAGCCTGCTTAAAAGGAGAAGCTCAAATGGTGGTTAGCCATTTGATAACGGGATCAGCAGCTAGCTATGCAGCAGCGTGGGAGCTTATCTGCAAACGCTATAAACGCTATAAACGCTCCCAACACTTCAACAAATAAATGGAATTGGAGTGCTTGCTGCCCCATGATTAGAAAAATTTAGGGAAGTTTTTGGATACTGCGACCGAGAGCATATTCATCATAAAGCAAAAAGGAAAAATAGGAAGCTCTGCTGACGTAATTTTAGCAGAAATTCTGCTGCGGAAATTTTCGCCAGAAGCCTTGCAGCTGTATGAACAGCAAGTAAAAAAGGCAAGAGCTATACAGTCCTTACAAGACGTACTGGAGTTTATTGAGCAACAATACAACTCAGTAAACGCCATTACCAAAAATACCGCTCAGCTTGCTACAAGAAAAGTGCAAGTTAGATCGTGTGCCTTTTGCTCTAAGGATGGCCACGATATGATAAAGTGTCTCAAATTCAGAGCACAATCAATCGAAAAAAGAAAAGAATTCGTTCAAAAGAACAACATGTGCTTTAGATGCTTTGGAAAGCATAATGCTATCGACTGCAAAAAGGAAATTACATGCAATCGATGCTCCAAAAGACACAACAGCCTTCTGCATGAAGACACCAAACGCAGTATCAACAGCAATAGCCTTAAGCAAGGCCAAGACACACTATTGGCTACAGCTGTTGTTTTAGTGAAAAACAAAGCTGGAGGTTACAACGAGTTGAGGGCGCTTATTGACGGTGGATCCCAGAAGACGCTGATTTCAGAGGAAGCAGCACAAATATTAAGGATTCTCAGAGTAAGGAGTACTATAGAGGTCGAAGGTATCTCCCAGACTACTCAACTATCAAAAAATAGTGTCCACCTAACGATCAAACCAAAAATTCCAAGCAGCTTCAAAGCATCAACGGAAGCATTGGTTTTACCAACACTCCATAGAGCCCTTCCCAGCAAAAAGTTTGATATTGATATCAACAAAGAGTGGAAGGGCTACAGGCTAGCAGATCCACGATTCAACGAGCCAAGCAGAATTGACATAGTGATAGGTGTGGATCTATTTCCCCTGATTATGATGGAGAAAATAAAAACCGTAAATGGAATCTTGGGACAAAAAACCAAATTTGGATGGATTGTGTCCGGAAATATAACTCGAGCAGCAAAGCAAAAAATTATAAGTGCCACTACAACAATAAATCTTAAGGACCTGGAACGCTTTTGGGAATTGGAAGATGAAACCGATGAGACGATGACAGACAATGCAGAATGCGAAAGAAAATTCCAAGAAACAACTGTCATCAACGAGGAAGGCAGATTTGTGGTTTCAATTCCATTCCACCAAGAGGCAAAGCTTGGGGACTCTCGCAAACAGGCAATGGCAAGGCTTATGCAAATGGAAAAGAAGTTTCAAAGAAACCCAAAGAACTGGGCTGCATACAATGAATTCATGAAAGAATACCTTAAGATGGGACATATGGAATCTGTAAAGACAACGGGTCAAGGTAAATACTATTTACCCCATCAAGCAATCATCAGGCCTGGAAGCTTAACTACGAAGTTACGAGTAGTTTTTGACGCATCCGCAAAGACGACAAATGGACTAAGCCTAAATGACGTTATTATAGCTGGCCCTAAGATTCAAAAGGATATATTCGATATTCTAATTAAATGGCGCAAGTGGCAATATGTTATGGTAGCTGACATTGAAAAAATGTATCGCCAAATAAAGGTTGCTGAGAAAGACCAAGAGTACCAATATATCCTATGGAGAGATGATCCAAAATTGCCGATCAGTGAGTTTAAGTTAACAACCGTAACATATGGCACCTCGGCAGCACCTTTCTTAGCAGTCCGATGTCTACGAGAGTTGGCAGATCGCTTTTGCCAAGAGGATAGCGTCTTAGCAGAAACAATAAGAGACGACTTTTATATGGATGACCTCATAACTGGTGGAGACACAGTCAACGAGTGCTATGAACTTCAAAGGAAATTGAGAAAAGTAATGGAGAAGGCCGGCATGCATCTGCGAAAGTGGGTTGCAAATGACGAACGTATTTTAGCCGACATTCAGGACGACGGTGCTACGGAGAAAATCTGCATTGAGGAAAATTAGTCGATCAAAACCTTAGGACTCCAATGGGATCCGAAGAAGGATACATTTACGTTTTCGGCAGAAAAACCAATGCTAACACGCATAACAAAGCGGTTAGTGTTACCACAGTTGTCCAGAATTTTCGACCCACTAGGATGGTTGGCACCTGTAACGATTCAAGGCAAATGTTTCATTCAGGAACTGTGGAAGTTACCGATGACTTGGGACGTTGAATTGGAATCGAACTTAGCAAACTGGTGGATGGAATATGCTAAAGGCCTATCAGATTTTGAAGGAATTAGCATTTCACGCTGGACTGAATGCTCCAAAGGTATTATGGAGCTACATGGATTCTGCGATGCATCAGAGAAAGCATATGCAGCAGCTGTGTATACAAAAGTAGGCGGCAGAGTCACCTTACTAGCAGCAAAAAGCAAAGTTAATCCCATAAAAAACAGGAAAACAATTCCAAAGTTGGAATTATGTGCTGCACATTTACTAGCTAAGTTATTAGCGAAAGTGCAGACTATATGGAGCAACAAGATTACAACGCATGCATGGAGTGATTCGCAAATTACTATTGCTTGGATACAGAACAAGCGCAGCAAAGATAAGTTCGTCAGAACTAGAGTGCAAGAAATCTATAAACTTATTCCCAATGTCAAATGGAATTACGTTAAGTCGGAAGAAAATCCAGCAGACGTGGCTTCAAGAGGGATATCACCACAAGCTCTTAAAATCTGCGAAATTTGGTGGAGAGGGCCGAATTGGCTATCTATAGATGCACAACACTGGCCCACTCAAAAAGAATCGGAAATTGTTGTGGTATCCACATTGATAAAATCCGAATATCTGCAAAACCATCTTTTATCAAAGTATTCATCGATCGACAAACTTCTTAGAGTAATGGCGTATGTATTACGCTTCATAACAAAGCTGAGAGGAAAATCGCAACAGCCGTCACATCTTACGGTAGAGGAATTAAAGCTAGCGAAGATTGCTGTGGTAAAGATACAACAACAGCTAGATTTTGGACACGAAGTCAGACTACTCAAGAACAAAAGACCATTAGACCCAAAGAGTAAGTTACAGGCGCTAAATCCTTTTTTGGATAGTGATGGCGTACTTCGAGTTGGTGGACGACTACAAAACGCAATGATACCGTATAATGTAAAACATCCAATTATACTGGATAAGTCACATTTGACTTGGTTAATTGCAAAGGATGCTCATAAAGAAACTCTGCATGGCGGAATTAACATTATGAGAACTTATATTCAGAGGGAGTTCTGGATATTTGGCATACAAAATTACTTAAAGAAATATTTAAGGGAATGTATTGTATGCATACGATATAAGCAAGAGATGTCCAGTCAACTGATGGGAAATTTACCAGTTTATCGAGTAACGGCTGATTACTCGTTTCAAAATACTGAAATCGACTACGCCGGACCGTTCCAGATTCGGTGCTCAAAGGGAAGAGGTCAAAAAACTTATAAAGGATACATTTGTGTATTTGTTTGTATGGCAACAAAAGCGATACATCTGGAAGCTGTTAGCGACCTTTCATCAGACAAATTCCTGGAGGCTCTTCGACGGTTCTTTGCAAGACGAGGCAAGAGTGAGAACATATACTCAGATAATGGAACAAACTTCGTAGGAGCTTCAAGAGTGTTGGACAAAGAATTTGTAGCTGCCATTAAAAACAATAATGAGTTAGCACCTACACTAGAAAATGAAGGCATCAAGTGGCACTTTATTCCCCCGGGAAGCCCCCACATGGGAGGTTTATGGGAAGCCGGCGTAAAATCAGTGAAGCATCACCTTAAACGAGTTATTGGTGAAAACAGCTTTACATATGAAGAATTTGCATCGCTGCTGTGTCAAATCGAAGCAGTGCTAAACTCGCGTCCATTAGTCACTGTAAGGAGCGAAAACGATGGTGAGGACATATTAACGCCTGGTCATTTTCTGGTGGGAAGACCTCTAATTGGAGCTCCTGAAATTTTTGACGAAAGTAAGACAATATGCTCTTTGGATAGATGGAAGCTTATTCAACGCATCAGAGGTGATTTTTGGAAGAAATGGAAAGAGGAGTATCTGGTGTCATTGCAACAGCGAACCAAATGGCGGCAAAAAAGCCAAATCTGAAGGAGGGACAGCTGGTTCTTATAAAACATGAGAATACTCACCCTGCAAGATGGCCAATGGGAACAATCATTAGTACGACTAAAGGACAAGATGATAAAGTCCGGGTAGTCACGGTCAAAACAAACGAGGGGGAAGTAAAAAGATCGCTAAATAAGATCTGTCAACTTCCTGTTAGCGAAGCAAAACCAGCTGGAGCTGCAACGCCATCTATAACGGAGTCAATGCAGCTACGCAAGGACAAGAAGCTTAGGCAGCGAGTTCCAAAAGACAAAAGGAATGGCACTGGAAGCATAGCTACTGTGCTATGCTGTTTATTGATATTGCAAGCTACAACTGTGACAGAAAAATCGGAACCTCAAAAACAGGCCAAAGAACTTGGGAAAATTTACGACATCGACGCAAAAGCTGCAGTTATGGTGAACAAAATTGGTAAAATTGAAGTCGCTACATCCAGTTGGCAATTATTGTTTTATTATGACATGCAAGCCTATTTTGATGTCATAAAACAATCAGAGGACTTCCTGGAAAAATCCCACTTGGTTTGCAAAAAAATGGGAGACTTCAAGGACTACTGCGATTTCTTCGGCACGACAATACGGACAAAAATTGACAACATAAAAGAAAAAGACAAAATACTTCGGCACCGTACCAACCGAAAGAAAAGGTTTATACTGTTCTTTGATATCGGAAATGCAAATAGAATACAGGAAAATATGCAAACGATCATAAGAAACGAAAAACATCTAATGGAATATGTTGACAATCAGACCTCGGTCATCAATGCCACGGAAGAATTAGTAAGAGCAACTACGATAGAAGCAAACCGGAATTTGGGAAAACTGACCCAACAAGTCAATATTATTGCAGAAACCATGAAGGAGCACTTTATATATAAGGAGTCAATTAAATTCCTTATGTTATCAAATCAAGTGCGAAACTGGATTGAAGAGGCAGAAAGCCTACAAGCAACAGCGATCTCAATGATAACGGACATTAGTGAAGGAAGAATTCATCCTACACTAATTGCGCCTAACAAAATGCTGGAGGAGCTCGAAAAAGTTAAGAAAAAATTAGGACGAAAACAAATGCTACCGGGTGGAAATTCAGTTATACAATTACCACTGATCTATAAACTGATGAAGGCACAAGCTATGTTGAAGGATAATGTCCTATTCATTGAAGCAAAATTGCCAATATACAACAATCAGGAAACGGATCTCTTTGAAGTAATCCCAATACCACTGTGGACAAACGGAACAAAGCTTATTCCGAAATTGAATTCTAAATATTTTGCGTTCAATACAGACATAAACGCATATCACCTAATGTCTGAAATGGAAATTAACCAATGCAGACAAGAGGATTCGACAACATGGCTTTGCGAAAGTAATTGGGCATGGAAAAACGCGGAAGATCACTCTTGCGAAATATCTCCATTGAAACCAAGCAAGGCACACTCATGCGAAATTATGGAATTCCAAGGCAATTCGTTCATCAAAGAGATAAGTGGATCCAACCGTTGGCTATTTAAACTGTTTCGGAATACAACAGCTAATATAAGATGCAACGAACAGCATCAAGATATAAGACTGCCCAATCAAGGCATTATACAACTACTTGCAGGATGCACAGCAATATTAGGGGATACAACAATAATTACTCCTCAAAAAGTAATTTCGACAGCGTCTGAAATGTCTATCTTCCCCAGTTTACGAATTATAGATGACAAGGAGACATGGAACGTGGTCCCGCTGAAGCACTTGATTGTCAACAACACTAATGAACTGCAAAATCTTCAAATGCGCATCAAGACTCTGAAAAATAACAAAGTACACATTGATGACTTGATTTTCCACACGGCAAGCGGACACTCCGCCCTAGCGTTGACAACGATTATTATAATTATAATGGTCATTTATATCCGGAGGCAACACATAAATGAGAGACAACTACTGGCCGTACATTTTTCACCCCCGGAGAATGTCTAAACATGTGTTTAGACATGATAAGTAGACAATCTATAAATATGTTCTATTTAAGGGCTGCAATAAACATGTCACGGGACAGCATAAGTGGCAACTACAGATAAGTACGGTTGCAGTGGTCTATTGCCGAAGTGTCAAGAGATATGATCACGCGGGAGGTGACTAGCGCGGTCATAGGCTTCAAACATAGATTTGAGATAAACATCAGCTGCATTGACCAACGCAGACTGCAGCGTCTTACAAGCGCTGCATTATATAATTAGATGATAAGAACCTATGTAAGAATGAATAAAAGGCGATGCCCTCGCAGTAGCGAGTCAGTTAGATTCAAACACCCGAATTGAACTCATTAAGTGAACAAAGCAATCCCTAGGAAATGAAGACTACGGGCTTGTCGGTGACGTACCTTTAGTGTGTCCAAGAGAGTCTCTATTCGTCCCAAGTCCATCGTGTGTTTCGTCTCGTCTGCGTACGTCTCGTATGATGTAACGTTCGTTGTATGTCCCATGTAACCGTACTCGTCCCATAGAATAATGTCTCCGTCCATTATTGGTATGTGATTAGCGTGTGAGTACTCGTTTAGTTTCATGGTCCAGGAGGGAGTTGTCAGTAGGACTAACGGGAGTAGCAGGTTTCCTAACCTAAGTGCGAAAAATATAAAATGTAACAAGTGTTACTAAAGTATAAAAAGTAATAATATAAAAAAATGTGTTAAATTGGGCACTCCCTTACCGAAGGTTGTCCTTATGGACATCTCTTTAATAAGCACTGTCGTGCCCAGATCAGCCTCAATGACCTCTTCTGAGCAGAGTGGCGTTAATTTGGTACCCAGGCGTCTGTTGGTTTTTAACCAGACTTTTTCGCCTAATTTGTATTGCTTATTGCTTTTGTCTGCATTTGAGTACCTAACTGTTTTCTCTTGCGCCTCTTTGATCTTGTCTCTCATTGTGTCCGCAAGATCTGGTGGAATAGCATGAACTATTTCGTGAGGCTTTTTTTTGTAACCGAATGGACAGTTCTGTAATATTTTATTATTGCAAATAGAATAAGGTCGGTCGCACCAGATATATTTTTGTCTATCTTGATGCACCGTGCGATTTCCGCTAGGGTGCTATGAAATCTCTCACTTTGGCCATTAAATGTGCTGTGCAACGAGGGCGCATTTGAGACCTGTTTACTATACCTATTTTCTAGGATAGATCGTAGGTTTGTGAGTTGACAGACCTTTCATTGTCGCAGTAAACTGTTTTTATTTTGTTGAACACATTTATTAGTTGTAGTATAGGAGGATATCTATGATTGCTCTTGAATCGATTGGTTGGACTATAGCAAATTTTGAAAACTTGTCGATACAAGTTAGAAAATGCTTTTGATCAGTTGAAAATATATCTATGTGAATAATTTCCCCAGTATAACCGGGAATTGGTGTTTCCGCTATGGTTTGTTGCACTGGGTAACGATTGCATTTTGCTTTGGAACAAGTAGTCACGATGGACCTGTTTTACGGTTCCTGTCCTGCTCTATGGGCTCTATTGTGTTCCGTGGTCATAATTTCCCAATGTCTAAATGTCGTTGAGGGAAAAGCGACGATTAAACCGGGCTGAATGAAGGCGATTATAGGTAGCTCGGAGTGGATTGCATTGACGACATTAATTTTTTTTTCTAAATCTTTTAGTAAGCGAAGCAATGTTGTGCGATCTGTAAATCGCACAATGTGACGCGTTTTTGATTTAAAAAGGATGATTAACTTTATAGACGGGAAATCCGCCTGTTCGATCACTATTTGGTTCCTGAAACAGTTTTCCGGTTTTACTGTTGACTCTACAGTGTAGGTCAATGACTCCTCGCTGTGGATAGTAGCGATGTCGGAGTGTGCATCATTATCTAATGCATTTATGTTTTGCATTTCACAAAGCGTCGGCTACGTGGTTTTCTTTTCCCGGCTTGTAGAACACTTGTGCGTTATATCATTGACATGACTCTCCATTGTTTGGGAGAAAATGATTACGTCATCGACGTGTTCTCTCAGAACGTCATCTATGGCCCGTTGGAAAATAATGGGGCATTTTTTAAACCAAAGGGAAGCCTGCTGAATTCTGCTACAACTTTCCGTTGTTGACCGAAAGAGCTGTCTTTTCTCGATCGCGCTCCGCGAGTTCAATTTAATGTACACTTCAGATCAAGAGTCGTGAAGTACTGAGCTTTTCCAATGTTCGACAGTATGTTCGATATGGATCGTATAGGATACTTGTCATCGATTGTTTTCTGATTCAGTTTCCTGAAGTCAATAACGAGACGTTTCTTCCTATGACCTTCTTCGTCAAAACACTTCTTATCAACAACCCAAATTGGGTTATTGTAAGGCGAGCGGGATGACCTTATTATTCCGTCTGCTAGGAGTTGTTTAACCTCCGTATTGACGAAATCGGTTACACCCATCGGGTATGGGTAAATTTTTGAATATACGGGTTCCCCGTCAGTGCGAATCGTGGCGACCGTATTTATGTTATAGGGGAAGGACTCGTTTGGGTCCGCAAAGGCTTTTGATCTGTTTTTGATCATGCATTGAAATCTTCGCTGACGGCGTTTGGCACGTCCACGTCATCGTTTTTAATAAAGTTTACATTTCTGCATTTTGAGTAAAAAATTTGCTCTGATCAATGATGTTTCTTGTTAGATCGACTTTTGCATTGACCCTTTTTAGCACATCTAGTCCAATTCCGTCACATCCGTTCAGGTTGTTTAACAAGAAGAAGTATGACTTAACATTGAATATATGAAACAGACACTTTTGTTCTATTTTTGTATGGCCATGGATTAACGTGACTTCAAATGGTGTTTCCACCGGTTTGAGCTGTTTTAATTCTGATAGAGGTTTTGTGTATATTTTGGAGGCTCCTGTATCCAACAGTAACCTAATTCCCGGCCCGAATTATGTAGGGGAGCGGGGACGTTCCCCTAAAAAATTAGATGCTTCGGAATCGGATGTGTTATCTGCCTCGATTTCCGCTGTTTCGTAGGATGACTTTACCCTATACTCCTGGTCATTTGACTGCTCTTGAGTCGTATAGTTCAACCGTTGACGACTGTGAGCTGTCTGCTCGCCCCTGAATTTAGAACGTGATGTGGGATCGACGTCCATTGGTTCAGGGCTTAGATTTTGCGCATAGCCTTTTCGAGGATTATTTGATTCATTGCTCTGTTGCGTTTGGCCTTTACTTCCTAGGTTTTTAGAAAACTGAGAACTATAAGCTTGATTACTAGTGCCCGGTGCATTATTGTTTTGGTTTCGCTGGAAAGCACCCTGGGAGTTGTGGTGGTTATTACCTTGTGTGGTGTAATGAAAGCGGTTACCCTGGCGACGGTTTTCCGAATTGTAAGATTTTTCTTCTACATTTTTATTAAAGCTCGTAACGAACCAGGCTCGTTCATTGCAAGACTCCGCCCGTTGAGCCACGGCTAATGCTGATGGCAAATCTTTGAGCGCAGCTGAGAGAATCACATATTTATGTCATAAGACAACAAAGTCTTACTAATAATAAGAGTTGGCTTTTTCTCAATCTCTTTATAAAAGGTCATTAGGGGGAGTTCTCCCTGACGCATAGTAACCATTTCCTGCTGGGTTACCTCGATTGGAGTTTGTTCTGCATATGCGCGGTCCATTCTAGCTATTATAGCATCGAAATTTAGTACTGTATTATGTGACGTAAGCATTACTCCCGCGGGACCTATTACCTTGTTACGTATGATTCCTACGGCCTGATAGGTTCTAGAACTACCCAAAAATGGTTTGTAGATTTCGTAGGCGTTAACTGCTGCGGCTCGCCATGCGACATACTCATCTTGTTTGCCGTCAAAAACTGGTATTGACTTCACCAAGTCTAGTGGTTCATTACAAGGGATAGCTACGTTGTTTTGTATTTGCTCGTATACTACTAAGCGTACACCCTCATTTATTCTCTGCCTATTTTCAACCTCTTTAAGCTTGTCTGAGAATATTTTTTGTTGGTGCTCTAGTGCGCCATTTACGGCCGCTTCCATGAGCCTAATTACATATTTATTACTAATGGTACCTAAAGATTTCGCCTGTTCTTGTGTTGGTGTTGCCTCTTGCCCGAGGTTGATTTTGGAATTCCTGATCGTTAACCTTTTTTACTTTGTCCATTAAGTTTTTTAAATCTATATCGTCGTCGGTCTCAGTACCGTCAATGTAACCCCCTTGCTGTTTACTGTTTCTTATGTCTTTATAGCTCTGTATTAAGTCCTCGTAACTGTCGTTGTTTTCGTTACTGTTTCTATACATCGGGGGGCAATGATACGTTCATTTAAGTGATAGACAAAATTTAAGTGATTTTTTAACTTTAGCAAATTATTTAAGCGATGCCGGGTTTTCATAACTGGGTCGATTATAACAAAATAACTAAATATTATATTTGAAAGTTTCTCTTTTTTGAAAGTTTTCCGCTGGCTCGAATTCCGAACTACAAATACATCATAATGGCTTTAAACTGTACACGCTCTAATTCTAATTAATTATAACTCTACACCCATTTAAATTTAGTACGTTATCCACGGCAACATATTTGAAAGCTATCGATCGCATTGTAAGTTTTAATGGCAAGAAATGTCCTTATACTGCAGGCACAATTTAACATAGTCTGCGTACATAAATACCCGCGAATATTTTATTACCGAAGGAGTCGTTAATAAATAAAGTAAAAAGAATGAATACAAGAAAGAGAATGTTTAAAGAGGACCCGTTGCGTCCTGGCATTCAAAAATTTTAAAATCAAATTTAGAAGATCAACAGTTGAACCTAATAATTCAAGTTACCTAACCAAAAAGGAATGAATAACAGAGACAAATGTCTTATTAATGTAAGTGTAGATGACATCTGTGGAGATTATCATTGAAACACTGTATTACGAAGGATGTTAGCTTCAAAAGGTTAATGGTTGGTGATCTGCGTTTCATACAACCGTGCTGACAAGGTGATATACAAAGATGCTGCAAATGAGGAGTGATAACATTTAAATATATTATTTCTTGTAACACTGAGCCATAAGGACGTTAAAAAGTTTGGACTTTACATTTCTTAACTCAACTCTTTATTAAACCAAGAAGGTTTGTTGGAGATAAACGGATAGGACATCGAAACTCAAGAGTTAAACAATTATTTGATTGCGGTATACAAAATAATTATGGCATACGCCATTATGTTGCGGGAATATTGATCGGACCAATTAAAGCCAGAAATAAAATTGTACAGCCTTAGAAAGTTTGCCTTGCGAAAACAATGAATTCGTTTGGTTGATTTCTCTTTTATTACTCTATCTGTGTCGATTGTCACATCATAAGTTGGATGATATGGATTTTCAGGGTGAGTAAGAAACGCACTCTGGACAGAAACACACATTCAGGTTTTGTTACAAGACATAGATTCAAAAATCGACCAAGAGAGTTTCGAATATAATTAACTTCCGACAACGATAAGTCGAGCAAGCCTTCAATAAGGTCGTGACGAGCTACAGGAAGAAGGACATTCGATTTTTCTTCTGTGGGCCGCGTAGTACCAGGTATATTAAAATCACCTAGAACTACCAATTGGTCCCTATCGGACAGCTTATTTGAGACAGGGTGAATAGCGGACACTTATATTAATACACTACACTTACATTAATAAGACATTTGTCTCTGTTATTCATTCCTTTTTGGTTAGGTAACTTGAATTATTAGGTTTCACTGTTGATCTTCTAAATTTGATTTTAAAATTTTTGAATGCCAGGACGCAACGGGTCCTCTTTAAACATTCTCTTTCTTGTATTCATTCTTTTTACTTTATTTATTAACGACTCCTTCGGTAATAAAATATTCGCGGGTATTTATGTACGCAGACTATGTTAAATTGTGCCTGCAGTATAAGGACATTTCTTGCCATTAAAACTTACAATGCGATCGATAGCTTTCAAATATGTTGCCGTGGATAACGTACTAAATTTAAATGGGTGTAGAGTTATAATTAATTAGAATTAGAGCGTGTACAGTTTAAAGCCATTATGATGTATTTGTAGTTCGGAATGGCTTCAACTTCCATGCCGCGATACGACTAATTCGAGCCAGCGGAAAACTTTCAAAAAAGAGAAACTTTCAAATATAATATTTAATATTTATAATATAAAACTTAATGGACAAAGTAAAAAAGGTTAACGATCAGGAATTCCAAAATCAACCTCGGGCAAGAGGCAACACCAACACAAGAACAGGCGAAATCTTTAGGTACCATTAGTAATAAATATGTAATTAGGCTCATGGAAGCGGCCGTAAATGGCGCACTAGAGCACCAACAAAAAATATTCTCAGACAAGCTTAAAGAGGTTGAAAATAGGCAGAGAATAAATGAGGGTGTACGCTTAGTAGTATACGAGCAAATACAAAACAACGTAGCTATCCCTTGTAATGAACCACTAGACTTGGTGAAGTCAATACCAGTTTTTGACGGCAAACAAGATGAGTATGTCGCATGGCGAGCCGCAGCAGTTAACGCCTACGAAATCTACAAACCATTTTTGGGTAGTTCTAGAACCTATCAGGCCGTAGGAATCATACGTAACAAGGTAATAGGTCCCGCGGGAGTAATGCTTACGTCACATAATACAGTACTAAATTTCGATGCTATAATAGCTAGAATGGACCGCGCATATGCAGAACAAACTCCAATCGAGGTAACCCAGCAGCAAATGGTTACTATGCGTCAGGGAGAACTCCCCCTAATGACCTTTTATAAAGAGATTGAGAAAAAGCCAACTCTTATTATTAGTAAGACTTTGTTGTCTTATGACATAAATATGTGATTCTCTCAGCTGCGCTCAAAGATTTGCCATCAGCATTAGCCGTGGCTCAACGGGCGGAGTCTTGCAATGAACGAGCCTGGTTCGTTGCGAGCTTTAATAAAAATGTAGAAGAAAAATCTTACAATTCGGAAAACCGTCGCCAGGGTAACCGCTTTCATTACACCACACAAGGTAATAACCACCACAACTCCCAGGGTGCTTTCCAGCGAAACCAAAACAATAATGCACCGGGCACTAGTAATCAAGCTTATAGTTCTCAGTTTTCTAAAAACCTAGGAAGTAAAGGCCAAACGCAACAGAGCAATGAATCAAATAATCCTCGAAAAGGCTATGCGCAAAATCTAAGCCCTGAACCAATGGACGTCGATCCCACATCACGTTCTAAATTCAGGGGCGAGCAGACAGCTCACAGTCGTCAACGGTTGAACTATACGACTCAAGAGCAGTCAAATGACCAGGAGTATAGGGTAAAGTCATCCTACGAAACAGCGGAAATCGAGGCAGATAACACATCCGATTCCGAAGCATCTAATTTTTTAGGGGAACGTCCCTGCTCCCCTACATAATTCGGGCCGGGAATTAGGTAACTGTTGTAAAATTTTACATTATTTAGCCTTAGAAAGGTTGCCTTACAAAACCAATCAATTCGTTTGGTTGAGTTCTCTGATTTCTCTTTTAGTACGGTACCTTTGTCGATTGTCACTTTGGAGTTGAAGTGTTGAAAATGGATCTTCAGGTTGAGTAAAAGAAGCTACTCTGGACAGAAACACATTTTCAGGACTTGTCGTCGTATATAAAGAGATAAAGATATTCAATTTTTGTTTTATGGACCACGTAGTGCCAGGTATATTATAATCACCTAAAACTACCAATTGGTGGTCCCTATCGGACAGCTTATTTGAGACGGCATAGATAGCGGACAAATGATTTAGATGAATTCTACGTTACGGGACTCATCAAAAAATTACGGGAATACACCTCCCCGCCTGGGGGGACAATCGTGCTTGAATATTGTGTACACACCTGGGTAAACTTCAAAGTTAAGTATCTCTGGCGACAATTAGTTAGCTTGCTACACAAGCCTCTTGTACAAGACTAGATGTTAGTTTTCTGAAGAGGATAAAGTATGGCCCTGTTTTTTGATCTTAACTTCGAACTCTTTTCTGCCAAAAATCAACAGTACATATGGTCAAAAACAGCTCATTAGGGGCAGATATCTTGAAAGATGAAATGTCCCTAGCGTAGGAAAACTTACATTCTTTCACTTTTATGTTGTCGGCTTTTGTTTTGACTTGTATATAAAACAATACATCAGATGATGTTTAATCAGGGGAAAGCCGAGAAACGAACATTTTTTTTTAGTAGAACCTATGCAGCCTACCCCCAGCGGCTTTCTTGCGCTTTGGCAATTCCTCTAATAGCTTAAGGCTATTAATCTGCCAATCTATCGTGGAAAGGAGATTATCAACTCGACGAAAACAATCTGTAGCCACGCCAAAACTGCTAGTCCTTTCAAGCCACCTTAAGTTTGGATCATAATCGATTTCATCCTGTTGCCCCTAGGCAAGCATCATAACAGTACATTACATT
Source organism: Drosophila erecta (assembly GCF_003286155.1). Lineage (NCBI taxonomy): Eukaryota > Metazoa > Arthropoda > Insecta > Diptera > Drosophilidae > Drosophila > Drosophila erecta. Next base: position 979,031 of record NW_020825214.1, on the reverse strand, counting down.
ACATAACAGTACTTTTACATTAGGGCCCTTAGCTAGGTCATCACTTGTTTGGTCGGTAAAACCAGCGCACTTAGAGTGCACCATTTTATCACACAACCAGCAAGTCATTTTTGGCTGATCAGGTAATTACAAAGAAACAAAATTAATATTATACTTGCAAGCTAGCAAGAGCGCAGTTAGCACGATTAGAACTTTGGATTTTGTGTGGGTGAGAGAGGGAGAGCGGGGCACAGTGTAGTTTACATATGTGTATACAAAAACAACACCAAACAAGCAGTAAACAGATTACAAAGACAAAAAAACAAAAGGTTTAATTGCCTTGTTTGAAATAGTGCACAAATTAAAACAAAGTTTATGTGAATAAAATAGATTTATTAAAGAATTTATTAAAAGCTTTATTTATTAAAGGCTTTGTCAAAAGCAAAAATAAATTCACCAACACAAGCTTCGGAACGGATAGTGCTAACCCGAACGCTCGCCAGAAATCGATCCCAAAGTACGCAGCTTGTCCCAGGTAAGGACCAGGTAGAACAATATTGTAGACTAGAAGTACTTCATTTCCCATAAATTGCAGGCAAATCCAAGCCAGGCGCCGTTCTCACCACCGAGAAGAAAGACTGAACCGTGGCACCTAGTGCTTCCACGAGCTTCCCTCGCTTTCTGAAATTAGCCGCAATCCGCTCATTTGATGTTCCGTGAAAATTCGATTTCATACCTCCAATTAGCGTCGCCTCCTTTTTTCCGCTGGTAAGAATATAAGCTTAGACTTTTCTTAACTGGGTGAATTCCTTCCGCTCTCGAATTGCCCAGTCGACCGCACTCGGGCCACTTTTGTGACGTGTCTGGTCGTCCACAGCGATATTGACATGCACCTTATTCACCTGCATATTGTTTTGCTGTATCCAGGAAACCGAATCGGATCTTGTCCCTCAATACCTGCCAAAGTCCGGACTCCTGCGATGGGCGGTAGATGTGCGCCATTTGAGCAAGGACTGCGGTTAATCCTGAACTTGCGGCTTACCCATTTCCTCGATTATGGTTTTAAAATCAATATTGCTTGGCGACCGGTGTTCTTGACATTCTATGCTTTTCATGCTTTTATGCTTTCAAACTATCTATGCTTTTCAAACAAATTTTGACTAAATAGAATAAATAAGAAAATATTACCTTTTTGCACTTTTTGTGGATTTTTTGAAAACGAATTTCAAAGCTGTATAGCTCTTGAAGTTCCGTATCTTTTGATTTAATATACAACAAATTTCCATAAAAATTTACGTTTTGATGTTATTAACTAACAAAAACCGCTCCAATCACCAAATCAAAGTAACTAACCATTTCTGAGTAATATATTTTGTATGATTTAAACATTATTTTAGGGTCATTCCAAAATCGTCAAAATTATATTAGCAGCTCCACGAAGTTATTAGCAAGTACTTACGTGAATTAAATGACATAAAAATATAAAATTGATCCTAGCTTAAGCCTTAATATAAGTATAGTTAAATCTAAAGTATAATCAAATGGTATACAAAGAATAAATAAAACTTTTATTTTGAAACTATTTTTTCGTTTGTTGATTGTATCAATAATCGTGTAATCATTGAATAATACTCCTAGCGTTAAAGATGAACTTGTTCAAAAAAACAGGTAAATTTAATAATAGCATTTAAAAAAGTATAACTGGAATTCAGGTCTGCTACGATTGAGAGAAATAATCATTATGGACGTTTGAAAAATCGCCAAAACGTTCCACACAATTTTATTCAAACATTTAAATACCGTTCTTAAGGCTTTCTGTAGGAAAAATCTCTAAGAAATTATGGACAAGGGATATATTGTTTCTTTTAAGCGATTTCCCAGGTTTTCAATAAGTTGTTGAGATTGACCTCTTTAATAATATAAAAGTGATTTCATGACTGATGCGAAGGGCAGTAGCTTTATTTATCGAAATTCTTAAAAGAAGTTTCGAATACAATAACAATAAAGGAAATGAAATTAATGGATCTTTAAAAACACAAACACCACATCTCAACCCTTAATGCATTAAGCATTCTACAGTATATAAATTGAACTTTAACTTTATTACAAGAAAAACACTTCTAACAAATATATCGAAGCGAAAATTTCAATACTAGTTTTAAGTAGTTAGGTAACTACATTTCAAATTATTAGTTAGCAGTTACTCTGCTATTCATGTAGAATTGCTGGGCGGATAGCAACAAGGTCAAAACATAGATACATGCTGCAATCCAGCAATTGTAGGCATTCTGAAAGCAAATAAAAAATTACCTCAAATTAGTAAAAAAAAATAAATCCATACCGAAGACGTACCTGGTTGTATGCTCTATTTGCTGCTGCATAAAAATCTTCCAAAGAGTGGTATTCCTCTTCTAGCGGTAAGTCCTCAATAAGGGCTACACTATTTATGTAGAAGAATAGACCCATTAGAACCTTTAATATAAATATGTATATGGTTAATATTTCACTACTGACAAAATTGGAATCTTAATACTCACCAATTGGACAATACCCCAAACAGAGATAATTAGACCACAAAGAGATAGTTTAGGACCACAGATTTTCATTTTTTAAAATTTTTGTTTAACCGAATATAGAGCAAAGTTTCAGAAAGTTTTCAGCAAACTTTTCCTCAATGAATACTGTGAATTTGTCAGGTGAACATATCATGTGACCAAACATTCTGTGTGGCTGTGCACACAAAAATTTTTAATACTGTTACAAATGGAAGGTAAGCAATAAAATAAAATGCTCGTCAAGCTAGCGTCAGGGAGCCATCGGCGATTAAGGTACGATGGAAAAATAAAAATAAGCTTAGAAGAACGTAAAAAAAACATGGATGTTTATTGTATTTCTTTTTTCGTGATTTGGAACTTAATTCAATATTTTAACAATGCCGAAATGTTTAATTAATAAACATATACGACTTATGTTTATAGGCTTATGAAAGTGTATAAACTGTGAAATTAAAAAATTGATTCCCTCTGTGGGAATATTCCACTCGCAGAGCGTGTTCCAAAATGCACGTTAGACCAACTTAATGAAATTTCTTTAGGGACATTTTAGGAAAATTTGTATAAAAAAATGTATCCACAGTTTTTAAGAAAAAGGCAAAACAGTGGGACAAGTTATGATATTAAAGAGTCATTGAAATTAGGTTGAATTGAAGTACGGATCCATAAAAATTAATCAAAACTATCCACAGTTTTCCAGAATATCTGGTAATAGTGCGAGGAGCTAAAGTAATTAGAAAATTCCACCGTATTTTGTACTAATACCACAAGGAAATCGGTATCAATAACCGCTGTATTAATAACACTTCTGCGCTATCTTGAAATATGTACTATTGCGCTTACTGAGCACGTTCCAAGTTGCAAGATATCTCAATATTTTTAAAATTTTATTAACTATGAAAATTGATTCACATTTTTCGAGGAGATTGTATTTTTCTCTTTCTACACGTTTACTATTTATACAATTACAATTTTTTAAAATGCCATTATACCGAGAATTTATACAACCAATTTATGTATAAAATATTTCGAGGAATAGAGATGTGGAAGCAAATATAAATTTTTAAATCTGTAAGAAATAAATAAATAAGTAAGAAGACCAAGGAGCTCAGGATGAGGAGGAGCATCCACAGAGACAAGTCAGTTAAAACTCAAATAAATAGGAAATAAAAGAAAATGTTTTGTTAAGTGTTTATTTAATTTAAGAGGCAAGGTTATTTTGAAGTCTTTTGTCAATTAAATCGATTTTGATAACATTTAAAAAAATTAATTTTAATATACATTTAATGCATTAAATTCAGCTGCTCATTTTTAATCAAGTTGAAGCATTGCGTGTCCACATTCTAGTTATAATTGACAAATGTTGACGAATGGCCAACACCATGTTGGGTTTCAAAAAGAAGTAAGCGCCATCCTTTGACTGATGTGGTAATTTCTAATGTGGAAATATAATTAATAATGTTAATTATGTCCTCAGATCTTAATTTTTTTGCCTTTTAAACTTTTCGATATAAAGTTACCTCCATTTAAAAGAAAGTCTATTATCTATTCCGTAGAAATGATTTAGTTCAATTCTTCTTACTTATGTATATGCGACAAGATTTCAAGTGCTCTTCTCCCATCCTGTTAATAAATTTTTTCTTCCAATTTAGTAGTCTACTACTAAGACAATTTTTTATTTCACATTTCCTGTTTTAGCCTTTTAGCTTTTATAACCTTTTCCTCATCAGGATGATGATATATGTACATACAATTTCTAGTTGCATTAATACATGTTCAGTAACATGCAATGCAATATAATAAAATCAACCCTTGAATACTGAAAGAATCCCCTTGCCTTCTTATATTTGCCCAGACCCTTAATGCTGATATAACTCTAAACTAGAATCCCTGTTACCAGATAAGTGAGATATGCAATTGATTATATTATTTACAAAAAAGGAGATAGAAGAATGGTGATTACATTCAAAAACTATTCCTTTAAATTCTTAAATTTTTAAATGTTATAGAGCGTTTCTAATAAAATCCCAAAGCTCAACATTTGGCAATTTAACGGTTCTGTCAATATCAGAACACATTATTTTGGCATAATAATGACTTGTACAAAATTAAACACACATAATCCCGGTTCGCTCCGGGATTATTCTAAAACGGTCTGGATTGTGTCCAATGACCCAAGGAGAGGATTAGGAATATGGCGGGGAGCATGATTAAATGCAAATCATAGTCAATCGTAGCCATACCGACGAGCTATCAAGTTGCAGCTAAACTTAAATTTATATATATATAGCCAACTAGTAACTGAACACAGGAAAAACCACGTTCGTTGGATTGGGAGTCTTCCGGTGCAGCCTCCTTTGACTCCAGTACAATCCTGAGATAGTATTCCGTGAGGCGTCGACCGTTTGCCGTTAACACTCGTAAACTGCTACTTCTATTCCTGGCGCTGAAATTTAAAACTCAATTTTTTATTAATTACCACTTTTTTAAACTCGATCTTTGTTAATCAATCCAATGTCAAACGCGAGGCCAAATTGTAGTCGTCGTCCATATCAATGGCCGCTAAATTGGGGTCGCGAGAATTTAGTTAGTCTTACAGGGAAATACAACCCTTACTCACGTTTGGTTCGCACGACCAGTCTTATCCCTTGGAGCTCCACAAGATTAGGTGACGCTATATGTATGTATGTAAATACGTTGTAGTGCCGTCTTCCAAAGCACCACCAATTGCTTCCTAGACTTGTGGCTTTGAACTTCCCAGAAGCAGTCGACGAATAAGGGTGATTGCTGCTGATGAGGGATTGACAAGGAAATGTGAATAATGTTAGAATTAGTCGAAAATTATGTTTATGTTTATAAAAACGAGTGAACTTACCAGAATGTTTGAGTGAGTGTTCATTGTAGGGGAGATGGAGCCTTCAGTTGTCTGGCATCCTAGGTTGGGTGGGTGCGCATGGTCGGAACATATGCCCAGAAATTAGTTTTCGTCGTTTATGTAAAATTAATGCTTATTAGAGATCGAGTTGTGTAGAATTGTGAGACGTCAATAGTTATCGATAATATGTTGCGTGCTTTTTTGGCAAGGGGAAACTCCGCCTTGGGAAAAGCATGAGCTACCGGCACTGCCACAAATAAAATTAAAAGCAGTTCGTAACAATTCTGAGATTCAAGAAGGTTCGAGTCGTCCGGACCAAATGAAATCGTTGTACAAGAAGGGACGACAATATCCGGGACTATAATGACAAGGTGAAAGCAAAAGGCACATCGTGAAAACCCGCAATTCGAACCAGTAGATAGAAAGTTCCAGCAAAGACATTACAATAACAAGTTGCGTAACGGCCATACATTGGTTTTGCAGCCACTTCTTTGGTGGCGGCAATAATTGCCTAAGAATTGCATAAGAACCGAAAAATATAATTCACTTGCATGTGAGTGAGAACAGTAAGCAAAAAAGTGCTTAGACTAGAAGACGATTTTAGGTCCGAAATCAATTTTGATCTAAGAAACAATTTCGTTGTAATATGATTTAATAAAATATTATTTAAAAATTGTTGCTCTAACTATTATTATTTTTAAGAAGTTATTTTAATATTCGTTAGTTAAAATCACCGTTCGAATTAGCTACCGTTTACAACTGAACTTTACATATCAACTTTTATTGAATATAAATACGGATATATTATTAAAATTTGGAAAAATAGTAGCAAACGATGAGCTCTATGTATTTGTTAGCTTTAAAAAACGGATTAAGAGGAACTAAAGGAAGAAACAATAAATTTGGAGCGCCGTTTTACCCCCGCAAATTGCGAGGTTTTTAAAAATATCAAATTAGAATATAACAAAAACATTCAACAAAATAATATTTGCATTTGCAAAATACTGAAAATTGATAATTTACATAAAATTGAACTCTTGAGGCAGGACCAGCGCACCCAAGAATCACTAACTTCAAATATATTTTCCATGTCGCGAGCTGAATACTCTAACGACATATTTTGTAGTATAAAGTAATCTATGAAATTATTATTATGTACATTTATTGCAATGTAAGAACGACTGTGTTGCAGAGCAATGCATTAAGTGCACAATTAATAAATTGAGAGCATAAAAATCGATAAATAGAATTTATTGCAAAATTGATCTTTTGAGGCAGGACCAGCGGACATAACACTAACAAAATATGTTTTTTCACCTTGCAAGCTGAATACTCTAACAACAATTATTCTAGTATAAAGTAGTTAATGAATTTAATTAGGCATTATTATGTACAAAAATTATCATGTTAACGCAATGCAAAATTCGATCAAATATAATACAGATTTAAAGTCCATAAATTTGTAAAGTAAAGGGCATATTTTGTCAAATTTTGAATATATACGTTTGCACACGTACAGTGATCGACTGTCGCTGTAACAAAAGAGCTGCTGCAGCATGCTGGCTCTAGAGCGCTCTCTCTCTGGCTCTTGCACAAAAAGACAAAAAAAAGGACGCGTACCTACAGTAGAGAGAGAGAGAGAGATAGAGAGCGCGTGAGAGGCAGATATAATTGCTCAGCTGAGGTGCCGTAGATCATAATTGAGTTTCTTAAAGTAGTCATGTTTACAATAAATCATTTAAGATATACTGGCGCGGCCAGACCCACTAAAAACATTAAATAAACTGCCGAAAATTCTGGTAGAGATAAGGAAAAATTCTTAAGCTCCTACAGAAACGCCGTTAATCACCGCCTTTTATGCACATTTTAAACTGTAAAATCGCTAGATTAATCTTTCAAAGTCCTTGGCATTTTGTTGTCCTACAGAACTTGGGGCAAGCTTCCTTTCAGTTAAGTTGGAATCCTGTATTCCAGAACATGTCCAATTAACCTTATGTGGGGAAATACATTTAGACACTTAAACAATTGATTTTTTTTGTTTTTTAATATTTTGGCAAACAAATGGCTAATAAAAGCTAATTCTCGAAGCTGTGGAAGATATGCCTTCCAGAAGTGACTGGCGCCAAGAGCGCCGAGCGTCATATTTGCGAAACCGTCTTTTCAACATTGTGTAATTAATTCTACAGAAATTATTGAACCGATTTTCAACATCAATATTATTAAAATCTAAATATTCATAACTTCAGTATCATTGATGCCCAATTCTTTTTTAAGTTACAGATGGTTCATTAATTTCATTTAATAAATAAAGTAATCGTAATGAAGGTAAAGCAATAAATAATATTATTTTATTTTTTAGACAAAAAGCTACAATTTATTTAAAAGACGAGAAGACCCTATAAATCTTTATATTTTATTTATTTTAATTGTAAAGATTAATTTAATTTTAATAAATTAAAATATTTTATTGGGGTGATATTAAAATTTAAAAAACTTTTAATTTTTAAAAACATTAATTCAGTGATACACAAAAAATTGTTTCATATGGGCTTAAGATTTTAAAAACAACACATTTCTCCCCTTAACGTAAAAAGTATTAGTATAACAAAGACATCCAATCTTTTGATTTTTTTTCGTTTTATTCTTCCCAATTTTTATCGGTATATTAAAAACATTTTGGTAAGCCACTTCTTAAATAATCATTTTTTGTGTATTGCTTATAAAATTAATCAATGGAATATTTCATGACCTTAATTCGAAAATATTTACCATTTTCTTTTAAACTGGCACCTGTTTTTTTTTTTTGAGATAATAATACATTTTTATTTAACGTTAAGCAACCAATTAAATGGATTTAAAACGTAGGAACTAACAAAATCGTGACAAACATAACATGGAAACATAAAAGGAAGGATAAACTAACAATTTTTATTGCAATGGATTTTATATTTTGTTTTTGACTACTGGAGGAGCCCCCGCGTTCGTCGCCTCCTTGTTGTCCAAAGGTCTCCTGGATGTCGCCTCTTTAATCTGCGCCTGTACGTCGGGTTAGCCAAAGAAGCCGCTAGGTGGTTCGTGTGGGCCTGAAGCCGATCGTTGTAGCGACTTGAATGGTGATTGATCTGTTGTGAGGACAGTGAGGAGGTTGAGGTCGTTTGCAATGTCCACATTTCTTGCATACCAGGGCGCATTTGTGATCATGCGCAACGCTCGGTTTTGAACCCTTTGCACTCGCATGATGTTAGAATCGGAGGCCGTACCCCATACCTGGACGCAGTAGGTCATCGAAGGGACCACTGTGGCTCTGTAGAGCACCACTCTGTTCCTTAGGCTTAGCTGGCTCGCTGGCTTCAAAAACCAGTTGAGTTTCCTAAGCTTCCCGCGGCAAGTTGCTGCAATTTGACCCTAGGGAGGACTTTATGCCTCAGGGAAAATTGCAATGCTGGGACTTGTTTCCATTGATGGATATATTCCACCTGTTTGTCCACTCGCTATACAGGTCCAAGAATTGTTGGGTTTTCCTGGATGCCTCCAATCGACACGGCGAGTTTGCGATGAAGGCTGTGTCATCAGCATACGTTGCCAAAAGGGTACTCGGATCTCTGGGATATGGCAGGTCGGAAGTGTAGAGGGTGTATAGAACAGGACCCAGTACACTACCCTGCGGAACGCTAGCTCGACTGCATCTGATGGTAGATCTTTCACCTCTCACTTCGACCATGAATTTTCGCTCCAGCAGATACGATTTTAGGAGAAGATATTGCGCAGTTGGCAGAAGGGATTTTAGCTTAAAAAGCCATTATGCCACACACGATCAAATGCTTCCTTCACGTCTAGGAAGACTGCAGAGCTGTATTGCCCGTTTTCAAAGGCATCTAGGATATGCTGCGTTACACGATGTGCTTGTTCTGGGGTTCCATGGAGGTTCCGAAAGCCGAACTGGTGATCTGGAATGGCATCCTGAACACAACTAACTGCCATCATTCTGCTAAGAAATATTCTCTCGAATATTATAGAGAATGTGGGCAGCAAGCTTATTGGTCTGTATGACGCAACAAGGTTCTCCGGTTTGCCTGTCTTTGGTATAATCGATCTCACAGCGCACTTCCATTGTGTAGGAGAGTGGTGGATACGTAACATAGAGTTAAACAGGAGCACAAGGAAGAGTATACCCCTTTTTGGCAGAGCTTTGGCAACTCTGCTATCGATACCGTCGAATCCTGGGGCCTTACTGGGTTGCAATTTTTGTATCTGTAGACAAAGTTCATCCGGACTCACATGACGAATGGGCTCTGCAGCTGGGCATGCAGTATTAATGAATGTTAATGCTGCTTCGTCTTCGGGCTTCGCAAGGTCGAATGGCTGAAATCGTCCTTCCAATTCGTCAGCAAAAGCCAAGGAAACTTCAGCATCAGATCTGCACCAAGTGTTATAGGGATTTGCGAGGGAGCTGCCGATTTACCGATCTTGCTGCTTTATATCTTTTTCGCTCGTCATGAGGGCCTTATTTGTCGTTGCGCATCACAAATTTATAGTTTCTTTCGGCAGTCGGATTTGCTGGTACATACCAGTCGGCTGGTAATGATATCGTGATAAATTTGGTTGAAGTATCACTAATGCTACGAAATGATTACATAATTAATCATCACCTCATCATCGCTTTAAACTTTTAGAGACAGTCGAATTAGTTTCGACAGTGTGCAGCCAAAGCAGTTTGCTTGGCTGGCGTGGATAAGTTCAGCCTAAAATGTACTCATGTCGCTTGCATTATCAAAATTGTTAGATTTATTTATTTATTAATTGTTCTTTATTTATTTATTGTAAATTATTGTAAAACATTTTAGCCCGAGAAGAGTTTTATCATAATTTTGTATGCAATCCCATTCATTGCATTCAATTTTAACTTCTAGGAAGTTTTATTGAATCTCCAGTTTTGAAATGAGCTAAAAATTGTATTGTAGGAACACAATTAGAGTTAAATATTGAGCTGTGAGGTTGTTGTTTTTCCAGCACAACCCAAAGCACTGGCATTAGCAAGAGAGGCAGAGGCCAGTATTGAACGAAGTATGTTCGCGACCACATATGCCAGGGCGGTGAAGCAAAGAAATCAGAATATTGCTAACGGGACGACTGCGTCTCTAACCTACCCAAACAAAATCAATCCCCAGAACTGATGGAAATAGATCCATCGTCTTCAAAGTTTAGACATCCCTCAAACTTTGGGCAGGAAAGTAATAAACATGCCCATGATAGACCAAACTCCTCTGAGAGAAACCCTGGCCAAAAGCGCCAGAGGCTTTTTAATGTTGAGGAAGCCGCCACTGCCGAACAAGATGATGATTACAAAAACGCCGGCCGCCGCCGCTTTTAATGCAATTGAGGACGACAATGACTCATTGGACTCCAACGACCTTATACATTTTTTAGAGGAAGGTCCCGATTGCCCTTGATCGAACGATGGCTGGCAGGGAGAGTTTTAAAAATTCTCATAGATACTGGAGCGGAAAAAAATTATGTAAAGCTCCTAAAGGAGCTGAAAAACATAACTGTTGTCGACTCCCTATTCACTGTGAGTTCCACATTCACGGCTCCAGTAAAGTAAAAGAAAAGTGCTTAATGCACATATTCGGCCTAACAGCCCCATTCTTTTTACTTCACTTTGACTTGCTAACGCAGGTCGGAGCGGCATTAGATATACGCAACAACGCAATTAGGTATGGAAACAGCTAAAATACCACGAAGGCGATACTGTGAACTTCACAAATATCGATGACTTAGAAGTCCCAAGTTCGGTAAAAGCTGAACTTAAAAAAATGATCCTTAAGAGGGAACACTTTTCGCACTCTAACGAGGCGCTTCCATTTAACACCTCGATCATTGCTATAATGCGTACGGAGACTAACGGTACCCAAACCGACACATCATCCAATTTGATAACAAAGATTCCCTGTTCGGACTGATAAAAGAAGTTGTAAACATAGATGTTGTTAACGCTATTTACTGCAACCTGCCCACACTAGCATGCATCCAGCATGCCTTAGTGACGGAATTCTCAGCAACCAAGTTTTGGCATTGCAAAAATTCGTGCATGATATCACAGATGCTAATGAACAGAGAGAAATTATTACGTGCGAGCACAACCACGCCCACAGGGTTGCCCAGGAAAATGTTAAAAAAGTCCTTCAGGATTACTATTTTTTTCTATATATATTACTATATTTTCCAAATATGTTTAAACTCGCCAACGAAGTAGTTATAAACTGCAAGACATGCACCAAGGCTAAGTACAACAGGCACCCCAAGAAGCAGGAATTGGGTGTCACACCAATCCCCTCATATGCGGTCGAAATGCTGCATATAGACATCTACTCCACGGATAAGAAATTATTTTTAACCTACTAGACAAAATCGAATTTTTGAGGTAGAAGAAAAGGTATATCTGAAAAAAAAACAAAAAGTTAGGGAATAAACTAACCGCACTCTATACAGAAGAGCGTGTAGATGCAGACATGGGAACGTCTGTTCTCATTAGAGGGTTCATAAGGACAACCTCAGATAAAAAAAAAACCCCTCACTTTTATATCTCCCCCATTTTTTCTACCCTTGTTTATGCACCCCATACTTAAGCACACTTATACTTATTAGACGCACAACAGATTTAACCTCCCGCCTTCTTACAGGATCGTCGGAGTTATACTGATCACGTTAACTATAGTTAACGCTAGAGTGACAGACTACTCGCACTCCCAGTATATTCCTATCACGGACGGTGTTGCAATTTTTAAGCAACGCACTTAAGGTAATAGCGGGCACACCTGATGCCTCCGATATCCTTTTATATATCTCTTTGTCTTTGATGTGGTGATAATATATTTGCTTGCTTTAGCGGAATCCCCTACCTCGCGAGCCCTTCATCTTATCGTTCCTGGGCAAGGCAACGGCTCTGTTCATATACCTTCAAAGCGGCGACTCAGTCCCCGCTACCCCCTCGTCGAACCATTTGCCCCATGGGCACAACGGCTTGAGTATCAACTACACAACTCCTCATGAGCAATTGATTTCGGCAATATAGGAATTCTAAACCATACGCGACTCAGAGTCCAAGAGCGACGATTCAGCAGAAAACGTTGCACCAAAAGCTGTTTGCACTAGCGCATTAACTACAGAGAAAATGTATTTCGGCACAGAACAAATTAACAACAGTTTAACAACAAATTTAAATTTAACAACAAATTAACAACAGAACAAACAGGCTGCCGAAAGTCAACGCAGGGAGATTGAATTGCGTCGAACAATCCAGGAACTTGCCAGTCAAGTCGCGGCTGTACGGATTGCCCCCGTGCAGGCAGAAACTCCCCAAATAAAGGTTTATCAACCGGTAAAAATAGAGGGAGTAGTCCCTTATAACGAAACATTGGACGCAGTAAAATGCCTTCCAAAATTTATATGGATACAGGAGACATAAGTCTCCTGGCGGCAATAGCTGCATACTATACTATACTATACTATACTATACTAGAAATTATCAAGATAGTTCACGCCACTATCAGGCGGTAGTCATCATCAGGAGCATAGTCAAAGGCCCTGATGATGCAGTTCTATCATCTTTTGGAACTGTGCTGAATTTCGATGCGATTATGAATCGGCTCGATCTCACGTACAGTGACAAACGGACGATACACGTTACCGAGCAAGAGTTAGGCACCCTCAGACAGGGAAGCCTCACGCTACTTCAGTATTATGATGAAGTTGAGAAAAAACTCACCTTGCTTACCAACAAGGCAACTATGTCCTACGAAGCGTCGGTAGCAACGGTTCTATGCGAGAAGTTCCGGGATGACGCCTTGCGCGTTTTCGTCTCAGGACTCAGGCGCAACCTCACGGATGCGCTATTTGCGGCAAAGCAGAAAGATATGCCATCAGCGCTTGCCCTGGCGCAAGAAATGGAATCCAACCACGAAAGGTACACCTTCGCAAATTCGTTTGCAAGAAGCCAGGAAGATAGGGACCGTAAACAGCATCCCAAAGTACAGGAGCCCCAACAAGCCCCTCCACAAGCCAACTCGCAGGGAAGTGCCTGGAAGAACCCACACCTTACTAGGCAGCACAGGGCACAAGTGCACTTTGCTCCACGAAGCGACAGGATGGCTAGAAGAAGCACACCTATGGATGTTGACCCGTCATTGTCCAAAATGCAACCATCCCACGCCCCGGCCTTCCCGAAATCGGCGATCGTTGGCCTAGACCTGTTAAGACCTGTTTGCCTAGCAGTTCATATGGGGCTCCGAAGTAGAGCACATTGATTTTCACACTTGCACCGTCCTTAATAAAGGGTGCTTTTTTAAAAATGCTCTGGAATAGGAAAAACGCTTTTGCTGATCCTAATAAGGCTCTTCCTTACAATACGTCGGTGGTAGCCACCATCCGGACGATTGACGAGGAGCCCATTTATGCCAAATTGTACTCATATCCCATGGAAGCTGACTTCGTCAACGGCGAAATTCAGCAACTGCTAAAAAATGGCATTGACCCATGGTAATGACCCAATATGGGTAGTAGACAAAAAGGGCACCGACGAAGCGAGCAAAAAAATAATGCCTTTGGTACTGGACTTTCGGAAACTGAACAAAAGGACGGTACCAGACAGATACCCCATGCCAAATATCTCAATGATATTGGGGAATCTCGGAAAAAACTTCACGACACTCGATCTGAAGTCTGGCTCAGATCACGCTGAACGCGACCGTGAGAAGACGTCATTCTCAATAAACGGAGGGATGTATGAGTTCCAAAGATTTCCATTCGGACTCAGGAATGCTGCTAGCATCTTCCTGAAAACAATTGACGATATTCTGCGAGAGCAGATCGGCAAGTTCTGATACGTTTGACGTCATCATCTTTTCAGAAGATGAAAATTCCCATGTTAAGCACGTACATTGGGTTCTAAAGAGCTTATATGATGCAAACATGAGGATATCGGAGTTTTTTTTTAAGAAAAGCGTGAGCTTCATAGGATTCATCGTTACCAACAATGGTGCGGCGACTCACCCAGAGAAGGTAAAGGCCATAAAAGAATCTCCAGGGCCAAAAACGTATTTGGGGTAAGGTCATTTTTGGGCTTGGCCAGCTACTATCGATGCTTTATCAAAGATTTCGCATCAATAGCGAGGCCCATTTCAGACATATTGAAGGGAAAACGGGAGTGTTAGCCGACACAGGTCCAGGAATATCCAGGTACAATTTTCCGAAGCTACGTAATATCCTGGCATCTGAGGACGCTATCCTCAGATACCCTGACTACAAAAAAGCGTTTGATTTAACGACAGATGCTTCGGCCTACGGCATTTTCGCAGTGCTGTCCCAAGAGGGACGTCCGATTACAATGATCTCTAAGACATTGAGCGACAGAGAGGTTAACTATGCTACCAACGAAAGGGAGCTGTCAGCCATGGTCTGGGCATTAGCCAAGTTGCGACACTACCAATATGCGGTCAAAGAGATAAACATCTTTACCGACCATCAACCTTAAACGTTTGCGGTATCGAAATCCAATCGGGATGCCCAGATAAAGAGATGGAAAGCACGCATCGATGAATCCGGCGCACGAATTTTTTACAAGCCCGGAAAAAATAACCTCGATGCAGATGCCCTCTTGAGACAACAACTAACGTTCTTGGAGGCCACGAACCAGACACACGATTGAGTCTACGGACAAAACCGTGAACTGCTTCCAAAACCAGATCATTTTAGAAGAGGCGCTCCTCTTGGAAACGCACTTTAATACTGTTTGGAAATAAGACGCGGCACTCAATCAATTTCTCGTGCAAACAGACATTGCTAAAGGAACTTGCCAACACCATTATGCCAAATGGTGTAAATGCCTTCTGTCATTAATCCAAGACGATCTGGTTCGACAATTTCCCGCCACAAAGTTCTGCTATTGTAAAAATAGGGTAACCGATATTTTCGCGGTTGTGGAGAGAAAAGAAATTCTTACCACCGCCGAGGACAACAGAGCTCACAGGTCGGCCCAAGAAAACGTGAAGCAGGTACTCTCCGAGTTCTACTTCCCAAAAATTACCAAATTGGCGAGCGAGATAGAAGCCGATGGCAAAACTTGCACCAAGGCAAAGTATGATCGACATCCGAGAAAACAGGAGCTCGGCGAGACCCCACTGCCGGCCCATGTAGGAGAAATATTGCACCTCGATATTTTCTCAACGGATAAGAAATACTTCCTCACCTGCATTGACAAGTTTTCGAAATTCGCTATGGTACAGCCGATTCCGTCTAGAACCATAGAACATCTGAAAGCACCACTGCTACAACTTATGACTTTTTATCCCCAAAGCCAAGGCCATCTACTGCGACAATGAATGAATCATTGAAATCGCGTACGATAGTGGCCATGCTGGAAAACCATTTCGTCGTCAGCATCTCGAATGCACCGCCCCTCCATAGCGTCTCCAACGGACAGGTGAAACGCTTCCCTAGCACGTTGGATGAACTTGTTAGATGCCTAAAAATTGACAAAGGTATAAGTGACACAGTGGAGTTGATCTTGCTAGCCCCTGGTAGATATACCAAGTCTATTTATTCTGTTTAAAGACGGTAAAGTCTTAGGCTGGGAGGAATTCGCCTATGTTAGACAATCGGCTAATCTCTCGGTATAGGCGTAGCCAGGAGCCTAGACTTCTTGGGAACTGCGTTGAAGGATGTCGCAGGGACACCTGACGCTAAAGATTTTGAAGAGATAAAGTTTACTGAAGCACGACTAATTGATGCACAGACTAGTCAGATTGAAATCAATACCAATACACAAGTTCGAATTAACGAACTCACCAACACAATCAAATTTTAAAAGTTTCTAAAAGTGCACAAATTGATTCAGGCCATCTTTACGACTTGTTATAAAATCGCAATAGAATCATTGTTATGGAAGTAAAGAATCTCATGTTAAAATTATGTTTATATTTTTGTTAAGTGTTTTTGGGCGTATAAAATATCTTAGTATTACCCGGGGTACGTTCTGTCAATTATCTTCGGTGAGCTCGTGCGCCCAAGAACTCGTTACTCGTAGAGTAAAATGCAGCTT
Organism: Drosophila erecta; assembly: GCF_003286155.1. Taxonomy (NCBI): domain Eukaryota; kingdom Metazoa; phylum Arthropoda; class Insecta; order Diptera; family Drosophilidae; genus Drosophila; species Drosophila erecta. The sequence goes on along the minus strand of NW_020825214.1, from coordinate 962,530 downwards.
CCAGAGACATAAACGCAGTGCAAGTTTGTTTCCAAATTTTGCCAAACCCACAAACCGCACAAAACTTCCACGCTCACACTTTTGAAAAAGGGTGTGATATTATTTCATTTTTTTATATATATCTTATACATTTCTATAAGTTTATCAAAAAACTCCAACTCCCACAAACCGCCTAAAACTGTCACACCCACCCGTTTGAAACAAGTTGTGATATTATTTTATATATCATGTACATTTTTTTATAAGTTTGCCAAGAAACTTTTTGCCACGGCCAATCTAGCGCCCAATACTGTAATTTTTGATTTTTTTTTTCCCGCAATTTTTACCGATATTCCAGAAAATTATGAAATTTCTGGTTCGCACTCTCACTAGCTCTGAGTATCTGATATTAAACTCGAGTAAACTTATTTTGCTCTGTTTTAGTACTTGTGTCTTACCGAGGGCGATGATTAAGCGCACCAGATAAATACCTACCTCATGAACAAGATTGAATGGAACTGCAGGTTATTTCCTCAAATTTTAAATACATTTTCTTCACTAGAGTTGTTTTCATCGTTAAGAGGTTGAATTGTTTTTTTTTTTTTAGTTCGTAACGGACCAACCTAGCACCTAAAGTTTTTATATTTATGTTTGGAAACAATATGGTGATATTAAAGTTTTATAATTTTGAATCAATAAATTTATTTAAGAGAAGAGCTAAATGTGATATATTTCTTCTGATTGCTAGTTTAATTATTGCTCGTTTAGCTGTTTAATGATTAGGTTTAAATATTTTATTAATACTTGTATATTTTTAACTGTATTTTGGCATATATTTATTTTGAATACTTAAATCTTTTCCGTCATATGTTATGTCCTCATAAAAAAATTTTCGATTTGAGCGACATTGAGGACCACACCTGGTAGAGCCACAACTTCGGCAATTATACCAGCAACCATCACATTCTTGATTCATACAGTCACCTGAAAAACGATTTTTCTTAATTTCAGCTATGTAAGGACTGATTTGCACTTACAAATGTCCAGACCGTTGAGCCGAATATTTCCGTATTCATCATATGCGCCATTTTGACATTTCTTTCTGCCTCTTTTTTTATTTTCGGAATCTAAATGATGTGAATATTCGTTAGATAGTCCTCCTTTTTTTCTATGTCTCTGTCGCAGGTTGCGACCTATAGAATAATCTGGATCAACATACGACCTCATATCTTGGGGAGAATTTCGTAGACTAATATAGTACGACCTCGTTTCAACAATTTAATCATACCACGCGTCAATAATAGACTGTACACACTGCCGTATTATTATTTTTATGAGGTGCTTACACTGGACCTTCGTTTCTGTTTATACGAGATTTCACTGTATTACTCTCAATACATATTCAGATCGCAGAACATAATTTAATGCAATCCTGCAAAAAACAAAGAATAGAAATTAGAACCAATTACCTGACACCAAATTTAATGCACAACAAGAGAGAATGCTATAGTCGAGTTCTCCGAGTATAAGATACCCGTTGCTTACCTAGTAGAAGTGCGAACGAGAAATTTCAACATTTACTGGACTATAAATATCTATCTATCTAAAATCCGTCCTCATCATGAGCGTACTTATGTACGTGCACGGCTATTTAAGGTTATTTCTTAGGGGCTTAAAAAATTGTTCGTTAGGGTTTGTACGACGTTACTTGGCGAAGTGACCAAGCTTGAGAATTTACGTGAGATTTTTCCAATGAAATCAGCAGCTGGTCTTGTTGTAATTGCCCGCGAATCCTTGTGGATCTGCTTCTCAACGTAGCAGGCTTCTATCACTTCTTCCACTGAAAACCTTCCCCAGTAGTATCTTCTTAAGATCAACAGGTGCCCACGCATCCATAATTTTATCTTCTATCCTCGATTCCTGTTTTCGAGGATAGAAACGAACATCTATTTATTTGCTCGCGTAGTCGTATCATGAATTCCGCAAAACTTTAGCCGTCTAACGGTGTCATACCTCTTAGTAAATGCTTCTCGAACGTTGAGTGTTGTTCTGAGGAAAAGTGTTGATTCAAGTAATTTATGAGGATACCGTAGATGTCTTCATCATATTGATCGTTGGGTTCGATCAGAGTACCAGGCTTCGAGTATGCCACTGATTGCAGCTGGACTCCTTCAAAGAGCAGTAACTTACTTCTGTATTCTTTCGTTGTGTCGACTTTCGATGGAACCTAGAGTTCGGATTTTGTAAGAAAGAAAACATATAATATATCATTTGGATTGTACCATTACCCAGCTTTTTTCTTAAGAGCATATAATGAAATAATATTCGGTCCTTAATCGGTCCTTAATTTTTTTTTTTTGCATGTACCTTAAAATTTCTTATTTTTTCCTGCGTTTACTACTGCTCAGCACCTCTCTTAAGGGCTTATTGTGCATACTGCGCTTTCGGCTCCTAATATTTATTATGTTTTTCTTATGTTACCACATTCTTCCGGAAACAGGAAAATAAGTTCTGTGGTACCAGTACTATATATACGGACAAGTTAAGAGGTTGGCCAACTGTTTGACAGTTTGCACAAAAACTGATTATACGAATAATAATTATGATAATTTTCTCTGTTTGTAATGTTCTTAGTGTAAGTCTACAGTATTGCTAATGTGTCTCTAAGGATTGTAGATATACCCAAAGAGAGCGGAGCTTATGGTTAAAATTCACTTTTTTTAAATACTTCATAGCTCATTAAAAATTTGTTTTCAAAAATATTTTAAATTAAATTAAGCCCCGCAAAACTAATGAATGCAAGTCTCATTTTAATTTTTCCAATGTTCCTTAATCGATGACAACTCACCGATGTTATGTTGACCCGCATGCATTTTATTTCGGAACGTTTTCGTTAACTCTGGTGCTGCCCAGCGGCATATAGGTGGCACGGTCTTACCTCTGAAGCATTTTGCATTTGTACTAAAAGTTTTAATTAAATTAAATTTACTTCGATAGCCTTCGTTTCCAAATTGTATTTTCAACTCCCCCTAGATCAATGCAATTTTTTTTTAAATGTGGAATGTTTTAATGAGCAAGTAATGTTAAAAAAGCATATCGAATTAAAGTGTTCAAGCTAGTATTATTTAAAGGTAAAGCTAATTTATTCTGTGCTATAGTAGGGAATGTCGGTGGCGGTTGAAAAACTAAAACATGTCGACATTATAAAGCATTATGTTCTTGAACATAAAACCGGCAATTCCGGCTGAATCTGCTCGTGTGAATGAATACCTAGAAAACCGACATAGTGCATAAAGCTGCCGTGCTGGCTTAACGGTACTACCCACAAAAATACATTATTTTGACATAAGGTGAGCATTAAAGATTTTGATTTACACCAATTACCCTTAAGAGTACGCTTTGTGGCACTTTATATTCAACCCGAACAGCCTGGAAAAAATTGGCGTTCATGACGTGGGTTCAATGACGAAAAGAAAATCCTAACTGTGTTATCAAATTGTATTGAAGTTCGGCTGTGTTTAATGAACATTTTAAAATGGGGTTTCCTTAAAGCTTGTAAAATGCAGGAAGTTACGGTTTTTCGCAGCTTATTTAACGAACACTAAAATAAAAGTTAACAGCCTAATAAAACAGCCAAACAACTAAAGAAATATTTTCACTGTACAATATTATGGTTATGTTGATACTTATACTTTTAAGCTTTATATATTTATACCCTTGCAGAGGGTGTATTGATTTTAGAAAAGCACATCTAGAAAGTATAAATATTCGCAATCAGATTTAACAACCGAGTCGATATTTTCCGTATCTAAGCAAACTAGTCTCCCAGTTTTAAAACTATCTGAAAAAAACCTTTCGCAAAGTTCTCTTCCTATCAGGGGGACTTTATCATTTCGTATTTAATATTGGTTTTAAATTGATCACAAGGTCGGAAAATTGAAATTTTTGTAAAACCATAGTGATCATATGCAGTTTTTTTTTTTTTTAAATGCATATTTAATTTTGTATAACGCGAGTTATTTTTGTATAATGCTATAACAATCTACTAAAATCATTTGAATAAATAGAATATATATATCTTTTATCTTTTATGTATATTTGATATTACTAAAAATTATGTCAGGCACTGTAAATTTAAACAATTCGATGTTAAAGTTGATACATGAATTATATTTATGGCATTTAAAAAAACTTGTTTCCAGAAATAAAAAAAATGTAGGAAAACTACAAAAACAGTCGCTACAAAAGGGGCGTTGGTTTTCCTTCTGTCATACAAGTATATAAGAGAATATGTTTATAAATGTAATGGATTTACTTCCCTTAACTAAGTAACGGGTATCTGACAATCGAGTAAGTGTTTCTTGGAGAAGTAAATTCTCCATATTGTATTTTTTGTTACATTTAAAACAATATTTTTATGAACATGACTTCGTTGTAAGATCTTTGCAAACTAGACGTTTTCCTTCTCCCGTAACATTTATTTTTAAATACCATATAAATTAAGTATTTGGGATAATCCTGGTCACTGGATGATCCCACGCAGCAGTCCACGGGCGGAAGGCTTGTCGATCATACGGAAGTTTTCCACGCAGCTGTCGTCGCACGGAAAGTGCCATGCGTAATTCCAATTGATGAATTAGGAAGATTACGTTGGCTTCTAGCCTAGAGACTCAGATAGCTTAAAATAATAAGTTATTACGGCGGATCGCCGGAGTTTCAATTAATGAACTGGTGCTCTTTATTACTTCAAATGTAAATGCAAACTGACTTAAAAGCTAACATAGAAAAAGCTTCATAGCGGCTTCTGCCAATGTGCAGAGCTTCTGCCGGCTATGTGCGAGCTTCCGGCCAAATGCTTGGTCAGCAATGTATGGCCGTTACGCATGTTATTATTCTACACTAGTCTGCATAAGTATTTTGACAAAATTGTCAGCTTCTTTTGAAACTGGCTTGCGCTTAATACCAACGGTGCGAAGATGATTAGCAAAGCAAAGAATATTTAACACACAGAATGCCTATTTTTATACGGCTTACCCATTGCGTTCTCTTTCTACTTACAAGAATACACGCAGACAACCAATTTTTGTTTGGCACAAGTATTTTAACAATCTCATTTAGTAAATGGTATCCAGCCTTTGAGCAAGTGTAAATAAACAATTGTTTAAATTTCACTTTTTTTTGATATTAAACGTTATTAAACAAAAAATTAATTGATGACCATGGGTAAAAAGGCTGTGTTAAGTTTGTTTATTAGATCATCAATAGTAGCACAGTTTAACGCTGGATTTAAAGTAAGAAACATTGCGAAAGAGTTTAATGTGTCGCGTCAAACTGTATATTATTAAATTAAAAAAGTTTAAAACACAATGACTTAAAAAACTTAAAAAGAAACTGGTCCTAAGCGCAAGACAACATTCGCTGAAGATAAAATCTTTATAGGGGAATTTAAAAAAAATCCTCTTGCGAAACCCCAAGCCGTTGCAACGCAGTGGAATCTTACCGAGTGATCGTGAGATTTCATAAATCTACAAAGTTAAAATAAAGCATGCTGATTCCAGAGAAGGCTTGTTTCCAAAAGTTGCCAAGCCCACTCCAACGCTCACAAACCGCTCAAAACTGCCACGGCCACTTTTCGGAAAATGTTTTAAAATTTTTCAGTTTTGAATTGGTCTTGTAAATCTATCAATTTGCCAAAAAAAAAAACATGACAATAGCGTTCTCCCTTACTTTTATTTATTGAAATGCATGGTTTGTGGTAAATTCCCACGGTACGGTAAATTTAAAATCACTGTAACGGGAGAGACTGAAGAGTTGAATTACATTAGTGCATGGGGCTTACTAGCAGCCGCCTACAACAATCCCAGTCAAGTTGCAGAATTGATACTAACTCGTGACGATTCTAAGACACTACATTGTATTTTACAATTGTAAATTTTAGTTGTATTTTACAATCATTGAGTCTCTGATATCATTGTAGGGATTCGGCATTAATGTATGCAGCTGGGAAATCATATGAATTGCTATTATTAACCAAAAATTTGTTTGGCAATCAGAGCCCTTTACGAGCAGGTTTTGGTTTTAGATAACTAGAGACATCCAAGGGTATCGACCCACTTTTTAACACATCAAACAGGTGCCAACATTTAATAAAGGAGCAGAAAGGACTTCATTAATAAAGGAGCTCATTAATTAACACTGGAATAGCCCCAAGTTGTCAATTTTCTCACAGAAGTCATTGGCTGTCCAAGTGCGAAGATTTCGACACAAATCTACACTCGACAGTTTTAACTGGGTACAAAAACAAACGATGTATGTCAACACTGTAGCTGCGACCACAAGGATAAAAAACATCAAACATCTGGCTGATCCAAACTTTGATAAGCCAGGAAGGTTTGGCATGCTTATAGGAGTAGTGCATTACTATTCATTGCTGCTGCCAAACCAGTCTCAGTTAAATAAAAGACATTAGAATAACAAGATGAGTAACGGCCATACATTGGTTTTGCGCTAGGAAGCCTATTTTTTGGTGGTGGCAAATATAGCTCTCTCCGCTCGCGTAAAGTTAAGAGCGCAAAAAGCGCGTGTGTTAGAGCATTACCGCCATTTTTTGTAAAATTATTAAAATTTAAATGTATATAATATACATATATATTAAAATAAAATTTTACCTAAATTTGACCCAATTAAATTTTGTATAGAAATGATAGTAGTAAATGTAGTAATGATGGTAGTAAAATACATTTTATAATAAATTTAATATACAAAATTTCCTTTGGGAAACTTCTCACTGGGCATTTTTTGATTGGTGACTACCCCTTTCGACGATATTGAACAGACTAAAACATACATTATGGAGGCAGTAGTCTATGGAACTGTCATTATGTCGAGACAAGAAAAAATAATTAGCTGTTTCCAGTTGATCCGAATAATCTTCAATTCTAGGTAGAGGAAATTTATTAGCTTATAATTTTTTATTAAACTGGCAATAGTCAATTACTTATCAGCATTTTTTTTTCCCCGAGTCTAAAAGCTCTTTTTTTCGGCACTAGCAAAAAGAGGACTGTTCGACTAATTTGTTATCAATTAATTTGAATTTCGCCTACTTGACTTTCTTGACTTGGATCGACTTGGTCATCTATTAATCTCAGCTTCTGTTTATAAAATTTAATTGTAGATAATGGTTCTGTTCTTAGGCCAAACTATATGGTAGTATTATGGACATTCTTCTTTTAAGACTGATTGATTAAAATGTTATGAGTTTTCCTGCTGAGACGTGAGAAAACAGATAAATACGTCTTAACTGCGGTATTGTTGAGTACTCGAGAAGGTTCTTGGTAGTTTCCCGAATTGTTTTTGGTTACGCTAACGCTTGCATTGTTACTGTTGTTGCATTTATTGATTTAGATATATTTATGATTGAATTTTTATATTCTGTTCCCATGTTCGTAATGATCGTCTTCATTGGACCGTCTAATAAAATTTGACTTCAGAATAAAATATACTTTTGCAATAATTGTTGCGTTTTTATTGGCAACTGGTATGGCTACTAAATCAGCTAATACGACCTAATAATTAGTAACTCTAATTTTCGGACAATTTCGGATCTTGCTAGTATTGAATTATTACCAGAACTGAATATTATCGGGACATGAATTGGATATTTTAAATTGTTTGCTCGAAGTATAAACCAATCATCCAATGGTTTACAATATAGTTTTCAGTTAAAAGTATAATGAAATCCACACCAATTATTTCAGCAACCCATAATTTCACCAATTTAGGAATTGTAAAAATTGATGTTAGTAGATGGAAATTATATATAATTATATTATGTACCTATATGTGTTTTTGTAGCTCAATTCTAATCAAGCCATTGGACCTGATTTTGATGTCCAATGCCTTGTATTTTGACAATATTTTCTTTTTGTATTTCTTGTATTCTTAAAATTTACAAACATTAATACTAGGATTAATAGTGTATACTCTAGAACTTAGTTCTGAGGGTTGCTGTTTTCCGAGTTATTTTGAGTAACTCTGACCTGGTTGTTTTGACCTCTGTTTGAGTTACTATGGCCCATAGTTTTCTCTATACTAGCCTCGTCCCCTATTGTTGTTGTAGTAATGTCAGTTATAGTTATTATTATTGCCGTGGTGGAAATTTCCTCTTCCGCGGTAATTCCCACGATTGCCTCTATAATTGTGTTGTCCATAGTACAGGATGGTATTTGATTGGTCAGTTGCATCTGAGCTACTATTTACAAATTTGGACAGAGCATCATCCAGACTGTTGAATGATAAGTTTAACGTAGATATCGTTAGTACAGTTACGTAGTACAGTTCTTCGTCATTGCTTTGACAGAAACTCCTTCTAGGGCTTTTGCCAATATTTCTACTTCTTGTATGTATTGATTGCCTGGTTTTTTTGTCTCTATTGGAGATATAACAATAACACCTACGGATTCTTCCTTGACTTTATTTTTATTTGTGTTATTATTTCATCTACTAAATTCTCGTTTTCTTAGATTCCTAGTATGACTTTTAGCTTAGTCTTTATCAGACATACTGCTAAAGGTTTATGCGATTCCTTCAGGGAATCTACTAAGAACTTTTTAAATTTTTTGCCTTGCGACTATAAGACTCTAGCTCACTATAACTGTCAGATTCAGTATCAATTATAGGATTTCATTCGTCTAATTCTTCAAGTTGGCTTTCTATACATTTAGCATGCAGTAGTAAATCATTTGAAATATTAGTATCAATATTTCTTCTAACGCCAATGTTTTTTACTCTATTATTTAGAGAAAGTACCAATTTTTGACACTGTTTCTTATGATCTGACGTAAGGCTATCCGTATATATTGAGAACGTCAACTATTAAATTATATTATATTATATTATATTATATATTATATATTATATTATATATTATGTATTATATTATATATTATATATTATATATTATATATTATATATTATATATTATATATTATATATTATATATTATATATTATATATTATATATTATATATTATATATTATATATTATATATTATATATTATATATTATATATTATATATTATATATTATATATTATATATTATATATTATATATTATATATTATATATTATATATTATATATTATATCTTATATATTATATATTATATATTATATATTATATATTATATATTATATATTATATATTATATATTATATATTATATATTATATATTATATATTATATATTATATATAATATATTATATTATTATATTATACCACCGTCTTATTGTAGTTTATTAACAATTCGGTTCTATGACTGTATCTTTATTGATGCATTTCTATGCAATATCGAATTTGTCTTTAATTTCGTTAATCTTTCTTGCTATCTCTAACCATTCCATACTTTTTTGGAATTTCTATTTGTCGAAATTGATCTTCTATAAAATTCGGTTTTGTGCGTATATATATGTATATGTCTATATATTTTTTTTAATTTAATTATTTTACATTTTCAACATTTACAAAATTTATCTGTCTCTATTTTTATGTGTCTAGATCGTTTGCTCTACTTATATATTTATTTTTAAGATACTTATTGTGTGTCTTGTACATTTTATTGAATTCATTCATTAGTATTCAAATAATAATTTTACCTAATAAGATATTAAGTATTTATAGATCACTTCTTCCACTTCTACTTTATTAATTATGATTACGGTGGAGTCCACCGTCTTGGAATCTATTAAACCCATATTTGGGTATGAATATTCTGTAATGTTTTCAAGTGATTTACTTATTCTGTTATTATTCTTATGCTCTGATTTTGTGATTCTTTTCCCTACCTAAATTTTTGCATGACTTTACGGGTCACACGCTAATCGATCAACTTTAATGTTGCTCATTTTTACATTTTCACAATATTGTTTTTCTTTAATGTATAGAAAAAATGTATTTTTTTTTTTTACCGTTTGTGTGCTCTAGGTAGCGCTGTCGGTTCCTGTGCTCTATGTAGTGCTGCCGCAGTATGGCGAGACAGCGGTCCTTCGCAATCTTTTGGGCACTTTTTTTAGTTCCGTAATCTTCTTTTTCTGCGGTGGTTGAATTGAAGTTTTAATGTTTGATTTTGGAATAGCAGTGTAGTTGGTATTGTACGCAGATTCTTTTTTGTATATACACTCGATACACATTATGTACATAATTATATGACATACTACCTGTACATAATCATACACTACCGTTTTTAGATGTATACAAAAACAAGAGAAAATGCTGTCGAGTTCCCCGACTATCAAATACCCGTTACTTAGCTATTAGAAGTGCGATGTTGAATAAAACGCTACGAGTAACGGGGATAAAAATTATGTGTAGAAATCTGACAAAGATATATCGATTAGTAACCCGTGTGTAATAAACTCTTCATAACAGACTGCTTATTCTTACACACATCATTTCTGTCTTGCTTTAGCATGGAATTCGACGAAATAAAGAAACACAGCCTTAATTGCAATGCTGATGTGCTCTCTTCACTTCAAGCATCTGCTCCTGCGTCATCTCCTCACACTGTCACTTTAAAGGTGAATGCCGTCGCCGAGGCTACTATTACCGAAAAGAGGAATCAACAGCAAAATGTTCAGAAAGACTTTGATAGCCACAATAGAGATTGCGACAGCCCCGTAAGTTCTACCTCGGAGCTGGAGAAGGAGTTTGATGATCTGCGGAACTTGCACACCTCCTCTCTAACAAACAGCGTAGTGTTGGGAAAATCGATTGGATCGCTAAATGGCGACTACTCTGTCACATCAGCAAGTTCCAGAACTAAAACACTTGAAAATGTTGTCACGATCGACTCAGCTAGTGGGTCAACATGCTTAGCCATTGCATCCCCCGTCGATCACATTAAGAAACGTATCCCAAACAGTCGAACGCCGACACGAAAGGCACTAAGAATCAAATTCTACCGCAATGGGGATCGTTTCTATCCGGGTATCACAATTCCTGTCTCTAACGAACGTTACAGATCCTTTGAAAGGCTCTATGAAGACCTAACCCGTCTGCTGGAAGAGAATGTAAAGATACCGGGGGCTGTTCGCACCATCTACAACATGTGTGGGAAAAAGGTGGATACTTATCGTTATTTTTACTACACTCATACTATTATTATATATTTCCTCTTGTAGATTACCTCCCTCGATGAGTTAGAAGATGGCCAGAGCTATGTTTGTTCCTGCAATAACGAGAATTTTAAGAAGGTTGAGTACAACACTGGGTCACAGCCTTTGTCCAATCTGACGCTGACCAACAATAGTCGCTCCAACAATCAACGATTGGCTAAGTGTCGACCCGCGTCTCCCCTGAAAAATGGCTTACTTACAGGTATCAGTCCTTTGCCAGCGTCTGGCGGAGGAACCGGCAACGGGAGTCCACTTATCGCTTCCAGATTGAGCGATCGAGTTTCCGTGGTTCATCCTCGAATTGTGACGCTGATACGTAGTGGAACGAAGCCGCGGCGTATTATGCGATTGTTGCTAAACAAGCGTAACAGCCCGAGCTTCGATCACGTGCTGACCGCCATTACGCAAGTGGTTCGCTTGGATACGGGCTATGTGAGAAAGGTATTTACCCTTTCAGGTATATCAGTGGTCCAACTATCTGATTTTTTTGGGTCGGATGATGTTTTCTTCGCTTATGGGACAGAGCGCATTAACTATGCGGAAGATTTTAAGTTAGAGGCGGAGGAGTATCGAGCTATTAATGTCATACGTAAGACCATGCGTACGGCGGGAACCACCTGCAAGGGACCTAAGCCTAAGATGCCCATAAAAAGCAAAAAAGTGTATCCTCCGTTGGTTGATTCGGAGGTACTCAAAGCAGCAACCTCACCAGAAGACGATAGTCATGCGACTTTACTTACGAGCACTGGTATAGAGATCAATGAATTGCCATTGAATATTCGCAACACATACACTCTGGGAAGGATTATTGGCGACGGCAACTTTGCCATTGTGTTTAAGATAAAACACCGCCAAACTGGTGATTCCTATGCATTAAAAATAATAGACAAAAACAAATGCAAGGGAAAGGAACACTACATTGATGCGGAAGTTCGCGTCATGAAGAAGTTAAATCATCCACATATAATTTCGCTTATTTTGAGTGTAGACCAAAATACAAATATGTATCTTGTACTGGAATATGTAAGTGGTACGTTGGAAGTGAATATATTCACAGCATCTTTCAGCTTAAAAATGTTATTAAATTTGTAATAGGTGGCGATTTATTCGACGCTATAACTCAGGTAACGCGGTTCTCAGAAAGTCAGTCGCGCATTATGATTAGACATTTGGGAGCAGCCATGACTTACCTGCATTCAATGGGAATTGTGCATCGAGATATAAAGCCCGAGAATCTTCTAGTAAGACCTGACTAATGATAAATACTAATCTTTAATATGACTAATTATTGAAACCATAACATTTTTCAGGTGAAACTGGATGAGCATGGGAACGTTCTTGAACTAAAACTTGCTGACTTTGGATTAGCATGTGAGGTAAATGATCTGCTCTATGCCGTGTGCGGGACTCCCACTTATGTAGCACCAGAGATATTGTTAGAAGTCGGATATGGGCTAAAGGTAAGCAAATAATAGCATTATTAAAAGAAAATATAATCACATTCTAATTAAAGATTGACGTTTGGGCTGCTGGAATTATTTTGTATATACTCCTATGCGGGTTTCCGCCGTTTGTAGCGCCTGACAACCAACAGGAACCGCTATTCGATGCTATTATCTCTGGCATTTACGAGTTTCCAGATCCTTACTGGTCTGATATAGGGGACGGAGTGCGCGATCTTATTGCCAATATGCTTCAGTCGGATCCAGACGTTCGTTTCACAAGCGAAGACATCCTTGATCACTATTGGACCATTGGAAACAAGGGGAACGATTTATAAAATATGAATTGTGTGGGAATTTAAAAAAAAAAATCGACATCCACCCTTAAACGACTAACTTTTGTATTTCTGATCTAAAAATGCTTTTAGCCTTAATTTATTTTTACATATAAATTATATGTGAATTCTTACATACTGCAATAACAACAAACAAAGAATGACCATCGAAAATTAATAAGGAATTCAAGCAACACTTAAATTCTTATATTCAACCTGTCTGCAGTTGCTTTCCATCAATGTATATCTTTTTAAACCATTTACAATTATATATGAAAATATACATATTTTTATTTCTTACCGTTTCACTGCATTTAATCCCGTTAACTTCATCGAAGGTTAGAACTCCACTCCTACAACTCCAGGTTTTCTCCACTGCTGGGAGCTGTAAGTCCAGACTATGAAAACAGAACCTTGAAGTCTATGCAGAAAGAAGATCGCCATGTAAGTCAAGATAGCTGAAGTTGTGTAAGTTAACACGAGCTAAGCTGAATCGAGTCAGCCGGATGTGCGTGCAACAAAGTTGCGACCCCCAATGGCGGCGTAACTTGAGGTCTTAAGAAGGTCACGAGGCGCACGGTCAGCAGATCTGTGGCTGCTGCAGCACGGCACGAGGCGCATGGTCATCGTTCTGACGACGCTGCCGGGTATCCATAGGTTTGGTTAGGCTTCTAAATGTTAGCTTAAGTTAGTGTTTAAGAGAACTACTTTGTTTATTGGCGGTCAACCGGCTCTAAAACTCTGTAACTAAACAGTTTAGTTAAAATTAAAACACTAATTTTGGAAATAAAAATTATTGTGGAAAAAATAATAAACGTTTTAAGACATTATAACAGTGATTTAAAACAAAAACAACGCACCACAATTGCACAGAAAAAAACTGCCAGACAAAAACAATAAAACAAATAAAATTGCAGCGACAACAAACGCTACAGCTCTGCAACGTTCGCAACACCCACTGCTACTTCATTGACCTCTTCAAGTTACTCATCTGCCGCTATTTCGTCGACGCCTCTTCAAGTTATTTTCTAGGCAAAAAAAAAAAAGACTTTCATGTAAGTGGAATGCTAAATGTTATCACTCCTCTTAATAATAAAGATATAAACGAAAATAATATTGTTGAGTTGATCAAGTAATATCGAATTTAAAGTACAAAATTTTAACTTCAATTTTTTGTGATTTGATTAATTTGTATTCTTTTTGTCTTGACAATCAAAATGCACTATAAGGGGACAGATTAATGTGGAGAAACAGTAATAACACAAAATATTCTGACGGTGAAGAGGAATTAAGTAGCTAGTACAGAGCAAACAAAATTTCTGACAAAATGACAACAAGACGTAATCAAAGCCATGGAGACTGACATTCGCCTAGCGCTTGAGACACAATCTAAACAACTAAAAGACAATTTCCATAAAAAAAGGAAGATATGGTTTGTGTTTTCCGCAGTGAGTTGGACAAATTAAATACTGACATAAAAAAAAAACAAATCGTGGTATACCACGGTAAAAGTTGTTCAGGGAATACAGTGCGACGAACCCCTTGACTTATTCAAATCCTTGCCAGATTTTTTTGGTAAACAAGACGAATATGTCGCCAAAACGCCAGTACTCGTTATATTACAGAATCTCGATACTCTTAGACAAGGAGAGCTATCCTGGTTACAATACTATGACGAGGTAGAAAATGAGCAGTAAAGATGCATTTTATTCTTTTGTTTCTGGCCTTAAAAAGTCCCTTAAATCAGTAGTATTTTCGGCTCAACTCGAGGATTTATCGTCAGTTTTGTCCTTAGCTTGAGAGGCAGAAGTTTGCAATGAGTACTCACAGTTCGCCACAAGCTTTGCTAAAACTAACGATGAAAGATATCAAAAACCTGTAGGGCAACGCCAGCACCCGCGTTATCAGAATAATGATAACGATAGTAATCAAGAAAAATAACTAAAGCTCATGGTAATAACATTAAAGACTGGTCAAACCAACAGTCAAATTCTAAGTTACTAATCGATACCGGTGCCTCCAAAAATTATCAAACCTTTGTCCACCTTCAAGAACGTCTAACCCGTTGAGAAATCTTTTCAGGTCAATGGGGGCACACAGATTAGAAACAAAAGTCCGATCAAATTGTTTAATAAAACATAATTTTTCTTTATTTTACTAACTCTTTAAGATTTTGACGGTACAGTGCGACTTGAAATACTTATGCAAGTTGACGCACAACTTGATTTAAGTAACGGTATCATTAGGTTTAAAGACGGCACCCGGTTGCTTAACTTTAAAACGTGCCCTGATGTAAATTTCTCTCAGTTTGATGACTGACGTACCCTTGTCTATAAAAGAATCCTTCGATATCATGAGCAAATCTAGATCAAATGCGTTTGCAGACCCAAATGAGTCTCTACCCTATAATATAAACTCTGTGGCTACCATATGAACAGATGATGAGCCAGTGTACTCAACGTTATACCCATACCCTATGGGTGCAGCTGACTTTGTCAGTTCAAAAACCTTCTAAAAAACAACATCGTTATCGCCCTACATTAACCCTATTTGGGTTGTTAATAAAAAAGGTGTCGATGAATTAGGTCAAAAAAAGAAAATAATGGTCATAGATTTCACGAAACTGAATCAAAACCCCGTGAGTGATAAATACCCAATATATGTATAATATTTCTTCAATATTGGTAATCATGGGTGAGGCTCAGCATTTTACAACACTGGATCTTAAGTCAGGCTTCCACCAAATAGAACTGGTGGAAAGGGATAGAGAAAAAACCGCTTTTTCTGTAAACAATGGGAAGTATGAGTTATGCAGTCTTCCGTTCGGCTTAAAAAATGCACAGAGCATATTTCAGAGGGCTATTGATGATGTCCTCCGTGAAGAGTTAAGAAAAACCTGTCATATCTATGTTGACGAATTTTTTTCTACAAATAAAGAGGATCACGTAAACGGGGGTTTAAAAAACCTTGAAAAGGCTAACTTGAAGGTGTCTCAGGAAAAATCTAAGTTCTTTAAATATAGGGTGGAGTATCTGGGATTTACTGTACCCTTGTCTATAAAAGAATCCTTCGATATCATGATCAAATCTAGATCAAATGCGCTTGCAGACCCAAACGATTCGCTACCCTATAATAATAATTATATATAAACTTATATAAACACTGTGGCTACCGTACGCCCTAACGGACGTCTTAAAGGGAGAAAATGGCAAAATAGGTTCTAATCACTCGAGGAAAGTGATTATTGAACTACTCATAAACAAATTGAAACGTTTGAAAAACTAAGGGATATATTGGCTTCTGAAGATGTCGTTTTGAGATATACATATTTAAAAAAACCCTTTGACCTAACAACAGATGCCTCGGGGCATGTCTTCGGAGTGGTGCTATCCCAAGAAGGTCGTCCCATTGCACCTATTTCTCGGGCCCTACGGAGTAACGAAAAAAATATCGTAACAAACGAGTATCCTAGGCTTTAAAAAATTTAAGAAATTACCTGTATGGAGTGAGAAACCTCAACATCTATACAGATCTTCAGGCACTGTGTCCGATTAGAATGCCAAAATAAAGCGCTGGAAAGTCATTATTGATGAGCAAACTTAAATTACAAACTGGCAAGGAGAAATTTGTGTCCGATGCTTTGTCACGTCAAATTGTGAATGCCTTAGGCTCTGATTCGCAATGTTCCGATATTGCTATAATCCATAGCGAAGAATCCCTGAACTACACTATAGAGACCACTAACAAACCAGCAACCTGCTTCAGGAATCAAATAATAATTGAGGCATCTGATTCCCAAATTTGCAACTCATAAATATTTTTCCCAACATTATTACATTTTATTGCGACAATGAAAGGTTTCTAAATTCGGAGATGGTAAAATCTATCTTGTCCAAATTTAACTTTCAAATTGTAAATACACATCCCTCACACGGTGTTTCAAACGGTCAAGTCGATAGGTTTCACAGCACTATAGCAGAAGTTACTCGTTGTAGGAAACTTGACAAACAGACAAGCGACACTGTTGATCTGATTCTGCTTTCAATACTATACAACAATTCATTCGGATGCCAAAGTAAAATATAAAATATACAATATAAAAAAGTAAGAAATTACTAGTACTAGGAAATAAGAATTAAAAGTTTTACTTCTTCTTTTATCTTAGACTAACATCCATACTGGTAGCGCTTTTAATGACGACCTTCACGACAACAGCAGTTAAATTGGCAAATTACACACTTTCGGACTACATACGTGTAACAGACGGGAACCTAACCATTTGGGACGAGTACAGCTATCTAGCAAACACAACGAACGTGACATCTTATGAGACGTACACGGAAGCCACACAGACACTAAACTTATTTAAACAGGACCACATACGGAACATACTGCTCACTGACCTTGAACACATCGACACACCAAATACGACACTTAAGGTCAACCATAGAAACGCACGTAGTATAAGCTTGCTGGAGACAGCTCTAAAGGTTTGTAGCAGGGACTCCTGATTTCGATGATTGGGAACAGATTAAGTTTAGGCAAACACAGCTAACCGATTAAGAAAACCGACAAATAGAATTAAACACTAAATTTCTGACAAGACTCAACGAACTAACCGAAATACTTAGTAAAACATGAAATTGACTCTGATCATCTATACGAAACAATTTTAGCAAAAAATAGAATGATTATCTCAGACTTACAGAACTTAATCCTTGCCGTAACACTTTCAAAAATAACTTTGATCAGCCCAGTAATGTTAAACAACGTTTATGTTAAGGAGATCGCATTTAAGCACTTCACTAATATTAGCATAACAGATGTATTAGAAGTAGCTTCTAATAAAACATTTAAAAATAATGACATTTTGTACTCCTGGTTAAGTCCCATACCTAAGTAAGTATGTAAAAAAATAAATATATTTCCCCTACAAAATTCTGGAAAAATCCTGGACTTCGAAGACACAAACATCGTCTGCGGTACGGACATATTTGCTGTTGGCGAAAACCTGAAACCTGTGCGCAGCAACTAATAGATGGAAAACCTGCGCAATGCAGCACTTGCATCTAAATGGGCTGGTTGTAATAGACGACGGCGCGATCATCATCAACGATGCTGCAGTAAACATCTCAGGCTATTCGAGCTCAGCGTCATCTATCTCCGGAACCTACCTGGTAAACCTTGACGATGAAATCAATTAACGGAAGATGTTACACCAACAACTATGGTGTCTTTAGAAGAAAACCGGTGGCTTCTGCAGTCACTCAACTCAACGTGAACAAGCACCGAGAACACTTGAGCTTGCCCCTCCTTCATGAGATGAGTCTGAAGAATTTACAGCCCATTGGTCAACTACAATTTATGTTGAGCTTATGTTGGTGCGAAAAATCTAACAACGCACGAAACTTTGGGAACGAAGCGAGATCATCAAGAACCTACAAGCATACACTAGGAAAACCGAGGACGCTCTTCACTTAGCTGACAGAGGAGACATGAAGCTAAACTGAATCGAGTCAACCGGATGCGCGTGCAACAAAGTTGCGACACCCAACGGCGGCGTAACTTGATCCGCGCACCTAACAGACGAAAACGGTCACGAGACGCACGGTCAGCAGAACCGTGGCTGCTGCAACACGGCACGAGGCGCATGGTCAGCGTTCTGCCGCGGTACCCTGCCGGGTATCCATAGGTTTGGTTAGGCTTCTAAGTGTAAGCTTAAGTTAGTTTTAAAGAGAACCGCAAACAGATCCAAAAGAATCGTAATAAAGTTTAATAAACGCGAATACTACTTTGTTTATTTGTTCTATTCAGGTTTAGCAGGGGACATGTTTAAAGTTTTGCTCGTTTATTTTATTTATCAGTATGCCAGGTATCAATATGATAGCCACGAGCTTATTTGTAAATGTGGCCATGCCCACAATCCGCGAGAAACTGCCACGCCCACACTTTACAAATGTTTCGATATTTTTTAATTTATTTATTATCCCTGTAAAGGTCTATTGATTTTCCACGCGCACTGTAACGCCCAAAACCCGCAGAAAACTAAATTCAAGAGAATTGCAAAATGGAACAATAAGGAAAACAAATTTCCGTTGAGGAGCGAAAATTATAATAAAATATTTATAATTTTGCGAATTATATGCATAACTGACCAAACCATTTGTGTTTAAACATTCATTTAAAATTTTTCGAGGGTACGCAGATTTATGCGAGCAATTGTATCAATTGGTTCAAAAAGGAATTTTGGAAACTATTATATAGTTTCCTTCTCTGTTTGTAAATTAATTTTCTTGATAGATTAAATAAGTCCAGTATTTTAGCGTGATTATTCAGTGATACATTTTTCCAATCCACCTGTAATTATATTCATTTTATGAGTTTTCCTTATGAGATGTGGGTATATTCATGATCATTTTCATTTTCACGTGGGGAACCAAACCCTTATGGAGGAGCATGTGGCCAAGTTTCCGACGAGCAATCGAGTGGACTGGGCCAGTCATGCATCAACGATTGCGCCCTCTACCTTTGTAGTTCACTTTAGCGCGTTGCTACAGAAACCCGCAGTCGTGGTGCGCACGGTTTTGGACGTCGAGAGAAAAGAGCCGAGGCGTCGAGTTTTACATGCAAGCATCGACCATAACGAATGCGATCAACAGGATGATCGGCAAGAAGGTTGACCCATCTGTGGAGGACAATATGGAATTACGAGCTGCACAGAATTTATTGGAGCTTCGCCACGGGGAAGGTGGAGCAATGTAAAGAGGCATCGCGTCTACTTCAAATGCCTGCGAAGCGGCTACATGGCTAGATCCTGCTATATGCAAGGTGAGTGCCAGATTAATGGATGCCCTTGGATGCATCACCGTCCGCTACATGGCGTAAACGAGGAGCGAAGGCCGCTGCAGCGAGGTGGTTTCAGATGCCACGGAGGAAACCAGCAGCCAGCAGTTTCCAGAAACAGCCTTGATACACCGAAGAAGGCCGCCTACTGTTCCATATACTGTCAGTTACGCTGTACGGAGCTGATCGGAAGGGGGATACGTATGCGCTCCTAGATAAAGGATTCTCCGTCATCATGATCTTGGAGTGCGTAGAGAGCATCGTCAGCTAAATATCCAATGGTTTGGAGGTAGTGTCGTGTGTTCCATCATACATAATAAGACTTCTTTCCTTGTTTGCAAATATGTTTATTGTAGGGCAGAAAAAGGTTCTGCCCGTTCAAACATTCACAAGTATCTGCCGATACCTTCTTAAGTATATTTCGGCTAAACCTAAAACCGCGTAGCTGCGCTGCCAGATCCGCCAGCAGCGGCTCTCTTATATATCTGTGCTTATAGAGAGAGTGAGTTATGCACTTATGTATTATGTATTTGATCGGCGTGAGAATGCTGACCATGCACTTATACTTGTAGCCTTCAAGTGGACGATCATGTTACTTCCACTTGAAGTCGTCAACATAAACATAGCAACAAAGTGTCGCTATGTATTTGAATGTTTATTGTGCTTTAATGTTCTTAACATTACATAAGCGCACACTACATCTCCCTCCTTTTGAAAAATAACGTAACCTAGTGTAGTTATTTTATTTATGAAATGCAAATTATATTTATATATATATTTTTTTTTTTTTTTTTTTTTTTTTGAATGCAAATTATATTTATATTTTTTTTTGAAAATAATATTATAAGAACGAATTTTGTAATAAGTAAAAATTTTGTGTAAATGAAAAATATAAGTGTAAAATCATTCATGAATGAAATTTCTTTAATCGATCTTTATGAACTGTTTGTTTCTTGTTTTTATTAGTCAGTAACGTAATATTATTATTTTCTCCTATGCTTTCTATCTTATAGGGCCCTGTGTATTTAAAGTCTAATTTATGTCCTACCTCATTTCTTAATAAAACTTTATCTCCTACTTCTAACTCTATATTATTTGCTTTTAAGTCGTAATTTCCCTTATTTTTCTCTTTATGTGCTTCAAGCAGTTTTCTTGCTCGAGCATATGCTATTTCTAACCTATATTTACTTTCTTTAGCGTAGTCATCCATATTATATATTGGTTCTATGCTATGCAACGTATTAAAGTGTTTTGGTAAATTACTTGTTCTACCGAAAACTAATTCATATGGACAGTAATTATGTACCATAGATGGGGTCGTGTTGAAGCAGTATACGAAATATTGAAGCCATACGTCCCAATCGGTTTTGTCTGCCGATATATAGGATCGTATATACTCGTTCAAAACTCTATGACTTCGTTCGACCACTCCAACTGTCTGGTGGTGATGGGCTGTTGATGTTATATTTTTGATTTTCAAATATTTACATAGGTCAGTAATTATTGAATTCTTATATTCTGTTCCCATGTCCGTTATGAACGTCTTCATTGGACCGTACTTTAGAATAAAAGATTCAAATATAGCTTGAGCGACTGTTTTTGCGCTTTTATTTGCTATTGGAATGGCAACTAAGTACTTGGTTAAATCACATATGAGAGTGACTGCGTACTCGTTACCATTCTCCGACTTAGGTAGTGGACCAATTGTGTCCACGACAACCCTATCGAAAGCATGTTCTGGTGTGTCTGTTATAGTCATTGGGGTCTTTGTATGCTTTGTTGTTTTCGCTTTTTGGCATTTTTGACATTTTCTTACATACTCTTTTATATGTTTACTCATATTTTTCCAGTAAAAATGTCTTTTGACCTTGGCCAAGGTTTTTGTAATGCCTGTATGACCTCCTTGTATTGGATCATCATGTAATGTAGACAATATAGCTTCTTTTTCTTTTTCATTATTTATTTTGGTCACCGGGGTAAGTAGCGCTACTTTTAAATTCTTTAATATTTTATTGCCCATATTTTTAAATTGATCTATTGAAACGTGTTCAAAGATTTTCTCCCATGGTGCCATTTTGAGTTGGCTGATATCACATATACCGGCCTGCGATTCAAGCCTTTGGAAAAATTGATCTAGATCAAGAACTCCATTAGTATAAAGATCACCAACATCATATCTTGCAATGATTTTCTTTCCATGTTTAAATAAACATATCGTATCATTCAATTGCAATGTCACTACTTTCCGTACTTCGTCATTTGTTATGACTACGTATACATTGGGCTCTGAAGCTTTTTCTTTGGTTTGCTCATGCAAATCCAATTGTTCTTTTCCTGCGCAGGATTTTTGTCTACTTTGAAATCTTGTAGTGACTTTTAATATATTTCCAGTAATTTCCTTTAGCTCTCTGATAGTTATTCTTGACAACGCATCAGCTACATGATTATCTTTGCCCTTTAGATACTCCACAGTAAAATTATATTCCTCTAATTCAAGCCTTATTCTTGTCAATTTAGAACTGGGGTTGACCATTGAGAATAAATATGTCAATGGTCTATGATCTGTTTTCACAGTGAAATGTTTTCCGTAAATGTACGGTCTGAAATGTACTATTGCCCAATGAATCGCTGTTAACTCTTGTTCTGTTGTACTCTTATTACTTTCACCTTTCGTAAAAGATCTTGATGCATAGGCAACTGGGAGTTGGTGGCCATTGTGGTTTTGACTTAAAACTGCGCCACACGCTTGCTTGCTCGCATCTGTTGTTATGCAAAATTCTTTGCTGAAGTCTGGGTACTGCAAGAGTGTTGGGTTTATCAACTGCGATTTTAAATGTATGAATGCATTTTGGCATTCATCTGTCCACTCGAATGGAACATTCTTTTTACATAATCTTGTTATGTGCCGTGAATAGTCGGCGAAATTTTTGATAAAGCGTCTGTAGTAATTGCAAAATGCGACAAAACGTCTAGCGCTATCCGCATCATGTGGAACTGGGTAGTTCTGAATGACGTCATATTTTTTGTCATCCGGCAAGATTCCCTTGTCTGTGCATTTATGTCCCAAAAATGTGACCTCATGCATGAAAAATGAACATTTTTCAGGATGTAACTTTAGGTTGTATTCCCTGCATTTATCAAAAACTTCAGTGAGGTTTCTAAGCATATGCTTTTCGGAACAACCGATGACTATTAAGTCATCCATATAAAGGAATGCCTGAGACGGTTCTATTCCAGAGAATGCTACAGTCATCATTCTCTGAAATGAATTAGGCGCTATTTTTAAACCAAATGGCAATCGCGTGAAACGATATGAGCCATTGTTGGTTGAGAAAGATGTTATATCTCTTGAGCCTTCATCCAGCTCAATTTGATGAAAACCTGACATTAAGTCGAGGCAAGAAAAATACTTTGCTCGACCAAGTTGGTCCAAAATATCATCTATTCTCGGTAGTGGAAATCTGTCAGCCAAAAGTTTCTTATTAATTTGACGATAGTCTATTACTAATCTCCATTTCTTTTTATCTGAACCCGGGCTTGACTTTTTAGGTACTAACAGCAAAGGGCTATTGTACTCTGAAATTGATGGTTCAACTATTTTATCTTTTATTAACTTCTGTACCTGGGCCTGTACTTCTTCTACCTGGCTATGAGGACTTCTATAATTCCTTGTGTATACTGGCTCATCATCCCTCAATCTCAACTGTTGTTTATAAAAATTATTAACCGTTATTGGTTCTGATTCTAATGCAAATATATCTGTATATTTACTGCATAAAGTTTCCAATTGTAATTTAAACAATTTTGGGAAATTTCTCCTCAACTGAGACAAAACAGTTTTATTTCTGTTCTCGCTATTTGCCCGAACTACATTGTAATCCGAAAGTGGCTCATATTTTAAATTTTCTATATTGACCAATCGATCAGAATCTCCTGTGTTCAAAATTCGGACAAATGCACTACTAGATGCTGCTATTGTGTTTGCAACATAAATACCAGTTTGTATTTCCTGGTTCGGAATAAAAATGTTATCATCTTTTGATGACACCATTAATCTACGGACAACCTGGGATCTTGCTGGTAATAGAGTTGTGTTATTACCAGAGCTGTACGTTATTGGAACATAAATGGGAAATTTCAAATTGTTGGGTCTAAGTATAAACCAATCTTCTGCTGGTTTGAAATCAAGTTGGCAATTATATTTTTTAATGAAATCTATTCCTATTATTCCATCACACGGTATGGGAAAATTTTTATCTACTAAATGAAAGTTATGTGGAATAATGTATTTACCTGTCTGTATCTCAATAAAAGTCTGTCCCTGAGACTGAACTATCTGTTGGTTTATGCCTTGAATATTTATTTTGTTAGCTATTTGAATATTAGAAAATTTGTCAGAATTCTCTTTGAGAATAGAGATATCTGCACCTGTATCGAGAAGGAAAACAAGTTTCTCACCTGTTTCTACGTGAATGAATGTGGTGAATATGTTGAGATTATAATTGATGGCGTATACTCTACGATCTTCTCCTACTGGGTACCCAAGGGCTGTTGCGAGTTTCCCTGATCTTGGGTTACTCGCACATAGGCATTATTGCCATTATTATTACGGCCTCTGTTTCCATTATTGCGGCCTCTATTGTTGCTATTGTAGCGGCCACTGTTTCCAGTATTGCGGTTTTGATAACCGTTATTCTGGTAACCTCCATTTTGCCAACTGTTGTTATAGCTGCCTCTATAACCATTGGTATTGGAGCCTCTACCCCGGTTATAGCCTCTATTGACATTGCCGTATCCTCTGTTAGATCTGTTACCTCTAAAGTACATCACTTTATTGATGTCACTGGTAACTCTTGCACTCGTTTTTATGTATGCGCTTATCGCTGCATCCATAGTGGTGCAAGTCCCTGCTTCTAGCACTGTTTTGACACTTTCGTGCTCAGCGCGGTTTATCAGAGTGTCAATTGCCTCTCTAGTACTTAGACTGGTGGCCTGTTCCAGAGGTATACCCTCATCAACAAAGGAAGCCTCCAATAGCTTTCTCAGTCTATCAACTTCAGCGGTAAATTGCGTTGCAGTTTTACCTCTTTGCTGAACTGTTAATAGCTTTGCTTTGACATTACCAGAGGTCTCACCGACAACTACTTTCTGCAATTTGTTTATAATTGCTGGAATTGTCGTTTCATTGTCAACTGAGTTCAAAATTGTGCCAACTATTTTTGACTTAACAACCTCAACTGCAATGTCCTCAAATGGTCCCTTAGCTAAGTCTACCAATTTGATTGCCTTAATGAATCGTTGTAAATGGATCTTTTGTCCATCAAATTCTGGCACTGCGCAAGCGACATCCTTAATGTAAGACCTAATGGCTGCTGCTTGTTCAGCCATGGTTAAGGTATTTTCTAAGTCAGCTGCGTTATTGGTAGTACTTGATTCCTCCAGCACTAATGTTGCTGGTATTGTTAGATCGTGAAGATCTTCTTCTTTAATGTCTTTCTCAGCTACAGTTGTATGTTCTTCGTCTGAGTCAGTGCTTTCTTCATTAACATGTATTGTTAATGGAGTGTTTACTATAGTCGGAATTTCTATCTGTAGGCTGAATTTATTTTTTATTAATATTAATTTTTCCCTTAAAACCACCAGTAGTTTCGAAACCCTAGCACACTGTTTACTGTCTAAATTCTTTCTGTTCTGCTGTATTAGCTCTCTTACTTTATTATAACTATTTACTAATGTTTGGGCATTCTTATTTATTGTTACAGCTTGTATTGATCTTTTTTGCGTTAAGCACTTATAAGATTTTTTGAAATTTTGTTTTGATTCTTCTATATGATCAATAAGCTGTTCCCAGTCCATGCTGGGTACTTTTTACTGGTTTATCCTAACTCGTATGTTCTCATTTCTATAGTGCGCTATATTCTGGGTTCTTAGATAATAGCAATATTACGTTTTTTTTTTTTATCTTTTTAATCTTATATATTTTTTTTTATTTCATTCATAAATGATTTTTCTTTAAATACTATCTAAACCGTTAGCAGCGCTACGGTATCGTTTCCTAAGACACTTGTTATGGAGTTTATATATTTTTATTAATGCATTGGATACCATAATTAGAGCAATTATAATTAATATTATGGTTATCCAGAACAAATCTGCATTTTGGACTTCCACTTTGTTTATAACATTTGCTGTGGAGTCAACAGTTTTAGTGTCTATTAAACCCATTTTGGGTATTCTAATTTCAACGTTTTGTAAAAAATCTTCTTTATTTTCAGTTTTGCTTATTTTATTTGTCTCTATGGACATTTATATCTCAAATTATTTCTCTTTAAATTTTATCGTTTTAGTTAGTATATTTAAAAAAAAAATTTAAACATTATTGCCTGCCGGATTCTAGCTATGGCTTCACGGGCCATATTGGGTTAATAGGGCATAATAGTATATGCTCCATTTTACAATGTGTCTTACAAAATTTTTCTTTTCTTTTTATATGATTGATTAATTTTGTTAGTATTAGTACTGCTGCCGATGTTCTTCTAGTTTCAGTTGGGCTTCGCCGGGGGTGGCACGCTGACACTCCCTCGCTGCTGTCTATTTCTGGGTTGTTGATGTCTTCTCACAAGTTCCCAGGCAGTAAGGACTCCAGATTCCTTCACAGTCCGGTGGGCAGGTCTTCTTTGGCTTTGTTAGTGCCGGTGCTGGTGCTGGGCATGCCTTGGGTTTCGGAACTTCATTAATAATTGTTATATTTCTTATATTATCTGAGTGAGTTTTCTCGAGTTTTTGGGTTTTCAGTTTTTGCTGATATTGCAGCAAGTGGTCTAGCTCTGCATGTAGTTTTAGAGCTTTCGACCAAACCGGTGGCGTTTGTTGACCGTATATTAGCCACCTTACGTGGGCTATGCGTTTGTTTAATTTGGTCTTCAAACCGCCACGATGTTTTCCCATATCTCAATAAAACTCTACTCACTCAGATTTATTCCCAGATGAATTGTAGTCCATTCCAGCTTATTGTTGCGAGTAGTGATAGTTTTTCTTTTAATTGTTGTAGCTGTTGCTGCTGATTCTATTGCCGCGTCTGCTGCATCTTTTGTGGTTGCTATTGCTGGCTTGGCAGTGTTGCTCCTATTGTTTTTTGTGGTTAAATTTAATATCCTCCTAGGCAGTTTCTGTTGCTCTTCTATTTGTCCAACGTTGGACGACTGTCACGGTCGCCATGTCGTGTGTTCCATCATACATAATAAGACTTCTTTCCTTGTTTGCAAATATGTTTATTGTAGGGCAGAAAAAGGTTCTGCCCGTTCAAACATTCACAAGTATCTGCCGATACCTTCTTAAGTATATTTCGGCTAAACCTAAAACCGCGTAGCTGCGCTGCCAGATCCGCCAGCAGCGGCTCTCTTATATATCTGTGCTTATAGAGAGAGTGAGTTATGCACTTATGTATTATGTATTTGATCGGCGTGAGAATGCTGACCATGCACTTATACTTGTAGCCTTCAAGTGGACGATCATGTTACTTCCACTTGAAGTCGTCAACATAAACATAGCAACAAAGTGTCGCTATGTATTTGAATGTTTATTGTGCTTTAATGTTCTTAACATTACATAAGCGCACACTACAGTAGGTCAACCAGAGAGCATCCAACGTGGTCTGAAGATATGTGGAGTTGGAAAGCCCACTATACTATGAAAAACGTCTATACCGATGCAGACATTGAGTCGACGGGATGTACTATTGAACAAAAAACTTGTTGCCACGCCCAATCTAACGCCCATAAACCGCCAAGAGCTGCCTCGCCCATACTTTCGAAAATTATATTCATAATTTTTCATTTGCCTGTTATTTTTGTAATGTTCTATGGATTTGCCAAAACCCTTTTTAAAAAAAATTTTAATTTGTTTTTAATTTTATTCTTTTTTTTCCCAATTGCTATCGGTATTTGAGATAATGTTTAAATTTCTCGTTTGCACTTCCACTAGCTGAATTACAGGAATCTGATAGTCGGGGAATTTGGCAATAGCATTCTCTCTTGTTTCACCCGTTACTCGTAGAGTAAAAGGGTATACTAGATCCGTATGTAATAATCAGAAGGAAGCTTTTCCGATCATATAAAGTATACATATTCTTGATCAGGATCAATAGCCGAGTCGATCTGGCCATGTCCGTCCGTCTGTCCGTATTTTTGATCTCAGGAACTACTATAGATATAATGTTGAGATTAAGCATGCAGCTTCCAGAGACATAAACGCAACGCAAGTTTGTTAAATGATGTTGCCACGTCTACAAACTGATTAAAACTGTCACGCCCACACTTTTGAGAAATGTAGTAATATTTTTTCACTTTTTTATATATTTTGTAAATTTCTATAAATTTACAAAAATATGCCACGCCCACAAACTGCCCAAAACTTTCACGACCTCACACTTGAAAAATGTTGTGATATTTTTTTATATATATATCTTATAAATTTTTATAGATTTGCCGAAAAACTTTTTGCCACGCCCACTCTAACGCCCCAAAACCGCCCAGAACTGTCACGCCCACAGTTTCGAAAAATGATTTAATATTTTTTCATTTTGTTTTAGTATTATACATTTTCTATAGATTTTCCAAAAATCGTTTTGCCACGCTTACTCTTCCATCCAAACTCACACGTTTGAAACAATTTTAAATTTTTTTGGCATTTTCTACCGATATTCCACTCCAGCATGAGTAACGGGTAACCGATAATCGGGGAACTCGAGTATAGAATTCTCTCTTGGTTTTATATTTTTTTACTACCTATCATTTGTATAACCTGTGAGGAGTTTTAAAACTCCCCACAAATGGAGGTGCAGGAAAGCTGCCTAGCAACAGCGAAGAAGGTTGGAATGAATGCAGGAGGAGGCAAAGGCAACCAGGTCAAACGGGAAATGATGAACCTTGAACTCGAGCAAAGCGGAGAGACCGTGATCTAACGGTACCGCGCTGGATTCCATGCGGCCAAGGGCACAGAGGACGAACGCAAACGGTGTGGACTTTGGTCGAGCACAAAGAGGACGCACCGTAAACTAACGGGACATTTGGACCTTTTACCAAAACGGGCCGTGCGCAAAAGGGGAAATAACGGGGTTCCCGCAGCCTATAAAAGGGACGGCGCAAGCGCATCTCGAGACAGTCAGTAAGAGTACGCGAAGAGCTATACCCCGGGACAAGTGGACAGTCATACGTGCAAGAGGATAATCGGGCAGGGCACGGGTGCAGTCCCACTACAGCCGCGCGACAGACAGTCAGTGAGAATACGCGAGGAGCTATACCCCGGGACAGGAAGAATACTCGAGGAGCTATACCCCGCGACCGACAGTCAGTGAGACGAAGGTAGACGATCCCTGCAAGTGAAGAACTGGCACGGTCAGAAGGGTCAGTGAAGTCAGTGGTCGGCAAAGGTGGCTTGGGGAAGGGCGTTGGCTTTACCCACGGACGTGACACCTCCCCACCATAACATCCTAAGCCCGAGGACGGCGCAGGAAAAGGAAGTATATCAGGCAGTGCATAGGATCCTGGCACGGTCAGAAGGGACGGTGGAGTCATTGGTCGGCAAAGGTGGTTCGGGGAAGAGCGTCAGCTTGACCTAACGTTAAAGCCCCATTCGAGCCGGCACGGTAAGCGGTCGAGAACAAGGGAAGGACGACTAAGGAGTGACGCCGCCCAGAGAACGGCGAGGACTGTAGGAGTCTATCGTTGAAGAAGTCTGCAAATAAAGCTGTTCGAACCTAAAACTCTGTCTTCTCTTTGATCGGGCAATCAGACAAATCATAAATTTGGTGGGACGAACAAACAAACTCTCTGAGCTAGCCGTTGCTATTTGTAGGGATCAGAACCAAGAATAACAGTTCGTTACAATAGTTCCTCAGATCTCGGCGCTTATACGGACAGACAGACATGGCCAGATCGACTCGGTTTTTGATCCTTATCAAGAATATATATACTTTATATGGTCGGAAACGCTTGTTTCTATCTGTTACAAACTTTTCAACGAATCTAGTATACCCTCTTACATTACGAGTAACGATTATTAATATAAAACGTCAATTACCGCTAATGAATAACTAAGTACCACAAGCTGAACTCGCTATATTAGCAAATGTAAATATTTTTAGGATAGAAATAGGCATTCAAACTAGTTTTACTTTTCGTTTATCTTCGGTAATCATTGGATATCTGTATACTTCCACCAGCTAAAGTTAAAAAGGCGCACCCAAGAAAACAAATTCACATTAAGTAGGTGTTGCTGAAGGTATTGCTTTAAACGTAAAATAAATATTAGGCAAGAATTTCCAATATATCGAGTAGGTGCCCACAGATCGAGGAGACTAAGATTTCCAACGAAATCCACCACAGGTAGTTTTGCTAGCTGATCCTTAAAGGAAATCAACAACGAAAGTCGTCAGTTTAACAGAACAGAGAGAAATCCAGAACCAAAATCAAAATGGATTAAACCGAAGAAGGGTGATAAGTTCTTACTCAGGGAAATCAAATGATCGTGAGGCACATAACAGATTTGGTGGCCAACGCGGAGCCGAAAGACATTACCACAAGATCGAACAACAGATCGTAGCAGAGTAGCAAAGTGTTCACGCCAATTTTTCAGTTCTGACCAATCCGGGGTTATCTTCTTGGAATATGGGTTCTGAGTGGTCATTAAATGCCCGTCATAAGTATTAGAAAAGTAAGACATTAGCACAAGATCGAACGACAGAGTAGCAGAGTGATCAGGCCGATTTTTGGCGATTTTTCATTGGTTACCATTCCGAGGATAACAACTTTGAACATGGCCCAGAAAGCTTCTGGGTAAATATAGAAATAATAAATATGAAATATATAACAGGAAGTGTTACCCTGGCAACTGAGAGACGGAATGAAATATTCTTAGAAGAAAGGGATGTTCAGGAAATCATCGATAAGAGGCTATCAGGTACCTATAAGGTCAAACGAGGTCGAAACCTCAACAACGAAGCCAACGAAGGAGGAAGGTAATCTAATTGAAATCAGTCGACGACGCGGGCTCCCGTAGTCGAACAAATTATTGGTAGACATATGTTTCTAACGAAAGTAGAAATAGTAGGACAAATTTAGACGGAACACCATTGAATAACCAAAGAAGGTTGAATCCAGAACGGATTTACCAACTCATTCATCGATGAATTGTAATGATTGATGGATCATGTATAATAATTAAAGCTTAAGAATTAATTTATGTATCTTCACTGTTTATTGTTTAAATAAAGATTTTACACATATTATTAACACGTAATGCTAGCAAATAATATTAAAAATCGGAGATCGGTAAGAATCAAAGACAATTAAATGGAAAGTCGTTTGTGATGCATTACATTATTAGTGTCTACCATAGTAAGCCGAGGAACAGACAGCTGATTTTATGTGGAGGTATAGTTTTAGATTTTTGTGAATTTATTATATACGGGAACCAGAATTAGCTACATGGGCTCTTCATTAACTTCAGAAAATGAACACATTTCATTCAATCCCTACACACAGCAGACGGAATACCATCAAAACGGAGGTCACCTACCGAGAGCTGGTAGTGCTGGTACGAAATTCGGTTGTGCCTAGATGTCAGGAAAATGATTTCGTGTACCGTAAAATATGCGGTACCGAGCATTGACGGCATATTCGCGAGGCCACCGAATGCCACTATTATTTCCAAGGACGCCTAATGGCTGGTCTCATGTTCCTATGCTGTTATAGCGCTTTCTTTCGCCTTTCGGATTCTGTAACGCTCCGCAGATTACATATCGGCTCAAACAAACCCATTCGCTATGTCCCAATTGCTATCGGTATTTGAGATAATGTTTAAATTTATCGTTTGCACTTCCACTAGCTGAATTACAGGAATCTGATAGTCGGGGAATTTGGCAATAGCATTCTCTCTTGTTTCACCCGTTACTCGTAGAGTAAAAGGGTATACTAGATCCGTATGTAATAATCAGAAGGAAGCTTTTCCGATCATATAAAGTATACATATTCTTGATCAGGATCAATAGCCGAGTCGATCTGGCCATGTCCGTCCGTCTGTCCGTATTTTTGATCTCAGGAACTACTATAGATATAATGTTGAGATTAAGCATGCAGCTTCCAGAGACATAAACGCAACGCAATTTTGTTAAATGATGTTGCCACGTCTACAAACTGATTAAAACTGTCACGCCCACACTTTTGAGAAATGTAGTAATATTTTTTCACTTTTTTATATATTTTGTAAATTTCTATAAATTTACAAAAATATGCCACGCCCACAAACTGCCCAAAACTTTCACGACCTCACACTTGAAAAATGTTGTGATATTTTTTTATATATATATCTTATAAATTTTTATAGATTTGCCGAAAAACTTTTTGCCACGCCCACTCTAACGCCCCAAAACCGCCCAGAACTGTCACGCCCACAGTTTCGAAAAATGATTTAATATTTTTTCATTTTGTTTTAGTATTATACATTTTCTATAGATTTTCCAAAAATCGTTTTGCCACGCTTACTCTTCCATCCAAACTCACACGTTTGAAACAATTTTAAATTTTTTTGGCATTTTCTACCGATATTCCACTCCAGCATGAGTAACGGGTAACCGATAATCGGGGAACTCGAGTATAGAATTCTCTCTTGGTTTTATATTTTTTTACTACCTATCATTTGTATAACCTGTGAGGAGTTTTAAAACTCCCCACAAATGGAGGTGCAGGAAAGCTGCCTAGCAACAGCGAAGAAGGTTGGAATGCAGGAGGAGGCAAAGGCAACCAGGTCAAACGGGAAATGATGAACCTTGAACTCGAGCAAAGCGGAGAGACCGTGATCTAACGGTACCGCGCTGGATTCCATGCGGCCAAGGGCACAGAGGACGAACGCAAACGGTGTGGACTTTGGTCGAGCACAAAGAGGACGCACCGTAAACTAACGGGACATTTGGACCTTTTACCAAAACGGGCCGTGCGCAAAAGGGGAAATAACGGGGTGCCCGCAGCCTATAAAAGGGACGGCGCAAGCGCATCTCGAGACAGTCAGTAAGAGTACGCGAAGAGCTATACCCCGGGACAAGTGGACAGTCATACGTGCAAGAGGATAATCGGGCAGGGCACGGGTGCAGTCCCACTACAGCCGCGCGACAGACAGTCAGTGAGAATACGCGAGGAGCTATACCCCGGGACAGGAAGAATACTCGAGGAGCTATACCCCGCGACCGACAGTCAGTGAGACGAAGGTAGACGATCCCTGCAAGTGAAGAACTGGCACGGTCAGAAGGGTCAGTGAAGTCAGTGGTCGGCAAAGGTGGCTTGGGGAAGGGCGTTGGCTTTACCCACGGACGTGACACCTCCCCACCATAACATCCTAAGCCCGAGGACGGCGCAGGAAAAGGAAGTATATCAGGCAGTGCATAGGATCCTGGCACGGTCAGAAGGGACGGTGGAGTCATTGGTCGGCAAAGGTGGTTCGGGGAAGAGCGTCAGCTTGACCTAACGTTAAAGCCCCATTCGAGCCGGCACGGTAAGCGGTCGAGAACAAGGGAAGGACGACTAAGGAGTGACGCCGCCCAGAGAACGGCGAGGACTGTAGGAGTCTATCGTTGAAGAAGTCTGCAAATAAAGCTGTTCGAACCTAAAACTCTGTCTTCTCTTTGATCGGGCAATCAGACAAATCATAAATTTGGTGGGACGAACAAACAAACTCTCTGAGCTAGCCGTTGCTATTTGTAGGGATCAGAACCAAGAATAACAGTTCGTTACAATAGTTCCTCAGATCTCGGCGCTTATACGGACAGACAGACATGGCCAGATCGACTCGGTTTTTGATCCTTATCAAGAATATATATACTTTATATGGTCGGAAACGCTTGTTTCTACCTGTTACAAACTTTTCAACGAATCTAGTATACCCTCTTACTTTACGAGTAACGAGTATTAATATTAAACGTCAATTACCGCTAATGAATAACTAAGTACCACAAGCTAAACTCGCTATATTAGCAAATGTAAATATTTTTAGGATAGAAATAGGCATTCAAACTAGTTTTACTTTTCGTTTATCTTCGGTAATCATTGGATATCTGTATACTTCCACCAGCTAAAGTTAAAAAGGCGCACCCAAGAAAACAAATTCACATTAAGTAGGTGTTGCTGAAGGTATTGCTTTAAACGTAAAATAAATATTAGGCAAGAATTTCCAATATATCGAGTAGGTGCCCACAGATCGAGGAGACTAAGATTTCCAACGAAATCCACCACAGGTAGTTTTGCTAGCTGATCCTTAAAGGAAATCAACAACGAAAGTCGTCAGTTTAACAGAACAGAGAGAAATCCAGAACCAAAATCAAAATGGATTAAACCGAAGAAGGGTGATAAGTTCTTACTCAGGGAAATCAAATGATCGTGAGGCACATAACAGATTTGGTGGCCAACGCGGAGCCGAAAGACATTACCACAAGATCGAACAACAGATCGTAGCAGAGTAGCAAAGTGTTCACGCCAATTTTTCAGTTCTGACCAATCCGGGGTTATCTTCTTGGAATATGGGTTCTGAGTGGTCATTAAATGCCCGTCATAAGTATTAGAAAAGTAAGACATTAGCACAAGATCGAACGACAGAGTAGCAGAGTGATCAGGCCGATTTTTGGCGATTTTTCATTGGTTACCATTCCGAGGATAACAACTTTGAACATGGCCCAGAAAGCTTCTGGGTAAATATAGAAATAATAAATATGAAATATATAACAGGAAGTGTTACCCTGGCAACTGAGAGACGGAATGAAATATCCTTAGAAGAAAGGGATGTTCAGGAAATCATCGATAAGAGGCTATCAGGTACCTATAAGGTCAAACGAGGTCGAAACCTCAACAACGAAGCCAACGAAGGAGGAAGGTAATCGAATTGAAATCAGTCGACGACGCGGGCTCCCGTAGTCGAACAAATTATTGGTAGACATATGTTTCTAACGAAAGTAGAAATAGTAGGACAAATTTAGACGGAACACCATTGAATAACCAAAGAAGGTTGAATCCAGAACGGATTTACCAACTCATTCATCGATGAATTGTAATGATTGATGGATCATGTATAATAATTAAAGCTTAAGAATTAATTTGTGTATCTTCACTGTTTATTGTTTAAATAAAGATTTTGTTAAATGATGTTGCCACGTCTACAAACTGATTAAAACTGTCACGCCCACACTTTTGAGAAATGTAGTAATATTTTTTCACTTTTTTATATATTTTGTAAATTTCTATAAATTTACAAAAATATTCCACGCCCACAAACTGCCCAAAACTTTCACGACCTCACACTTGAAAAATGTTGTGATATTTTTTTATATATATATCTTATAAATTTTTATAGATTTGCCGAAAAACTTTTTGCCACGCCCACTCTAACGCCCCAAAACCGCCCAGAACTGTCACGCCCACAGTTTCGAAAAATGATTTAATATTTTTTCATTTTGTTTTAGTATTATACATTTTCTATAGATTTTCCAAAAATCGTTTTGGCACGCTTACTCTTCCATCCAAACTCACACGTTTGAAACAATTTTAAATTTTTTTGGCATTTTCTACCGATATTCCACTCCAGCATGAGTAACGGTTAACCGATAATCGGGGAACTCGAGTATAGAATTCTCTCTTGGTTTTATATTTTTTTACTACCTATCATTTGTATAACCTGTGAGGAGTTTTAAAACTCCCCACAAATGGAGGTGCAGGAAAGCTGCCTAGCAACAGCGAAGAAGGTTGGAATGCAGGAGGAGGCAAAGGCAACCAGGTCAAACGGGAAATGATGAACCTTGAACTCGAGCAAAGCGGAGAGACCGTGATCTAACGGTACCGCGCTGGATTCCATGCGGCCAACGGCACAGAGGACGAACGCAAACGGTGTGGACTTTGGTCGAGCACAAAGAGGACGCACCGTAAACTAACGGGACATTTGGACCTTTTACCAAAACGGGCCGTGCGCAAAAGGGGAAATAACGGGGTGCCCGCAGCCTATAAAAGGGACGGCGCAAGCGCATCTCGAGACAGTCAGTAAGAATACGCGAAGAGCTATACCCCGGGATAAGTGGACAGTCATACGTGCAAGAGGATAATCGGGCAGGGCACGGGTGCAGTCCCACTACAGCCGCGCGACAGACAGTCAGTGAGAATACGCGAGGAGCTATACCCCGGGACAGGAAGAATACTCGAGGAGCTATACCCCGCGACCGACAGTCAGTGAGACGAAGGTAGACGATCCCTGCAAGTGAAGAACTGGCACGGTCAGAAGGGTCAGTGAAGTCAGTGGTCGGCAAAGGTGGCTTGGGGAAGGGCGTTGGCTTTACCCACGGACGTGACACCTCCCCACCATAACATCCTAAGCCCGAGGACGGCGCAGGAAAAGGAAGTATATCAGGCAGTGCATAGGATCCTGGCACGGTCAGAAGGGACGGTGGAGTCATTGGTCGGCAAAGGTGGTTCGGGGAAGAGCGTCAGCTTGACCTAACGTTAAAGCCCCATTCGAGCCGGCACGGTAAGCGGTCGAGAACAAGGGAAGGACGACTAAGGAGTGACGCCGCCCAGAGAACGGCGAGGACTGTAGGAGTCTATCGTTGAAGAAGTCTGCAAATAAAGCTGTTCGAACCTAAAACTCTGTCTTCTCTTTGATCGGGCAATCAGACAAATCATAAATTTGGTGGGACGAACAAACAAACTCTCTGAGCTAGCCGTTGCTATTTGTAGGGATCAGAACCAAGAATAACAGTTCGTTACAATAGTTCCTCAGATCTCGACGCTTATACGGACAGACAGACATGGCCAGATCGACTCGGTTTTTGATCCTTATCAAGAATATATATACTTTATATGGTCGGAAACGCTTGTTTCTACCTGTTACAAACTTTTCAACGAATCTAGTATACCCTCTTACTTTACGAGTAACGAGTATTAATATTAAACGTCAATTACCGCTAATGAATAACTAAGTACCACAAGCTGAACTCGCTATATTAGCAAATGTAAATATTTTTAGGATAGAAATAGGCATTCAAACTAGTTTTACTTTTCGTTTATCTTCGGTAATCATTGGATATCTGTATACTTCCACCAGCTAAAGTTAAAAAGGCGCACCCAAGAAAACAAATTCACATTAAGTAGGTGTTGCTGAAGGTATTGCTTTAAACGTAAAATAAATATTAGGCAAGAATTTCCAATATATCGAGTAGGTGCCCACAGATCGAGGAGACTAAGATTTCCAACGAAATCCACCACAGGTAGTTTTGCTAGCTGATCCTTAAAGGAAATCAACAACGAAAGTCGTCAGTTTAACAGAACAGAGAGAAATCCAGAACCAAAATCAAAATGGATTAAACCGAAGAAGGGTGATAAGTTCTTACTCAGGGAAATCAAATGATCGTGAGGCACATAACAGATTTGGTGGCCAACGCGGAGCCGAAAGACATTACCACAAGATCGAACAACAGATCGTAGCAGAGTAGCAAAGTGTTCACGCCAATTTTTCAGTTCTGACCAATCCGGGGTTATCTTCTTGGAATATGGGTCCTGAGTGGTCATTAAATGCCCGTCATAAGTATTAGAAAAGTAAGACATTAGCACAAGATCGAACGACAGAGTAGCAGAGTGATCAGGCCGATTTTTGGCGATTTTTCATTGGTTACCATTCCGAGGATAACAACTTTGAACATGGCCCAGAAAGCTTCTGGGTAAATATAGAAATAATAAATATGAAATATATAACAGGAAGTGTTACCCTGGCAACTGAGAGACGGAATGAAATATCCTTAGAAGAAAGGGATGTTCAGGAAATCATCGATAAGAGGCTATCAGGTACCTATAAGGTCAAACGAGGTCGAAACCTCAACAACGAAGCCAACGAAGGAGGAAGGTAATCGAATTGAAATCAGTCGACGACGCGGGCTCCCGTAGTCGAACAAATTATTGGTAGACATATGTTTCTAACGAAAGTAGAAATAGTAGGACAAATTTAGACGGAACACCATTGAATAACCAAAGAAGGTTGAATCCAGAATGGATTTACCAACTCATTCATCGATGAATTGTAATGATTGATGGATCATGTATAATAATTAAAGCTTAAGAATTAATTTATGTATCTTCACTGTTTATTGTTTAAATAAAGATTTTACACATATTATTAACACGTAATGCTAGCAAATAATATTAAAAATCGGAGATCGGTAAGAATCAAAGACAATTAAATGGAAAGTCGTTTGTAATGCATTACATTATTAGTGTCTACCATAGTAAGCCGAGGAACAGACAGCTGATATTATGTGGAGGTATAGTTCTAGATTTTTGTGAATTTATTATATACGGGAACCAGAATTAGCTTCATGGGCTCTTCATTAACTTCAGAAAATGAACACATTTCATTCAATCCCTACACACAGCAGACGGAATACCATCAAAACGGAGGTCACCTACCGAGAGCTGGTAGTGCTGGTACGAAATTCGGTTGTGCCTAGATGTCAGGAAAATGATTTCGTGTACCGTAAAATATGCGGTACCGAGCATTGACGGCATATTCGCGAGGCCACCGAATGCCACTATTATTTCCAAGGACGCCTAATGGCTGGTCTCATGTTCCTATGCTGTTATAGCGCTTTCTTTCGCCTTTCGCCATATCGGCTCAAACAAACCCATTCGCTATGTCCACGTTTTTTTCCTTAAACTTTAGGAATATGTTATCATGGGCTGAATTTTGTTGCTATTTTAAAGTTTATGCCTATATAAAATGTAGTATTTATAAATCAAATAAGATTCTAATTTATAATTTGAGACAGTAATGAACATTAAACAGCGAGGAATTTTATAAAAATTTAATTTCTATTAAACGATAACGCAAGTTTTTAAAAAAATTTTCGAGTGGAAATACGCCTATTGAATAAGGTAACGGGTAATAGTAACAGGGGAATATTCGATTCCGTATAAATCTTTCGGAAGTGAATCTTGAGACAATCCCGATATATTTTTTAACACTGCTTCGAAACTGAAACCTTACCATCCGTTTATGTTCAAGCCCCGAATATGGGTCTCTTTGTAAAACAAAAACCTTTCACTAATATTTGGAAAAATCTTTGATGGATGGATGCTCTATAAAGCTAGGAAAAGCGAAGTAAATGCTTAAAACCAAATTTTATAAATTATTTATTATTATATTTCATATTTCTTACGTATTTAGGGCATTCGCATTTGTTTTCTTAAAAAAATTGCACTTTAGCTTAA
This sequence comes from Drosophila erecta, assembly GCF_003286155.1. Classification (NCBI taxonomy): domain Eukaryota; kingdom Metazoa; phylum Arthropoda; class Insecta; order Diptera; family Drosophilidae; genus Drosophila; species Drosophila erecta. The sequence continues at coordinate 923,472 of NW_020825214.1, read as the reverse complement.
TGTTTTGATTAATGCCCATCCATTTTAAATGTTTCAAAACTGTGAAAACACTTTATTTAAATAGTTTAATTGGTAAATATGTAGTTTTATAAAATAAATTAAAATAGATTGCAAGCTAGGCTATTGTGCAAAAATTATTAAGTGCAGTCCTTAGCTTTTTGTCCAGGAAGTCCTAGCAGCTCCTGATTAAGAGTCCGAAGTAATGGGTGCTTGCCGCAGCCACAAATTCCACGAAAGTCGTCTAAATCGAGAGCCCAAATCATGCCACCACCTAGCTGCAAGCTCTTAATAAACTGAGCTTTTCTTCGAATAGTTCTTACATCATCGTATGATATCCACTGGTTGCCACTGTATGCATAGGTTCCGAATATTCCTTCTTCATCCCTCACCACTTCCCAGTCACCGTTGCCGACCTTTTCGCAGATTTCATAGTATGCTAAAAATCCATTTGCTCGAGTTAAGGTTCCTGCCTTCCCCGGACCCACTGTTTTATCATTTAGTGACCGGCGATTTGGGTCAGCCAACGTGAACGTCTGACCGTACATTGGCATTCCCATAACCAGCTTTTCCCTAGGAATACCTCGTGCCAACCAATAGTGAATACTGAAGTTTCCGTTAAGATATAGGTCTGCGTCACCCACTTTGTGGAAGAGCGGGGATGCATGGCCCGTCCGCATAACCCAATGACCGTGAAAGTCGTATGTCATGACGGCCAGCCAGTCAAAGTGTGGAGAGAGTTCAGACACTTTGTATCCGGCATCAATAACCATTTTACTGGGCGAGACTGCTGCCGAAAGAATAAGGCCTTTTGCCTTAAAGGCTTGCGACAGTTCCTTGACAAGAGCAACAAATCCTTCCTTTTCCGTGGGATTACCTTTGTCACAGTCCACTTGCCAACACACTGGGAATTCCCAGGCGAGGTCAAGACCCTCAAAACCGTATTGTTCTACAAAACTTATCACACTTGCTACAAAGCGCTTCCTGGACTGTGAATCGAGTACAAGGCGCGAGTACTTGTTGCCCATAGAGTCATTCCACCCACCGATGGCTAACATGACTCGAATACCTCTTTTTTTGTATTTTACAACCCGCTCATAAAAACGGTTGTCAATATCCGTCCAGGAGTCATCCGTCTCAATGGTTAACGAGTTGCTATCGAGCACCGCGAAGCTGTATATGATGTGGGTGCACAAGTTTGCGTCTATATCTTCAGGCACATACTTGCCCTGGGATGGGCGGTACCATGCCCAGTTCGTAAAGTAACAGACTACTTTGTATGCATTATTGGTAGTTAGGGGCTCTGTGATGGCGTTTGTAGGATTGGAGCTATGGATCGGTGGCTTCTGAGTTATCTGGTCCGATCGCAACGGGCATTGGACATTGTTAGGCCAGTCGCAGAAGTTTTTATTCCATTGAAGTCCTTCAGGGCAGCTAAAAAAAAAATAAATCGATAAAAACAAGATATGTTATAGTTACATTGATTGATTACAAACTTAAATCGAGTTATGATTTTAAAATAAATTGTTTTCCTTACACTATAAAGAAAACGTTTAATGAAATGAAAAATACAGTATTTTTTTATGCAAAAATTAATTCATTTGGGGCTCTGTTTTTATGGGTTTTGGATAGGCCCTCCGTAGGGAATACTTTAAGCTTGAGGGTGATAGTTCTAAATGTATGCATTACCAGAGTCAGTATGTTTGATTCCAAACTTTAAGCATTTAGCGATTTTAGCGGCTTTCATATGAATGGGCTTTGCTAGATGGACTCTGCCGGATGAAGATTATAAGACATCATAGAGCCGAAAACGCTTTTTTCTAACTTTTACTGTATAAAAATGAGGTACAGTTTCTTTTGGTAGACTAAAACTTTAAAAAGAACTCCAACTTTTAAAAACGCCAAAAAACGAGGCTCGCACAAAAAAAAAATATACAAAGTGAGTTCAGAACTTAAAAGAAATGGCATAATCACCTTTGAACATAAAAGGGCTCACAGGGATCTAAAGGTATTAACAGCATACAAATTTAGAAAACAATTCCAGCCAACTGACATTCAAATTTAACCAGGAAAAATAGTTCACATAGACATATTTTATAATAAAATAAATTGTCTTAGACGGATCAAAATATATTCCGCAGCTAAAATTCTAGATTCCAGAGCATACAGAGATATTAAAAATCCGCCAAGGGACATGGCAATACCGTACGATATGCTGAAATGAATAATAATTTATAACGAAGGAGCCTTACATTCAGCTGCCATGATGTTTAAGTTTAGAAAAAAATCTGTACACGTCACATTTAATATTAACTGAAATTATGTGGTAAGACTTTATTCACAAGATGTTTAGTAATATATTTATTCAATGTTCTCAGTAAGAAAAGAAAGTCCTATAGACATATTTTTCAGAAGTAATTTTGAGCTTACCAAAAGACATAGAAATGACGTGAACAACCGATATAGACTATTTAAATACGACCAAAAAGCAATCGATACAATGTACACCAACCGAAAGAGTTATTTTTCAAAATAGATTAAAAAAACAAAGAAACTTACACCGAGGTATAAGACAGAAAACTGCACAACGTCAAAAATCATACATACAAATAAAATGCTTGGACATAGCCCTAGTCATCGACTTTTTCAGCTCACTTTATTATTATTTGAGTATAGTTTGAGTATTAATTATTTATTTATTTATAAATATCCTCCTTGAAACCTAACTAGGTGCAAAGCAAAAGAGACATTTAACATCATCCACATTTTCAATCTGTAAAGTAACGAAGAAATACTTAAAAGAAGAACTTCATTCACTTATCCTAACTCACACACTTCATTCATATCATTCATACGAACATTCATAAGACAGATCCACACTGATTTACACACAGCCTCCAAATCCAACAAAGACAAAAAAGGCAATAGAAGAATTAGGTACTGCGCGGAAAGGTTTCATCATGACGATGAAAACTTGGTAAATAATAATATAAATAATAATATAAAAGAAGAACAATAGACAAATAGTTATAAGCAGATAACTAGATCACCAGCTTACTAGTTTTGCCTATGCAATATTAATAGTAGCTCAGGGCTCAGAAGAGAATATCTCGAAATATACCCTTCCGCTTCCGCTATATACCGATCGCTATTATCCGGGTGGTACTACAGACGCAAAAAGCATTTCATAAAAAGTCCTTCAGTAATTTGCATTTCTCGGTAAACATTACTCTATTCTTATGAGCTTACTGCCTCCAATACTTGAACCAGTGGACTGGTTCCTGATGTAATGGATGGTGGCTCCTGTATTCCTTCTTGCCTTTCTGCATGTTGTCTCGTCTGCTGGAATGATGCTTAGTGTGGGGACTTTTGCGTTCTTGCCGATACGAGGATCTCCCTTTGTTATCGTAAATTTTGGTGATTGTTAGCAAATAATAAAACAAAACTTGAACATTTTTTAAAAGGTGCGGCGTGGCAGTTTTGGGCGGTTTGTGGACTTTCTAACGTTTTAAAACAATCTTGTACAGCTTTTGCGTGTTATTTTTCCCGAATTAATGTTTCCAATGTTACAACAAATGTTCTTCGCAGTTATAATACATACCTTCGCTCCTCGTGCGTTCCATTGTCGCATATATAGTACTTAGTGCAATCGCGTTCGTGAGGCAAATAGTTTTTGCTGCGGCATTTGATGGACATAACATTTAAGGATAAATTTTGCGTACCAGAATGAAGATTTGGTCCAGGTTGTGCATTTATGGTGGACCTGAAGGAGTCGTCGTTTGGCTCTGCGGAAATTGTATGAAATTAGCCTTGTTTCTTGAAATATACTTAAAGTTTCTTACTCATTGTGTTTTTGCGTTGTTCAAGCCAACACTTTGAATGTGGACCCCCGAAACCTCTGAGAACGCGATTTATAGCTTTTAGCAAGGGATATGTTTCGCATCCGCAGACATTTTTGAAGTCGTCCAAATCTAGGGCCCATATCATAGCTCCACCTAGACCCATTGCCTTGATGTACTCGCTTTTATGCCGGATCATGGGTGCATCATCGAAGGAAACCCACTGATCCCCATGATATGCGAAGGGTCCCATACGTCCCTTGGTATCCCTGACAACGTTCCACCTATGATGTCGGATTTTTAAACATATTTCATAGTATGCCAAAAATCCTCTGGCTCTTGTAGCCTCTCCAGCTTCACCACCGCCATAGGTGGGAGCATTTAATTGGTGGTTACTAGTCTCAGCCAGAGAGAATGACTGGCCGTATAAAGGCATTCCCATTACTAACTTTCGCCTGTCAGCTCCCTTCGATATCCAGTAGTTCATCGAAAAATTGGCGTTAAAATTTACTGTTCCTTCAGGGTGGGCGTACATTGGAGCTACGTGACCAGTCTTCTTATCCCACTGACCATGGTAATCATACGCCATCACAGATATCCAAGAAAAGTAATAAGAAAGCTCTGCAACTTCGTATCCAGCATCGATGACCTTCTTGTTAGGGGACACGGCAGCCGACAGAATTAACCCCTTGGGCTGGAAGGCATAAAAAAGCTCCCGCACCAAAGCTGTGAATCCAGTCCTCTCGTCTGCACTCCCTTTTTTGCAATCCACTTGCCAGCAAACGGGATACTCCCAATCCAGATCCAACCCGTCGAAATTATATTCCTCTATAAATTTCAGGATATTTCGGACGAACCGAGATCTTGCCTCTGGATTCGTTACTAGTCGGGAGTACTTATCGCCAGCAGAATCATTCCAACCGCCAATTGCCACAGTTACCTTAACGCCTTTTTTTCGGTAGGCTACAATGCGCTCATAAAATTTGTTATCTAAGTCAGCCCAAGAGTCATGAGGTTGAATCGTCAGCTTTTCCCGACTCAACACGGCGAAGCCATAAATTATGTGAGTGCACAGATCTGCATCAATATCCTCCGGCAGGAACTTACCACCACCTTGGCGGTACCACGCCCAGTTGGTAAAGTAGCAAACGATCTTAAAATCCGTAGACATATCAGAAGCTTCTATGTGCTCCTCCTCACTAACGTTGTTTGGGTCGACTTCATGTAGAGGCTCTAAGAGTTCATGTTCTTCATCTTTATCATTGGTGGACTGCATCACTGATTCAATGGACTGCATCTCCGTATCCTCTCCTCCAGACTCAGGTTTCATTCCATCCACGCCTGGGTACTCTATAGGTTTCGATTCAATAGGAACTAGACCAGCTACAAGAATTTAGTGACAATGACACTGAGAAAGGGTAAATTTAATTGTTTACGATTTAAGTTACCCGGTTTATCCAATGAACTAGGAGTATCCTTAAGCACTTTATGAATTTCACTTAGCAGAGGATGTACGCCATTTCCACACCGATTGCGAAAGTCATCCAGATCGAGGGCCCACACCATTCCGCCGCCCAGGTTCAATGACCTCGCCAGATATGCCTTTTTCCGGACCATATATGGGCTATCGTAGGACACCCACTGAGTTCCCTTGTAAGCATAAGGTCCCATGCGATCAAATTCATCATGCACTACCTGCCAGCCTTGTCGATTAACTCGTTCGCAAATCTAATATAAAGCAGTGAAATTAATATCTTGCAAATAAAGCTATACACAATTAAACAATTCACAACAAATTAAATATTTATATGACAAAAGCAAATGCTTTTAGTATTCTACCCATTGCAAGTGAAGCTATTGTATGTATCGAAGGCTAACCAATCTGAAAAAAAGCCTGAAAGTGTCAATACATATTGTCAAGATAAATAGTAAAATAATAATAAGTAAAATTAAATAAAAAAAAACAATAATAAAACAAAATTTCGCTGCGTCTATGTCTCTGGAATCTGCATGCCTAATCTCAACTTTCTAGCTTTATAAGTTCCTGAGATCTCGACGTTCTTACGGACGGACAGACAGATGGACGGAGGGACATGCCCAGATCGACTCGGCTATTGTCAGGATCAATGGTATCAACTATATATTTACTTTATATAATCATACTTTTCAGGACCTTCCTTCCTTCAGCAGGAGAGAGAAGGAGAGTCCTAGACCCAACCAGAGCCAGTCTGGTAACACTAGATCGCAAAACAATTCAGGAAATGGTCCTTCCGCCTTGTTGGAGGAGAAAAACACCTCGAATTCTTGGAGCAAGTGGAGTTCGCATGGTTCGTCAACACATGCGGATTGGACCTAAACATGATTGTCCAAGCGCTGCCGGAATTAATACAGGGAAAAGCTTCAAAATGGAGGACTTGGGCTGAGTTCATAGGGAGCTTCTACGTCATGCCCAATGGGTTCTTTGCCAAATTTGCAAAAAAGGAAGGACTACATGGTCGAGATGCAGACTGTGATGAGGCAGACGAGTACAAGAAGCTGCACAACGGGTAGCGTTTTCAAAAGAGTATACGGAATTCCGAAACAAAGCCCCAGTTACAGCACCTGTCACATGCAGAAGGTAACATGGGACACAGATCCAGGACCAGTGGACACCACCCAGAGGTTGCCGAAATTAGCAATTGCTGTTCTACCGGATGTGCGGCAAAGAGGCCAGCGGCGGTCGCAAGGTGATACCTCTCTAAGCCAACTGGCAAATTAAGCAGCAGTTTTCCGCAGCGGTGACTATTGGTGGGGAAGCCACAATCGACACGGGGCAACATCAAGCTCTGTTAGCGAAGAACTTGAAAAATAATTTATTTTGTACCATTCGTAGGACATCAGTCCTCACTGCCCCATGAGCTCAGCATGAGCTCAGATTCCTTCCCCTTCGCAATACGATCTCAATTCCCCTAGATTGTCTGTCAATAGTTTGTTATGTAATCGTATTTGACCTATTCCAATTTTATTAAATAAATTAATTGTCAGGTGACTCGCGTATCCGCTTACGTAACACTCGTGGGGTCGCACGGGCGTCCGGTTGCGGAACAAACGCTGTACCTGCACAACATAAATGTGCAGACGTAGCGTCTGCCCAACTTCCGTGAGCAGAGCAGCACCGACGTCAGCAGCATAGGTGGGCAGGCGAAGTTAGGTAGGGACAAATTTGTGAAACTAAAATTAGTTCTGTTTTTGCAATCAATGAATAAAGACCTTATGGTCACAACACCACATAAAGAAATATATTTTTTTATTAATTGGAACTTTATATGAGTTAACTGGCGCCCAACGTTAAGAAGGGCTTGTGCGCGGTACTAAAGTCAAGTTAAACAACGCGAAGTACGCGCAACTTGTAAGTGCACCCGATTAGCTGCCCTGGTTATTGTAATCACGTTCGAAAAAAGTTTTTCATCATATCCGTAGTGAACTGAAAAACCGAAAAAAAATCCCATAAGTGCACCCATTTGGCTGCCAAGGATTAAAACTAACTGCCGCTGATAAACGCACCCAATTGGCTGCTCCAGCGAAACAATCAAGTCCAAGAAGCAAGCGAACTCACTTACATCGGTCTGCAGACGTTGGTCGCAGACAACTGGTTCGATGGTGCTGGAAGAGGTACCCCAGTAGATCAGCGAAAAGGAAAACTACCTGCCAGCCAGTCCAGGATGTATTTTTATAATGTAAGTAGTATTAAGTATTAAGTAAAACAAATCGAGAAAGAAATAGATAATCAAATTAAACAATTGAAATTCTAAAACAACAGGAATAAAACAAAAAATAAAAATAAGAAAAAAAGTCAATTCTAAATAATTAAAAGCAAGCGTTTTTAGAAATACTGAAATTGAAGTAAAAAGTTAAAATAAATTCTAGTAAAGTAAATGAATTCAAATATTAATTCTTAAATATTAATTTAAATAAAGATATCTAAGAAAACTGAAATAAAAATTAAAATAAAAATTAGAAAAAAATCATTTTAAAAAGAAATAATTGTTAAAATAAAGCATTTTTAGGAAAAAAACTTCTTAAGAAATCAAAGTTTTTTTAATTAAAAACAATTAACAGAAATTACAAATAGTACATTTTTTTGAAAGAACTTATAAAAATCATTATCATACTGCAAAGCAATTGCAATCTACAGTATCATTATTTATTAATTTTTGCCAATTCCGCTCACTTATTTTTGCTACTGCCGAACTAAAATTTAAAAAGAAAAAATGGCTAATCCAAATAACCTTGTAAGACCCCCCATTTTAAACGCATCTGCAAACCAGCAGCAGAATCAAGTCCTTCCCATCAATATGGCTGGTCTGCAGGACGAAATACGGGTAATGGTACTGAGAATGATAGTAGATAAGTTAAGCCCAGGGGTCCCTCAATTAGTAGACCAACCAGTAAACATCGAGGGGAATAACATAAACAAACTGGACAGAATTCCAGATGTAGTAAAGTGCCTTAGGGAGTTTTCAGGACAAGCAGGAGAATTCAGTTCTGGATTCTTAACGTCATCAGGAACAAGATCGTGGGAATCGGGATCGGTTTTAGAATCATATCAAACCCCCTTAGACTGGACGGCTATCTCGAAATGCTTGCCGACTCATTACGCTGACAAACGAGATGTCACTACACTCGAGTACCAAACGACGTCTCTAATACAGGGCAACCAGACGGTATCAGAATTTTATTAACGCGTCTATCAACTCACTTGTAGCTAATTTTGAATAAAATTACCTGTATGGAAATTCAATGGATCAATGGATCTTTTTGCTAAATCTTATCGAGGCAAGGCATTGGACACCTTTGTTAGAGGTCTCAACGGCGATTTAGCAAGATTATTGGGATCCAGATGACTTACCATCGGCTCTCCAGTTATGTGAGAAGTTAGAAAATCAAAATTTCAGAATCAATTACGCCAATAATAATCAGGCCAATTCGAGAAAATTCAACGATCCTCCTGGACCAGCACCACCCTTGCCAAGACGAAACATACAACCAAACTCTCAAACATCTAGGCAACAGTTCTTTCCCCAATGGGCCTATATGCCACAAACTCCTCGATGGGCTTATAACCCACCACAGCAACAACAGCAATATTACAGAAGTAGTAACCAACCACAGGGAAACCACTCGGCACCCCCTCCACGCCCATCGGCACCAAAGCCCCAAGCGCGGCCGGAACCAATGGATATAGATCAAAGTATGCAGACAAGACGCATGAACACACCTTTTAATGACACCATGACTAAGAGACCAAAACTCCAAAATGAAATTGGTTCGAGCTGGAGTCCCCCAAGGTTCAGTGCTCGCGCCTACTCTTTTTAATGTTTACATGTATGACATACCGACATTCGTCAATTGTCGTACTTTCATGTTTGCAGATGACACGGCCTTACTCTGTACTGGCTCTTCTTCTGACATTTAAAATATATTACAATTATTACAACTTAATGAAATATCTGATTATTTAACTAAATGGAAATTAAATTAAATGCCAACAAAACAAAAGGAATTTTTTTTACAAAAAAACGTGCTAATAAATTCCTACCTAATCGTGATCTTGTTATTGACAATATTAATATTTCTTGGAAAAACTCCGTTAAGTACCTTGGTATACACCTTGATAAAAAGATTATCTTCAAGGAATATATTAATAAAACAGTTTACAATATAAATAAGACCATTCGCATATTATATCCGTTTACAAATTGGAACTTTAAGCTATCCTTTAAAAACAAATTACTAATTTACAAACAAGTTTTCCTACCCACTATTCTTTACGGTTCTGAGATTTGGGGAAATTGTTCGCATACTCATATTAAAAAATTGCAAACCACTCAAAATAAGATTTTAAAAATAATCCGCAATCTTCCCTTTTTTTTCAACTAGTAAATTGCACGATAAAGCAAAAATAAATTTAATTTTAAATTAACATCTATTATACACAATCAAGTGCGAGCAGATCCTTCACTCACTAGCCCAAGTTAGTTTTACTGAAGTTTTGGCTCTTATCAACTAAGTTAGTTAAATAATAGTTCTAAGTTCATCTGCTGAAGTTTTTTTGTACCACTTTTTCCTTGCTTAAATCATGTTGAATCAATAAATTGTAATATTAAATATAATTTAAAATTTTTCAGTTGTAAAGATGCCTTAAAATCTTAAAGTACATTTAAGCTAGCTTTAAGCAAAAATATTATAAAAATGTTATGAAAATAAAGCAAACTCATTAATTAAAAATAATTAAATAACTAAAAGACCATTGGCACAGCAGACATTTGGACAGACTGACAAAAGACAAATGAACTTCCATGTGACAACTGAGGACGAACAGAAATACCTGAAAACGCAGAACAATATGTGTCTGAAATTGAGGGAGCATCAGCTTCCGAATATAGTGAGGCACAAGAATATAATCAAGAACAAGAGCTAGACAACAACGAACCATTGGAATCCGACTTCGTTGATCTTAATTTTTTAGAGTAACATCCTCATCCTTACCGTACATAAACTGTAGAATCGGTGGGTGAGGAATGATCAAAATACTGATAGACACAGGCTTCAATAAATATTACATGCACCCAAAATATGCAATAAATCAAAAAAAAAAAATTAAAAACCTTTCCATGTAAGATCTGTTGGTGGCACCGTTTTAGTGACTTACCACTTAATAGCCAACCCGTTCGGATTCAAAAACAGTAACCTCAAATTTTTTCTCTTGCCAGCACTCGAGTCCTTTGAGGCGCTGATAGGAAAGGACACAATTAGAGAAATAGGAATAGACATATTTTCAAGACAAGGATTCATAATGTTAGCAAACAAACTAAAAATTAAATTAAATCAACAACCCTCACGAGAAGTAAACAATATCCTACTAGAACACGCCAATAACACTCAAAAACAGATTATGAAAAAGATCTGCTCAGAATTCCCAAAACTGTTCAGTGACCCAAACGAAAGATTAACGTTTACAACAATAGTGGTAGCAACGATTAGAAGTACTAACACCGACCCTATCTATTCAAGACACTATCGAGAAGCACGCAGGAAAGAAGTAGGGAAACAAATACAGGAGCTACTCGAAAATGGAGTCATAAGACCATCAAGATCACCCTACAACTCTCCGATATGGATCGTACCTAAGAAGGTAGATGCATCGGGGCAAAAAAAATTCAGAATGGTGATTGATTATAGGAAGTTGAATATGGCCACCGTTCCCGATAGGTACCCGATCCCAGACATTAATTTTGTCCTTGCACAGTTAGGAAAACACAGGTTCTTTTCCGTTATAGATTTAAAAAGCGGTTTCCATGAGATTCCCCTTAGGAAATCCGAAATCAGAAAACTGATTTTTCAAGCAAACATCAAACTAAAATCATATGACCCAATATTACCGTTTATCATGGAGGAAGTTAAGAATTCCCAAACATTAATCGACAATCTAAGAGTTAAGAATAAGAAGAAAAGGCACATCGAAATGTTAGGTAGCGCATGGAAATGGTTAGCCGGATCTCCAGATAGCAGGGATTTCGATAAATTACAGGAGGAGATTAACGGAGTATTGACAAAAAATAATAACCAAGTCATTTTAAACATAACATTACTCAGGTTATCAATAGCATTACCAACAGTCAAAATATGAGGGAAATGCACAAAGAGACATAAGCACCACCATTATGTTCCAGACCCAAATGCTAAAGGAAGAAATGCTGAATCTCAACCATGTAGTACAATGGGCAAAAGCTGAAATAACCAGTCCTCTGATATTAGGCGATGAGGAAACTAGACAGATAAAGAAGGTACTAGAAACAGATCAAATGCCAAATGCCAACAAATTCAACAGCTTCTCGGGCACAATAAATATTGACGGGACGACCACCAACCTCAACGGTACGTTCCTCGTAACCTACAACAGTTCCACCATAGAAGCAAAGAGTCAAAAATTCGAAGCAAAACATGGAGTCTACGCCAAGCCAATGCCAGCAATCTTGCAAACTGAAGTGGCCATAACCCAAGTCGAAGAGAAATTATCATTGGAAAGAATTATCATTGAAAGAATTAAATGCCAAAAACATCAAGACGATAAGTTTACTGAAGACGACATCACACCTTGTCGACATATGTTTTGGAGGCGTTATTACCATCATTATCATCTTGGACCTAATCCGAATGACGATCAAGAAGAGGGGAAAGATCAACATTGCCGAAACTCCTACCATAATCAACGTACCCGACCAGAACGAACAGGGATGTTCGTTTTTGAAGGTGGAAGAGTTAACACCACAAATGTTTGGATAAGAACATTTGGAGCTGCACGCGCAACTTATATGTTACTTTATCTGATATTTAATTATTGTAGAGGTACCAATTGACGAGTACATAACATTGCTCTTGGGCTCTAGTGCTTGTTCGCAAAAAAAGAACCACCGCTGAAAAATTAACTTAAATAATTAAAAATTTAAAAAATTAACATGGTGTAAAGATAATACACCAGGAAGTGGCTTGAAAATTTATATTTTCTATCTGAATTCTACGTTTATTTTAATCTTTGAATACACCAAAGAATAACACTAAATACTAACAGTTTAGAAGCTTTAAGTGCGCCGAATACGATTCAATTTCTGAAGCAGATAATTGACCTATGGGATTGCAATAAGAGCTATTACTGACGAATTATTAATCAATAGCAACTCAATTAAAATTATATTAATTTTTACATTTACAGCTCGGTTTAAGGTCAAAACTAAAACAACGAAAGATGTTGTAAGTTCCAATGGTAAGCACTATTCTAATAGGATAATTGGGAAACGGGCTTGAAGATCTTAAATATCTGAGCTGCACATGGCAAAAAAAAAAATGTTGTGTTAAGGAGAGGTACTTCAGATTTTGCTTGTAGATCTAGATGCAAGCACCGCACCATTGCAAGGGCAAACTTGTGCAGTCTAAAACTGAAACACGTCGGTCAATGCTCTATTTTCTAGGCAAAGAATGTAACTCTTAACTTTGTTTGAGGGTTTTTGAGGCCAAAGCAGATATTGGTGCGAAATGAAACAGTGTGGACTACCTGGCATTTTCAAGTCGAGTTCCCCCGACTATCAGATACCCGTTACTCAGCAAGTGGAATTGCGGATTGTAGGCGTTAGAAGAGCAATGGTCAATGTGCTTTTGGTACACCGGTAGATTTTGGCAAGTCAAAGAATAAAAATATAAAAAATTTAAAAAACAAAAAAAAAATCGTTTCAGTTTCAGGAAAACAACTTGCGCTGTGTCTACATCTCTGGAATCTACATTCCTGAGATCTCGACGGTCTTCCCGACGGAGAGGCAGACGTACGGACTTGGCCAGATCGAATCGGCTATTGATCCTAATCAAGAATATATGGTCGTTACATTCTTGTAAACGAACTTAATATACCAAACAATTCTATGAGTAACGCGTATAAAGCGTAAAAGTATAATGGGTATAATTATGTACAGATACGGATTAAATTATATCCTGATAACGTATTCTTCTTTCAAATGGTCGGGAAAATGTATTGGTTAATGAACATTTGGAAAAGAAATGTTAATAAAATTATTTGTGTACCCACGTAGTGTCGGCGAATGCTGCTGGGCACAATAGTTCATATATGGTCTAGTTAAGAAATGGTATGCTTTTGCCCAAAATATTGCTTCAAATTTCATGTGCAAAATAACGCATTAGTTACTCTACGAATATATGAGGAATATGTACTTTTTAAGGTGGGAGATGCCCGTGTCCAGGAGAGTGTGTGAATGCGACTATTATATACAGGGTGCGTTATGAAAGTAATGCGCATGGTTTCGTAGCACGCTCGGACCTGTCTGAAAATTTGGGGCGGAGTCTCTCCTTTCCAACGCGCTCGGTCTCAGTTCGCTCTGAGCAATAGAAGTGGTAGGACGTGTCGTAGAGCGAAGTCATTTTTTCTGTTGTGTCACGGTGCGATGGAGCGTTCGCTGGAACAGCGGTACGCCATAAAGTTTTGTGTGCGACTCTCAACGCGACCGAGCGCGTTGGAAAGGAGAGACTCCGCCCCAAATTTTCAGACAGGTCCGAGCGTGCTACGACAGGTAGTTACGTGACAATGAAACCATGCGCATTACTTTCATAACGCACCCTGTATATGTACACGAAGAAACGAAAATCTGAAGTGATTGTTCAATCTTAACCAATCGAAAAGTATCGCCAGTGCTATTGGAATAACCTAGGAAACCTTGAAAATTATATAGTTCATGAGAAAGAGTGGTGAAGGTGTAATGGACGTAATGTAATGTGTACTGCAATAATAAACGTAAAATGCGCATCAATTGGCAACTTATTTGTAAAATTCCGCTGCTCTGTTCAAAAAATATTCCTACAACAAGATTGTTGCGAACTATTCGAGAAGAATACAAATCTGTGAGTTCAACGATAGCAGCCTGATAGCACGATAGCAGTACTGACTGATAGCAGATTAGCAAATCAATCGATCATGTCGAAATAGAAAATATTTATTTTATACAATATAACTATCAGTGTGCAATCTTAAAAGCTTAGTGAGAAAACCTTGGACACTTTGATCACTTTGGTTGCTTGCAGTTCTAGTGGAGATATTGAAACCTCCAATTTGGTGAAGAGTACATCAGGAACAAAGATATGAAGAAAAATACTTCTTCTTAAAATTGAAATTGTTTAAAATTGAATTTGATGATAAATCTATAGAAATATCGAGATTCATATCGGAAAGAACTAAAATGGTGTTTTACATATAAAGCTGTCGCCGACGGTACGCACACTGGTCAAGAAAATTTTGAGGATAGGTTTGCAAAATGCTCAAATAGTCTTCCTTTAGCATAATCCCGTAAATTTTGTGCAACGGTTTAACGTGCGAATACGTGAAATACCCCATGCCAGTACTTTGCCACCTCAATGTATCACTGTTTGCTTCACATGATGAATTTAAAGGTTGTTACCAGGTCCCCGCCAACAATATTGCTTTCCATCCGATTGAAAACTATTAAATTTAGGTTCGTCCGACCAGATAACACGTTTCCAGTCTTCTATTGTCCAGTTCTTATGTTCCAATGCGAATTTTAGCCGAGCCTTAACAATTTCCTCGGATAAAGTGTGGTTTGTTTTTTTTTCACTGCTGCGATGTACTCAATCGTACTAAGCGCTCATCTAGCTGTCCATGGACTCACGCCTTTATTTATTTGTGTAGAAGCATCTTTTGGCGTTAAAGGTCTATTTTTTCTCATTTTAGACATCATAAGTCGAGCGTCAGAGTCTGTTAGAAGGCGACGGCGAGCATTCAACTTATTTTCATCACAAACATTTTGTCTTTTCTGGAACTTAACAACCACTGATTGACTAATTTGCAGCTAGTCTGCAATAGTGAGGGTCGAACACCCACTTTTAGTCAGGGAAATAATACTATTTTCCTTATCAGAAGAACTATTTTGCCTTTTCAGTGAAAAAATAAAGACTAAGTTCCAAATTGAACAAATCAACTATAAACTTGTCGAAGATAGTGTTTTTTTGCATTCTGACAACGTATTATAAGTGCAAAAGCCACTTAATACAAGCCTGGACATAAATAAGCACTAAGAGTAATTAGCGGTGAATGGCACCGGTTTAAGGGCTGAGACTGAACTTGGTGCAACAGTTTGAACAGTAGTAGTAGCAGTGATAACAGCATCTGATCATTGAAGTCAATAATACGAGGGTACATATATATGCTTGTAAGGGCGTTGAAGGCATTGACCAACTGGCAAGACGTTGCTCTCAAAATATGAAATCCCTTTTCCAAAGTCAATTTGAATGCCAAATATGACCAGACTTGGCGGGAGACGTATAGGAAAAATTGTCATATTTGAGGGAATAGAGTACAATGCTTGGTCAATACAGGTCAATACAAAAGTTAGCTTTCGGATAAATTAGGAAATGCAATGAGCGGCTAATTGCTGTATATTTATAGATGTGCAGATTCAGCACATCTCGTAAGAGGGACCATTTAAAGTATAAACCATTTTAAACCAGGATCTCTAACCGAGGCTTTCGTGCAAACCTTTTTTAAAACGCTGCCACGCGCACTTTTATGCCCAAAACTGTTACGCCCACAAATTGCAAAAGCTGTAATGTCAAACGGTTTGAAAAAGATATAGAGCTTTTCATATTATTTTACTTTTTTAAATGGCCAATTTGGAACATGTTGGCTACGCCCACAAGAATGATTCAATGTAGACAAACAGTAAATATTAAAAGCCTATTTCAATAGTGCTTCGCTGTGGGTAATTTTTTGTTTTGAAATAAAATTCCCACTGTGCATTGTTATACCTGTTACTCGTAGAGTAAAAACAAAGACACTAGAATAACAAGTGTTATTCTTCCATTACAATTGTAAAGGCCATTACAATTGTAAAGGGGTCGTATATTTATATGTCCGAGTCGACTTGAAGTACTTAAATGTTAAACAATAAATTTTTTCCATGTTCCCTAACTAAGCTAGTTTTCTAACTTTCCCTCTTCGATATATTCTGGTCTTTTTTTTTTAATTATATTATATTTTTTTTCCTATATAATTTATAAATACATATATATCTATTTTCAGTCTTTAATTATTTAAATATTTTTTAACATTGGACTCCTTTCTTTTATTTATGAGATAGAAAGCTGAATTTTGTCTATCAGCTATCAAAGTCTACTCGCAATGCTTAAAAGGTAAATATTTTATAAGTTTGCTTAAAAGATTAATTTTATTCACATAACACCATATTATTATGTTAATGTAATACATACATTTTTAAAAAGAATAACATATATTTTATAAAAATAATTCATATTTAAAAATTAATATTTATTTAGTATTTTAATAAATATTTAGAAATTGATATTTACATACAAATATGAAACTTGTTTATTTCAAAATTGATTTCTTGTGGCCGAACACACAAGCACCTAAGAATCACAGCCGAAAATCTTTCAAGTATAGTAAGTAATTTATGAAATTGATTATGTTGTATTATGTACATATATTGAGCTATTCCCATTTCTATTTTGTATTCGAATAATTATCATGTTAAGACAATGAAAAAATTGCAGTTTTTTTCATGGTGGCAATTGATCAAAAATAATATAGACTTAAAGCCCATCAACTTTTAAAGTGAAGGGCATATTTAATCGTACATTACATACACACTGCAGTGGTCGACTGTCGCGTATATGCGTACAAGAGAGCTGCTGCAGCATGCTGGCTCTAGAGCGATCTCTCCCTGGTTCTTGCACAAAAATTCGACAGCCTGAAGCCAACAATCTAGAGGCAGCATAAAAAAAACGTGTGCAAGAAAATCGTATGGCGTTACCCATCGAGTTCTTCTAATGTCTTTGGTAAAAGGGTATGTAACATTTTCTATGTAACTTTTTCGTTGAAAAGTATGTAACATGCTGAAGGAAACGTTTCCGACCATATAAAATATATATATTCTTGATCAGGATCAATAGCCGAATCGATCTAGCCATGTCCGTCCGTCTGTCTCTCCGTCCGTATGAACGTCGAGAGCTCAGGGAGTATTTAAGCTAGAAAGGTGAGGAGGTTTAGCATACAGAATCCAGAGACATAGACGCAGCGCAAGCTGTTTCCAAATATTGCCACGCCCACTCAAACTTCCACTAACCGCCTAAAACTGCCTTTTGAAAAAGGTAAACCGCCCAAAACTGTCATGTCCACACTTTGAAATATTTATTTATTTATTTTCATATCATTAGTGTTGCCCCAATTTCAATCGATATGCCAGAAAAATGTTTAATCCTCTCGCATTTCTCACATGCCCACATTGCTGGAAGTCGGTGCACTCTTCCAAGATAAGCTGCTTATCGAAATACAGTGGGGAGCAAAAGTGATTCCACGATCAAAGTTTTCATGTTTGGGAGCACATAAAAACTAAACGAACGAAGTAAATGATACAACTTTTATATTTTTTTAATAGTAGTTCATTTTTAACAAAAAGGCGTATGCAATTAAATAATTGAAGAAGCTATAGAAAAGTAATAATTCAAAAACAAAAACAAGCGGCATGTACTCAGTTTTGCACCATTTAAAAAAAAAATCAAAATAAATGCATTATTAATATTTTGTTCAGAGACCCTTAATATCCAAGACATTTGTTAAACGTTTTGGCATACTTTCAACTAATTTTTTGAATATTCTTTTCGAAATATTATTTCAATCTTGTTTTACACGACCCAAAGATCGTCCAAGCTGGATGGGGCTGACTGTTACTGTCTGAGCTGCCGATTGACCATAGGTTTTCAATCAGATTGAAGTGCCGACTTTGCGCTGGCCACTCCATCACCTTAAAATTTTGGTTTCCGAGCCATTCTTTAAAAATTTTCGCAGTGTGCTTGGGATCTCTATCATGCTCAAAAGTGATTTCCTGCTCTTGGTACGCACACTGGTCAAGAAAATTTCGAGGATGGGTTTGCAAAATGCTCAAATAGTCTTCCTTTAGCATAATCCCGTAAATTTTGTGCAACGGTTTAACGTGCGAATACGTGAAATACCCCATGCCAGTATTTTGCCACCTCAATGTATCACTGTTTGCTTCACATGATGAATTTAAAGGTTGTTACCAGGTCCCCGCCAACAATATTGCTTTCCATCCGATTGAAAACTATTAAATTTAGGTTCGTCCGACCAGATAACACGTTTCCAGTCTTCTATTGTCCAGTTCTTATGTTCCAATGCGAATTTTAGCCGAGCCTTAACAATTTCCTCGGATAAAGTGTGGTTTGTTTTTTTTTCACTGCTGCGATGTACTCAATCGTACTAAGCGCTCATCTAGCTGTCCATGGACTCACGCCTTTATTTATTTGTGTAGAAGCATCTTTTGGCGTTAAAGGTCTATTTTTTCTCATTTTAGACATCATAGGTCGAGCCTCAGAGTCTGTTAGAAGGCGACGGCGAGCATTCAACTTATTTTCATCACAAACATTTTGTCTTTTCTGGACCTTAACAACCACTGATTGACTAATTTGCAGCTAGTCAGCAATAGTAAGGGTCGAACACCCACTTTTAGTCAGGGAAATAATACTAACTTCTTTATCAGAAGACAGTTTCCTTATTTTTAAGTGAAAAAATAAAGACTAAGTTCCAAATTCAACAAATCAACTATAAACTTGTCGAAGATAGTGTTTTTTTGCATTCTGACAACGTATTATAAGTGCAAAAGCCACTTAAAAGTAAATCTGCATTTATATTAGCTGATAAGAAAGTGAGAAGATCAAAAATATGAGCTAATAACGGATGGTGCATAGCTGAGTACAAGCCGCTTGTGTTGCTTTTTAAATAATAACTATTCAATTTCTTATTTTTCTATTTTGCTATTTACACCTAATTTTAAAAAAAAGAGCTAGGTATTCAAAAAAAAAAAAAAAAATTTTTGTCATTTACATTATTCGTATAATATTTATGTGGTCTCAAACATGAAAACGTTGATCGTGGAATCACTTTTGCTCCCCACTGTATATAACACAACCGAACTAAACGAACCGAACTTACAACTAAAACGAACTGTATCAACATAACAGTTTAATAACTTAAGTTCTAGTCATCCTTCCAAGCAAAACTGTGTTTTCATATTTTCTAATGTTTTATATAATTTGCAAATTATTTTTTATAAGCAATCTCTTTTTAATTATTTAATAATTAAGAAAAAGAGAATCTTAATTATTAAATAGATGTGATTTTGTTTAAGGACACTTATTTGTTTCAGCCCGGGATAGAACTACAATTTAGGAAGATTTTAAAGATTTTGTAATTCAGTAAATCATTAAAACTTCATTAATTCTAATGAAATTTACTTTTGGTACCCTTCACAAAGCACTCTACCTAAGTGTTGTGTTGCTGCACCTCTTCATTTCCCTATATTAAAATCTTGAATCTATAGATAAATTATACTTTTTGAGCAATTTATGTGCAGAACTTGCTATAACTTGCTTTTCATAGAGAGTACTTAATTTAATTAAATTGTAGATTTTTTGTCTATTTATTTTTTAAATCATCTTATTATACATTATGATTTTAAGACTTTTATGACTAAATGTCATAAACGTTGGAATGTTGACCTGGAAATAATTTACTCTACGAGTAAACGAGTGTTCAAATTTAACTTTAAAAGGTTTTTCGATCCTAAATTAAAAAATTCAGAAGATAACAAAAAAAAGGTTTCCGCAAACGATAATTTTAAAGGTATAATTTGACGTTTCCTATACAGTATACATATTCTTGATCAGTATCAGTGTGATGGCCATGCCAGTCGTGTAACGCAACAAAATGTTGAATGCATACAAGCTATGTAACGGGTATCTGATAGTTGATGAAATCGACTATAGCTTTCTCTCTTTTTTTTTTCTATAATTATTTGAATTAAGTGGAAAATGTTTAAAAACTAGTTACTTTTAAAAATTAGTTTACCTCATAGTAAGCAAGAAAGCCAGCTGCTCTGGTGAATTCTCCAGCTTCACCTGGTCTTGGGGCTTTGGCATTTAAGCCACTGCTGTTAATGTTTTCCAAAGTGAACGACTGGCCATATAGCGGAATACCCATTACTAATTTTTGTGATGGTGCTCCTTTTTCTATCCAATAGTTTATGGAAGAGTTCTGCCAAATAAGGAGTTAAAACAGTATTTTACTTCAAAGTTCCAATGCTTACCACGTTAAAATGTTCAAAGTCATCATCGGGATGATGATACAGAGGTGCCACATGCCCTGTTTTCTTATCCCAGTGCCCATGGAAATCATATGTCATCACAGCGATCCAATCAAAATAGCGTGAGAGCTTTTGAACGTCGTATCCGGCATCAATGATTTTCCTGCTAGGAGAGACTGCAGTGGACAACAAAAGTCCTCGAGGGCGAAACGCATCAGATAGCTCCTGTACCCAAGCAGTAAAACCCTCCTTTTCCGCGGTAGAGCCCTTGTGGCACTCCGTTTGCCAGCACACTGGGTACTCCCAGTCTAAATCAAGGCCCTCGAAGCCGTATTTTTCAATGAACTCCAGGGCGTGGCGCACAAAACGAGCCCGGGCCACTGGACTTCGAACTAGGCGGCTGTACTTATCGCCTTGCGAATCGTTCCATCCACCAAGTGCTAAGCTGACCTTAATGCCCTTGCCTTTGAGGCTGCTGACCCTCGTATAAAAGCTGTTTTCAACATCGGCCCAAGAATCATGTGTTCGTAGTATTAGTTCGGAATGGTCTAACACTGCAAACCCATAAATTATATGAGTGCACAGATCCGTGTTTATGTCATCAGGAGTATAGCGACCTATTCCCTTGCGGTACCAGGCCCAGTTCGTAAAGTAGCAAATAACTTTGTAGTGGCTACTAAGAGGTTTAGGCACGGGTTTTTCTGTGGGGTACGTTGGACGCGGAAGACCACTCGGGGCTTGTGAAGTAGGAGGCTTCGACATAGCGTTCATATCTGCCTCTCCGCTGCTCTCACCTCCTTTTGGATCGCATTTCGCAGCTGAAGGCCAGTCACAGTTCCCAATTACTTCATTGTAGTGAAGCCCCGGTGGACAGTCACTAGCCTGTAGGCGATTCCATAGGCAGAAGAGATATTTTGAACAGTTTCCCGGATAGGGTACTCGCTCTTCGCCTTTGCAAGGGTCCTCTTCGTTGGCGCTACTCGATTGGATTATTTTAAAATATTTTTGGATTGTTACACACTGAACGTTCTCAGGCCAGTCACAAAGCTTTTTGATGCCGTCCCACTGCAAGCCTCTGTCACATTCACTGGGTACCAGTGCCTTATTAACGCAGATGTAGTATTTCCTGCAGTTTCTGTGGGGGTAGTACTCCCCTTCATTGCACTCCAATATAGTTGGACGCAAATATTGTGGTCCGCTTGAAGAGTTACTGACCTGATGATGCACAGAAGACGGTTTTGTCTCCGGCTTTTTAGACGTTTTAATTGGTTTTGGATAAGAAGTGTTTAGGTGTTGATCGAGTTTATGTGAGCATCGGGCGGACGACGGCCAGTCACATCCCTTTGCCTCGTTGTTCCAGTGAAGACCGCCTGGACAAAACTGTTGCCGCAACTCTCCCGCAGTAACACAGTGATAGTAAGCGTTGCAATTATTTGAGTCAGCGTAGAAGTCGCCGCTTTTGCAATTCGAGGGCTGTACCACTGGGTAGATCACTGCTGGAACGGGAATTGTGGTTGGAGTTGGTCGTGCCGTAGTCATAGTCGGCTCGCGGGGACGTTTCGTAGTTGAGCTCCACCAGGGGATGATGCTAGTAGCAGTGGTGCTTACAAGATTCGGATTTTTTGTAGTGCTGAACATGAGGCTACTGCTGTCCTCCCAGCTCAGCGAAGAAGTTGTATGACCGTGATTTTGTCCCAATCCCCCAGAACCATCGCTACTAATTGTTGTCATTTGGGGCGGCATCGGAGTGACCAATAATGTAGGACGCTTACAGTTTGGATGAGCTGGTGGCTTTGACTCCAAGCGACCCAATTCTCTGTTAATGGCCCTAAGTAAAGGATAAGATTCACTACAACATAGGTTTCGGAAGTCATCAAGGTCAACGGTCCACGCTGCCACTCCGGCAAAGTTATTGTTAGCCGCATATCGAGCCTTTGCTTGGGCACTGGTCGGATCTTCATATCCCACCCACTGGTCGTTTAGCATAGCATAAGGACCGAATTTCAGGCTTAAATCCCGATCACTCATCCACTTGAACTTTGTTAGGCGCTGACAAATCTCGTAGTAAGCTAGCATTCCTGGCTGCTTTGTCAATTCACCGGCCGCTCCAGGTCCAGTAGCTGCCACGCCTGGGCCTACAAGAATTTTCTGCTTTTGTGCCAATGTGAAACTCTGGCCGTAAAACGGAATGCTCAATACAAGTTTTTCCCTGCGCGCGCCCATTTTTAGGAGTAACTGCATGGTGTAGTTTGTATTGTACTGCGGATACGTGTCCGTTGATAAGCCGTAAAGTGGACTCACATGACCTGTGTTCTGTTCCCAGGCTCCGTGGTAATCATAGGTCATTACTGTCATATAGTCTACAATGTCTGACAAAGCGGGAAAATCATAAGCCTCTGTTATAATCTCCTTGTATCCAGAGATGGCTACTCCCAACTGAAATTTCGGATTAACACCCTGAAACTCGGTGCGCAGCTCACGCAGAAGCTTGGTCAGATTTGGCCTGTCGGTCGCAGGTCCCCTTGAGCAATCGCTCTGCCAGCACTTTGGGTAGTTCCAGTCTAAGTGCAGCCCGCTGAATCCATGACGCATTAAAAAGCTGCTCACACTGGATGCAAAAACACGTCGTTTAAGTTTGTCACTAACTAAGCGTGAGTACTTGGAGCCGCTGGAGTCCGTCCATCCACCCAAGGCTATTAGTACTGGCACTCCCAGCGATGTCACCCGACGGTAATATTGGTTATCCAAGTCCACCCATGAATCGAATTCTCGAATGGTAAGGTGATCGGGATCTAAGGAGGCAAACGAATAGATAATAGCAGAACAGAGTTTAGGGTCAATCTGCTCAGGGACAAAATGACCTTCGCCACTTCGATAAAATGCCCAGTTCGACATGTAACAAAGAACTTTTGTAGTCACTTTGAAGTCATTCCTGTTCACCAATCCCAAAGCTCCATAGGACTGCTGAAGGTTACTTTGTCCTAATACACCGTAAGACTGCAGCTCTGCGTACCTATCAAGTTTATCGACGTGCTTAACCGGTTCGACGTTCATCATTTTGAGCAACTCCTGATGCGGTGAGCCGGCTCGGTATGACTTCGGATAAATGTCGTCTAAGTTTCCGGAGTCAATAAATGAAGCGTACTTATCGGAAATGCTCCAGGGATCTACATGTACATTTTGTGTTAACTTTTTGCTTTTCAGGTCTACACCTACAACATCATCGCTAACACCATTAGAATAATTTGTGGAAAGCTCCATGTGTTCCAGTCCATCTTCAACATTTGGCAATGACTCTATAGAATCACGTACAAAGGAACGTATATCAGGGTTCTGCCTCAGCTTAGACGTGTTGCTTTGATAAGGCGTTGGAATACTCTCCACAGCACTCCGCAGCGGTAGAAAAACGTCCCCAAACTCAGGTTTTGCACTGTTACGGACTAGGAGTCTGGCGTCAGTATCCAAAGGAATGCTCTCTATCGCAGAACGAATGAATGAAGGCTTGTAGTTCGATTCAACATTGACCTCCAGTTTATCCATGCGAATGTGGGCTTTTACGGCTATTGCCAAGACTACCTGTTACACAATACGAAACAGCAATGGGTTGGCATAAGTAATGTATGGGATGCAGGAGATGACTTACCACAAGCATACACGGGGCATTGAGTTGCATTTTGAAACCTTTTATAGGACAATACAATTGTATTACACTTTACATGTAAAGAGAAACAGGTAATTAATGTATTACTAACAGTGGTACATTACTACATTATTAAATAAGAAATTATTACTCCAAACCAAATGCTACATATCTCTTATAAAAATTTGCATACCCCTTACTCGTAGAATAACGTTCATCTGCTTGTCCATGTAAACGGCAGAAAGTTGCGGATGCTAGGGAAGCATATGCAACGTAAATTAGTTTTTACTGCCTTGCAGAGGGTATGTACATATATTGATTTCAGTCAGAAGAAGTATGAGACCCGTCCGTCATACACAAACTAGTCCCTCAGCTTTAAAGCACTCAGCATGGAACTTTCGCCAAACTCTTTTTTTTTTAGTAGTTATATTGCTGCCTTAGGGAAAATGGAAAAAATGTGTAACCTTGTGGTTTCTAGTATTATTCTTTCGAAATAATAAAAATTCAATTTTAATTTAATTAAAATTAGACTACATGCAGCTGTGTTAAAAAAACCAAAAACAAGAGAGAATAATATAGTGGAGTTGCCAGACTACCAGATACCCGTCACTTAGCTAGTGGAAGTGCGAACGAGAAATTTAAACATTTTCTGGAACGTCGGTAGAAATGGCGAAAAAATTAATAAAATGAAAAGCAATTTAAATGCCTATGAAAAGTGTGGGCGTGGCAGTTTTGGGCGGTTTGTGGGCTGTAGAGTAGGCAAGCTTTACAAACTTGGCAAAAAAGTACAACTTTAATAAAAAAGAAAAAATATAAAAACATTTTTCAAACGTGGCAGTTTTGGGCGGTAGAGTGGACGTGGCAAAAATATTTTTGGCAATTCGATAGAAATTTACAAGACTAGCAAAAGAATGAAAAAATATCAAAACATATTCCAAATGTGTGTGCGTGGCAGTTTTGAATTTTCAACTGAGAATTGGTTTACTCCAGGCCAAGCAGTTTTTCGAAAATTCTGGTATGAGGATACTCAGTTGCTGACGTAATGCTTTCGGCAAGGGCTGCTGGACTGAGCAAGAGCCAAACTGCAAAAAGTGACCCGATAAATAAGGAGACGCGGTTTTGCAACTGCAACGGGAGACTGGCCAAAGGACTGCGTCAAGCCGAAGAGAACTCCCTGGGTCGTGTTATGGATGTGGCGCGTTGGATCACCTCATCAGTGAGTGCCCCCTAACTAAGAAGAATGGTGTAAATAATTGTGTAAGATTGTTTAAAATGTTTTGTTAAAAAAAAACCTAACCAGCCAATTATTATAATACGCCTAATAGTTTCAGGAAATTCGGTATCTTCTATTAAAAATTTCATATGTACCCAAATATATTAAAATATAACCTCAAGGTTAATATTTTAAACAAGAAATTTGAAATGAATTATAAAAAAAGATTTAAAAAAGTAATAATTTAGAAAACGATATTTTAGAAAGTAAATGGTCAGATAATAATATATCAATATAAGGATATCTGAAGAATGGATATTTTTAAAATGAAATAATGGAAATCTTAAAATATTGCTGAACACGTTAGTTATGATGATCAATATAAGTAAATTAAATTGCTAAACACAAATTATGTACAGGCAGAGCGACCTGAAATTCCAAAAATAAAATGTGATTAATTTCATTTTGGAATGGCTTAAACCATTAAGCTGCGTAATTTGAAACGAATATTTAAAATTTTTACATTTTTAAATTTTATTACACCAATTTTTAAATTTTTATAAAAGTCGGACTATGGTAGTCATGTAGCAGCTACGATATGCACGAACCATATGAAAATTAATAGAAAATATAAAAGGAGAAAAAATCATTGCACTAGTTTATTGGCAGTATTTAATTTCGGATTTAAATTATTCAATATGGGTCTATAATATATTATTAGGAAAGATATCGCAGTTTCGGTTCTTTTGAATATAATTCTTTCTTATTAACATTGTTAATATCTTGGCTTAAAATTTATCGAAATCGGATGACTATATCATATAGGTAGTTCAGCAACATGCGGAATCCTAATTGACTTCCTATTAATACGATTTTATAACTCGTGGAGTACATGGATATACTAGATTCGTTGAAAAGTATATAGAAGGTAGAAAAAAGCGTTTCCGACCCTATATTATATATATATAATATATTGTAACATATCCATTCTTACACCCACAACTCCCCATAAGATAATTATAAGCAACATACACTAGTATAAACTCATATACACACATTAATGTATAAACACAAAATATTAAAGTATAAGCACAAAATGTAATCATAGAACAAGAGCCCTTCGATTAACCTTGGACACCAATTAGTTTAGTACTGAGTACGTTCAACCGCGATAACTCCGCTAAAGCCAATTTAAACTTCCAATAATAATCACAAGGCTCTACTTCTTTCCCTAAATGAAATAAATAAAAAGGTTTAATAAAACATAAAACTCAATCGTGTGTTTTTTTTTTTTTTTAACCCTCGGTCTGAATTTGTAAATGGCGCAGTCGGTAGGATAAAAAGAAAAAGAAAGTACGACTCGTTTACAAATATCAATCTAGTGACAAAAGATCCTTGTACGACCAAGCGTATCTTTTAATGATTGAACCACGCGAATCGGCGCTAAGTGAACGTAAATCGTAATACAATAAACTCTATTTATCCGCATAAGAACTACGTATAATCGGTGGTTGTCACACAATAGTCAACCTACTGCATACGATTAATAAAAGTGTAAAAACAAAAAACCAAAAAACTCTACAGAAACAAAAATCAACCATGGCAACCGAACAAATCCAACTATTATCAGAATCCCACTTGAATCAAGCCTTAAATCAAATTAGGCAAATACCTTCATTCAGTGGAGACACCCAAGAGCTCAGTGCCTTTATACGAAGGATAGAGTTCATACTCCAACTGTATTCAACAACGGACCCCAGACAAAAACATGTATTCTTCAGCGCAATAGAGATGCAGCTCGCAGGAGATGCTCAACGATTGTCACAATTATCTGGAGCAACAACCTGGCCCACTCTAATGAACGCACTCATCAGCGAATATAAAACGCAAATACCATGTGAAGAATTACTCCGTCGCCTCTACTATACACCCTTCAACGGAAGTATCCGTAAGTTAGTCGAAGAATTAGAAACTAAATCATTCACAATATCAAATAAGCTTATGCTAGAAAATAACATTAACAACACCTTATTATACACAAATGCATTAAACAACACAGTTAAGGATGTGATCATGAGAAAATTGCCCGAAAGGTTATTTATGACCCTTGCTAGACATGACATAACGGCAGTATCTAAACTCAAACAAATAGCACAACAAGAAGGTGTATACGAAATAACCTTCAATGACCGAACGAAACACCAAAATAACTCAAATTCTAACACAAATCCACCCCAAACTTCTAAGAATAAAGGAAATTATCAAAATTTCGCGAATAATGTTATGCACAACCCAAATAAATCAAATCCCAACAATAATTCAAAACCTATTGTATCAAACCAGCAGGTTATGCAAGAATTTAAGCAAAAGCTAAATCAGGGTAGAGCCCAGAACCCTTTAAATTACCCACAACAAAATAGTAAGGCACCAAACCCTCCCGTCAAACGGCAGAGAGAAAGTGCTAGTGACCAATACAAAATGGACAAATTTTCGAAAATTTTCTTCAACCAGCCTCGGAATCAGAAAGCGATCCAGAGGAGTAGGTAATCCATTCTTAAAAATTAAATTCAATAATATTACTCTCAAATATTATGAAACAAAATTTCTTTTATTTCCCAATCAAATTCTCTAAAATGAAAGTCCACACTATAAATGGCACTATAGTATTGAACCAAAGCGTTTCATTGCATTCAAGCTAACTTTGTCCGACTAAACGAACATTTTTTATTCATAATTTCTCAGAAAAATATGATTTATTATTAGGCAGAAACTATTTAGAGTCAACCAACATTCAAATTAACTATTCAACACAAACAGTCAACATAAATGGCTACCCATTTAAAATGTGGTACGATCACATCCAAACAGATGAGTCAAAGGTTACCAATGATTTAATAAACAAATCAATAAAATGATAGAACAAAAAATAATTAGGAAATCTAAATCCCCCTATTGTTCTCCAATTTGGATTGTCCCAAAGAAAAGCGACGCTTCTGGCAAACCAAAATTTCGATTAGTCATAGACTATCGTAATCTCAATGAAATAACCATTGATGACAAATTTCCTATTCCCGTAATGGATGAAATATTAGACAAGCTTGGACGCAGTAAATACTTCACAACTATTGATCTAGTAAAGGTTTCAATCAAATTCAAATGGACCAACAGTCAATACCCAAAACCGCATTCTCAACAAAACATGGACATTATGAATATACTCCCTTCGTATGCCCTTCGGTTTGAAAAATGAACCAGCAACCAGCAACGTTGCATGAACAATCTTTTAGAAGATTTAATCTATAAGGATTGTTTAGTCTACTTAGTTGATATTATCGTTTACTCCACTTCACTGGAGGAACACTTAATGTCATTGAAAAGGGTATTTGATAAGCTACGATCAGTGAATCTATAAAACCAAACCGTAACAAAATAAATGCAATTGTTAATTTTCCTATCCCAAAAACTACAAAAGGAATAAAATCTTTCCTTGGATTCTGCGGATCCTACCGTAAGTTCATTCCCAATTTTGCAAAAATAAAAAACCCATGACACTTAAATTGGAAAAAGGAGCAATAATGAACACAAAAGATAATGACTACATGTCCGCCTTAGACTTAATTAAAGAATACTTCTGTAATAAAAAAAATTTACTTCCCTAATGAAATCGACTTTCAGATATTTCAAAATGCTTATATTCAAATCATAAGTCTCGACAATTTCACTAAAACCATGAAAACCAGTAGCAAACTAATAGACATTCAAACATATGCCCAATTCAAAGAAATCATTCTTAAAACACATAAAGAATATTTACACCCTGGCATAGAAAAACTAACACTTCAGTTCAAAGAACTTTATTATTACCCCGATTACCAAAAGCTTATCTAAAACATCAAAAACGAATGTGAAATCTGTAACATCGCTAAAACCGAACATAGAAACACAAGATTAACTAATGAAACAACCCCAGAAACCTTCAACCCCAGAGACAAATATATTATGTCATGGATTTCTACTTAATAAACAATTCCTATCATGTATTGACATTTATTCTAAATACTCCCCCCTGATAGAAGTAAACAGTAGAGACTGGCTTGATGCTAAAAGAGCTATTTTACGTATATTCAACGACATGGGTAAACCCATAGAAATAAAAACCGACAAAGACTCCGCTTTCATGTGCATTGCATTTAAACTCTGGTTAGATTAAGAAGGAGTAACCTTAAATATAACAATTAAAAATGGAATTTCTGACATCGAGACATTTCATAAAACCGTCAATGAAAAATTAAGAATAATATCAAGTGAAAATAAACCCGAAAACCAATTCACAAAATTAGAGAAAATACTTTACGTATACAATCACAAAACAAAACAAAACACAAATGGTCCTGCACCAGCAGACATCTTTATTTTTGCAGGAACCCCTTTCTATAACACACAAAAAAAATAAAGTAAACAAAATTAACAAACTCTATACACTATAAATCTAAGTTT
This sequence comes from Drosophila erecta, assembly GCF_003286155.1. NCBI lineage: Eukaryota > Metazoa > Arthropoda > Insecta > Diptera > Drosophilidae > Drosophila > Drosophila erecta. The sequence continues at coordinate 893,556 of NW_020825214.1, read as the reverse complement.
AAAAAGAAAATGAATAGAAGTAAATATAATAACGATAAATCCAGGCCTACTCCCGAGCATGATACTCATGTTATGCCTCCTATCGACAATTAACACACAATACTTAGAAATAACACCTATCCAGGCCAAAAACGGTTACCTAATCTTTCAAACCGGATCATTAGATTTACCAATAAACTATGAATATCACTACTTATCTGTTAATTTAACTAAAACCGAAAACACTTATGAAGAACTTATCAAGCAAGCTCAAATTTTTGAAACTCTACCACAAATTCAGTATCTAACAGAAAGACAACAGAGAAATGAACGGTATAAGAATTGCAAAACGTAGTAAACGCCGTCTCGCTAATTTTATAGGAACAATGTACACATACTTATTCGGCACTTTAGATCAAGAAGATAAAGAAGAATTACAACAACAAATAGGTGACATCTCTAAAAAAAATGTACAAGTAAGCAAACTCAACCACGTAATAGAAGCCATTAATAAATGAATTGAATTGACCAATCATCTAAATAGTAACTTTGAAGGAGAACAAATGTTAGCCTTAGTAATTTTCAACCTACAACAATTCACTGAATACATAGAAGACATAGAACTTGGTTTGCAACTGACACGCTTAGGTATCTTTAACCCAAAATTTTTGAAACACGATTCAATAACTCACGTCAATTCTGAAAAAATTCTTAATATCAAAACTTCTGCTTGGCTTAAATCTGATACGAACGAAATTCTGATAATATCCCACTTTCCGAGAGAAATAATTAAAACACCAGTTTTTGAAATAATACCATACCCAGACGAAAATAGTAACATACTGACTGAAACAATACATGACAAATATTTTTTAAATAATCAATATAATCAATAATAATCAAATAATCAAACTTACACAGCAAGTTCCCAAAGCTTGGTCATAAATAAATGTATAACAGGCATACTTAACGAACTCTCAACACAATGTAGATACAGTAAAACACATTCTGATTTTGAAATAAAATATGTAGAACCTAATATAATTACAACTTGGAACCTTCCCAAGACTATTTTAAGCCAAAATTGTATTATTAGAAAAATTTTAATATAAGGTAATAACATGATAAAAACATTTAATTGTTCCGTTCAATTAGAAGATATAGTAATTACCAACACAATGTTAGATTATACTCAAACTATATATGTAAACAATAACGTAACAAAACTTGAACCACTAGAATACATTCACACAAAAGAAATAATCGAACAACACAATCAGACGAATAATATCTTTCAAATAATAACACTTACAGCATTAATCATACTAGTTGCATTGTACTTTATTTATAAATATAAAACTATACCCCAAAAATTAATTGTAAAATTCAAAAATCAAACCCCAGAAAACGAAACTATTATACACCCTGAAACAGAAAACGTTGTTCCCCTCGTAAATTATCACTCGTTTTCAACCGCGATAACTCCGCTATAGCCAATTTAAACTTCCAACTTAGTGATAATCAAAATGCTCTAGTTCTTTCCTTAAATGGAATAAATAAAAGGTTTAATAAAACATAAAACTCAATCGTGTGTTTTTTTATTAAACCCTCGCTCTGAATTCGTAAATATATAATATATTCTTATATATATATATATTCTTGATCAGGATCAATGTCCGTTTGTCCACTCGTATGAACAAATTGACCTCAGGAACTATAAATGCTACAAAGTTGAGATAAAGATTGATATGAAGATTTCAGAGACATAGACGCAGCGCAACTTTGTTTCCTGGTCACACCCACACCCACTCAAACCCCAAAACCGTCTCAAATGTTGCACCTTTGCAAAATTTGATGATTTTTTCATTTTATAATTTTTGTTGCCAATTTCTGTCGAAATGCCAAAAATATGCTATGCTTTGTGCTTCTGATAGGCCGGTACACCTAGTGTAATACCTTGGACAGATTGGAGAGAAATGGTTATTTTGATTTTGCGTATGGAATTCCTAATTTGCCTTTTCTATAGCGCGTTAGATCTTCTTTAAAATACGATCGTTTTTTTACACGCATAAGTGTAATATTTGAATTGTATTATATGTGCTTTGTTCTTAAGTTTCTTGTTCAAAAGTTCCTTTTGTTATTTCAAGATTGGGCTTTTTCCGTCTATGGGAATTTTCCTGTCTACATAGTCAGTTTGTGCAAAGACACTAGATTATTCTAGTGTCCTAAGAATTTTTCTTTTCCCCATGATTTCACCTCGTGGCTGCTAAATTGAGGCGCATTATTATTATAAAACACAACAACTGCAAATTAGCCCAAAACCAAGGAGAAGTGTGATTAAAACTCGTCGTCCGAAGTTGGTCATGAGTTGGCTATCTGAGATGATCCTTATAAAAGGTGTCGCATATTTTTGTTTACTTTTATACCCGTTACTCGTAGAGTAAGAGGGTATACTAAATTCGTTGAAAAGTACGTAACAGGAAGAAGGTGACGTTTCCGACCATATAAAGTATATATATTCTTGATCAGGATCAATAGCCGATCGACGATCAATAGTCGATCTGGCCATATCCGTCTGTCCGTCCGTCTGCCCGTATGAACGCCTCGATCTCAGGAACTACAAAAGCTAGAATGTTGAAATTTAACATGCAGGTTCCAGAGGCATAGACGCAGCGCAAGTTTATTGCAATGTTGCCACGTCCACTCGAATGCCCACAAACCACCTAAATCTGTCACGCTCACAATTTTGAAAAATGTTTTGATATTTTTCACTTTTGAATATATCCTGTAAATTTCAACAGATTGGCCAAAACACTTTTTGACACGCCCACTCCAACGCCCACAAACCGCCCAATACTACAACGCCCACATTTTTGAAAAATGATTAAAATTTTTAAATTATATTTGTTTTTTATATTTTTATTGATATGCTAAACAAATTTAGGCCACGCCGACTGTAATGCTCATATACCGCCCATAACCGCCACGTCCACACTTTTTTTTTTTTTTAATTGTATTATTTTTGTGCTGATTATGCCAAAAACGTTGCCTAACATTCTCGTTCGCATTTCCATTAACTGAGTAACGGGTACCTAATAGTTGAGAAACTCGACTATAGCGTTCTCTTTTATTTTTTCATTAAATACATCTAGTGCAAAAAGTTATTGGGTTTGTCTTTTCCAGACAAGCATTGACTGTTATTTACTCGAAAATAAATTGTTTTTTTAGAATTAGTTTTAATCTTCTTAATTTATAATAATGAAAAAATATATATTATACACAAACATAAATATATAGCAACAAAATATTCAGTTGTTCAAAGAAAAAAAGGAAGTATGTCTTACTCACGTAATATAAATCCTAAACCATGGCTGCTTATCCGTTTTGCTTTAGTTCTTAACTATAAAGAAATAAATTATTAAGATATTTTTATATTATTTATATTAAGCTTGTGCGCCTGATACTTAATTATGATTAATACTTAATTATGATTAGACATAAAAGACTATTCAAATTAGAATACTAGAGTGTGACTCCTTTTGTTTATTACCATACAAATATTTTTTCGTCAACTTATTTTCTTTTCCGAATACATTCTTTTCCGTTTATGTATATCAGGCTTATATGAACCGGTTTGTTTATTTGGTGTCACATTAATTTTATATAATTTTTTGTGATTCCAGACAATTTACGACAAAGAATCGATTTATAACAAGAAGAAAGAAGCGTATGGAAGAATTAAAAAAAAAATAAATAAATAAAAAGAGGTTTAACAAGTTTTGAGTTACTGAGGCAGGGAACCAGTCGGGTTTTGGTTGTATGTGTTGAGTTCATTGAACGCCAAGAACATTGAATGGTGTTCATATCCTCGTTTTGCTTTCTCGATGTAATTACTGAGAATACGCATTATATTTTTTTTTTTGTTTTTTTTGATCAAGTGATTAAATATTGTAATAACTTGGCTTCCATTACAAACATTTATCTTGCAAGTATCCACTATTTCTTATGTTCTTTACGTATGCTTGTAGACATTTTCATTGACAGTAACTTTTCTATGAAAGTACATTTTCCCTCAGGTCACGGCTACGAACTAAAGGCACACTTTTAGAACAAATCTACCAATTCCTTACTTTTCTATGCTGACACTTACTCAGTTGCTCTGATAACAAGCAACCAACCTTTCACACGTGCGATCAATATAAAACTGTAGGTGTTTGAGCTGAGGACGCTTCTATTTATACTTATACATTAAAAAAAAGAAGCCAGGAGAGCGAAACATTACTGATTCGAAGAGTTCTATGTATCTTTCTACGAAAGCTAGTCACACAGCTACTAGTGTCCTAACTTAACTGTTCACCAACTATGGGAAAGAGGACCCACAATTATGCACAAGTATGTGCAGGACCCTCTGTCAAGGCTTTTTATCATAAAGTTACTCATATTGACGATACAAGAACCAAGAAAATAACCGCCTTATATCTACCGCCTTAATTTTTAATTTTAACATTTCATGCAAATAATATTAACACATGCAAATTTATTTATGAGGAAAGAAGAAAAGCTCACTAGCTGCCCGTCAGCTAAAGCCAGTTAATAATTTAAAACGATTTAATGATTTAAAGAAGAGTATTCTATTTTATTATTGAAATTTATAAAATTAATTTCGTAAGTTTTAATTCTAATACGTCTAATTGAATTCTAATTATAATATGATAAAGTGAAGCAGAACTAAATTAAATAAAAATGCCACCCCCACCGCCCCCGAAAAACCATCAAAAACTATTTTGTTTTTCCTATCGATATGTTTTTGACATTTTGGCCACGCCCACTCTGACGCCCAATACTGTCACGCCCGCACAATTGTTTTTTATACCCGTTACTCGTAGAGTAACTAGATTCGTTGAAAAGTATGTAACAGGCAGAAAGAAACGTTTCTGACCATATAAAGTATATATATTCTTGATCAGGATCAATAGCCGAGTCGATCTGGCCATGTCCGTATGAACGCCACGATCTCAGAAACTACAAAAGCTAGAATGTTGAGAATGCAGCTCCCAGAGACATAGACGCAGTGCAAATTGGTTTCCAAATGCTGCCACGCCCACTTTAACGCCCACAAACCGCACTAACTGTCACGCCAACACTTTTAAAAGATGTTGTGACACTGTTTCACTTTTTTGGCGCCCAAATCAATAATGCACTATTAAAATTTTTTTCAATAAGTCCTTTTGTTGATGAATTCTTTGATAACTAGCTAGAGTACGGATATCTCTGGCAGTACAAATGCACGCTTATTATCAAATATACATCGAAGCCACGATTCCTTTTCCATTCATTGGGTATTAATTTTTTGTCTTTTCGTATGGTAGCTTTATGGTACTGTCTTCCAATTTTTATCAAGGTAAGAACGATATTATATTACATATTGGCAATGAATTGCCAAACTAGAATGCGTACTTCTTCTTGAAACCACTATATTGCGCCTATTTATCTTTGTTACTCACATAGTATTTTGATCGTTATCCCTTTTATCGTCTCCCAAGTCTTAAGCAATTGAATTTAAAAATTTAAAAGACGCAACAACGAATAACCGAGGAAGACGCAAAGAGAAGCTCAACAAAAAAGTAAACTTGATTCGAAAAGCAGAAGCTTAAATACCCTTGTGATAATTATATTTTTAAAGAAAATTGCATAAGAGCATTTTATAATAAAAAATAACGAAACTATGATTTTTGCAAATATTTCTAATTAATCTTGCGACGATATAGTGGTCTGATATTAATGAAAATAAAACCAGAATTGTATATTGTTTTGTAACATATTTGTATATATATTTGTACCATATGTTGTATTGATACATATTTTTTTAATTTCTGAATATATCTACCCTGCAATAGAAATAAGATTTTTGGTAACGTTTCATTCTAATATGTAGCTTTAGGTAAGACATAGAAACGAACATACAGGTTATGCATATCGGCTCGGCTGTTGATACTGATAAATAGCATGGGTTTACATTCAGCCATATAAGCATTCAGCAGAAGCAATTCCCAGGTGCTCTACAATATCCATTAATTTGGGGTTTTGGGCAAATAGTTCACTTTAATTCTATAAAATTGTAGGTTTTTGGTCTATTTATTTTATAAATAATTTTTTTAAACTTATTCTTATTAATAAACGAATGTTTGAAATGTTGGCGCGAAAATAAATAAAAGTAAACAATGAGCCATCGCTTATTTTTGGTTTGAAAAGAGATTCGAGCACTTCTAACGTTTGCTGATTTTAAGCTACAAAATTCAGCATGAAACGATTTAAGTGGATCACCGCTAAAGGGGTTTGCCTGGTTATTAAGGCTTATACGCCTTTTTTTTCTGTTACGTACTATTCCATTAATACCAAAAAACAACGCTATAGTCGAGTATATCGACTATCAGATATCCGTTACCATTGTATGGATATTTAGAAATTACCAAAAATAATAAAAATATGAAAAAAAAATTTTTTAATTTTAAAAAAAGGTTCGTGGAAACTTTGAGAGGGTTGTGGGCGTTAAAGTGAGCGTGGCAACATTTGGAAACAAACTTGTGCTGCTTCTGTGTCCTAAATATATTTACAATGAAGGGTCGGAAACGTTTCCTTCTACCTGTTACATACTTTCCAAAGAATCTAATATACCCATTTACCCCAATGGTAGCAGGTGTACAAATTTAAATTAAAAAGCATTTTCGACGATAAATTAAAAAAATTCGCAAGATAATCAAAAAGTGTTTTCGGCAAACAATAAGTTGGATGGGGGAAGTTGGTGTTTCCTACCCTATGATATATGTATATTCTTGATCACGATCAGTGGGTTTGGCCATGTCAGTCTGAGCGTCCATTTGTCTGTACAACTGTGCAACTAATTGTCGATCTGAATTTATTTATTTTGAATTTATTTTGTTCGCGTTGTAGCGTTTCGTACAGATATTCGTGGACTAAGTTGAACTTACTAAAAATGTCAATGAGAGCAATGCACTTTTCGTTAGTGAGAGTAACTTCCTTGGTCGAGAAATTACTATTTGAGCATATTCGATATGTGATTTTATTTTTTACCACAGTTATAACATTTTTACGTTCTTCTTAAAGGTTGAAACCAGCTTGTCATCACTACGCTTAGTTCTCTCGAGGTCGTACACTTTCTTTCTTTCGTTCTTTCGCTCATAATTCTTACACCGAAAAGCAGATTTTTGTCGATAATATACTGAATTAAAATTGAGTAACGAATATCACCAGGAATGGCCAAATCTTTCATTCGGTATAAGAACATTTTTAATAGTTCGCATTTTGGCCTTTTCAAGCTCAAATTCCTCGTTTCGAGAGCTCCTTCCGCTTTCAAATTATTCATCCTCCTTTTCGTCGTCAAATCATTCTATCGAAAAACCTATTTTCCATTAGGTTGGGAATTTACATTATGTTCATTAGGTTGGGAATCTTTAAGATCCAAGTCAAATCTGGCCAGTATCGTCAGTGCCAGTGTGCATTGGCAATACAATAATTGTTCAATTTTAGGACGCCAAATTATGGTTAAAATTCATAGCCTCTTTTTTGCAATTTCATTTCACTCTTGTCGTAAGTTTTTGTTTGTCGTTTTTCACATCATTCACGCTTAGCATTCAAGTGTCGTATTTTGAGATTACATAAAGTTTATTCATGAAAGTTTATTTATGAACTTCAAAAATAATGGAGGCATGAAGGAAAATTAAAAAAAAAAAACGTTGTAAAATTGAAATATTGTACAGAACTGATATTTGTGGATCTTTTCGCTATGCGATACGTGCGGCTAGCTCACAAGATTTCGTGTGTTTGTCCCACCAAATTTATATTAAACGTGATCACCCTTTCCCAGTAACAACACTTAGTAGTTTTTGTTTCCTTGATCTTCATTTGTCTCGTTTTACGCTTTGGTTTTATTTTTCGGTGTGGGTTTGTCCTTCAGCGCTCGGCCTGCTTGTATAGGCCTCCATTAACTGCTATTCCTTGATGTCACCAGTCTCCGGGTCCAAAAGTCCACGGTTGTACCGTTTACCTGGTCCAAAGTTCAGCTTACTTCCTTTAAATCGGCACGCAGACACACTCTGTTCTACTGTCGTCCTGCTCTTACTCGTGCCATCTCACTCTCGGTCTCCACATTCTCCCTCCCAACTCTTTTTCTCCAAACTTTTTTCCACAGATTCCGTTTCTCCCAAACTTTCTACGGATTCCGTTTCTCCAAACTCTCGTTCTCCAAGCTTTCCGTTTCGCAATGCCGTTACTACGCTCTGATTTGTTACGTAGTTGCAATATTCAGAACCGCCTTCCGCAGTTGAGATCTGCATTTGTGTGGAGTTTTCGACTCCTCACAAGGTTCACTGATATAATCACTGTCAAAGTACTTGAATAAACAGGTCTTATTACCTACAAAATAAAAAATTATCTATTAAAGCCATTGCGTCAATAATGAAAACCTTTGGCCCTTTTCTATATTTTCAAGCTTTCAACTGGCAATACATTGATATGACCAATTGTTGTTTTTTAATCATTTTTATTTGAAATCAATACGAAAGTAAGTTTTAGCTGAATTTAAATTGATTTTCCGTCTTTTGCGTCGGTAATCTCTCCTCCTCTTCCACGTGGTTCTCCTTTCGTTTTCGTCAATACTCGTTGAAAAGTATGTAACAGGCAGAAGGAAGCGTTTCCTACCATAAAAATATATATAGTGACATATTCACTCTTCATATTAACAGCTAAAGACGATCTTTTGGAAAGCTTCACTCTTCAAAAGCCTCATAAATAACATTCTACCAAGACACCAACCGCTTAAGGGTAACAACTTAATGATCCGGTATTTTTGACATATAAAGCTAAATAGAACTTAAAAGGCTTATGTTAATCCTCTGTAAAAGGTTTGCTGGGCCGAAAGAATACATTTGTAAATTAGTTCATAACTGACCTCTAGTGAAACCTATCCAATAAAGATTATAAGAAGAAAAATATATTTTTTTTAATTAAATCTATCACCTAAAAAGTTTATTGGCGCAGTCGGTAGGATACTGAAAAAAGTCCTAGTTATCTCGTTATCCTTTGACAATCTAGTGAAAAGAGTAACCCTTTCTGATTGTACCCGCGAATTGGCCGCAACAAAGTAATTTCGGTTCGTTTAAAGTGACTAAAATCGGTATCCGCAGAAGAACCTGTGCGATTCGAGTTAATTTAAAGCCCTAATTTTGTGGTCTGCTTCGTGAAGTGAGACCGCCACTAAGGTGTAATACAATTAAAAGGTGTACAGTGCAGTTCACTAAGACATAAGTCTCGACATTCTGTAGCAGTCTTTGAACAAAAACAGTAGCCCACTTAAATCAAAAGTGCGACCGCTACTATTGTATAAAACAACAAAAAGTTAACACAGTGCAGTTCACTTAAGGCATAAGTCTCGACATACTGTAGCAGTCAGTGAAAAAAAAAACTGAACTAAAACTAAAATGGCTTTAACTGCGGAAAATCTTTCTCAATTACTTCGGCAAATACGCCAAGTACCGCAATTCTCTGGAGACCCATGAAATCTCGTTCATCAGACGTATCGAATACCTGTTGAACTTATACCCTTCGAACGACATTCGACAGAAGGCAATCATATTTGGAGCCATCGAACTTCAAATTGTCGGGGATGCGGAAAAGGTTTCCCAATTTGGAATGCACAACGAATGGACAACATTAAAAGTCGCCCTAATCACGAAATTCAAGACTCAGACGCCCCTGGAGGAACTACTAGGAAGGTTGTATCGCACACCTTTTAGAAGTAACTTACGTCTATTCTGCGAACAATTAGAAGATAAGTCAACTGTAAATATAAATAAGTTAACATTGGAAAATGACCGAACTAATATGGCGGTTTAGGTTGTTCATGACATGATATTTCAACCGTTCAAAAATTAAGACAAACCGCCCAACATGAAGGTCTATACGAAGTCCCAATTTCAAAAAAATTCGATAGTCAGCCAAGTCTTAATTTAAATTCATTTAACACCTATAAACCTACAAGCAATAATCAAATCAAAAACACTCACCCCAACCAACGATTCATTCGCCCCTTTTTTCCATTAACAAATCTCAAACAGACCCAAACCACTAACGTAAACAATCAAACCCCTTTTAAACAAACTCCTCCGACCAGACAACAGCAGTTTGATCAAAACAGAAATTTATACAACGAACTCAGAACAGACTTACTTCAGGACCGTCAACACGACACCCGAAACTACTATCAGCCCCCCCAACAACCAAGAGTGCCGAATAAGCGTTTTAAAGTAGGCAGCGGACAATCACGTATGGAGACAGATGAAATTCATCAACAGTACGAATTAGATTACGATAACGAAACTAAACACTACAATAATACGAACGGTTCCACGAAGATTAATTACAGAATACTCAGACAGAAATGTTTACAGATCAGCAATATCAAGCTGAAAATTTTCCAATACCAGCCTGGGATCCCACCAATAGAGATCATGTTTAATAACCACAGATATAGATGCAAAGTTGATACTGGCTCTTCAATAAACATGATGAGCTCAAACTTTTTCAACCTTCAAGTTAAAGATAAGCAAATAACTGTCCGAAGTATGACAGGCTATTCTAAATTAAATAAATATCTAGACCTTCCAGCCAACAATCTTTTTCAACAAATACAAAAATTCTATATTCATTCATTTTCACCTGATTATGACATTCTCTTAGGAAGAAAAATACTAATGGAAAATAACGGTTTAATAGACTACTTTAGGAAGGAAACAATAATTAACGAGAAAAGATTCATTCACAAAGAACTAGATCCATGTGATGGGAACTATTCAAACAATTTTACTGCACTCTTACAAGAAAACAACTTTACATCAGAAATAAACTATGCCATGGACAACAACATAGACACACATACAGACTAGAACATTTAAATAGTGAGAAAAAATACAAACTTACAAATTTATTAAAAGAGTTCAGTGACGTTCAATATTGCAAAAATGGAAACCTTACATTCACAAGTATAATACTTCATGATAATATATAAAAACCGATCACGAAAACCCGGTTTTCAAAAGACCATACTCGTATCCGTTAGATAAGCAAATTGAGGAAATGTTAAAACAAGGTATTATACGCGAAAGTGACTCCCCTTACTGCAGTCCATTATGGATTGTACCCAAAAAGATAGATGCCTCTGGCAAACCGAAATTCAGGTTGGTCGTGTACTATCGAATCGTGGACTAATCTAAATGAAATAACAATAAATGATAAATTTTCGATTCCTATTCCTAATTCCGATTCCTAAATGCCAGTATTATACTACGATTTACTTAGCAAAAGGCTTTCACCAAATCGAAATAGACCCTAAGTCTATACCAAAAATGGCGTATTCGACCAAACATGGTCACTATGAGTACAATCGCATGCCATTTGGCTTAAAAAATGCTCCTGCAACCTTCCAACGGTGCATGAATTACGTCCTAAAAGACCTCATTAACAAATATTGCCTTGTTTATTTAGATGATGTGATCATCTATTCAACATCTCTGAACGAACACCTAGACTCACTGAGAAGGGTTTTTGAGAAACTTAAAGAGGCCAATCTTAAACTCCAATTGAACAAATGCGAATTTTTAAAAAAGGAAACAAATTTTTTAGGTCATATTATAAGTCCAGAAGGCATACGAGCTAATAAAGAGAAACTTAAAGCAATCTAAAAATTTACCCTCCCAAAGACCACAAAAGAAATTAAATCTTTCTTACGCTTATGCGGATATTACCGTAAGTTCATTCCATATTTTGCAAAGATTGCAAAACCTCTGACAATATTTCTAAAAAAAGGGGCTTAAATATACATAAGAAACTAAGAATACAATAAATCATATGAAAAATTGAAAACACTCATAATGAACGACCCAATTTTGATTTGCCCCGATTTCACAAAAACTTTTCAAGTCACTACTGACGCTAGCAATTTCGCCATAGGAGCAGTGTTATCGCAAGATAATAAACCTGTAAGCTTTGCAAGCAGAACATTAAATGATCATGAACAAAATTATAGTACTATTGAAAAAAAACTACTACCAATCGTTTGGGCAACCAAATATTTCCGCCCATATCTATATTGAGTCCCCTTTGAGATTTTGAGCGATCACAAACCACTTGTGAGGCTAAATAATATTAAAGAACCTAACATGAAACTACAACGTTGGCGAATTAGGCTTAGTGAATATACTTTCAAAATCAAATAATTAGAAGGTATCTCGCGTCAAAGTGGAAGAAAACATGGTAGGCGAAGAATAAAATATTTCAACAGCAGCAACAATACGCAGAAAGCAACGAAACCTACATTGAAATTACAGAAAAACCAATAAACTATTTTGCAAGACAAATTGAATTTATTAAAGATGCCGTGGAGCAAGTAGAGACAACGAAATACATTTCCAAAACAAAACTGAACATCAAATACACTGACATGACCCTGACAAAAGCAACAGATATCATTAAATACATCTTTAATAATAACAGTGTTATTTACCTGGAAAACAATAAAGGCTTTTTAGTTTTTCAAAAAGCATATCGAGAAACCATTAACCCACACAGTAACGTGAAAATTCTGAAAAGTATCATAAAGTTAAAAGACATAAAATCTTATCCTAAATTTAAAGAATTATTACTCAACATTCTAAATTGTTACACCCTGGTATTGAAAAAATGATTCTATTATTTAAAGAAACTCACTATTTTCCCGATTATAATAAACTTATTCAAAACATTATCAATGATTGCGAAATCTGTAACCTTGCAAAGACAGAACATAGACCAACAAAACTTGCTTTCGAAATAACTCCAGAGACAAATAACCAGCGAGAAATTTATGTTATTGATTTTTATGCAATTGACAACGAACAGTATTTATCTTGTATAGACGTATATTCAAAATTCGCTTCACTTATTAAAATAAACAGTAGAGATTGGTTAAAGGCATAACGAGCCCTTACTAGAATTTTTAACGACATGGGAAAACCAAAGAAAATTAAAGCGGACAAAGACTTCGCGCTTATAAGCACTTTAAAAATTTGGCTAAACAACGAAGACATACAAATGGATATTACCACAAGTAAAATAGGAATAGCAGACATAGAATGCCTTCATAAAACCATAAATTAAAAAATCAGAATTATCAATACTGAGAACAATAAGGAAAATAAACACGAATGGAGAAAATTGTATATGTCGGAGCATAATTTTGCATGTGTTAGTGTATTGGTATTCTGGTAGTGTATTTCATCATAATGGAAATATTGCATCAGCCTCTCTTTTTCGCAGTTATTGGTTGCTTGTAGTTTTGTAGTTTTGGGAAGAACCGTTTTAGCGCGGCGCCAGCGTGTTGTCGCAGACGCCGAGTGTGGTTCGATGGTAAGCACGGAAAAGAAGAGTGCGACACAAGGCAGTTGTGCGTAGTACTTCAGTGCGATCGGAACTCACTGCGCTAGCATTACGGCGAATAACAACGAAACTGCGACATCAGAAGTGGGATCGGGCTCGCTACCTGATATGTCTAGTGAACCATGGCGGATTTTAATGGAAATGTAAAATAGAAACTTTATTGAACTTGTTATAACACTGCAAACAACGACATCCGAAACAACAAATAAAAATTAGGTAGTGCTACCCAAATTCAACGCAGACGGTGCTGGCGTCGATGCAACGGCGTGGTGCTCTACAGTGGACATAATTTTCGCAGAAAACACCATAAAAGGCAGCGCGTTGGTGATGGCTTTGAGTGCAGCGATGGAAGGTAGTGCTTCGCAGTGGCTTGCTCAAATTTGTTATCCTGGCATAACTTGGGCCGAATTTAAAGAACTTTTCGTTCAACGTTTTGCCAGTACGGAAACTCCAGCGACTATGTTTTTGGCAATGCTGGCAGATTGTCCAACTGACGGTGAATGCCTTTCCAATTATGCTAGTCGCATGATGACGTCACTTATTACGAAATGGCGTGATATGAATGTGGAGGAAATTTCAGCTTCAGAAACGCTTGCTAAGATGGCATATGTGGATAGCAGATTGCAGCGATTGACATTTACTTCAAATGTACGGACCAGAAGTGAATTGCAAACGGAGCTTAAAGCATTTACCTTCAGCAAAAGGAAGAAAACTCTGCAAGAAGAAGCGGCTCCATCTGAAATAAAGCGTCATAAACCTTCAACAATAAGATGTCATTTCTGTGGAAAACTATGCCACAAGATGATCGAATGCAGAATTAAACAGCAGCAAAATCTTTCATCTCGTGCTAAGGACAACAACGATAGAAGCGCAGTTGGTCACCATCAAAAATCGGATGTAACCTGTTTTAACTGTGGAGAACGTGGCCATATTTCAACATATTGCAGTAAACCGAAGAAGGAAAAAGGCACGCTTCAGGTGAAAAGGGCGGAACTTTGTGAAGTTGTTGAACCCAAGGGCGAGATGGTTCATCAGTGCGAGACATATCCAATAACTTTTGACTCTGGATCGGAATGTTCTTTAATTAAACAAAAGCTAAGTAACAAATTTGTTGGTAAAAGAATTAATAATGTAGTGCTGTTGAAAGGTATTGGCAATGGTAGTGTTTGTAGCACATTGCAAATACTTAGTAACGTAAAAATTAACAACTATTGTATTGAGATATTGTTTCATGTTTTGGACGATGTGCATTTAAGAAATGATATCATTATTGGTCGAGAAGTGTTGTTCTCAGGATTTAATGTAATAGTATCACCTGGCCAATTTGAAATTATCAGATCAAAAACTGTAAATTATTGTTCAAATGATAAACAACTTTGCGAGTTAAATACTGATCTTGTTGGTGAAGATATGAGCAAATTAAAGAGTCTAATGGGAAAATACTCAAAATCTTTTATAAACGGAATTCCATTGTCTAGAGTTAGCTCAGGGGAAATGAAAATTAAATTGGTAGACCCAAATAAAATTGTTCAAAGAAGACCATATAGGCTTAGTCCAAATGAAAGAGAATTAGTGCGTGAAAAAATTAAGGAGCTATTGGAGTGTAAGATTATAAAACCGAGCTGCTCACCCTATGCAAGTCCCATAATGTTAGTTAACAAAAAGGACGGTTCTCAGCGTTTATGCGTTGATTATCGAGAATTAAATTCAAATACGGTCTCAGATAGATATCCTTTGCCTCTTATATCAGATCAGATAGCTAGACTTCATGGAGCGAAATATTTTACATGCTTAGACATGGCAAGTGGGTACTACCAAATTCCCTTGCATGCAGATTCGGTAGTGTACAGCTTTTGTCACCCCAGACGGGCAATACGAATTTTTGGCAATGCCTTTTGGGCTCAAAAATTCTCATGCCGTTTTTCAGCGTACAGTGATGCAAGCACTTGGAGATCTTGCAAATACATTTGTTGTCGTATATATGGATGACGTAATGGTGGCTGCTTCAACAAAAAGTGAGGCCTTAGAAAGGCTACAGATTACTCTTGATTGTCTCACCAAGGCAGGATTTGCATTTAATTTAAAAAAATGTTCTTTTCTTAAGTCAACAGTTCAATATTTGGGATACGAAGTGAGTGCAGGTGAAATTCGTCCAAACTCGTTAAAAATTGCAGCGTTAACTGCTTTACCACCCCCTCAATCGGTCTCTTCTTTACGACAATTTATAGGATTAGCTTCTTATTTTAGACAATTTATACAGGGATTTTCTTGCTTTATGAAACCGCTATATCTTTTGACTTCGGAAAGGAGTGAATTTATTTGGAATGCAGAGCATGAACAAATTAGACAAAGGATTATCTCTATTCTTACACAAAAGCCAGTTTTAGTAATATTTGACCCGCGACACCCAATAGAGTTGCATACAGATGCAAGTTCTCGTGGATACGGTGCCATCCTATTACACAAAATCAATAATAGGCCTCATGTCGTCGAATATTTTAGTAAGGCTGCTTCACTTGTTGAGTCACGATACCATTCTTATGAATTGGAGACTCTTGCCGTTGTTTTGGCTATAAAACATTTTCGGCATTATTTACTGGGTAGAAATTTTGTTGTCTTTACTGACTGTAACTCGCTTAAGGCATCAAGGTCCAAACTTGACCTATCTCCCAGGGTACAAAGATGGTGGGCTTATTTACAGTCGTTTACATTCGACTTGCAATATAGAGAAGGTAAACGAATGGCACATGTTGACTTCTTTTCAAGAAATTTGACTTCAGCTGATGTAATTGCTACAAAGTGCAAGATTCCTGAAAAAAGAGTTAATCTAGCAGAAATATCCAGTAATTGGCTTTTGGCTGAACAGCGACAGGATTCCGAAATAGTTGATATCGTAAATAAATTAAAAGATTTTTCTCTTCCTGCGGAGGTTGCAAAAACTTATGAATTGAGAAGCGGAATATTATATAGGAAAATTCAGCGAAACGGCATAACCCGTTCCTTATCTATTGTTCCAAGATCATTTAGATGGTCTGTTATAAATCAAATTCATGAGGCAGTTATGCACCTGGGTTGGGTGAAGACATTAGATAAGGCCTATGACTTTTACTGGTTTGCAAACATGTCTAAATATATTCGAAAGTTCGTTGAAAACTGCATTACTTGTAAAATGTCAAAGACTCCTTCCGGCAAAATTCAAGCTAGCCTTCACCCAATACCAAAAGTAAACATACCTTGGCACACCGTTCATATTGTACGGTTAGTAAAGCAACCAAGGCAAGTCCCTTAGAACTGTTTATTGGCAAAGTTGCCCGCCCGTTGGGGTTGCTTCCACCTTGCGATACGGCAGACGAGATTGATTTGGCAGAAGTAAGAGCACGGGCAGTTCACAATATTTCAGCTGCAGCAGCATATAACAAGAAGCAATTTGATAAAGGAAAAGCCAAAGTTGTTAAATGTCAAGTTGGAGATTTCGTGTTGTTAAAAAATGAAGAAAGGCATCAAACAAAGTTAAGTCCGAAGTTTAGAGGGCCTTTTGAAATAACCGAATTGTTGGAGGGGGATAGATATATGCTCAGGTCGTTGACGAGCAATAGAAAATATAAATATGCTCACGATGACATAAGGAAAATGCCAGATTGGCAAGTACAAGAAGAATTAGAAAAATGTAAAAAGAATTTAAATGTAATGAAAAATGAAGCTGTTGAAAGAGACAGTAATGAAGAAATGGAAAATGAAGCTGTTGAAAGAGACAGTAATGAAGAAATGGAAAATGAAGCTGTTGAAAGAGACAGTAATGAAGAAATAGAAAATGAAGCTGTTGAAAGAGACAGTGATAAGGAAATGGAAAAGAAAGCTGTTGAAAGAGACAGTAATGATATGATTAGAATATAAGCTTTAGCAAATGACACTGCGGAGGCCTGAAGGGCTTATAATGAAATTTATAATAATAATGTAAGCACAAGTGCAAAACAATTGTTTTGATCATGGCGTGTGGCGCATTAGATATTGTAATGAAATGATGAATGAATTATGTTAAAAAGTTTTGTATTGCTCTAGGAATGATATTGAGGTGTGAAATTTAATTTGTTAATGTAAGTGTAATTTGAAAATGGTTTTGTTGTATTAAAGAGGAAGCATTATGATAATATTTCACGAGGTCGTGTAATGGTCAGGATGGCCGTGTCGGAGCATAATTTTGCATGTGTTAGTGTATTGGTATTCTGGTAGTGTATTTCATCATAATGGAAATATTGCATCAGCCTCTCTTTTTCGCAGTTATTGGTTGCTTGTAGTTTTGTAGTTTTGGGAAGAACCGTTTTAGCGCGGCGCCAGCGTGTTGTCGCAGACGCCGAGTGTGGTTCGATGGTAAGCACGGAAAAGAAGAGTGCGACACAAGGCAGTTGTGCGTAGTACTTCAGTGCGATCGGAACTCACTGCGCTAGCATTACGGCGAATAACAACGAAACTGCGACATATACATATACAACAAGACTACACAAGACTAAACATAACACAACCGGACAGACACCGGCTAACATCCTTCTTTACGCAGGCACACCTACTTATGATACCCAGATGATTAAAGAAATTAAAATCAAAAAACTCAACAAAAAACGACAAAATTTCGAAATCGACACAAAATTTAGACAAGCACCCTTACGCGCGCAAAATCAAAGAATCCCTTTAGAAAAACAGGCAGAATATAACAATTAGACGAAAAACATTACAACGAAAATAATAGAGGCCAAAACGTAATTTATTATAAAAGCAAATTCAAAAAGAAAAAGAAAGTTAATGACAGCAAATACTTGCAGCAAACCGACACCTCCCGATCATCGGACTCATAATCACTATAATAACTTGTACTGTTTGAATCTGGAACAATATAAATACCCATCACCTTTATGCATCACTGTCTCACAATAAATATTACAGAACTAGAAGAAACATTTAATAGTATAATCAAACAATGTCAAGAATTTAAAAACGTTACACAAATTAAATATTTAACCGAGAAAATGGAAAGAGAAATGAATGGCATACGCATTTCAAAACGAAACAAACTTTGTTTAACTTTGTAGTTTCCACATTAAAATATCTTTTTGGCACACTAGACGAAGTGTCTGTCGTCACCATATTGAATAACAAATTTCGACTCTATCACAAGACACAGTACAGGTCAGCACTCTAAACCACGTTATTAACAGTCTCAATAATGGCATTGAAATAATTAACACCCAGTCCAATTCTTTGAAAAAAGAACAAAAAGTGAATCTATTAATATTGTCAATCTCCCTTCCGCCCTTTTGTCTTTTGAATTTCGCGGCTATGTACAAAGCGCTACAGAGCTCGTTGGCAATACTATACATAATTTGAAAGGTCTTGACATAACCTACAAAACGACGCTATGCATGATTAGTTTGGATATTGCGTTCAACAGTTATAGACGTGTAAACATGGAGTCCACTAACGCCGAAACTCGCGCTATTTTACAGTTTTCCTTCATTAAAGGCAAATCCGCTAGAGAAACGTTCCGTGAGATAAATGGTGTTTTGGGGGATTGTACTCTATCACTTCGAACCGCGGAGGAATGGTTTCTACGATTTAGAGCCGGTGAAAACGACACCATGGATAAGCCAGCCGGCGGAAGACCTGTGACGACAAATACCGATCAAATCATGGAATACATCGAGTTAGACCGGCATGTGGCATCTCGTGACATCGCCCAGGAGATGGGAGTTAGTCACCAAACCATTTTAAACTATCTGCAGAAGGCTGGATACAAAAAAAAGCTTGATGTTTGGGTGCCGCATGAAAACCTGCGATATGCTGCTGAAACGGAACGAACTCGACCCATTCTTGAAGCGGATGTTTGGTGGGATTGGAAGGGAATCATCCACTATGGCTGCTCCCATATGGCCAGACGCTTAATTCTACCATCTACTGCGAACAACTGGACCGCTTGAAGCAGGCGATCGACCAGAAGCGTCCAGAATTGGCCAACAGGAAGGGTGTAGTGTTCCACCAGGACAACGCCAGACCATACACTTCGTTGATGACTCGTCAGAAACTACGGGAGCTCGGATGGGAGGTTTCCACCATATAGCCCGGACATAGCGCCAAGTGATTACTACCTGTTCCTGTCCATGGCGAATGCCCTTGGTGGTGTAAAGTTGAACTCAAAAGAGGCTTGTGAAAAGTGGCTGTCCGAGTTCTTCGAAAATAAGGAGGGGGGCTTCTACGAGGGAGGTATTATGAAGTTGCCGTCTAGATGGAAACAGATTATCGAACAAAACAGCGCATATTTCAACTAAATCCGATCACTGTAACACTTTTTATAAAGCATTGAATAAAGAGCAAAAAAGCGGAAGGGAGATATTTGCCAACCTATTATAAAGCTAAGTAGAACTTAAAAGGCTTATGTTAATCCTCTGTAAAAGGTTTGCTGGGCTGAAAGAATACATTTGTAAATTAGTTCATAACTGACCTCTGGTGTAACCTATCCAATAAAGATTATAAGAAGAAAAATATATATTTTTTTAATGAAATCTTTCACCTAAGACGTTTATTATATTATATATTCTTGATCAGGTCGAGTCGATCAAAACCTTGTTTTCAAATGTTGCCACGAGCACTCTAACGCCCACAAGCCGCACAAAACTGTCACGGTATATTTTTTCATATTTGTATATATCTTGTAAATTGCTATAGATCTGCAAAAAATTTTTGCCACGCCCACTCTGTCGCCCACAAGCCGCACAAAACTCTCGCGTCCACACTTTTAAAATATTTTAAAGTTTTTTTTTCATTTTTTTTCCAAATTTTTACCGATATTCCAGAAAATATTTAAATTTCTCGTTAGCAGTTTCACTAGCTGAGTAACGGGTATCTTATAGTCGGGGAACTTGACTATAGCATTCTATCTTGTTTTTTTTTTACTAATTTATATATCTTTTAAAATTCTATAGATTTGCTAAAATACTTTTTTCCACGGCCACAAGCCGCACAAACTCTCACGCACACACTTTTAAAATATTTTGAATTTTTTTTCATTTTTTAAATTTTTTTCCCCATTTTCATACAATTTTGAAATTTCTCGTTTGCACTTCCACTAGCTGAGTAACGGGTATCTGATAGTCGGGGAACCGACTATAGCATTCTATCTTATTTTGTGTGTTATTAATGCAATAACTTAGTTGATATTAGTTAAATTGTTCACTTCCTTGGCTATTTAGAACCAATTGATTTTTGTATCGACAATTCACTACGTATAATTAACCCATCGTGGGCCGTGCAAATTACCCGGATAGTGGGGGACTTCACGCCCGTTATATTGATATCGTTGTCGCAAGGTTTTTACTCGAAATTCTATTTTCTAAGAAGTTCTAAAGAAGTGTGTTTCTGTTCTGAGTAGCACCTCTTTCTCAACCTGAAGATTCATATCATGCTACTTTGAGGTGACAATCGACACATGTACCGTTATTATAGAAAAATTGAGAAAGTAACCTTTTGGAGCTTATTTCCTTTGCAAAACATGGCTTCAAAAATAATTTGAAACAGATGACATCTGACTTCTACACTTACTTTATGAAAGCGATTGTCTCTGCTAATAATTCACTTTTGGTAAGAAAACTCGATTTATTTATTTTCCCGGATGATTTTCGAATTGGGTTTTAAGTTAATTAGTAAGTAATTCCAGGACGAAACGGCTCTTGTAAACACATTTGTATATCGCTTCTATTTTCTCGGGAATCGATAGACTATACACAACTCAGTCCCTCGTTTGGAGTTGGAGTGGCTGTGGTAAATAAAAAAACCCAATTAAGAATCGTTGTGTGCCTTTTTTTTAAGCTGAAAACCCTAAATTTAACTTAATTTACTGTAAGAAATTTCGTATATTTTAATAATTTTCATATTAAGGCAATATAAAATAAAAGTTTATTTATTGAAACCTATAAATAACATAGATTCAAAAAAAAAAAGAACTTTTAAAATGAAGAGTATATTTCTTCAAATTAATGTTTTTATTTCTTTGGTGTAACATATATATTTGTTAAAACGTCAATAAACCAATTTAATGGCTATAATACGTTGAGTAAAAGAAAATGAGAAAAGCTGAAGTAAAAACGTAACAGAAAAAGAGAAAAATGTGTATAACAATTTATTAAAATCAATTTCTTCTATAGGACTTTGAAGACATTTCGTCTTCTTCTCCAGAGATCGCCAGGATGTCTTCGTTTAAGCCTTCTTCTAGTCAACGGATTAGTCAAGGAGGTTGCCAGGTCGTTGATTTGAGTTGTTCGTTGTATAGGCTCGAGTGACGGTTGATCTGTTCTCTGACAGAAGGAATATGGACGTCATTTGCTAGGGCGTTGTTTCTGATGTACCGTTTAACTGTTTGCACTTTCAGGACATTAGAGTCTGAAGCAGTGCCCCATATTTCTATTGAGGGGACACAATCGATTTGAATTGCAACATTTTGTTGCCAAGGCTGAGCTTTCTCGTTGTCTTCTCGTATTTTCGTTGTGTGCTGTTTTCAGATGAGCCGCTTATCCAGGATCAAACCCAGGTACTGCACCTGGAAAGGTGAGAATTTACAGTTTTGCGACTAGCTTTCTCCGTTTATGAAGAAGGCAGTTTTTTAGCGATCGGCGATGGTTCGTTCATTCAGTTTCCTGAAATCGATCACCAGTCGTTTTTTTCTGTTTCCGTCGGTATTAGTTCCTTTTTTTGTCAACAACCCATGTTGGGCTGTTGAAAGGCGACCTAGAAGGCCGGATAATGCCATCCTTTAAGAGGTGTTTGATTTCGGTGTTATCGAAATCCGCTGCTCCCATGGGGTAAGGATATAGCTTGGAATATGCGGGTTCGTAAGTCTCTGTACGGATTGTGGCAATGATTGAGGTGTTAAATGGAAGCGCCTCGTTAGAGTGCGAAAACACTTGTTTTCTTTTAAAGATCGTTTTTTTTAATTCCGACCTGAGTTAGCAAGTCGAAACTTATTATGGCATCAAACGTACTGATGGTATCAAGTAAAAAGAATGGGGCTGTTAGGCCAAATATGTGCATTAAGCACTTTTCTTTTAGTTTACTGGAGCCGTGAATGGAACTCACAGTGAATGGGGAGTCGACCAGAATTATGTTTTTCAGCTCCTTTAGGGGCTTTACAAAATTTTTTGCCGCTCCAGTTGTATGAGAATATTTAAAACTCTCTCCGCTAGCCTTCGTTCGATGAAGGACAAGCGGGACCTTCCTCTAAAAAATTGATAGGATCGTTGGAGTTCAATGAGTCACTGTCGTCCTCAATCGCATTCAGAGCGGCGGCGGGCGCGTTTTCGTAATCATCATCTTCTTCCGCATTGGCGGTTTGCTCAACATTGAAAACTCTCTTTGGCCAGGATTTCAGAGGAGTATGGTCTTTCAGGGGCATGTTTATTACTTCCTTGCCTAAAGTTCGAGGGGTGTCTAAACTTTGAAGACGATGGATCTATCTCCATCGGTTCTAGGGATTGATTTTGTTTGGCTAGGTTAGAGGCCCCGTCGTCCCGCTTGCGCCATGAACCCGTATTTTGATTCTTGCTTGGCTTTTTGAAATAATGGGGGTTTTTTTCTGGACCGCGGTCGGCACCAGAATTTTTGCCTTGTTTTTCAGGCGCGCTGTGTTGGCTCTTGTTGAAATGAATATTCTGATTTCTTTGCTCCACCGCCCTGGCATATGTGGCCGGGAATATACTTCGTTCAATACTGGCTTCTGCCTCTCTTGCTAGTGCCAGTGTTCCTGGCAGGTCTTTGGGTTGTGCTGGAAAAACAACAGCCCTTAGGGATTTTTTTTAGATCTGAAATAAATTCGTGTAGGGCATCAGCCCTAGCCCCTGTATTAAGCAAAGGTGGCTCTTTCATCATCATATGTTATGACAATTTTGTTTTTAACGAGGGTTAATTTTCGTTTAACCTCATTGTTGTACTGCATTAGGGTTTGGTCGCTTTCCGTCAAGGTCGCCTTCCGACTCATATCTGCATAGGAGCAGTCTAATCTAGCCGAAATGGCTTTAAAATTAAGCACTCTGTTGTGCGAAACTAGCAGCGCACGCGCTGGTCCTTTAATTTTGTTTCTAATAAGTGTAACGGCCTGGAAATTACCGCTACTGCCCGGATAATTTTCGAACAATTCAAAAGCATCAGTGGCCGATTGCCTCCATGCCACGTATTCATCCTGAATGCCAGTGATATCTGGAATGCGGCTTGAACTAACATTTCTATGTGTAAAGGTGTATCGCACGGTGTTGCTCCGGGCTTTACTGCTACCCTCTGGTAAGTTTCTACCTTTGGCGGCACTACACGCAAACTTTTTAATTGTTGATTAACAGCACTAATTTGTACGCGAACTCGGCCCTAAGCCTCTGTTCTTGATTGAACTAACTCTGAACTAACATTTCAATTTGGGACACATTCATTGTGTATGTGTTTATTTTTGCTAGCGCTAGTTGATGTCTGAGGTTCCCTGAGACGAGCTCTTCTTCACTATCACTTTGAGATTTGGTTTCCCTATATGGGCCTGCGTAACTTATAAGGCCATTCATTGATTAACACTAAGCTCAAGTTATTGAGATACCGAATATTTAATATTTTAATTCAGCAAAAAGTTATGTTTACATTAATAACCTTGGCGTTTAAAAAATTTTTATTTAGAGACGGCTGATAATAATTTGTTTTTATTTATGAGTAACATTAACAGTCACACCTTATCGAAAATTTTATATGTTAAGATTTTGTGTTAGACTTGATCAGCTCACTTACATGTTTTTTGGGTCGTAGGTTCTGTTTGTTTGGGTGCCAATTTAGTATTATTAGGAGTGGGTCAGGGGACGGTCCCACTCAGCAATCACTGTACTTTGGCCGGTTGGCCGATGTGCGTAGCCCACAGGTAGCGGTTCCCTGCTCCAGTTGGAGATCGCTAAGAGCGTTTAGTCGGCTGGCTGTAGTTCCTATGTTGGAATAGGAAGATTATATTGGCAGGGGGGGGGGAAATACCCTTCTTAACTGCTGGCCTAGAGACAGTCAGTTTTCAATATGATAAAAGATATTTAACGGCTCTTGCTAGTGCTCTTCTTTGTTAAGGTGATCAAAACTAAACTGAAAAACTTATCAACTGTACTATAGCTAACCGCGGCCGGCAAGCCGACTGCTCGTCCAGCAAAGTGCTGACACCAGCAAAAACAGCATATCTCACCATACCTTACCATACAATTTGCATATAAAAACTCTAGAGTGATCCAATAATCACCCAAGACTTATACCGACTTAAGTTTACTCATTAATTGTCTAAACTTATAATAGGTTGGCATATCTCCCTACCGCTTTTTTGCTCTTTATTCAATGCTTTATAAAAAGTGTTACAGTGATCGGATTTAGTTCAAATTTGCGCCGTTTTGTTCGATAATCTGTTACCATCTAGACGGCAACTTCATAATACCTCCCTCGTAGAAGCCCCCCTCCTTATTTTCGAAGAACTCGGACAGCCACTTTTCACAAGCCTCTTTTGAGTTCAACTTTACACCACCAAGGGCATTCGCCATGGACAGGAACAGGTGGTAATCACTTGGCGCTATGTCCGGGCTATATGGTGGAAACCTCCCATCCGAGCTCCCGTAGTTTCTGACGAATCATCAACGAAGTGTGTAGTCTGGCGTTGTCCTGGTGGAACACTACACCCTTCCTGTTGGCCAATTCTGGACGCTTCTGGTCGATCGCCTGCTTCAAGCGGTCCAGTTGTTCGCAGTAGATGGTAGAATTAAGCGTCTGGCCATATGGGAGCAGCTATAGTGGATGATTCCCTTCCAATCCCACCAAACATCCGCTTCAAGAATGGGTCGAGTTCGTTCCGTTTCAGCAGCATATCGCAGGCGTTGATTCGGTCCAGAAGGTTTTCATGCGGCACCCAAACATCAAGCTTTTTTTTGTATCCAGCCTTCGGCAGATAGTTTAAAATGGTTTGGTGACTAACTCCCATCTCCTGGGCGATGTCACGAGATGCCACATGCCGGTCTAACTCGATGTATTCCATGATTTGATCGGTATTTGTCGTCACAGGTCTTCCGCCGGCTGGCTTATCCATGGTGTCGTTTTCACCGGCTCTAAATCGTAGAAACCATTCCTCCGCGGTTCGAAGTGATAGAGTACAATCCCCCAAAACACCATTAATCTCACGGAACGTTTCTCTAGCCGATTTGTCTTTAACGAAGGAAAACTTTGAAATAGCGCGAATTTCGGCGTTAGTGAACTCCATGTTTACACGTCTATAAGTGTTGAACGCAATATCCAAACTAATCATGCATTGTAGGTTATGTCAAGACCTTTCAAATTATGTATAGTATTGCCAGTATTGCTCTGTAGCGCTTTGTACACAGCCGCGAAATTCAAAAGAAAGGCGGAAAGGAGATATTTGCCAACCTAATATAACACAGGATCCAGGACACTTCCCGAACACTGCTGATGTTTGACCTTTTCTCTACCGCCTCGATGATAAACCTTCGATTAAGGAGGTACGATTTTAGGAGTAGTTATTTTATATTATAAAGAAATGCATGCTTGCCACACGGGGTCAAAAGCTTCCTTAACATCAAGGAAAGCAGAGGAACAGTAGTGCTTGTTATCAAAGGCATTCAAGATGTGATGGACAACTCGATGCCTTCGCATCGGTGGTGGGCGGGAATGGCATTCTGCACGCTCCTTACTGCATTTAATCTGCTAAGAAATATTCTCTCAAATATTTTAGAGAATGTGGGTAGCAAGCTTTTCGGTCGATATGACTCGACAAGGTTCTCCAGTTTTCCTTGTTTTGGTATCATCAACAGCACACTTCCATTGAGAGAGGAAGTGGTGAATACGTATATTTGAGGTAGATAGGAGAACAAGGAACAGTATTCCCTTCTTGGGCAAAGCTTCGGCAATTCTACTGTCAATGCCATCGAAGTCCGGCGCTTTCCTATGATGTGAATATGAAGGCTAAGTTCTTCTGGCCTTACATGCTGGATCGGTAAATCATTTGGAGGAGCAACAGAGGAGAGAAGTTTCTAACACCCCTTCCCGACCCACAAGGTCAAATAGCTGAAAGCGTTTCTGTAGCTCGTCCGCGAAAGCCAAAGAGATTTCTATGTCGGATCTGCGCCATGTATTGTCTGTATTCTGTATGGGGATTTTCCGAAGAGGCTGCATATTCCGTGTAGATTTCCAGAGGTTGAAGCGGTACGGTTTGGTGGGGTCAGAAAAATATTCCCGTTTGGTATCAGACAGAAACTTTTTCAGGTCATCTTCAGCAAGGCGATAAGCGCGTTTGTCGACTGGATCATGGGATCTCACCGAGTCCATAACCTCAGGATTTAAAAGTGGAGGATTTTGGGACGTGTCCACACGTTGCGGACTTAGCTGCAATATGGATGTTCCGTTCAAACAGCTCGACAGCGTCATAGATGTCATCGGGAGAGCTTAACACCATGTTAAGGTTAACAAGCTGCTCAGCCGCTACTTAGAAACCTGGGCTCGCGTTTCAATGAAGGATGTGAGGCTTGGGAGATTGAGATGTGATCAGAGTTAGGCTCAAGACTTTCAGTTATGGAGAGATCCTCATTCAGAGTCTCTCTATAGACAGCTAAGTCAATGGCTGTTGGTGTTCTTTGGCTGTATGGATAATTCGTGGGTCCCTGTAGCAAGAACCTGGACATTTGAACTGTGAACGGAGTCTGCGAGTGCTCTTCCGCGTGTGTGTGGTTGGGTTTCGAGACGATGGTGAGCATTTTAATCCCCAGCGATTATCAAACTTTGTTCCAAGGTCGTCAAAGAGTTTTTCGAAGTCGTCAGCAGAACATTTGGGGTACAACAGATGCCATGGATATTTCACCAAAGTCGGGTTTGACTTTGACTGCGACACATAGAACATTTTGACCTTGCTGACTATAAAACTGGTAAAATTGAATACAGGATTTAATTAAAAGTGCACAACCACCGCGTTTCCGATCGGCAGGATGAGTTGGATATCATCATACTATTTATAGTACAACCTAGAGCAAAAGTGAGTTTCGCGAAGCAACATGATGTCAATATTATGATTTCGGACAAAGAGCTCCAGCTCAAGGGCTTTGTTGGCAAGTGCGTCAGCGTTCCAAACACCAATTTTTATGTCGATTTGTCCCATGGTTTGACTTTGTTAACTGGCAGAAGTCCAACGAGTGCTTAAGCAGTGCCTGAAGAATTTTGGGGCAACATTTTTGAGACAAGGCCCATGGCCCATCGATACCATCATTTGGAATAGCTTGTCAAACTGACCAACTAGAATCGACAGCCTTTTGTTGGATTGCAAAAACGGAATCGTTGGATTATAAGGAAGTTCAACTTGGACCCCTTGCCGAAAAAGTGTTTTAATATCGTGGACTTTCTTGTTATTAGCTGCCGGTTCCAGTTCAACAAACTTGGTTTTGTCGAAGCGGCTTCTAGGTCTATCGACAAATTGAACATTGTAGCCACTCAAGGTAAGATTTTCCCTCATGTTTTCATCCGGAATGGATTAATGGACCCCATGGATGACAACGCAATGGGATCTTTGTTCTTTTAGCTGCCAGGAATGTAATGCTACTTTTTTAAGGGAGAGAGATTGTTATTGTTATGTATACATATAAATGAGCAGACAGAATGGAGACAGAGTTGCTCGGATGGCATTTCAGGGAGTACGGGTGAATAATTTTGTCTGTGAATCTTATGAATCCGTTAAGATTCTCGCAGTAATCAACCACAATGGGGGGTGGTTTGTGGGAGGGTAATTATTCTGCCCATGTCCTTCAGTTCAGAAAAACGGTTATCGGGAACAATGATTTTTGGGCTACTGTAATTTCTCTGAACTTTAATAATTCAGTCAATCGGCGTTGTGGAGGTAAGAAGGCGTTTTCTATTCGCCGAACGTGGATCCCATCACCAGTCCTCATCGTCGACATTTATGGCTGCTAGTTCTGGATCCAAATCCATGTTCGTTTTTAGTTTGGCGTTGTTGGTTACAGCAAATAGCTTTTTAAACTCAGCTAATAATAAATAAACTTGTTGAACTATAGAGGCGCTGATGTTAAACTCATCATAGGAGTTGAAAGACCAGGAATAGTGCATTGCTTGTCGCTGTTTTACCAACTCTTTGGAGAGAGATGCAATTTGCTCGGTTTCCGAAAAGATGATAGTGGCCAGTAAGCTAGGCGCATGCACCGTAAACTGATTGCACCCGGCTCAGACGTACCAGAAGGCGAAAACACTTAAAATTTATTTTTACTTTTATGTAAAATAAAGAACCATTGAATTCGAATTTTAACCAACTAGTGTTGATTTGCCAACCTACTGTCTGATGACAAGTGGCCAACACCAAAGCCCATTTGTCAAACCTTCAAAAGGTTTAAAAATCACTGGTTCGCTTAAATCCCAGCTGCGTATCATGTCCTACAGAATGTATTCCCAATAGGATCAATGGAAGCACTGCAGATGTTTATTACAAAGGCCACTGCTCACAGAGTAATACTATAAATGAATTGTGTAAGGGAATCACTGTCCGGAATTTGACTAGGGTGAGAAATTCAGAACCTTGATCAACTTTAGAGGGCACAACTTTAGAGAACACAGGTGCCGTAAACTTTATTGAGCAATCCACCGAAGTCTTCTTCAGACTGGTGTAGCGTTTTTGAGAAGAATATCTATGCAATCTGGTCGGCTGCGAAGGTAATACCAACCGCAGAGAACATTTTTTTTGACTTTTGAGGCCGTGATTCATTTGTGGAATCTGCTGGCTGATTCTGTAGTGTCTCCACTTCCAAAAAGAAATTTCCAATAACAGTGATTCACGAGAATAAGAGTGTTCTCGGCTTTCTGGATAGCATAACAACCGTACCTAACCTAAACTAGTTTTTGAATCCAATCTTAGCGAGAAATTGTGCGACCAGTCGCAGTATAGCTACAGTTGACTTTTTGTAGTAAGACAGGAAAGCGCGGACAATAACCACGGTCAACTTAAGTATAATAGTAATTTAATTCAATCTCCTTTATTGCCCATTCTTCTTCAGGCGCTAACGCGCCGACAAAGGACATACACATTCTTGCAAAAAAAAATACATTTTAAGTAATCTTAATCATTATTGTGAGGCGTTTATTTACCAGAGTGTCAAAATTACCCTGCATTTATTCAGTGTACTTTTTGTGACTGGTAGTACTTTGTTTTGCAGAGTGTAGTTTTTCATAAGTTGATATACTCGCTCTCTCAGCCCATTTTGACTTTAAAAGGGATTCATGCTTAAAATCGAATTGAAAATGAGCGCTGGACGCTATTGGCGGCCAAATGAACTTCATAGCCTTGTCTAGAACAACGATCTAGCAAATGCAACACAATGGCTCAACAATGGAGTTAGATTGACTCCCAAAATAGAGGGAAATACTGAGGGAAATACTGAAAACCCAAAATACTGAAATAATAATAATATTACTCCCAGGAAATACATTGCTCGTACAACTAATTACGGGAATATGCAAAAGAAAGCTGTAGTCTACTATAAAAGACCTTAGCCCACTAAAAATCGAGGCACAATAGATTACAAGTGTAGAGGGACTAAGGATTTCGGTACAGAAGGGACTTCAGATTACAAGTGCAGAAGGGACTGAGTTTCGCGCAGAGGCAGATGATTTCGAGTCCAGAGAGGATACAGTATCTTGGATCCAGAAGAATGTTCTGGGATTCAGGAATGTTTGAGTTGCGAGGACCAGAGGAAACCCGTGACGCATGAGGGACGAGAAAATCCTGGACTGGCATGACAAGGTTAATGCGAATGGACACAACGCGAAAGAAAATCAGTGAACCTCCGACAACACCGCTCATGCGATCAACACCGTGTGGTGATAGACCACAAAGACGAGATCTAAGGCGTGATCTTAATTTTATCGCCATAGTTTTGGTGTCTTTAGCGATACTGAAACTGGGGAAGATTTACAAGAGTTCAGTACACACAGCGGCGTTGTGACCAATAAACGCGTCCAGCATCCCGCATCGACAATAAATCTATAAAGCAATATAAAGCAGTGATATAAATATAAAGCAGTAATATAAATATAAACCGACATATTTAGTCAAGTCAAATAATTACAGCCAAGAATAAGCAGATGGCAAAACAAGCCAAAGAAAAAAAACAATAATATATATAATAATTTTATATATATATAATAACATATATGTAGCGATAACAACACGAGAACAAAACTTGAAGCACTTGAGTACCTAAGGGAAAGAGCCCAAGAAAGGCGACCTTAGATGCTTTCGCACCTTTTCTGCATAAACATGTAGATAAGGAGCGATGCGGTGCTCCGCAGCTTCTCTGCATAAACATGTAATTTTAAGACATTTTTAAAATATATATAGTAGCATATGTACCATAGTATAACACTTTGTCACACACACACACCACACACACACAGTACATATGTACCATTTGATCACACCCACCCAATCCATTTACCCCAACACATAAGACAGATCCCAAGCTCTTGGCGACAATAACAATTTCGGCTGCGTTAACATAAGCAATTGATTCATAGACATAAACATCCGCCGATGCCGAAATTCGTTATTCCCACCAAGCAACCAAATAGCTTACGCAGCACAAATCCTGGTAATTTTCCATGCGCAACTCTCTTAAAGAGCGCAACGCATTTGAATAAAGAGGAGAGCCTTCAAGCTCATATAAACCAAGGGTTTGCTAAGCGTTCAACTCACACTCCAGATTTAGTTCTAATTCATCCGCTATACCATTAAGACGTGAATTGACTCCGATTCAAAGTTGTATTTTTATCTTGAAATAAAAACTTATATTTTTTTCAAAACTTACAACCGCGAACTCGTTATTGGCGCAGTCGGTGGTCCTAAACTTATAGTGACCAACAAAGAACCTTCGTGTGTGATTTAACTTCAACTTTGTGGCTAATCAGTGCTACAAGAAGTAACTATCCGCCAGTCATACAGTGCTTAATAATTAAAACCGCTTCAACTTGGTAGCCCACTATAATAGTGTGACCGCTACTAGAAGAAAAAAAAATTATTACATAAGTGCTGCAAAGGCAAGACCACTAAAGGGTAACTGAAGCCCCAGGTTTTGCCAATGACAAAGACAGTGTGTAGCCCGCAAATCAAAAAGCGTGACCGCTACGAGGAGTGATAAATAAAATAAAATCAACAACAACAAAAAGAAGAGAAACAACAATGGCACTACCACAACAACAAGTGCAACTACTCTCCGAGAATCATCTGAACCAGGCTCTTGGTCAGATTCGACAGGTACCAACATTTACCGGTACGACACTGTAACTGAGCTCGTTCATAAGAAGAATAGAGTTCATACTTCAACTATATCCATAACTGACGTCCGCCAGCTACACGTCCTCTTCAGTGCAATCGAAATGCAAATTGGAGGCGACGCCCAACGAGTATCCCAGCTCAGTGCAGCTAATACATGGCCGGAATTGAAGGAAGCCCTAATCGCCGAGTTCAAGACCCAGACACCATTTGAAAAGCTTTTGAGACGACTATATAACACCCAATTCAATGGATCAGTTCGTAAGTTCATAGAAGAGCAAAATGCTTCGTAATAACAAATAAGCTAGCTTTAGAAAATAATGAACTACATAATCACATTTATACAAACGCAATGAACAATACAGTAAAAAGCGTAATTATTAAAAAACTCCCAAATAGACTCTACATGCAATTAGCCAGATTTGATATAACAACAGTCAGTAAATTAAAGCAAATTGTACAGCAGGAGGGTTGTTATGACAGTACATGGTCCGATCACCCAAAATCCCAAAATACTCAAAATACCCAAAATAAAAATCAGTACAGCCCAAACTATAACAACACTTCAAATAATCAAAAAAGAAATCTAAATTATAATCAAACATCAATTAGCCAAAATAAAAATCAATACATGAACAAAAACAATAACAGCCATGACCAGCCACCATTCCAAGAATTTAAGCAAAAACTCAACCAAGCACAGACACAAAATCCTTTAAATTATTCCAACAACTATCAACAAAATCCAGTTTCTTCATCCGCTCCGAATCCGGCAACAAAAAGGCAAAGACCTAGTACCAGCGGCCATTCAAAAATGGATACGTCCGAAAATTTTCATCTACATGCCTCGGACGAAGAAGAAGACACAATTCCTTCATAAATATTGTTTTAAACAATATACCGCTCCGACGTGTTATAGACACTGGGTCTACAATAAACATCATAAGAGCAAACATTTTTAATTTCCCAGTTAAAACTACTAATTTACAAACACACACCATTAACGGTACAATAACCCTAAAGAAAATCATAATTCTAAAACCAAGTAAGCTTTGCCCTACTAAACAAGTTTTTTATATTCATAATTTTTCCGAAAATTACGATATGATATTAGGTACAGGGTTCCTAGAAGACGCCAACGCCCAAATAAACCTTGGCAAAAGAAGTGTAGTTTTAAACAACAACAGTTTCTTAATGGACTACCTACCAGAACGAGAAGGTAGCCTAGAAGACAACCCCGACTATTTGAATGTTTTACAGCCATCATTATCCACTGATGATGAAGCCACAAATTATGCAATAGGAAACGAGATAAGGGAATCAAATGAATTCAGGCTTGACCATCTAAATAAAGAAGAGTCAAATGCCCTTACTAAAATTCTTCAAGAATTTAGGGACATACAATACAGAGAAGGTGAAAATTTGACCTTCACAAGTACTGTAAAGCATGTCATCAAAACTAAACATGAAGACCCAATCTATAGGAAACCTTACAAATACCCCCAGGCCTACGACAAAGAAGTCGAGGTACAAATCAAAGAAATGATTCAACAAGGCATTGTTCGAAAATCGAACTCACCCTACTGTTCTCCTATCTGGATAATACCGAAAAAAAGCGATGCTTCTGGTAAAACAAAGTTCAGGATAGTAATCGACTATCGCAAACTAAACGAAATTACTATTGATGATAAATACCCAATTCCTGTCATGGATGAAATACTAGATAAGCTAGGTAGGTCTCAATATTTCACTACCATAGATTTAGCAAAAGGTTTTCATCAGATCCAAATGGATGAAAGCTCGATTCAAAAAACAGCTTTTTCCACAAAAAATGGACATTACGAGTACACTCGAATGCCGTTTGGACTGAAGAACGCACCTGCAACATTTCAACGTTGTATTAACAATCTATTAGAAGACCTAATTTACAAAGATTGTTTAGTTTACATGGACGATATAATAGTTTTTTCCACTTCATTGGAAGAACACTTGTTATCTCTACGTAAAGTATTTGCTAAATTACAAGAAGCTAATCTAAAGTTACAACTTGACAAATGTGAATTTATGAAAAGAGAAACAGAGTTCTTAGGACACATTGTAACTACGGAAGGCATAAAGCCCAACCCAAATAAAATAGAAGCCATACAGAAATTCCCATTACCTAAAACAAATAAAGAAATAAAATCATTTTTAGGACTTTGCGGTTTCTACCGTAAATTTATCCCTAACTTTACAAAAATTGCTAAACCCATAACACAAAAACTAAAAAAAGGGTCCGTTATAAATTCTAAAGATACCGAGTATATATCAGCCTTCGAAAAATTAAAATTTTTAATTATGTCCGAACCAATATTAATTTACCCAAATTTCGAAAAAACATTCTCAATAACCACAGATGCAAGCAATGCCGCTCTAGGTGCTGTATTATCACAGGATCGTAAACCCGTTTGTTACGCTAGCCGCACTCTCAATGAACATGAACTTAATTATTCAGCAATAGAAAAAGAACTTTTAGCTATTGTCTGGGCCACTAAATACTTCAGGTCCTTTCTTTTTGGTCGAAAATTTCAGATCCTTAGTGATCATCAACCTTTAGTTTGGCTCGATAATATCAAGGAACCAAACATGAAACTCCAAAGATGGAAAATCAAACTAAATGAGTTTGATTACCATATAAAATATGTACCAGGAAAAGAAAACCATGTCGCCGACGCACTTTCACGTGTAAAAATAGAAAACTTCTACGGCGAATCTCCCACTTCAGCTGCTACCATACATAGTAGCCATGAAGATAACCAAAATTACATTTCCTTTACGGAAAGACCAATAAACTACTATAATAGACAAATAGAATTTGTCAAAGACGACAATAACAATACAGAAATAAGAAAATATTTTCATAAAACAAAACTAAAAATCCATTATAAAGAAATGACAAGCGCATATGCAAAAGAATTAATAAAATAATATTTGTGTAAAAAAATAGCGTAATTTATTTTCATAATGAAATAGATTTCCTTACATTTCAAAACGCCTTCTTACAAATTGTCAGTCCGAACAACAGACCTAAAGTTATGAGAGCAACCAGTAAATTAATAGATATTGAAACTTATTCAGAATTTAAAGAAGTAATAATAAAAACCCACAGAGAACTCTTACATCCAGGTATAGAAAAACAAACCAAAATTTTTAAAGAAAAATATTACTACCCAGACTATCAAAAGTTAATACAGAACATTATCAACGAATGTGAAGTATGTAACATATGCAAAACAGAACATAGAGACACTAAATTAAATTACGAGTTAACGCCAGAAATTTTCAATCCTAGAGAAAAATATGTTATCGATTTTTATTTAATCGATAATAAAACATTCCTGTCATGTATTGACGTTTATTCCAAATATGCCGCCTTAATTGAAGTCAGCTCTAGGGATTGGCTCGAAGCAAAAAGAGCTCTACTTAAAATTTTTAATGAAATGGGAAAACCGTCCGAAATAAAAGCCGATAATGACTCAGCATTTATGTGTGCTGCATTACATTTATGGCTAAAGTCCGAAAATGTTCACATTAACGTCACAACAAGTAAAAATGGAATTTCTGACATTGAGAGATTTCATAAAACTGTCTACGAAAAGTTAAGAATTATAAGCACTTAGTCCGACCCAGAGAATAAAATAACAAAATTTGAAACCCTACTCTATGTTTATAACCATAAAATTAAACATAATACAACAGGTAAAACACCAGCAGATATTTTTATATATGCAGGAACACCTGCACATGACACCCAGCAAGAGAAAATTAATAAAATAATTAAATTAAACGAAAATAGACATAGTTATGAAGTAGATACCAGATATAGACAAGCACCATTAGTAAAATCAAAGACAACAAACCCATATAAAAAGACAGGAGAAATTACACAGATTGTCGAAAAACATTATGAAGAAAAAAACAGAGGCAGGAAAATAACCCACTACAAATCAAAATATAAAAAGAAAAAGAAAATTAATGAAACTAAATATAACAATAATTCCAGCACAACCCAAAACGACCAAGGCAATCCAACATAATTACACAATTTTGATGATCCTTTACTATTTTCTATTATGTTTTATCCAACATGTCCAAGGACAAAATCTTGAAGTTAACCCAATTCATGCCAAAAATGGCTACCTTATATTTAATACTGGATCAATAAGTTTACCAATCAATTACAAGTATCACACTTATCTGTAAATATTACAAAAATAGAACAAACATATGATAACTTAATAAAACAATCAGAAGAATATGAAACTTCCCAAGTCCAATATTTAGCAGAGAAATTAAAAAGAGAAATGAATGGCATTAGAATAGCAAAGCGCAGCAAACGCGGCTTAGCTAATTTTATGGGCACAATTTATAAATACCTTTTTGGAACCTTAGATCAAGCAGATAAAGAAGAGCTAGAATATAAAATTCAAAATTTGTCCGAAAACAGCGTCCAAGCTAATGAACTCAACGAAGTCATAAAAACAGTAAATGAAGGCATAACATTAATAAATTTATTAAGTGCATTACATGAAAGCGATCAAAGATTAAACATTTTATTATTTAATTTACAACCGTTTACCGAGTATGTAGAAGATATTGAACTTGGAATGCAGTTAACAAGACTTGGCATTTTTAATCTTAAATTACTAAAACATGATTATCTAACAAATATAAACTCAGAAAAACTTCTACATATTAAAACTTCCACTTGGCTGAAAACGGATACAAATGAAATTCTAATATTTTCCCATATTCCAAAAGAAATAATTAAAACCCCAATCTTTACAATAATTCCATATCCAGATAGTAATCAAAACATTTTGATAGAAAATGTACAAAATAAATTTTATGTTCAAAATAATCAAACTTATTTGGCATCTTCAAAAACTTTAATAATAAACAAATGCTTAACGGGCATACTTAACCAATTTAATACAGAATGCAGATATGTAAAAACTCATAAAGAATTTGAAATCAATTATGTCGAACCTAATATAGTATTAACTTGGAACTTACCAAAAACCATACTTAACCAAAATTGCATAAATAGAGATATAATATAATATAATAGAGATGACAACATAATAAAAGCTTTTAACTGTTCCATACAAATCGAAGACATCTCAATATCAAACACTATGTTAGATTACACACAAACGATTTATGTTAACAACAATATCACTAAATTAAAAGCCCTTTCTTATATACAAGCTAAAGATATTTTTGAAATCCATAACAAAGCAAATAATAAATTTCAAATAATTACATTTACTATTTTAATAGTTTTAGTTGTCATAATAATATTCTATTACATCTACAAATATAAGAATATACCTAAGAAAATTATAATCAAATTCAAAAGATACCCACTCCTATTGAATCAAATATTATAAACAATGATGTAACAGAAATAGAAAATAATGTAAATCCTGTATTGTATCCTAAATTATCCGCCTGAGGACAGGCTAATTTCTTAAGGATGGGGAAGTAGCATATGTACCATAGTATAACACTTTGTCACACACACACACCACACACACACAGTACATATGTACCATTTGATCACACCCACCCAATCCATTTACCCCAACACATAAGACAGATCCCAAGCTCTTGGCGACAATAACAATTTCGGCTGCGTTAACATAAACAATTGATTCATAGACATAAACATCCGCCGATGCCGAAATTCGTTATTCCCACCAAGCAACCAAATAGCTTACGCAGCACAAATCCTGGTAATTTTCCATGCGCAACTCTCTTAAAGAGCGCAACGCATTTGAATAAAGAGGAGAGCCTTCATGCTCATATAAACCAAGGGTTTGCTAAGCGTTCAACTCACACTCCAGATTTAGTTCTAATTCATCCGCTATACCATTAAGACGTGAATTGACTCCGATTCAAAGTTGTATTTTTATCTTGAAATAAAAACTTATATTTTTTTTCAAAACTTACAACCGCGAACTCGTTATTATATATAATTACAACTTCGCGGTTTGTTGCTTTATAAAAAAAATATTTTTAATAATCAAAACCTTAAGCGAATGTCGGGGACAAATTCACGTCTTACACAATTGAAGTATGCATAAAATCTAAATCTAATTTGCAAAGCGAACGCTAAGCAAACCCTTGGCTGAGCTTATTTACTTCTTCATATTGAGCGTACATAGGCACACATTTATGTTTACGTTAATTAGGCGCTCTCTTGAGTGGATTGCGCATGGATACAGATCAGCCGAGTTTGAGCTACGTGGAAAGTTTTGACCCTTTAAGCTGTGTAAGCAGTTTTCACCCTTCTAGTGGGAATAACGAATAAGACTGCGGATGTTTATGTTAAATTGTTTACATCGGCCGAATTTGTTATTGTCACCAAGAAGTTGGGGTTCTTATGTGCTAAGGCATTCTTGTTTCTATGTTCTATTGTTGCTAAGTAAAAGAATATATTATATAAAGTGGCTGGTATATGTTGTAGATATATGTTATGTGGTTGAGCATTACATATGTCACTATATAAATATTATAATGTTATATATTTATGTTTATACATATGTCGAAATGTATGTATTTTTCACTGATGCACGCTCGCACAGTGCTACCGCTATTCGCTTCTCCAATTACGTGTTCACTGTACTTATTATTTTTCTAGTATCAATCATAGATTTGCGGGTCTGTGTCAAGAATAAATAACCCCTCGGAAGTGGGGAGCGTAAGATGGCACAGATGGCACGCCATTAAACTTTTACGGCTGCCTATAAGACCCAAAGGTAGTTTAAAAATTTTGGAGGACTTGCACCAAGTGTTTCAAATGGTCTGTGACCATACGAGCGTGCACTATGATATCGTCGAGGTAAGCCGTCGTGAATTTCCAAACAGGGTCGGAAAATTTCCACCAGGCGATCAAAGGGAGCTGGCGCGTTTGTTAGATCGAACGGTCAAAGAGTTTGGCGTCCCATGTAATAGTCATTTTCGGAGCTCTTGTCCATTTTAAATTGCCTATAGCGTTGATGGAAAATCCATCGTTGAGAACGAACACGTGCCATACATCCACGGTAGATGGAATCCGTAAGTGGTTACGACGTCGATACTTCCCACAGAAGCGGGTTTAACCGTTCTTGACGGTAGCTACCTGTAGATTAGATGGAAGCGGCTCCTCTGTCATGGAGTGGCGAGCACCAGCCGGTATCTCCGATAGAACCTCCTTGAGTTGTCAGACAGCGGCTTCGGTAATAGCGGACTGTGCACCAGTTCCAGACGCTTCTTGATGGGTGGTGCTTCGCAGTTCGCATCCCGTCGTTCTGCATATTGTGTGGGTGATCAGGATGGCTATAAGCTCTTTGTTCTGAGGCTGCAAGTCATTCTCTTCGGGCGGCGACCCTGATGGCAAAGGGGCCCGGATGGCTTCGAGTCCATCTGGATAGGCACCGGCTTCGCGTGGAATTGAAATTACGGACAGGGTCGTGTGCCATCAAAAGTATAAGCCAATTCTGCATCCGAAACTTCCAGAATCCCTAAGTTTGAGGTAAAGTCGCTGCCTGGACGAGTTATCATCCTCCGAGTTATGCGAAAGTAATTCTGTTTACGAAGGATAAACCACAATCGGCCACCCTATAGGGTGGAATTGAATATAATATTAAATGGATGGGACCACGGGTATTTGCTGTAGTACTCTAGTTCACTATTATAACCGTCATCATTAGTTGGCTGAGCATCACTCCAGCACGATGGTTGTCAAGGCTGTCAAGGATAAATATAATAAAATTCAAACCAATTTTAAAAATTAAAATGTTGAAGATAAAAACGATGTACATCTAATGGAGCTTTTGAGTTAATCGGACAATTGAAAAAATTTTTACCCATCTAATTAATTGATGAACCTATGTCAATCAAACATTTGAGTTTGATATCGTTCATAGTTATTTGTACGAATGGGTAGGTTCTTCTTCTTCTACTTCTGATTCTGATCCCGAGGCAAGTTGATGAAAATTTTCACTAGTGTCCATTTTAGACTGACCACTGGAACTTTCACGCTGCCTTTTTTGGGGTTGGTTAGTAGTAGAACAAGATGTGGGTTTTTGATAATTTAGAGCGTTTTGCGCTCTACCTTGGTCCAACTTTTGTTTGAACTCACTGTATGTCGCTTGGTTATTTTCAACTTTTTTTGAATTATTACTTGCATAATTATTTTGATTTTGATTTTGCTGTGTTTGAATATAGTAAGGTTTTGTACCTTGGTCATTATTATTTCCTTTATTCTTTTGAGAATCATTATTTTTACTACTGCCTTGTGATGTAGACTGTGATGTAGACAGGACTGTGATAACTATTCACAAATATTTTGTCACATAGATTCTTTTGCGGATCTGCTTTGTATAAACTGAAGCACAAACGAAACTTTGTTCGCCACGAGTTGCGCTTTATTAATCTCGAACTAATCTATTAGCTCTAAGAGATTATGTTCACACGCGGATCCTACCGACTGCGCCAATTACAACTTCGCGGTTTGTTGGTTTATAAAAAAAATATTTTTAATAATCAAAAACTTAAGCGAACTTCGGAGACAAATTCAATTGAAGTATGCATAAAATCTAAATCTAATTTGCAAAG
Source organism: Drosophila erecta (assembly GCF_003286155.1). Classification (NCBI taxonomy): domain Eukaryota; kingdom Metazoa; phylum Arthropoda; class Insecta; order Diptera; family Drosophilidae; genus Drosophila; species Drosophila erecta. Next base: position 853,082 of record NW_020825214.1, on the reverse strand, counting down.
CGAACGCTTAGCAAACCCTTGGCTGAGCTTATTTACTTCTTCATATTGAGCGTACATAGGCTCTCATTTATGTTTACGTTAATTATGCGCTCTCTTGCGTGGCTTGCGCATGGATACAGATCAGCCGAGTTTGAGCTACGTGGAAAGTTTTGACCCTTTCAGCTGTGTAAGCAGTTTTCACCCTTCTAGTGGGAATAACGAATAAGACTGCGGATGTTTATGTTAAATTGTTTACATCGGACGAATTTGTTATTGTCACCAAGAAGTTGGGGTTCTTATGTGCTAAGGCATTCTTGTTTCTATGTTCTATTGTTGCTAAGTAAAAGAATATATTATATAAAGTGGCTGGTATATGTTGTAGATATATGTTATGTGGTTGAGCATTACATATGTCACTATATAAATATATAATGTTATATATTTATGTTTATACATATGTCGAAATGTATGTATTTTTCACTGATGCACGCTCGCACAGTGCTACCGCTATTCGCTTCTCCAATTACGTGTTCACTGTACTTATTATTTTTCTAGTATCAATCATAGATTTGCGGGTCTGTGTCAAGAATAAATAACCCCTCGGAAGTGGGGAGCGTAAAATGGCACAGATGGCACGCCATTAAACTTTTACGGCTGCCTATAAGACCCAAAGGTAGTTTAAAAATTTTGGAGGACTTGCACCAAGTGTTTCAAATGGTCTGTGACCATACGAGCGTGCACTATGATATCGTCGAGGTAAGCCGTCGTGAATTTCCAAACAGGGTCGGAAAATTTCCACCAGGCGATCAAAGGGAGCTGGCGCGTTTGTTAGGTCGAACGGTCAAAGAGTTTGGCGTCCCATGTAATAGTCATTTTCGGAGCTCTTGTCCATTTTAAATTGCCTATAGCGTTGATGGAAAATCCATCGTTGAGAACGAACACGTGCCATACATCCACGGTAGATGGAATCCGTAAGTGGTTACGACGTCGATACTTCCCACAGAAGCGGGTTTAACAGTTCTTGACGGTAGCTACCTGTAGATTAGATGGAAGCGGCTCCTCTGTCATGGAGTGGCGAGCACCAGCCGGTATCTCCGATAGAACCTCCTTGAGTTGTCAGACAGCGGCTTCGGTAATAGCGGACTGTGCACCAGTTCCAGACGCTTCTTGATGGGTGGTGCTTCGCAGTTCGCATCCCGTCGGTCTGCATATTGTGTGGGTGATCAGGTTGGCTATAAGCTCTTTGTTCTGAGGCTGCAAGTCATTCTCTTCGGGCGGCGACCCTGATGGCAAAGGGGCCCGGATGGCTTCGAGTCCATCTGGATAGGCACCGGCTTCGCGTGGAATTGAAATTACGGACAGGGTCGTGTGCCATCAAAAGTAGAAGCCAATTCTGCATCCGAAACTTCCAGAATCCCCAAGTTTGAGGTAAAGTCGCTGCCTGGACGAGTTATCATCCTCCGAGTTATGCGAAAGTAATTCTGTTTACGAAGGATAAACCACAATCGGCCACCCTATAGGGTGGAATTGAATATAATATTAAATGGATGGGACCACGGGTATTTGCTGTAGTACTCTAGTTCACTATTATAACCGTCAACATTAGTTGGCTGAGCATCACTCCAGCACGATGGTTGTCAAGGCTGTCAAGGATAAATATAATAAAATTCAAACCAATTTTAAAAATTAAAATGTTGAAGATAAAAACGATGAAAATAAAAATGGAAGCCGAGTTCGCTACGAAAAGTTGAGCTTATCTTTTCAGATAGTTGTGGTAACGTCTAGGAAAACCGAAATTAATACAATAGCATTTCTTGGAAGCTTCTGACTTTATTGAGATCCCATAAAACGCTGTTGAATGATGTGCGTCACCTGAATATCGAGTTTGGAAGAAGGAAGGAAAAGTAAAGCAATCGCCCAATGGTAAATCGACCATGTGCTTGGCAATTTATTAGAGAATAAAGGAAATTACGAAGCTACAGAAGACTTCTTTGACGAGTGCTCGGGCTGCTATTTTAGCGGTTTGGTTGGCAAATCCATTCATATCGGCAATTTAGTGAAAGTAATGCGCATGGTTTCATTGTCACGTAACTACCTGTCGTAGCACGCTCGGACCTGTCTGAAAATTTGGGGCGGAGTCTCTCCTTTCCAACGCGCTCGGTCTCAGTTGCTCTGAGCAATAGAAGTGGTAGGACGTGTCGTAGAACGAAGTCATTTTTTCTGTTGTGTCACGGTGCGATGGAGCGTTCGCTGGAACAGCGGTACGCCATAAAGTTTTGTGTGCGACTTGGCAAAAATGCATCGTGCTACGACAGGTAGTTACGTGACAATGAAACCATGCGCATTACTTTCATAGCGCACCCTGTATAACATGACCATCACAATATAACTATAGAATGTAGTCGGCCTACAGTGTCGGCTCCAGTGCTCACCGAATGATCATTCGATCGAATTGGTCCGATCTAAAAATAGCGTTTTTTTTAAGTTGACCCTGTCCCTTTGTCTGACCGTTTCAATGTTGACTAAGCCCATCGCCCACACCGTGGGTTGTCACGTCTGTGACAAGGATGAATAGCCACTGGGGTGCGGGGAATGTTAGAACAGGTGGCATCGTCAGTTTGACTTTTAGTTTGTCGAAGCAAATAACCTTGTAATCCTTTTAATAAAAATTTAATACCAACCTTGGTTTTGAATAAATTAAAATTTCAAGATTGTAGCTATCGCATTGGTTGGGCTGAATGGCGTTATCGTTTCGAGCGAATTCTGTTTGGAAACGGTCCAATAGAGACGGTTCATCCTCGACTTTTTCTCGAACCGTATTTAAAGATCTTTGAAATCAACGGTGGTCTTATAACGCAATAAGAAGTCCATACCTAACCGGCTAGAGGTGCTGCCTTCCACTGACAGAAATTCGTGGTTAACAGTTCTACCGCTCGCAAAAAATTTCTCAATTGATGGTCCGTGAAGAACCACTTGACTAAGTTTACTTGGCAGTCGATTATGCTAGTGTTTATCCTAGTGCTTAGAAGACGATTTGCTCAGGCTCAAATTGTCTTGTACTTCGATTCCGATGGTAATTTCTCGTAGGATTGGGCGGCGGCGTCATCTCGGATGGAAGCTGTTCGGAGGAGTGCGGTTCGTAGACAATCTCGTCGGACGGCAGCTCCGGTAACAGCTGTACGGCAGCTGAGTACGGCTTATACTTTCTCTGAAGGCGGACCACTTCCGGAGGCTACTTGGATGGAAGTGGTCGGGAGTTATTATTTCGTCAGTCTTCATGCTTTATAGGTTATCCGGATGGCTAAAAATTCTTTGTGCTGAGAAGCAAAAGTTGTAAGAAATTGGCAAACGGCGTGGACGTGCGAGCTGACGAAGAAAGTACAAATGTAGTACAAATGTAGCCAGTGAATTAACTAACAATGAATAAAGATTTCAATAATTTCATTGGAGATCCAAGCGAAGTCACCGCGAACCAACATCCTGTGACCAAACGAAATTTAGGTCGCCATTTGGAGTCTTCATGAGTGACTACCCTAGGCATTCGGTGACCTGGAAAGGGTTAAAGCTCGGCTTAATTTAAGCGTTGAGCCACAAGTAGAGGCCTAACCTTATTGCGATCAAGGCTCAATATATCCTACATATGTAAGTAATATTAGTTTGGCAAATATCTCCCTTCCGCCTTTTTGTCTTTTGAATTTCGTGGCTATGTACAAAGCGCTACAGAGCTCGTATCTGGCAATACTATACATAATTTGAAAGGTCTTGACATAACCTACAAAACGCTATGCATGATTAGTTTGGATATTGCGTTCAACAGTTATAGACGTGTAAACATGGAGTTCACTAACGCCGAAATTCGCTCTATTTTAAAGTTTTCCTTTGTTAAAGGCAAATCCGCCAGAGAAACGTTCCGTGAGATTAATGGTGTTTTGGGGGATTGTACTCTATCACTTCGAACCGCGGAGGAATGGTTTCGACGATTCAGAGCCGGTGGAAACAACACCATGGATAAGCCAGCCGGCGGAAGACCTGTGACGACAAATACCGATCAAATCATGGAATACATCGAGTTAGACCGGCATGTGGCATCTCGTGACATCGCCCAGGAGATGGGAGTTAGTCACCAAACCATTTTAAACCATCTGCAGAAGGCTGGATACAAAAAAAAGCTTGATGTTTGGGTGCCGCATGATTTGACGCAAAAAAACCTTCTGGACCGAATCAACGCCTGCGATATGCTGCTGAAACGGAACGAACTCGACCCATTCTTGAAGCGGATGGTGACTGGCGACGAAAAATGGATCACATACGACAATATCAAGCGAAAACGGTCGTGGTCGAAGGCCGGTGAATCGTCCCAAACAGTGGCCAAGCCGGGATTGACGACCAGGAAGGTTTTGCTGTGTGTTTGGTGGGATTGAAAGGGAATCATCCACTATGAGCGGCTCCCATATGGCCAGACGCTTAATTCTACCATCTACTGCGAACAACTGGACCGCTTGAAGCAGGCGATCGACCAGAAGCGTCCAGAATTGGCCAACAGGAAGGGTGTAGTGTTCCACCAGGACAACGCCAGACCACACACTTCGTTGATGACTCGTCAGAAGCTAAGGGAGCTCGGATGGGAGGTTTTATCGCATCCACCATATAGCCCGGACATAGCGCCAAGTGATTACCACCTGTTCCTGTCCATGGCGAATGCCCTTGGTGGTGTAAAGTTGAACTCAAAAGAGGCTTGTGAAAAGTGGCTGTCCGAGTTCTTCGCAAATAAGGAGGGGGGCTTCTACGAGGGAGGTATTATGAAGTTGCCATCTAGATGGAAACAGATTATCGAACAAAACGGCGCATATTTGAACTAAATCCGATCACTGTAACACTTTTTATAAGGCATTGAATAAAGAGCAAAAAAGCGGAAGGGAGATATTTTCCAACCTATTATAAGTGTCCGACCCAGAGCTGTCCCGCGCCGCAGTCCAATGGGAGAGGGGTGGTGACTTCTGTCTCGGCTGTGACCGGCTTCTCGGTCGGGGAAGAGGAGCGGAGTTATTCTCTGCTAGAGGTGCGCAGGCGATCCGCTGCGCAGCTCAGTTCTGGAAGGTAAATATATGATGGGAGAACTTTCTCCGTTATTGCCTGCCCTTAAGGCTAGACAACCAATATATAAAAAATACGGCGAAGGCCGGAGTATGCTTCTGAGCGTGCGCTCTTTATTGTGAGTGAAACCAAACTGAACTTAAGGCTAACAAAATATGGGACTCATAGCGGCCACTCCAACGGGTAGTGTTTGCCGGCTATGCACGGGCTTCCGGCCAGACGCTGTGTCAGCAGTTTGGCCGGAGCGAGTCTTCGGACGATCGGTCGTAGCCGTCGCCCGGTTAACCTTAGTTAACTACTCCCCCCTCGGAAATAAGGCCGCCCTCGGCCGTCTGTAGTTCAGCGATAACCTGCCTAATTTGGCCTGCGGATTTTCTTGCCTCGGTGAAACACCTAAAAATGAGCCCGATGCAGATGAGTGCGCAGCATATTGCTCCTGCAATAGTTACTACGAGACGTGTTCGGTGGTTGTCAATCTCTTCTCTGAACTCCTTGATGAACTCCAAGTTTCGTTCACTCAGACGGTGAAGATACGGGAGGCTGAGGACATCTTGGGTAGCGGTGATGTTCAATAAGGGAAGACTTGCTGTCCCTGGAGCTCTCTTCTGGGTGTTATTGTGGTTGATGAAGAGTGTGTCATTTATAGTGGCCTGTTTGTCAAAGGTTATAAGGTGTGTGCCATGAGTCCAGATTTCTGTGCCGTTGTCCACTCGCACTTTGGCAGACCTTTCGTTGATGATAATGATGCCTTCATCTACGTAGGTTATCGGATGCAGGTCACTTTCTTGTACTCGGCAGTGTGCTACCCCACCGGCGTGCAGTTCTTTGGCGCACGAACTCTCTGAAGCTAGGCGGCAGAATGTGGCTCTCGGTGATTCGGAGCAGTTTTTGATGGCGTAAACTTCTCCGCTGCATTCGGCTATGACATTGTCTATGATCTGCAACATCGTTCCACCATGGGCAACTGGGAAAATTGTGATCTCCTTGCAGGCTAATTTAATTATGGGGAATTTAATGATAAAGTATAGAACGTTACGGCACTGTAAAATCTTTACAGACGAGACGGACAAAAGATCTCCTATAGGTGTGTCGGTGGGTTCCTCAAGCCAAACTGTTTTTAAGTCTTCGTGATCTAAAATGTTCGGACTAACAATGTTAATCCTGGCTAGGGTTATTGCAAGCATTAAATTTTGTAATTCCGCCATCAACATGCGGTTTCTAGCAAGCAGTGTTTCATATAGGTGTCCAGTGTCTATTTGTGAGGTTTTGGCTGATCTCAAAATTGAATTGACGGTAGAGGTAAGTTGATTAATTTGATTTTGGGTTTTGGTGTTAATTTGGATCTGTCTATTGCTAGACTCGACTAATTTCATTTCGGAAAACCTGATTTTTTCTAAGTCGCTGGCATCCGGTGTCCCTGCTACAACCTTTAGCATAGATCCTAAGAAATCCAAGCTCCTAGCTACTCTGTGATGAACGCCCAACGACTCTAACAAGTCCTGGAGGTGGGCGGTATCCACGCTCAGAAGCTTCTTCATATGGGATAGCGGAAACATGTCTATCATGTTGGTTGTCTCCTCTATTACGCGCCCATATTCTGAGAGGTTTGCTGTGTGCGCGACGTAAGCAAACTCCTCCCATACTAGGATTTCGCCATCTACAATGGGGATGTACCTGGCCTGTGAATAATCGGTAACGTGGGCCGACGCCAAGGACAGGAGTATGCAAAATGTTGGTCCGATCCTGTGAAATTAAACCTTAGCTATTTTTATGCTTATAGAGGGTTTTCCCACCACCGATAAAATGAACTTATAGTAAAAAAAACAAAGTGCGCCAAGCGGCTTGAAGGTGAATATAAAAAATAAAGTGCGCCGGATGGCTTGAAGGTGTGATAAAAAATATAATATAAAAAATGAATATAAAAAATGAATAATAAAAAAAACATAAAGGACATTGTAGGTTATATCATTTAAGATTGTCCTTGTGGACCACCCTCCCCTTAATGAGGACCGTGGTCCCCAGGTTCGCTTCTACGGCTCTCTCCTCGCACAAGGGTGTGAGTTTATTTCCCAGCCTTCTATTGGATTTAACCAATACCTTCTCGCCGACTTCGAATACTCTGTGTTGTCGGGAGGCGTTTTCCCTGGTCCTGAGCGTGTTTTGTGCCTTAATGATTCTGTTCCGGACTTCCGTCTGTGGGTCATCTGGGTGCTCCTGCACGATGTCAACTGGTCGTTTGTCAACGACAGAGTGAATTGACTTATTATATTTGGCGGTTGCCAACAAAATAATTTCCACAGTATCGGTTATGCCCTTGTCGATTTTTAGGCAACGAGCAAGCTCCAAAAGGGTGCTATGAAAGCGCTCCACTTGCCCATTTGACACGCTATGGAGTGGCGGTGCATTGGCAATGCTAACGCCAAAGTGATTGTCAAGCATGGTCGAGATAGTATGCGAATTTAATGAAGGTTCATTATCGCAGTAAACTACTCTAGCCCTAGGGAAAAAATTCATAATCTGTAGTATGGCCGGTTTAAGGTCTTCGATTGTCCTAGAGTGGACATGTTGCACAATTGCGAACTTCGAAAACTTGTCAATGCAAGTGAGAAAATACTTTTTATCCGTAGAAAAAATGTCGATGTGCAGTAGTTCTCCCACATGAGAGGGGATCGGAGTCTCGCCTAGCTCATTTATAAACCCAAGGAAGCTCACACTTTTCTTAAAAAAGCTGGACTTTTCTACTGATACCCTCATGTTCGCATCGTGCAGGCTCTTTAGAACCCAATCTACGTGCTTGATGTGAGAGTTCTCGTCTTCGGAGTAGATAATTACATCGTCAACGTAAACATAGCAGAACTTGCCGATTTGCTCCCGTAGGATGTCGTCGATTGTCCTCTGAAAAATGCTGCCTGCATTTTTGAGGCCAAACGGTAGTCTGCGAAATTCGTATTTTCCCCCATTCACAGAGAAAGAGGTTTTTTCCCTGTCGCGTTCTGCAAGAATGATTTGGTGATAGCCAGACTTGAGGTCCAGCGTGGAGAAATACTTCGCATTGCCTAGGTTGCTCAATATCATGTTAATATTTGGCGTGGGGTATTTATCGGGCACTGTTCTTTCGTTTAGCTTGCGGAAGTCGATAACTAGTCTCATTTTCCGGTTGCCATGGTCATCGGTCCCTTTTTTATCCACAACCCATATCGGGTTGTTGTAAGGGGATGCCGACTTCTGAATTATCCCGTTTTTAAGCAGATCTTCAATCTCTTTGTTGACGAAGTCCGCCGCCCCCATTGGGTACGGGTATAATTTTGCGTATATGGGCTCCTCACTAACTGTTCGGATGGTAGCTACCACCGATGTGTTATAGGGCAAAGCCTCGTTAGGGTTTGCAAAAGCCTTCTTCCTAGTCTTCAGCATTTCTAAGAACGCGTTTCTTACTAAGGGTGGCGCATCTGAGCAGTCCACTTCGGTAAAATTGACGTCGGGGCATGGGTGGAATTCAATTTTCTCTTCTCCATTGCCCCATCTGAGGTGGCCGGAGGCCAGACAAAGCGATGCCCCTGCCTGTTTAAGTAGGTCGAGGCCAACGATCGCGTCGAAGGAAGACAAATCAGGTAAAATGAAGAACGTGGCCTTCAAATCAAAAAGCGACACGAAGCATTTTTTCGTGATCGTGGTAACGCCATGGAGTGAATGAATGGTGAATGGGGAATCGACGGGGCGAACGCCTTTTAAGCCTTTGTGAGGCCGGATAAAATTTTTTGACGCACCCGTGTCGATGAGGAACTTCATCTCTTTCCCTGCTACTCTTCGTCTGATGACGGGCAGCAGGGATTTTCCCCTAAAAAATTAATCACTTCTAAATCATATTCAGAAATGGTGTCGTCGTCGACTTTGCCCGCCGCGCTGGAGGCTGTAGTTGCGTACGTGCCCTCGGCCTGATCTGCGCTCTGAGCGATCTGATTAACCCTCTGTCTCTTGTGAGCGCGTGAACGACCGGAGTGGGCGGGCTTCTCGCTTTGGTAGGCCTGTGCCTGAGTGGGTTGTCTCAACCTGGACATAGACGGGTCAACCTCCATGGGTTCTGGTGTGTTTTCACGACGCCTGTCGTTATGCGGAGCCGAGTGTACCTGAGCCTTAACCTGTTTAGTAAAGTGTGGGTTTTTTCCCCCGCTTACTTGGGAGTGCGCTTGGTAGGGCGTTCGTTGGCGTTCTTGCGCCATTGGGTATTGTTTCCTATCCCTATCCTCCAGGCTTTTTGCAAACGATGTTGCGAAGGTGTACCTTTCGTGGTTTGATTCCACTTCCTGAGCTAATGCCAACGCAGTTGGCATGTCCTTCGGCTTCGCCGAGAAGAGGACATCGGACAGACTGCGCTTGAGTCCCTAAATAAATATACGGAGCGCATCATCCCGAAATTTGTCGCATAAGATTTTTGCCGCCGCCGTTTCATACGACATGGTGGCTTTATTGGTAAGCAAGGTGAGCTTTTTCTCGACCTCGTCGTAGTATTGTAGTATAGTCAGGCTCCCCTGTCTGAGGGTGCCCATCTCCTGCTCGATGACGTGAATCGCGCGTTTGTCACTATATGTGAAATCGAGGCGATCTATGATCGCATCGAAATTCAATACAGTGCCGAACGAAGATAGCACCGCATCGGCAGGGCCTCTTATTTTACTTCTGATTATAACGACCGCCTGGTAGTGGCGTGAGCTATTTACATAATTTCTAAATATGTAATATGCGGCTACCGCCGCCTGTCGCCAAGAGACATATGTCTCTTGTGCTCCCGTAAATTCGGGCAAGCATTTTACGGCATCCAGAGGCTCGTTGCACTCGACGGTGCCCGTGATATCAATGGGTTGGTATACCTTGATTATAGGGGCTGCCGCTTGTGTGGGTGCGATTTGCACCGTTGCAATTTGGGTAGCCAACTGTTGTATAGTTTGGCGCATTTCTTCTTCTCTGCGCATGGCTTCACCGGCCGCTTCTGCCAAGGCATGATTAACGGCGGCCTGAATCACAGCCTTAAGCTGATCTGGGTCCATGGTTCTAACTGAAGGGGGGTCAGCGGGTGCCCGTATTGGGGTGGAAGTGCGCGGGGGCCCTTCACTGTCGGAATCTGAGCTGCTAGCGTACCGTTTATTTTCCCTATATTGTGTAAACGGGGAGCTCATATGTGCTTAAGTTAAACTGCACTGGTATGCAATGCCCGCTCAGCTATTTTGCCCATGAAGGCAGCTGGCAATGCAAGAAGTACGCGGGGACGGGGCCGCCGCCTTAACAATTATGTATGTGAGCTCAGTTGCCGCCTTTCCAAGTACCAACACTGGTAAGGTGAGGGGTGCGCGGGGACCGTCACTATAAACAAAGAAGCGAAGAATAAATAATTGAAATACAAATGCATGCGCGGCCGTATTGGGTTCACAGCGGTGGAGTGGGGACAATAAAAGATACAAAGTGGACTGCGAAGCTAATACCAAGAATTTCTACTCGAGCGATGTGATACACAAAACCGAATTAAATGTAAAATAAAAATTCAAATCTGGTATATTAAATTGTCTCACCAAAAATATTTGCAGTGTAAAATTTAATTTAAAATTAAAAAAATTAAAAATTGGAATTAACACCAACACCTATTAGTCGTCGCGTTCAAAATTGAGATTTTAGAAACACTCTATAGACTGGTTTGTTTTAATTTTTTTTATTACTGATCTGAACTGTCGAAGACGTAAAAGAGGTTTGGCCAGCGGGCCCACTTACATGTTATGTTTGTTATGTGTGGTATGGGCGGGTGTTTCCCGCTAGTTGGGCGCCAGTAATATAAGTGTCCGACCCAGAGCTGTCCCGCGCCGCAGTCCAATGGGAGAGGGGTGGTGACTTCTGTCTCGGCTGTGACCGGCTTCTCGGTCGGGGAAGAGGAGCGGAGATATTCTCTGCTAGAGCCGTCGCCCGGTTAACCTTAGTTAACTTGTATATAGCGTTTCATAACGTCTAACACGTGATCGTTGAAATGCCTGCACAGGAGAAGCAAAGGAAAATAAAACGGAAAATTATGTAAATCTGCCCCCTGTCGGGTCACCATCGGATTCCACGCTAACCGATATACAGCCCCGTCCAGGTGAAGCTGGGCGACATGGAACAGTTCGGCTAACTGGGCTGATGTCTACGCCACTCAACGCGTATGCGAACATCGCGAACATAGAAGGCGCGGGAAATATGAGAAAGATAAACAATGGCGAGTTGATTAATCAAACAGAAGGACTTGACGTCACTGCTAACAGAGGCTATTTGACTCGAACACAAACCTTTCAAGAATGTGCAGCCTTTCGAAACATCAGCCGTGTTTCAGGCTAACACGGCGAGCCTCGGAAATGCAACCGCCCCTGGGGCGCGGGAAGCGTTAGTCAGAATGCCGTTTCAGAATCACGCCCCGCAACTATCCTCGTCGTCCTGGAGATCTGTTCAATCCATCAGCCACTAGACGGGAACGGGTTATCATCTATGCACATAGCCGCATGACAAGTACTGAACAGAGAGCTGCCTATATTCAATCCAGAAGAATAACTGCATTTCGTCAGTAATTACGAGCAGTCTACTGAGAGATGCGGTTTTAGTAATGATGACAATATTGTACGGCTTCAAAAATGCCTAGAAGGAGCAGCTTTGGAGGCCGTGCGTGACAAACTTATGTGCCCGTCTACAGTTCCTTTTGCGATTTGGACCCTACGAATGGTATACGGCCCTCCCGGGGTTGTATTCTCCAGCCTTCAATTATCAGAGTAGCACTGGCCGTTCAAAATTACTGCACGACAATCAACGGTCGGTCTTAGCGAGTACCTAAATGATCAAGCCGTGTTATAGGACCTCGTCAAGAAGCTGCCAAATGATTTGAAATTTCACTTGGGCCGACATCGGCTATCATCAGGAGGAAGCAGTTCAAATTTGGCTATGTTCGACAAACTATGGTTACGCCAAATGCGATCACAGAAACCCGAGGGAGCGAGTGGTCGTGCACTCCGAAACTTCGCCACACGCAGTTCGGGACTGCAGATCGAGAAAGAGTTGCGGAGTGGACGACTGTAGAAGAATTCACCACGCTCTGCTCCACGCTTATTCATCAAACGACACGTTCGGGAATAATACCACGGATCTTAGAGGAAGTGCGCTGTCACCTCAAATCCATTCCGATTACAACTTATCAGAATGTGAGGGCGAGAATTATTATCGGTCTGGACATTAAAAACCAGCGTCCCGCTTGAGGTGCGCGAACTGGAAAGTAATGATATTATAGCACTGCTTTGCCGACTTGGATGGTCCGCTTATGGGTGGCACAGATCTAACGTATTATGCACGTATTATGCACATCTGCGAGTGCAACAATGCAAATCGCCTACAGGATCTAGATGAGGCTATGAGAAACCATTTTGCAGTGGAATCTTTAAGCGTAACTGTCGCCAAGATGCCCCTTAGGTCTATAAAAGACGAACGCTCTACCCGCATAATGGAGGCAACGACCACATACGACACCGCGGCAAAACGTTGGTAAATTGGCTTAATCTGGAGGTATGACAAAGTGGATCTACCCGACTCTTTCCCTATGGCGGTAAGGCGACTCCGCTGTCTGGAGACCAAGATCGCCAAGGACCCAGCTCTCCGTGATTTCAGAAATGGCAGCATGCTGAATTATCTGAAGAAGGGATACATCCGTCAGTTGGAAGTAAAGGAGATCGTACACAGCTCACGCTCCTGGTACCTTCCAATATTTATAGTCACCAATCCAAGCAAAGGGAAAAATAGGATGCTGCGGCCGAAGTTAATGGTATATCGCTTAACAACGTTCTGCTTAAAGGACAGGACATTTTATTGGCCCTCTTGGGCGTGCTACTACGATTCCGTAAACGTGAAGTCGCTATAACCTGAGGATCAAAACTTTCAAATGTTTCTGTGGAGATGGGAAGAATCTTCACGTAGACCTGACGCTTTTGCGATGAAGGTTATGTCGTTCGGATCTTCATGCTGTCCAGCTGTAGAAACACCTTTGTCGACGAGTGGCTGGAATCAGCCGATTCCGACGATGAAATGGTGTCGCTCGCAACAACTGCAAATAAAATTTACGCCGAAGTGGGATTTGAAATGCGACGGTGGACTTCAAACTCACCCAAAAGGTTGCGCAAGCTCGAGGATGGCGACGATATTTCCGCTGGGTGCCTTACCGCTCCCATGGAGAACCAGGAGAAAGTGCTTGGAAAGTCCATTGTGGATGCTAGAATCGGAAGTCCTGACTTATACAGCTTTGGAGCCAACAGCCACAAAAAGAAAGAGCGTTGCCCATTTTCGACACACTCTATTAGCGGTTTTCATTACGATATTAGGGATTTTCATCGTGCGGGTCAAAATCATGCTGCAAAATATTTGGCGATCCAGCATAGGGATGAGTCCCTTAACGATGACGACGCATCAGACTGGAGACATTGGCTGAATTTATTGCCCCGGCTAAGGGAAGTGAGGATACTGAGATATATTCCGATGATAATCGGCAGTCGACAAATTCGACTGCACATTTTCGTAGATGCAAGCTTAAACGCGTATGCAGCTGTGGTGTTCCTGCAAACTGAGGTTGATGGGAAAACACAATGCTCCTTAATCGCCTCCAAAACACGCGTGGCCTCTCTTAAGCCGGTATCCCTCCTTAGAATGGAGAAACATTCTTCCGTGGAAACGAGATGACGATCCATATCAACCGGAAAGTGTTCTGGTCAGACTCTAGAGAAGTTCTGTGCTGGATACGATCCGATGCCCGCTAGTTCAACCAATTTGTGGCTCTGCGAGTTGGAGAAATACTGGAAAACTCTGATGTCGCGGCCTGGCGTTGGGTACCCACCGCACACAACGTTGCTGATGACGGTACCAAGTGGGCTCGAGATCCAAGCTTCACGGTATCTACAAGTTGGTTCATCGGCCCGGAATCCTGAGTAATGATGAAGACCGATGACCCATTACGGAGTCTGCCAAATAACAAGAAAGAGCCCTCCTTATGCATCATGAGAATGAGGAATATGAACCCTCGCCACTGATACAGGTCAGTACTGCCTGATCCGCAACGTTTTAGCAAGCTAGAAAAACGGCGGTCCGCACAAAGAAGAGTTTCGTAATTCCTAAGGGCGAGCAACAACAGCGCCTTCTACGGCTGACGCGGACTGAGGACTCTGATGTCATTCTACTCCGAGTCTGCCAAGAGGAGGAATTTTCCAGGGAAAACAAATGAAATCTGGCAACAGAGTGAAAGATCACAATAGCCAGTTATTCAAATGCGCTCCCTTCCGAGACGAATAAGAGTGACTTATTTAATATCTGAATACTATCACCGGAAATTTCACCATATGCATAACGAAATGAGACAACTGCCCTCGTAAGAATGCTGGCAAAAGACTATCTGCGCTATCCATCTAGAAGTTGCTGTCTCACCCTCAACGGACTAATTCTTACGCGTTTTAAAGGCATTAGTAGCTCGACGAGGTGTTCCCCGACGGATACTATCGGATAACGGAACACACTTTAGAGGAGCAAACGGCGTTTTAAGGGATCATCTAGAGCCGATATCGACCACTCTAACCAGGAGGCCTAAATGGTTTCAGCCTCCGACAAAGCCGCTTGCTGTTGGCGATGTGGTCATCATTGTGGATGAGAACGCCAAAAGGAATACGTGATCCAAGGGCGGGGTCGCCGACGTGCACCACGAAGCAGATGGCCAGGTTAGCAGCCCAGTTGTGCGAACAGTGGATGGATTAGTGACACGACCGTCGGTAAAGCTGGCAAAGATGGATATATCAGTTGGTAATACACAGCTGGAGCAGGTGAATTACGGGAGGGGGAATGTTGCGTCGACAACTGAAATGTTGCCGTCGTGTCGTAAGTCCGAAGATATTAATTCGGCCCAGATTTACCTAAGCCCTAGATAACGCGCCCAAAACCGAGGTAATGCAGATGCATCACTGCATTTTGATGTATATTTTCGATATTTTACCGAAGGCTTAGAACCGTAGTATTCTGGTCCCGCTCCCTCTTACTTGTTCACCGTTTCAATGTCATGCGCTGAGAAGCAGTAGTTGTAAGAAATTGGCAAACGGCGTGGGCGTGCGAGCTGACGAAGAAAGCACAAAATTAAGATTAATATTGTAAACCACTGAATTGACTAAATAACAATGAATAATGATTTCAGTAATTTCAATGCTTAACGATCATTGGAGATCCAAGCGAAGACATTTCAAGTGTTTAATGAGCGAAGTCACGCGCATTAGCCGCGAGCAAACAACTACTTATTAAAGTTTAAGAGCTTTAAAGTATTCATTTAAAAATATCGTAAGAAAAACCATACATTTTTTCTTTTTTTGTCAATTTTGTTGTTTTCGATGTTAAGCGATGTTGGACGATGCTTCCGATGTTTATTGTTAACGTGTAAAGTGAAAACCACTTTTTAAATGTAAAACAGAGAAAACTTAATTGTTTCCACATTGTTTAGGTACCTCACTTATCTGGAGAATTGGTAGATACCCAATCTTCTATAGTTATTGTATTAAGTTTACGGTAATCAATAACCATGCGATATTTATTTTTGCCTGACACATCTGACAATCTACACAGGGTCGAATAATGTCATTTCCTAAAAGGTTTCTTATTCCTTGTTTACTTCTTCTTTCAATATCTTGGGATTTTATATAAATTAGAGTAAGCCAGAGTTCCGGACGGGGTTCGGATTGTAGCCTTCTCTTTAGTTGTTTAGCAATGCCCAGAGTAGCACCTGTTACTCAAGCTGAAGATCCACATCATCCAACTTTTGAGGTGAAAATCGACACAGGTACGGTAATAAAAGAGAAATCAGAGAAATCAACCAACCGATTTTATTGTATTTGCAAAGCAAACTTTCTGAGACTTTCTGAGTCACTGTATATCTGGCTTTAATTGGTGCGATCTTTACCCCTGCAACGTAATGGCGGATGCCATCACGTAATGTTTAAACTCTTGTGTTCCGATGGTATAGTACTCCACTCTAGTACAAAAATCTCAACAGTTTTGGGCGGTGCAGTGGGCGTGGCAACATTTGGAAACAAACTTGCACTGCGTCTCTGTCTCTGGAAGCTGCATGCTTAATCCCAACATTCTAGCTTTTGTAGTTCCTGAGATCGAGGCGATCACACGGTCAGACGGACGGACATGATCCTGATCAGGAATATATATACTTTATATGGTTGGAACGGGTACCGCTCGCAAATACCGGTTCGCAGTCTATCTTTCCTAAATATTTAAGTGCTCGGTTAAATTTTACCGTGCTTAATGCTCTGTGTTAGTGTTGTAAGTTCCAGTTCGCACAGGATCAGCAATAGTTTTAAATTTTCGTTAGCACTAAGCTCAAAAAGTTTCTTACCCTTCCTCGTTATTTTTTGAAAATACTACTGTAAGTTCGGGTCTAGCAATAGCCGATCTATTTGCCAGTTTTTTCAAACAACATATTCTAAGTTACCTCATTCCGAACACCCTTAATCTTACGCGTTATCAATGTCGAATTAAATGTTTTGTCCCACTCTAAACGAAAGCTCACTGCTTTACGCTCTTCAGCGTGTTAAGCCTGTCTATTCGCCAGTTCCTGACGGAATTCCTGGCTGTGTGCTTAGGTTGTGTGCCTTGTGCATGTCTCTACTGAAACTGTTGCGAACTGTGAAGCTCTACGAGTAACGGATATAAACAAAATTTGGTCAGCTGGGCTTTCCGGTCGACAGACAAGTGAAATGTTGTTGGAATGATTGTGCTTGTTTCCTCGCTTGTTTTCCTGCTTTTTAATATGGATTCTGATACCGTTGTTAAGAATAATGAATTTTTTGCTAGTTTTAATTTTAGCATCCAGTTCTGTAAAACTGTTATTGCACAAAGAAATTTAATGTGCGCAGCAGTTCCTTATACGAGTTTATGTGTACTATTTGTTGACTTTTTGTTAGTTTATTAAAAATTTGAATTGATTGTGTAGTTTTACATTCCTAATTTTTTGTTGTAGTGACTACTGGGGATTGTGCAATGCATACCTTATTAAAGGGTGTTCTGCGGCCTTGCGTACAATCCTTAGAACGCCCCGAAGAAATGAAAGAACAAGCGAAATTCGGTTTGACGGAATTGCTTGATTCAACAGTAGTTTGAATTTCTCATGAGTTGCTCGTTCATTTCGCAACTTAATTGCTGGTAGCAAGTGGCTCCTGAAAAAGGGCGGAACGATGACGATAAAAGGTCCAATGTAATCAAACTGCAGCGAATTCTACCGGATGGGAGCGTTGGTCATAGCGTCACTTGTTAACTTTGGCGGCTGTTTTTAAGTTTTGGCGTTTGATCTGCTGCGTCAGTCGGAGGTGATCCTGCAATTTCTGCACGAGAGGTGGTTAAATTTCCGGACCTGGTATGGTCAACAGCAACTCGCTTGGGGGGCGAAGTGAAAGCCCGGTTGCCCCATGCGGTGCAGATCGATAGGACCAGAGAGCTATTGACAACAGTTGGTCCCAGTCTCGTTGATTGATAGCAACCAACTTTGCAAGTATTCCAGAAGGGGTCCGGTTAGACCAATATAGCGGTTCCCGAGCGCGGTAGTATGTAAAGGAATCGCAATCGCAAGTCTTTTAAACGGAGCGCCTAAAAAGGTGGGCTGTAGTTGGCCACGGTGCGTCGGGTAGGAGCTTATTTGGCACTGCATTCGGTGCAGCGTGCCGACCAATGGATCACGTCTATTAAGCTTGGCCACTGTCGCGTCTGTATCAAGAGGCGGGCATAACTTCTCTGGGACGGGGAACGTAAGAACAAGTGGCGCCTGCAACATGGCTTGACGCGTCTGTGTCAAGAGGCGGGTATAACTTCTCTGGGGCGAGGAACATAAAAACAGGTGGCGTCGTGAGTTTGACTTTTATTGTGGCATTTTTTTGAAGGCATCGTGAACCCTTGCTCACCATGCGAAAGGGTGTTTAGCTTCCGTTAGCTCATGCAGTGGGCGAGCGATGTTGGCGAAGTCCGGAATGAACTTGCAGTAATACGAGCCGAGTTTAACAAAGCATCGCACTTCTCTTTTGTTTCAAGGGGGTGTCCAGTCGGCTACTTTCCGAATCTTTTCCGGGCACGCCATTAAGCACTTGGGGCTAACGCTACGACCCAGGAAACTAACCTCAACCTTAATATAATTTAATTTTAAAGACCTGAATTTCAAAGATGCCAGCGTCACATGTGAATGCAGTTTTCGGTCTAAAACTTTTGACCTGCCAGTAGCCGCTCTGGAAAGTCGACGGATAAGTCTGTGGAACTGGCAGTGTGTACTTCTGCGCGCTAAGAATCATGAAATACATGCTACTGGTACGGCTTGAGGTGTCCACTAAGGCATTATCGAGAAGAACTTTGGGAGGCAACTGAGATCCCATGTTCCAGTAGAGCTAAAGGTAGCTCAATTAGATGGGAAATGGCGGCACCAGAGCCGCGCTTCTGTAAGAAGATCAAACAGTGTATGTGTTGGCACCCAACTGCACTACAGGTATACCTAGCTATGGCAGCGTTTCCAATTGTCTGGAAATTATCTCCACAATTGAGGGGGTTTGTGTCGTATATCCGGACGTAAGTTCAGCGAATAATAAGCCTAATACGGAGTCTACGTGATGTATGTTTGGAGGGGTTCAGCGGCGGCGGCATCCTGGATGAAATCTGCTGGGTGGCTGTCCGTAGACGATCATATCGGACGGCGGCTCCGGTGTCAGGTTTAAGCGGACTGGGAATGCGCGGCGGGGCGTCAATAATGTTTCGAACTGGGTGTGCGCGGAGCTGCTCCTTGTTTCCACGCTGGTTACAAAAAATTTAATCAGGAAGGGGGGGAATTAAATGTTGCGGTAGTCCTATGCGATCCTCGAGTTTCTGTTCGGTCATAACTAAGGACCTGATATCCTGTCTCCCGGAGACCGTCGATAAAGCTCGTCGATGTTGAAGGTCGCGGTAATTCGCCAAAGATGGCTCTGCCCAGGCGTTCCAGTTTATGGGAAAAGTCCTCTAAGGACTCTTGTGGTTCCTGCAATTATGGAAGGCGAGATAAACGGTATACGTACTGATGGTGAAGTACAATAGCGAATAGCTATTGTGAGGACGCTGTATGAGCTAAGTGTGGCGGCTGATAGGGTTAATTGAAAACGCTGTGTACGCCCACGCAGGCTGCTATACAACTTCCTGCTCTTTTTCCTTACGAACCACTGGTATTCTTTGGTCGAAGGTAGGAGTAGTAGGCCTCTCGCGGCAGTTCCATTCTGTGCCTCAGCAGATGTTCTTATTTTTTGAGTGGCAACCAAACGAGCGTACGGGGAGAAGTTTATATAAGAGACAAGTACAAGCAAATTAAATCTCCGTTCGATATGTTTGTTTCAAATCGTGAGTTGTTTCACGAGTTCCACCATTAGCAAAGGAGACTTTGACTCGAGTAGATTCATGCCCTTCGGGCCTGCAGCGCGACATCGGAAACCAATTACTGGCATAAGTATTTTCTGCAGAATTTACGAAGTCAAGTTGGCTGTGACCAATTCCATACTTAGCAATTATAAACTGTATCCAACCTTTCTCTTTACACATAATTTGTTTTAAAATAAACATATTTTAATACCAAGTTATTGTTAAGTTTACGTAATAAGAATAGGTATAGCTACAAAGACCAGCTTAACTCATTGCATTCAACAGGGGTTGTCGCTGAGACTTCAAACCGCGGATCACCGTACAAAGTAAACGAAACCGAAACTTGTAAGCAAACAGCTTACAGAACGACAAAAGTACCCCACTCATTACTTCGGATTTTGGGTGAGAGAGCGGGTGCACAGTGCAGTTGATGTGCATGCAAAAGTACAACGCACGAAAGAAAGAGTACACGTATAAATAAAAAGAAAAAAACAAATAGAAAATATATATGTATTATATAAACATATTTATTTAGATTGTTAAAAAATCATAACAGATTCACCGGCACGATAATAAATTTAATATTTAACGAATTTATTGAAAACTCCGCTGGATTAAGCAAAAACGACCGTTCGCTTTGAAGTCCAAGTATGATATTGGTACTTATGAGAACTTGCAAGCTTTAGCAACTTTTCGTTCGCTGATTTAGTTGGTTAGAGTAACAATTATTTTTGTAATTATTTATAAATTTTGTGACTAACCAAAGTGATTCTCCATTTTGGTTTCGCATATGGTTCCCTTAACGTGTAAGGTATCATTCCCAACCAGCTGCTGTTCAGCAATACCTTGAGCTGTTCTCCCGAATGAATATGGGGCGGTTTCCGTTGATTTTCCGATTGAATATTGTCATCTTTTGTTGAAACCGGTAATCTTTTTTTGTTTAAAGCTTAAACGAATATGGGACCGTTCAGTTTTGAAATTTTTAATCGGTTCAAATTTTGTAATTTTCTTATTTGTTTTTCAAACTTCTATTGGATTGCCAAACATTTTTTTTCCATTTTTTATAAACTGCCACGCCCACAGTTCTGGAAAATGTGTTCAAATTGTTTTTCTATTTAATTTGTCTTTCCAATTTTTATTGATATGCTAAAAAAAATATGGTCTAACGCCCTCAAACCACCCATATCCCCCACGCCCACACTTTTGCATTTATTATACCCGTTACTCGTAGCGTAAAAGGGTATACTAGATTCGTTGAAAAGTCTGTAACAGGCAGAAGGAAACGTTTCCGAACATATATTCTTGATCAGGATCAATAGCCGAGTCGATCTCAGGAACTACAAGAGCTAGAATGTTGAGATTAAGCTTCCAGAGACATAGATGCAGCTAAAGTTTATTTCCAAATGTTGCCACTCCCACTCTAACGCCCACAAACCACCCAAAACTGCAACGCTCACACTTTTAAAAAATGTTGTCTTCTTTTTAAATTTTTTTTATATAATATATCTTGTAAATATCTCTAAATATTTCCAAATGTTGCCACTCCCACTCTAACGCCCACAAACCACCCAAAACTGCAACGCTCACACTTTTAAAAAATGTTGTCTTCTTTTTAAATTTTTTTTATATAATATATCTTGTAAATATCTCTAAATTTGCCAACAAATTTTTTGCCACGGCCACTCCAACGCCCCCAAACCGCCCAAAACTGTCTCGTCCACACTTTTGAAAAACGCTGTAATATTTTTTAATTTTTGAATATATCTTGAAAATTTTTGAATATTTCTATAGATTTGTCTAAAAAAAATTTTTTCCACGCCCACTCTAACGTCCACAAGCTATCCAAAACTGTCACGTCCACAATTTTAAAGAATTTGTAAGTTTTTATTTGAAAAAAAATAATTTCCCCAATATTTACCGATTTTTCGGAAAATGTTGAAATTTCTCGTTCGCACTTCTATTAGCTGAGTAACGGGTTGCAGGAACACAACTGTAAAAATTTCAATTTCCTACGCAACCTCTTTGTGAATCTCTAAAGCTAGAGACTTTGGCAAAAAATATGACTTTTAAACAAGCTGGCTGAATAAGGTTTATACCGGGTGCGAACTGTGCGAAACCCTCTAGCGATGCTCCCCACAAAAAGCTGATTTGTTTCAGGCTGTTTTATTTAGCTTCAAAAACCAATGGTGCCAAATTGTTTAAATCTAATTTTCGAGCCGAGTAAGCGATGCCGCATTCTTTACTTTTATTTATATTCGCTCCAACATTTCAAACATTCTTTATTCATAAAAGTCTTTAAATAACAATTTATTAATAAAATAAGTTTAAAAAAATAAATTAAAGAATAAATATCCAAAAAACATACATTTTCCTAAAATTAAAAATAAAACATTTTCTTGGGTCAGTTCATCCGGTAACCAATCAGCCAATATCGAAAACGATCGTAAGACTGCTTCAAACACTAAATTTTTAGATGTAATTGCTTTGGCTCAATGACTTTTGGCTGAATTGAAAACCGAGGGTATTTACGGAGCATCTGTTATAGCCTTTTTTAAAATATTAAGGTCAGTTTTTAGCTCGTCTATAAGCTTTTTTTTTTTTTGTTTGACCATACTTTATTTTGGTGTTAATTTGATTAAGATCGAATAACTTATTCATGTAGCTTTCATTGGAATAGTCGGAAAACTAATTGAAATTATTATAATAGATAAAAAAAAAAGATTAATCATAATGTGTTATTATGCACCAAATATATAATAATGGTGCTATCTTTATGTCGTATTTTATAATTAAATGTTACAAAATCGTGCTTTTAAGTATGAAAGACTTCATTATTTAAGAAAGCTTTAATAAAATTGTTCATTTTATGTTTTCATTTATTTATAAAATTGTACTTTTTTGAGTAAAACAATTTCTTATACATTTCATTAAAAAATAAAATTGCAAAATCTTCGAATTAAAAACATAAATGTAAAATAGGTATATCGTTTAAGTTAATAATCTTCCCAAAATCTTTTTAAACATTTATAAGATTCAATTACTTTATTGTTATTTTAAAAAAAAACTGGTTCTAGTGATGGTATTTAGCTATACCAATATCAAAAATATAATTTTTACGATGTGAGATGTCAATATTGTACCCTTTTATCTCAAAAATGTATAAAGTACTTACGTAGTTTGGATTTCGGCAAAAAAGCTGTAAAAATTAGCGTTGTACAAAAAAAAACTAACAAAGAACTAATGGAAACTAATAATTACTTGTAATACATTTTTATGACGTTACTATTTATCGTCATGAAATTTGATATCAGAAATATTTGCACTTAATGTTGCAACGTTGCTTTATCACACCTCGGGAAGAAGCATGTTTGTTTAATATTCAAAACAAGCTAAACCATTTTTTTGTTATTAATATTAATATGACAAATTAAATAATTTCTATAGAACTTACTCATTTATAATTAATGAATGACTTAGAACTGCAAATTATTTATGGAAAGATTCTTTAATTATTTAAAGTGTACCTCAAAAGTGTACATTTGTTGAATAATTCATGAGCAGGAAGGAACGAAATGTTTTAAAATATAGCTAGATTTGCTTTTTAATACAAACTAGTCTTCTTCATGATACGCAGAAATTCTTCTTGATTTACCTCTCCGTCATTGTCCAAATCGGCTTCATCTATCATCTCTCGTAGTTCCTCGTCGGTCAGTGTTTCACCAAGTTCGCGAGCCACCCTCTTTAGATTTCTAAAGGAGATTTTTCCAGTCTCGTCGTCATCGAAAAGCCGAAAAGCTTTAAGTATCTCTTCCTTGGTATCCTTTTCGGCCATCTTTATAGTCATCAGTTGCAAAAAGACGTTAAACGCAATACGCCCGCTGCAGTCCTTGTCAATGTCAGAAATCATCCTCTTTATCTCCTCTTTTTTTGGTTCGAATCCCAGGGCCCTAATCGCCACCTTAAGTTCCTTCACCTCAATGTAGCCCGTGCCTTCGTTGTCAAATAGATCAAAAGCCTCCTTAATGTCGGATTTTTGGGCCTCAGACAGTTCGAACTTGGGCCCAGACTTCTTTCGACCTTGTTGCGTACCCCTTTTGGCAGGAACTGTAGCAGGGTTGGCGTTGCCAGCAGCAGTTGAGATTTGATCCATGAGTTGATTGGCCTAACCTTGGGAAATGATAAAAGTTTACAATTTTGTGTAGGCCCCAGTTATATATGAAACTCACGCAATTTCAGATGTTGGTAAAAGTTGTTGATTTACGTCGCATGGACTATACGATTGGTAGGTTTGGGTTTAGGATTTGTTGGATGCTCCTTAATTTTTTTCTAATAAATAAACATTAAAAGCTCTATACAACACCCTGTTACTATCGCAACATACAAATAGATTACAGTTCAGGATTGCAAGTCTTATACGATGTTTGTAAAACCGCCTTTATATCGCTCAAAACGGGAGGAAAACACAAATTATATTAAAGGCCTGTTCACACCCGCAAAACATCTATTTCCACGGCAACAAAGTCACAGTTGTAAGGACTCATACTAATGATTACGAATAATGGGCCAGTCACCTACTCGTGTTCGGTTTAATCCATAACAATGCGAAACGATTAATTTTTTTTTTTTTTTTAATATTTAAAAGCTATTTTTGCTACAATGCAGCTTTTAATAAAACTCGAATGAATGTGTATTTTTATTTAATTTGATTTGATGTTGTTAAAAATAGATTCTGCTATTTTTAAATGATACTTTGCTTCTTTTTAACTTTCTCTTTCCGGCTCTCATTCGACACCAAAATAGTTCAAGCCTGCAGTTCCATACCTAAATTTTTTATTGATTAATCACCAAAAAGCATTCATCTCGAGCTCTTGATCACCTTTTCAATTTGTATGAAAACTAAAGATGACTTCAACATTGGTAGTAGTAGTAGATGACACACAATTGCAAAAACAACGCAAGTCATCGATATAAATCACCTCTGTTGATGCACATTTTATTCGCAAATAATATAACTATTCATAAATTTTTCACCAAATAATATTACCAAAATCTTAAATATTACCAAAATAGAATCCGCTAATCCAATTCGTTCTATACTACGCTTGAAAAAATCGAGCAAAAACATAATATCAAGAAACCACCTTTTTCGGTATTGCCAGCGGATTATTACTGTAAAAGCAATATATATGTATGCGAACGTGATATATATGTATTACGTAACACTATCAAATATTTTATCCAAATTAAAATACAAACTTATTACTGATAAGAAATATATTCTTTACTTAGTGATATTAGCAAGTCCATTTTTTAAAGATATACTCAAGTTTCACGATTATCAGATAAGCGTTATTCAGCTAAAGTGCGTGAAAGCGAGATGGAGACAATGACGGATGTGGCAATCCATAAGTGGCATTTGATGCCGCCGGCAAAAATTAAAATCTGTCAAAAAGAGCTGAGTAAGCAGCACAATTAGAAAATCCTCTCGAACGGTCTTACTTCGCCAAATTAAAAGGTATTGTCTTCTTTTTACGGACCGCGGCTTTTGATATTTGATAATTGTACGCATAACGATAGCAGAAACATCGTTCCGACATAATGTCCGATTAATGATTGCGAGAAGACTTTATTTTACTGACAACGAGAAACCAAACAACAACGCAATTGCTGCAAATCCTGACGACAGGACCTGACGAATGCTTTAACTGCAGCTGGAAGCTTTGAAACAAACGATGCAGCCTTGTCCGGTGTTTCTCTTATGGCTTCACGTTGGTTGGAGTATTTGCTTTCATTGATGAAAGCCACTCGATCAAACATAAATAGATGTGAGCCGTTGGTAGCTATTTTAAAATTATTTTAAAATTGTTACCTTACTACAAGTGGCTTCAATATTGGGATATGCAATTATCACATGGATAATATTATCGGACTGGAAGATTCTAATATTAGATGCCTATATTATGCTTCTGGGATTTCTGTGGGGTGATCAATTAGTGCAGACTTCAAATCGTCATGGTTAAAAATGGCAGGGTTTATGGCTTTAGCCAGTGTGACAGTGAGCATTAAATTTTGAATTGCTGTTATTAACATTCTATTTCTAGCCAACAGTATTTCACACAAGTGAGGAGTGTCAACCATATTATTTTGTTTTGCTTGAATGATTTTGTTAACTGCATCTGTTAATTCATTAATTTAATTTTGGGTTTGGGTGTTAATGATTACCTGCCTATTATTTGACTCTATTAACCGGGATTCCGACATTTTTAACATTTCAATATCGGAGGCATCAGATGTGCCCGCTAATACCTTAAGTGCAGTGCCTAGAAAGTTTAGGCTCCTGGCGATCCTATGATGAACTCTTAATACGGACAATAAACTTTTTATAAGGTCGGTATCGACATTTAACAATTTTCGCATATGCGACTCTGGGAATAAATCGGAGAACCTACAAGTTTCTTCTAGTATCATTTGGAATTTGGTCAGATTTCTTTAATCTCTAAGCAAATTTATCTGTGCGACACCGTCCGTGATAATGATATATTGGGCGTGCGAGCAGTCTGTCATTCTAGCGTTAACTATAGTTAAAGTTATCAATAATATTCCCGGCGATCATATAAGAAGGTGAAATCTAATGTGCATATAATAAGAATAAGTATGATTAAGTATAAGGTGCGTGAACAAATGTAGAAAAATTGCGGGAGACGAAAAAATTGAGAGGTTGTAAGATTGTAAGGTTGTCCTTATGGACAACCCTCCCTCTAAAGAGGACAGACGTTCCCTGCTTCTACACGCTCTTCTGTGTAGAGTGCGGTTAGTTTATTTCGTAACCTTTTGTTGTTTTTAAGGTAAGCCTTAACCTTAAACCTCCTGCCTCATAAAAAAGGGTTACACCTGTCTTGTTCTAAAAAAAATTAGCCTGTTGCGCTTTTTCAATGATGTGTTTATTGCCAGTACCTGAGCAAGGAATATTTTGTTCGTAATCTTGTGACTGAGTATAACGTTTTATTATAATCTAACGTGGCTCTCGTGATGAGCTCGACGGTATCGCCTATGTCATATTGGTTTTTCAATAACGAAGTTATGGTCTCCGAATTTAAGGATGTCTCGTTACCGCAGTATATTGTTTTGGTATTTTGGAAAAAATTTACCCAACGTCGTACGTCAATTATGGCCCTAGGAGTTAATGGTTGTAATACGGCTAACTTTAAGTACTTATTCACACAGGTTTTTATCCGTGGAGTAGATGTCTATATACAGCAATTTTCCCGCATCTTGGGGTGCCTATTGTACTTACCCTTGGTGCAAGTCTTGCAATTTATAACCACTTCGTTGGCGAGATTGGACAAATTTGGAAAATAGTAATCCTGAAAGACTTGTTTAACATTTTCCTGAGCTGCAATGTGGCCGCGGTCGCATGTAATAATTTTCCTCTTCTCATTAGAAACCGTGATATCATTCACGAAGCTTAGGTTGTAGTAGACATTGTCCACAACATCTACGTTTACAAATTCTTTAATCGATCCGAAAAGAGATATTAAGAGATATTATAATGTGTTGATTTATGTCCCGAAAACTATAAAATGACGCTGTGAGGGCTGGCTTGCTTCTTCCAGGATTATTTGATTCCTGTAGCAGTTCAGGGGCTTCACGGTAGTTTCGACCGTGTAGGTGTTGACCACTAAATTTTCCTTTCCAGCCCTATAGAACACTGTGACGTTGTGTTCTTCGATGAATGCTTTCCATCGTTTCATTTTAGAATTTGTATTCCATTCGGACAAAAGCGAAGTTGAGAGGCTGATGGTCCGTAAAAATCCGGATGTCTCTTTTTATCTTTTCTGGATCTGTCTTGGCTCCGTTTTATGTGACAATAAAACCTACAAATTCAACATTTTCTTTGAAGAATATGTTTTTTTTTTGAGCCACTCTCTGAGTTGAGTTGAGTTTTGTGTCACTCTGTTGTATTGAAAAACATGCGTCAATGTGTATGACGTGGTAAGAAAAAAAATGATCACATCGTCTACATAGAAGTAACAAATTTTTCCAATTTGTTGGAAAATCGTCAATCGCCCTTGGAAGATATTTGTGAAGTTTTGCAGTACCGCGTTCGTAGCATTTTAGCAGTTTAGATATGTTTCCATACCTGATTGCGCTGTTGCGTAGATCTAATGCCGCTCCGGCCTGCGTTAGCAAGTCGAAATTTATTATGGCATCAAACGTACTAATGGTATCAAGTATCTGTTACTTCACTGGAGCCATGAATGGAACTCACAGTGAATGAGGGGAGTCGACAAGTGTTATGTTTTTCAGCTCCTTTGGGGGGTTTATATTATTTATTGGTTGCTTAACATTGTAAACCCTCTGACGTATTTGCCCAGACATTCTGTCAAAAGAGTTTCGTCTTTTAGAGACATATACCCTTTGGTCGGATACCCAGTTGTCCTGTTTGCACCATGAATCAGTATATTGTTTCTTTGGCTTTTTAAAAATATTATACTGTAATGTTAAAGGCCGTCATTAGCTGATCGCTGCCAGTGAATCGAGCATTTAAATATATATGATAATATGTGACACAATAAAAAATAATTTTGCATAATACAAAAAAAATTTAACAAACATATTTAAGCAACATATTTGCGCATCGGACCATGAAAAATACACATAATCAAATTTTAAAGCTACACTTATGTCAACTAAAGAAGCATTTGAAGATACATTTATTGAAACCACTTGGGCCGGCGGCTTTAATAGTTAATTTTTCTTGATTGGGTAAACATATATTAATGATATCCAAATCAGTTAGGATCAGAACGATACACAACATTATACTCGATAAGTACAAACGAACCAACAACATAAGAACTTAAACTTGAAAAATACAAGGGAAAAAATCCTACATTTATATCTCACATATGTATATGTATATACATATGTATATATTTTTTGAATATTTTACCTATATTTATATATTATTATTAAATATCCCTGCGCATTTTCAATATTTCTTTTATTTTTATTTATTTAATATATATAATATATATTTATATATTTTAACAATTTTTTATATTTTTATATACATACTCAAAAGTATTGAGATAAAAAGTATTTATGTACTGTAAAACAACATATATGCATATATACGAGTACTTTTGGCAAACTATAACCATATTCACGTATCCCACGCTGGATTATATTATATATGTCGCAGTTTCGTTGTTATTCGCCATAATGCTAGCGCAGTGAGTTCCGATCGCACTGAAGTACTACGCACAACTGCACTCTGTCGCACACTTCTTCTACGTGCTTACCATCGAACCACAGTCGGCGTCAGCGACAACACGCTGGCGCCGCGCTAAAACGGTTCTTCCCAAAACTACAAACTACAAGCAACCAATAACTGCGCAAAAAGAGGCTGATGCAATATTTCCATTATGATGAAATACACTACCAGAATACCCATACACTAACACATGCAAAATTATGCTCCGACACGGCCATCCTGACCATTACACGACCTCGTGAAATATTATCATAATGCTTCCTCTTTAATACAACAAAACCATTTTCAAATTACACTTACATTAACAAATTAAATTTCACACCTCAATATCATTCCTAGAGCAATACAAAACTTTTTAACATAATTCATTCATCATTTCATTACAATATCTAATGCGCCACACGCCATGATCAAAACAATTGTTTTGCACTTGTGTTTACATTATTATTATAAATTTCATTAAAAGCCCTTCAGGCCTCCGCATTGTCACTTGCTAAAGCTTATATTCTAATCATTTCATTACTGTCTCTTTCAACAGCTTTCTTTTCTTCTTTCTTTTCTTTTTCCTTATCACTGTCTCTTTCAACAGCTTCATTTTCCTTATCACTGTCTCTTTCAACAGCTTCATTTTCCATTTCTTCATTACTGTCTCTTTCAACAGCTTCATTTTCCATTTCTTCATTACTGTCTCTTTCAACAGTTTCATTTTCAACCATTTCATTTAAATTCTTTTTACATTTTTCTAATTCTTCTTGTACTTGCCAATCTGGCATTTTTCTTATGTCATCGTGAGCATATTTATATTTTCTATTGTTCGTCAACGACCTGAGCATATATCTATCCGAGACCGTATTTGAATTTAATTCTCGATAATCAACGCATAAACGCCGAGAACCGTCCCCCCTGCTAACCAACACCATGAGACTTGCATAGGGTGAGCAGCTCGGCTTTACAATCCCACACTCCAACAGCTCCTTAATTCTTTCACGCACTAATTCTCTCTCATTTGGACCAAGCCCAAATGGTCTTCCCCGAACAATTTTACTTGGGTCCACCAATCCAATTTTCATTTCCCCTGAGCTCACTCTAGACAAAGGAGTTCCGTTAATAAAAGATTTTGAGTATTTTCCCATTAGACTCTTTAACCTGCTCATATCTTCACCAACAAGATCAGTATTTAACTCGCAAAGCTGCTTATCATTCGAACAATAATTTACAGTTTCCGATCTGACAATCTGAAATTGGCCAGGTGACACTATTACATTAAATCCTGAGAACAACACCTCTCGACCAATAATGACATCATTTCTTAAATGCACATCGTCCAAAACATGAAACAATATCTCAATACAATAGTTGTTAATTTTTACGTTACTAAGTATTTGCAATGTGCTACAAATACTACCATTGCCAATACCTTTCAACAGCACTACATTGTTAATACTTTTACCAACAAATTTGTTACTTAGCTTTTGTTTAATTAAAGAACATTCCGATCCAGAGTCAAAAGTTATTGGATATGTCTCGCACTGATGAACCATCTCGCCCTTGGGCTCAACAACTTCACAAAGTTCCGCCTTTTTTTTTCTGAAGCGTGCCTTTTTCTTTCTTCGGTTTACTGCAATATGTTGAAATATGGCCACGTTCTCCACAGTTAAAACAGGTTACATCCGATTTTTGATGGTGACCAACTGCGCTTCTATCGTTGCTGTCCTTAGCACGAGATGAAAGATTTTGCTGCTGTTTAATTCTGCATTCGATGGCCTAGTTTTCCACAGAAATGACATCTTATTACAGACGGAGCCGCTTCTTCTTGCAGAGTTTTCTTCCTTTTGTTGAAGGTAAATGTTTTAAGCTCCGATTGCAATTCACTTCTGGTCCATACATTTGAAGGAAATGTCAATCGCTGCAATCTGCTATCCACATGTGCCATCTTAGCAAGCGTTACGAAGCTGCAATTTCCTCCACATTCATATCACGCCATTTCGTAATAAGTGACGTCATCATGCGACTAGCATAATTGGAAAGGCATTCACCGTCAGTTGGACAATCTGCCAGCATTGCCAAAAACATAGCCGCTGGAGTTTCCGCACTGGCAAAACGTTGAACGAAAAGTTCTTTAAATTCGGCCCAAGTTATGCCAGGATAACAAATTTGAGCAAGCCACTGCGAAGCACTACCTTCCATCGCTGCACTCAAAGCCATCACCAACGCGCTGCCTTTTATGGTGTTTTCTGCGAAAATTATGTCCACTGTAGAGCACCACGCCGTTGCATCGACGCCAGCACCGTCTGCGTTGAATTTGGGTAGCACTACCGAATTTATATTTGTTGTTTCGGATGTCGTTGTTTGCAGTGTTTTAACAAGCTCAATAAAGTTTCTATTTTGCATTTCCATTAAAATCCGCCATGGTTCACTAGACATATCAGGTAGCGAGCCCGTTCCCACTTCTGATGTCGCAGTTTCGTTGTTATTTGGCATAATGCTAGCGCAGTGAGTTCCGATCGCACTGAAGTACTACGCACAACTGCACTCTGTCGCACACTTCTTCTACGTGCTTACCATCGAACCACACTCGGTGTCAGCGACAACACGCTGGCGCCGCGCTAAAACGGTTCTTCCCAAAACTACAAACTACAGGCAACCAATAACTGCGCAAAAAGAGGCTGATGCAATATTTCCATTATGATGAAATACACTACCAGAATACCCATACACTAACACATGCAAAATTATGCTCCGACATATACATATATTCTCGAACGCATAAATTGTGGGTAAATCCCTAATCTTAAGAAACTCAGTAATTTCAGAAAGGAAAAAAAAACGCAAACAATTTTTACCTGCAAATAAGAATCCTTCCGGTTGATAACTTGCAAATGTCCAGAAAAACAATTGTCGATAAGACAAAGTCCAGGCTAGTCCTTAGAAGCAGTAGAAGTCTACTAGAGATAAGGGAAGAGTAATCATGGATTCGGGAAACGCGTCCGGGGGTTCCGTCACCCCATGCAATTAACATGGGCAGCGCTAGTACTCTGATGAACACCTCAATAAACACAACACTGAATCCTCAAGACATATTGGCATTCGGTAAACAATCGAGGGGGCCGCGGGGACCCTTCAAAAGTTTATAGTGAGCGTAAGAGGTGATTATGCTAATTAGAGGGACCGACGCAATATTGCTATGCACTCTAAGAAACAAAATAATATAATAGGGAAGGCAGACGAAACTCTGAACATGTTAGACACGAAGGTATCCCAGAGCCCACTTAACGTGTTCAATATGCAGGCCAGTTTTGCGATTTCGCCAGATCCATCACGAACGGTCTGTGCCCCATTCAAGAACAAAATCAGGAGACAGATATCCGAACCTCTCTTTACCTTAGATATAGTAACGGATATTTTAAAGAATCTGACGAAATTTTCGGAATAATACAAGAAGCTTTTTCCAAGTATTTCGCGGGAACAAAACTTTATAAAATCCTCAGGTGCCTGACATTCCTTAAAGAACCCTCAACCAACAACGAATTAGAATCGCTCATTCAGGCAAAACCACATAAGTAACAATCACTGAGGGGTAGACGAGATGTATGCCCATTTAAAAAGGGAAGTCTACGTGCCCCATTTAAAAGGCCTCATTAAACAGGCAATTCGGTCCTGCGAGACCTGCCTTATTCTCAAGTATGACAGGCACCCGCAAAAACGAAATTACAAACTGCCGAAATTTCAAACGGACCGTTAGACATCTTGCATATGGATATCTACACGGTCAAACAAATATAAAAACTTGACAATTATAGACAAATTCTCCAGATTCGCACAGGCATTCCCACTGCCTGATAAAAACTCCGTAATTGCACTAAAGCATTTAAAAAATTCTTCTGCCAATTCGAGGTACCCAAAAAGGTAATCCTTGATCAAGGAGCCGAATTCACGGGAAACGTTTTTACGGACTTCCTAGCGCAATATGTCAATTATAGACAAATTCATTAGATTCGCATAAGCATTCCCACTGCCTGATAGAAACTCCGTAAATGTCACAAAAGCATTTAAAAATTTATACTACCAATTCGGGGTACCCAAAAAAGTAATCCTTTATCAAGGAGCTGAATTCACGAGAAGCGGACTTCCTAGCGCAATATGGCATGTGCATCGTTTCAAGAGTCAAGTAGTAACTCGGTAGTTGAAATGCTCTATTCGACACTAACTCGAATCTACCGAATCGTCCTCGCAAAGAGGAAGGAGATGAAACTAGACCAGGATCACAAGGAAATTCTGTCGGAAACAATGATTACATTTAACAACGCGATACACTCTTTTTCGAAAAGACAGTTAAAGTTCAATAATGAACATGACTTCTTGAGCAAGCTCCACGAATTTCAGGACAAAATCTATCCAGAAGTCAAGACTCACTTGGAAGAAATTGCCGTAAAAAGCTCAACGAAACTGAACGAAACGAGGGTAGATCCCCCTGCCTTGCCTACCGGAAGCTCAGTCTTTCGGAAGGAGAACAGAAGAAATAAAATAACACCCCATTTCACGAGACACAAAATACTACGGGACAGCGGACATAAACTTCACACGACAAGAAAATACATTTAATATTAAACAGAAAGAAAAAATAAACAGAAGATTAGGAAAATTATAACTGTTTAAAGGACCGTCTTTTACAGGCTGACGATGACCAACGCCATGACCAACGCCAAGGAAGTAACAATTGACCCGCTACCCAACGACCAGGCTATCGTAAAAGTCGAACTAGGAACCGCCAGAACGCTGTCGTAATTTACAACCATACGACATATGATACACCTGAGCGAGTACGAGAGTGCAGCCGAAAGGTTACACAAACTCATAGTGAACCTCCCGAACTAATCAGAGGCTACGAGCCTCAAGTTCCTACTACTCGCGAAACTGGACCTAATTAAACAAAGACTAGCCTCACTGCTACTTAACACTGACAGCAGTATAACTAAAAGAGGCTTAATTAACGGATTAGGTACAATAGTAAAGGCAGTCAGTGGCAATATGGACTTAGCCTCCTTAGCGGCGGAAGCCGCAAGGAACCTGCAAATCTACAGACCAATGGAGGGAATACTTATCATTAACAACGCAGTAAAATCAAACTGCGCACCAGATAGTGTTCTATCTTGGCGAATGGAACGAGATATGCCGACACTATTACCACGATCATAGAAAAGCTACAGATTAGCTTGGTCAAAGCCGAGGAGGTAAAAATCATATCCGTAGGAGAACCTCTCAGCCTACGGAAACTACACCTAAATACACTCAAGACCGAAGGGGACATCGCAAAAATCTACATTGTAGATGTCATTTACGTCTTGATTTGACACTAAGGAAGAACAAAACAACATACACCACCACACAAGTAGTTCCTACCGTAACTCCAGCAATACCTTCATTATGGCCCTCGTTCCGTCTTGAGGAGGGAGAAGTTATCGGTGACGGCACAGTTATGCCTACACCTCCGAAACCTCTTAGAACAGCGACCTAGATACGGAGCAATCAACCCGGACACCGAAGACCAAACTAGCGGAATCATCAGATCGCCAGCCAGAGGATTCCGCAGAATTCTACAAAGCACTGGAGGGGGGCATCCGGGCAGAACTGTCGACGCGGCGGTTTCGCAGCCACAACATTTTGTACACTAGGCTAAGCTGTAAAGTTTTTGAGAAATAAAAGAACACTTGAATTTGAGCCACTGAACACACCAGATCGGCACAAAAAAATCCTCCTTGCCTTGTCCTTATTACCAAATCACATTGGCATGATGTAACTCGGGCACTGTTCCTTAAATTTTGTTTCTAAAAATTGTAAAATCTGGAATTGTTTTCACTATGTATAAAGGTGTGTCACACGGTGTTGCTCCCGTTGTTACAGATACGGTCTCGTAGGTATCTACACGCAAATTTTTTAACTGTTGGGAATGGGAACCAGGAACGGCCCCTAAAGGCGTTTATGCCCAAGACTTATACCGACTTAAGTTTACAACTTAACAGAGTGAACTTGTACAGCCTACAACGTATTCTACGTGACTGTTTTTTTTTATTCTTCAATAAATTTATGTACATTTTTTTTATATTTCGTCTATCTTAATTAAGCTTTCGTAAGATGAGAAGTAGCTGGGCTGTTGATCTCGTTGATCTAGATCTAGACTCTGGATCTCAACTGCACCTTACAACATGCCGATTCGCAAATCAGTTTCCACTTGAGAAGGCAAATTCGGCAGCTTGCGATACCGGAATAGGGAATTCTAGGTTTGAGACAGATGGTTGGTCAGTAAATATTTCAATGGCATCTCGAACGTCTAAATTCTCAGCTGACATCACCGTCGAAGATGCTTTCATGGAAAGTCTCCGTAAACTAAAGGATTAGTAAAGCCACCTAGCTTACGTGCCTCGCTTTCACCCTCAGTCGAATATATGGTTAGCTGCAGAAGTCTTCGTTGGATGCAGTGACCGAAACATAATCATCATACCGAATAATCATACTACAGCAGATCAAGGAAGCGAGCAGTCAATGAGCTGCGTCTGCTGTTCCTTAGCTCGGCTCTGCTGTCTGCCATCAGCTGGCAGCTGCTGTATATAAGCATTGTAGTACTATGTATTACTATGTAGTTACTATTTATGTTTATGTTTATTTCCTACATTGGAGCCGCACCTCAGCTGTGTGATTATCTTTCCTTATCTAACCCGGTCTCTCTCGCGCTCTCTGTATCTTGTACTCAAGCGCTTGCACATTTGGCATATCGATCTGGTGTTCGCTTTGCATTTAAGTCGCTCACATCAATCTTTCGTTACTTATGAAACAATAATTCATAATAATTTTAAATCGCTACACCCTAACTCGTCTTTCATTTCTCAAAATATAGCTAATAGGAAAGCTTATAAGCTCAACATTGGTGGCCCTGACGTGATTTGTGCAGAAACAAGACATAGTGCAAGTCATATAAAGTTGTTTAAAGCTTTAGCATTAATTAAATCGCTGTTACTGCTGAGTGCGTTGGCTGAACCACAAATTGTGTCTGAATTATTCAGACAAGATTAAAGGCAGTAAGCAATAAAATAATTTTCGTTGGTTCCTCAAAATTGCATATACATAAGGAGTTGTTTTTGTGCGCGTATGTCAACATGCAGAACAATGAACCCCTATATGCAAGCTCCACGTCTGCATAATTTCTTGATAAGCAGAGCTCCAAGAATCTGTTTGGCAAATGCTTTGCTCCCACTAGCGCTTGTGATTCCAAGAAGACTGCAGCTCATCGTGGCCTACGGGAAACAGCGAAGCCGACGTCGAACCTCTGCCAAAAAGGGCAGAACAGCCGACAGCTAAAGACTCGCAACTTAAAGGAAGTAAGGTAGTTTAGTTGCTAATTGGATTTTAATAAATAAAGACGTTGTTCTCACTTAAATTTGAAATCCAATTCTTTTTATTTTTATACTTACTTTGCCGATTTAATTTAGTAATTAAATAGGAACATGGTACAAAATATAGACAGAGCTGCGTAGCAGCTACCGTTAGTGAAATCCTAGCACAACAATTGCCAAGTCTATTGTGACGTCAAAATTATTCGAGAGTTTTCAGGTGATCCGTCCGAGTTCAGCTCATGTAAGATACTCCCTTCTATTTTGGAAGCGTATTTTGGAAGCGTATAGTGCTCTCCAGGGTACTCCAAAATACTATGGTATCTTACATACCATACGTAATAAGATTTTAAGACATGCGGATATGGCACCAGAATCCTATAACACCCTAAGCGGGCTAACAATAACATAAGAATATCAAATGGCAATGCTTCTACAAGTTGCTAACCAATCGGTGGAAGAATTCCATCATGCAGTCTACAAGCATCTATCGATAATCCTTAACAAAATCGGCTGTATGGAATTAGGAAGGGAAGCAGAAATGTTAATGACAAAAATGTAAAGCTTTAGACACTTTGGACGTGGGTTACAAGGCGACTTGCCTCGTCTACTGGGAATGAAAGATCCAGTAGACTTACCCTCAGCGTTACACCTTTGCCTCAAACTAGAAAACGCACGCAACAAAAGACTTTGTTGGGACTCACAGGACAATTTAGGAATTCAAAGCCTTTACCTGCTCCTCGCAGCAAGCAATTTATAATAGGTTGGAAAATATCTCCCTTCCGCTTTTTTGCTCTTTATTCAATGCCTTATAAAAAGTGTTACAGTGATCGGATTTAGTTCAAATATGCGCCGTTTTGTTCGATAACCTGTTTCCATCTAGATGGCAACTTCATAATACCTCCCTCGTAGAAGCCCCCTCCTTATTTGCGAAGAACTCGGACAGCCACTTTTCACAAGCCTCTTTTGAGTTCAACTTTACACCACCAAGGGCATTCGCCATGGACAGGAACAGGTGGTAATCACTTGGCGCTATGTCCGGGCTATATGGTGGATGCGATAAAACCTCCCATCCGAGCTCCCTTAGCTTCTGACGAGTCATCAACGAAGTGTGTGGTCTGGCGTTGTCCTGGTGGAACACTACACCCTTCCTGTTGGCCAATTCTGGACGCTTCTGGTCGATCGCCTGCTTCAAGCGGTCCAGTTTTCGCAGTAGATGGTAGAATTAAGCGTCTGGCCATATGGGAGCAGCTCATAGTGGATGATTCCCTTCCAATCCCACCAAACACTCAGCAAAACCTTCCTGGCCGTCAATCCCGGCTTGGCCACTGTTTGGGACGATTCACCGGCCTTCGACCACGACCGTTTTCGCTTGATATTGTCGTATGTGATCCATTTTTCGTCGCCAGTCACCATCCGCTTCAAGAATGGGTCGAGTTCGTTCCGTTTCAGCAGCATATCGCAGGCGTTGATTCGGTCCAGAAGGTTTTTTTGCGTCAAATCATGCGGCACCCAAACATCAAGCTTTTTTTTGTATCCAGCCTTCTGCAGATGGTTTAAAATGGTTTGGTGACTAACTCCCATCTCCTGGGCGATGTCACGAGATGCCACATGCCGGTCTAACTTGATGTATTCCATGATTTGATCGGTATTTGTCGTCACAGGTCTTCCGCCGGCTGGCTTATCCATGGTGTCGTTTTCACCGGCTCTGAATCGTCGAAACCATTCTTCCGCGGTTCGAAGTGATAGAGTACCATCCCCCAAAACACCATTAATCTCACGGAACGTTTCTCTGGCGGATTTGCCTTTAACGAAGGAAAACTTTAAAATAGCGCGAATTTCGGCGTTAGTGAACTCCATGTTTACACGTCTATAACTGTTGAACGCAATATCCAATCATGCATAGCGTCGTTTTGTAGGTTATGTCAAGACCTTTCAAATT
Organism: Drosophila erecta; assembly: GCF_003286155.1. Classification (NCBI taxonomy): domain Eukaryota; kingdom Metazoa; phylum Arthropoda; class Insecta; order Diptera; family Drosophilidae; genus Drosophila; species Drosophila erecta. The sequence continues at coordinate 814,957 of NW_020825214.1, read as the reverse complement.
ATGTATAGTATTGCAAGATACGAGCTCTGTAGCGCTTTGTACATAGCCGCGAAATTCAAAAGACAAAAAGGCGGAAGGGAGATATTTTTCCAAACTAATATATAGACAACCACCAACCCCACCCCCAAGAATTCGATATTACCAATTCGATCAGCAACCGCCGACTGTTTTACTTTGACGGAATCCTCATTACCTCGGTTACCAGCCTACACGGCCTACAGGTGCATCCCGACAATTTAAATATAGACAATTCCCGTTACAACAGTCAGCGAGTCCGTCGATACAGATGGACTATGAACAAGCTATTGCAGAGTACGAGGACAATAACAACTTTGACGACAACTTGGACGACTACGTAGATCAGATACTATGACGACGCATCTGTGAATTTTTTAGAATAAGGAACTCCTCTCTTCCATATTTCGTATGTATGATAAAGAATGGAAAATTTATTAGGATGCCTATTGACACCGGCTCAAACAGATACTATATCCAACCGAAATTCGTTGATAACCCAATACATTACAAATCACCGTTCAACGCTGTTTCAGTATGAGGAAGTACGCTAGTCACCCATCATAAGGTAGGGAACCTTTTTAATATTCAGGCTTTTAAAGCAAAGTTTTTCCTGTTGCCCACATTCAAATTATTTGATGCAATTTTGGGCAACTATAGCTTGAAAGAATTAGGTGCAGAGATAAAAAACAGTAAAAATAATTTGACGAAGCAGTCAATACAATTATTCCGAGAACATAGCACGCATAAAGGTTTTATAATATAGGCATGACTTTGAGTTCCTTTTTATTTTATCATCTATTCGTAGGTTCTTTTTTTTTTGTCATTAGGAAAGATAGTTTGTAAAATTCCGTAAATCAAAATATGGAAGGTTTCCTTGTTATAATATCAACCAACTAAGTGCCGACTGACCTTTTTTTTTATTAACGTAAATATAATTGGTGTGTGCATTTTGGCTGACGCTTCCACCGTATTAGGCCACGTAGTCAGGTCTTTTGTGTGGCTCGAGACCGGGGAAATAGGACACTGTTGCGAGTACCCCGACCATATCAACTGGACAGCCGGTTTTTCCGATGACTGGCGGGAGGGGGTTTTCGGACTTACACTGTCTAAGGCGGACCAGTTCACGGATGAACCTAGTAAAAGCGCATCAACAAAAGGGAGCACTGTTCCAGGTGGTCCAATCCCGGATGAACCTAGTAAAAGCTCACCAACAAAAGGAACCACTATTCCAAGTGGGTCAGTTCCCGCATGAACCTAGGAAAAGCACACCAACAAAAGGAAGCAGTGTTCTAGGTGGGGCAGTTCCCGTATCAACCTAGTAAAAGTTCCTTAAGCAGTAAAAGACAGAAGCATGTTGGCCGGATGAAACCATATCAGGGCAACGACCGACAATTTCGGGTGGAGGAGGGATGGATCTACCACTAGGACTTCCTAGAGGTCGCCCCAGCGTGCTTCCGCGGTACCAGGCCAGTTCGGAAGACCGGTCGGATGGTGCTAACCGGCGGGAATGCGAACTGATGGATTTAGTGAGGCAAAGTAGAGGGACGCAATCGGAAATGAGCGCTCAAGTAAACGCTTTGAAGAAGAAAGTGGTTAAGCTGCAAGCCGCACAAACCCTTACGGAGCAACCAAGAATGGGACCACCACCTGGGCTACACAGAGACCCTACGGATAATTTCCTAAGGCAACAAGACACCCCGCCACTAGAATCACGCCACTATCCACTTACCAGGGATATGAAACGGGTTTTTTCACAGCTGGAAGTGACTTAATGAAAGTCAAAGAACTGATTGAAAGGCAACAAGGGTATTACGAATCATTCAGCGATTATGTTTCCGACATACACAACACTTTAAGTTGAAGCACAAGATCGCTGAGGATGAATTTGTAGAACTCCTAAAGGATAACATGAACTCCCAAATGGGTGGTTTACTGTTAGCGTCCACAATAAGAAGGAAGGGCTACGAGTGGATCGATGGTTGAATAACCATGGGAAACCGATTCGAAGTAGACCCGTAAATGAAATCCAACGCTCAGGCGTACAAGGACGTATTCCCGATGTTGTCCTTGTGGAAGATTTCCAACGTAAGCCGGAAGACAGCCGCACGTCTAACAGAACTGCGCCTGGGTGCAGAAACTCTTTAGACGATATGGTTTGCTATATGTGTGTGGATTTCTACCACCAACACCCTGCAAACAAAAACGCCTGCATGTTTCGATTCCATGAGGCCCTTTGTCACTTTCGACGGAAGCCAGGTAATGACGCTAAACCCACGGGTTTTTACGGAGTCCGCCAGGCCAGACCGGGGAAACCAAGCGAACTCGTCAAACCCGTAAGTGTCCTTAAGCAGAAGCACTCACTCCGTAAGTTTCTTTTTAAGGGGGGGATATTTTCGCGTAAAAGTTCGGCCTTACTTTCCTCGGGAAAGGAGGCCTCGAGCTGTCGACACTAGCAAATCGAAGAAAGGCGATCCAAAGGAAGACTCGGACATAGTACACATTGACACCCCCACTACTCCGTATCCGATCGTGTTAAAACGCTCTGTGCACAGCTAACCCGGTAGATCATGAGTTTCTTAATCTCAGGAGTAGATCGAAGCCGCACGATTATAGGCGCCTAAATAGAAGAGAGATCAAACATCAGATGGCGTACGAGTTTCTTTTGCGAAATCATTCCGTCATGATGCGTAAACGCATCAATCACTTCGATAACTTCATAAAACTTTGCAGATTCGCACATAAAACCCACCAGAATCTAAAGCAGTGGAAGGGGTACAACCATTTCGTTGAACTATACGGAATGCAACCCAGAAAATGCAGTTCGGCAATTAACGGGTGTCAGATTACAAGTCCAACGGCCGCAATCGACCTCATGGAAATGCTACTCCAGTAACGGGCATAGTTAGCAACAGGGTATTGACTCCCAAAGTAGGGGAAAAATGTAACGTGACTCCTAGGTGGGAACACTTGGCCTATCTGACCGATGACCAGAGTGGCCAAGAAAAAGCTCTAAGCCGGTATAAAATGGCGGGTTTTATGTGCGAATCTGCAAAATCTTATCAAGTTATCGAAGTGATTGATGCGTTTGGAGAACCATGCCGTTGTGAAACAAACCATACCACCTTACACTTATATATAAGTACACTTAGTGTATAATTCTTTGATGTGTATTACGTTCTTTTTGTTTACTCTACAAATTATTGGTGCACGAACATATATAATTACGTTTTAATTTACTTTTGAGTCTATTAAATGGACCGTTGAGTAACTAAGGCCAACGCTGTAACTAAAGTTTTGTCAAATAAAAGAAATTACAAATCGGGTTGGATTATGATCTTTATTGTTCAGTGTTCAGCTTAAGACTAAAAATCAAATGCAAGTAAGATTGAGGAGAAACCTCAGTGTTTTAGGAATATTGTATTGTAGGGGAGCATTGCTCTTGGATACTTAAGTTTGGAAGAAGCTCCATAGAGAGTAGGCAAGCTGCTTAGGTCACGCTTTAGGATTTGTTTAGAAGAACGGCTAAGTGCCGTTGCCAAAGAATTGTTTACTAAATCGCAGACTACGCAGATAGCATACAGTATGAGAATCAATTAAGTGCTTTATTGTTTATAGTTATTTTAAATAATTAAATTACCCGGTTTTGGTGGCGCAAATACGTCACCAAATACCTCCCCTTAAAGAGAAGCCTATACTTGGGCTTGGATTGATGGATACAGCAGTGGTAATGGAGCTTCTTCCATTTCTATTTGTTGTGGTGTGATTTGATTTTGATTTCCTATTTTGAATTTTGCATACAGCATCATAAATGGGTTAAATGATACAAACCTTAAATATAAGTACAATAAAATAAGTGCAATTATGATAATGGTCATTAGTATGTAAAGTGTAATTTTGTTTTCTAAAATCATTTTAACAATGTCTATATGTTTTACAATTTTTATTTTTGTTATATTAAGTGGGGTGTAAAGTGGTGTCACATCTATTTCTGGTTTTAAAAGATTTTCACTTAAAATTATGCTTTCGATTTCTATTCTGCATTCCTTTATTATTTTGTTTCCTTTTATTTTTATATTATTAATTGGATTTTGTTTTAGAATGGTTTGGGTTAAGCTCCAGGTTACAATTGTGTTAGGTTCTATGTATTTTTATTTCTTTCGTGTGCACTGGTTTAAAGTGTTTACTAATATTTCATTGCTAATAATTCATTGTTTATTTCTTTATTTTCGTTATTGTAAGCTTTGTTTGCTCTTTCAAAATATGCTGATAGCCGTTGGAGTCTAGATAAGGGATCATTTTAATTGTGTTTATGAGTGAAAAGTTAATAGGTATGTGGGATATGATTAATAATTGGATATGATTAATAATCCAAGTGGATGTTTTAATGTTTAAAATATTCTGTTCACATTTTCAAGTTATTTATAGTTTAGTAATTTGGAGTTAAACAGACCGAGTCTCAAAAACTGCATTGGCCATTCCCAAATCTTCTACGTATTCTGTAAACTGCATTAGTTCGAATAAACTAGTGTTAATGATCCTATTGTTATTTTAATAATTCTGTATCTTTTGCATTCCGTCATTTATCAAGCGTATAGCGTCGTTCAGTTCATCTAGTTTTATTGAGTTATGGGCGTTTATGTCAAGTTTATCCTGTATTTCTACATTTTCTCATTTTCGTCGAGTGTGCCAAATAGATATTTAAAAGCTGAGCCCACAATATCGGAAAAAAGAAGATATCATTGGTTGGTGTCAATATTATTCATTTGAATCTGCCGTCCATGAACCGCTGTGATCAGCACAAGATATTGTTATCAGGTGCCAGCTGCCTGAGAAATTGAAAATTGATTCTTTTTCTTTCGTTTTATTCGTTTTATTGTGTTTTGTGTAGTGAGTAACTCAATTTCTATTAGTGATTTTGTAATGATCAGAGTCTCTCTGTTCTACATTTTTGGTTGGTTTAAATGTGTTATCTAATTTGCCTTTCTGTAGTTGGCCTTTTGCAGGGTTCTGTCCAGTGGTATAGTTTTTGGTCTTGTGATTGTATATGCTAAGTATTGTTTCTATTTTGCTTAATTTGGTTTCGTCGTCGTCAGATGTTTTGATTATGCGAATCTTTTCATTAATTGTTTTATGTAGTCTCTCTATGTCCGCCACACCGGTCTTTGTTGTGTTAAGCTGCAATTCGATTTCCTCACTGCCCAGCCATCGTTTGAGGGCCAAGCAGGAAAAGGCGCCATCTCGGTCTGCCTTTAGTAATTTTGGTTTGCCATGCGCATAAGCGCATTCTTGCATTCTATCCAGTCTTTTTGTTTTTATTTCTTCTAATGTGGCGAATTTCGAATATATGTCCATGCAAATAACGTAATGTTTGCCTTCAGATGTGTAAATGTCTATCATGAATTTTTCTCGGCAATGTTCTGGTTTGGGTGGGGTTTTCATTGGCATGTCTGTGTCGCGGTGCTCCGTTTTTACTAGATTGCAAATATTGCATTCATTTATTATATTTTGGATAAGCAGCTGGCTATTAGAGAAATAGTAGGTCTCCCCGAATAGTTTATTAGTTTACTGTATGCCTGGGTATAGAAGTTTTTCATGAGTAGTCAAGATAGTCACTTAAATTCTGCGTAAGTGGTTTGTTATTCAATAAAATCGAGCTCGATTGTATATTTGGTGTTTGTGGTTTGTTTGTTTGCGGCCTGAATGACTTCGAAATCTGCGTCACTCTCAATATACAACATACTCTTCTTACCGCAAAAATGGTCTATCAAATATTGTTCAGCTCTTTCTCTAGTCATAGTGTCCTTGAAGTTGGTGGTCTTTTTGAGAATATTGCTTGTCTTGGTTTTTCTGTAATAAAGATAAAGTAACTATATATAATATATATAAGTCTTCTGCACTATGTTGGGTTTGTTCGCTCATGTATGTTTCCTCAATTTTTATTCTGGACAGGGCGTCCGCTACGCAGTTTTCTTTTTCTTTAATATGCTTTAGGTCAAAGTCGAATTCGGATAATTTTACTCTCCATCGGGTTAGTTTTGAATTCTGGTCTTTCATGCGGTGGCATGATTTCAAAGTGTCTTCCAAGTAGGTAGCGTCGAAAAGTTTTTATCACACACACAATTGCTAAGAGTTTTTTTTCAATTGTGCTGTAATTAGTTTCGTGTTCATTAAGCGTTCGGCTAATGTAACTAAGTGGGTGTCCCTGTTGTGAGATTACAGCTCCCAAAGCGTCTGTGGTTAATGTAAATTTCTTTGTAAAGTTGGTACTTTAAGAATTGGGTCCTCTGATATTAGATATTTTAATTTTTTGAATGCCGAATCATATTCTGGGTTGGTAGTGTCAATTTTCGTGTTCTTTTTTAAATATTTCGTCATATGTTTGGAAAATGTATATATGTCATAAGTCTGCAAAATTTGGAATGAACTTACGGTAGTATCCCGTTAGTCCAAGAAAAGCTTTTATTTCTTTTGGTTTAGTGGGAATTGGATATTTTTGAATAGCTTTAATTTTTTTAGGGTTTGCTTTTATACCGTCTGGTGTTAGGACATGTCCCAAAAATGTGGTTTCCTGCTTTAGAAACTCACACTTGTCAAGCTGTAATTTAAGGTTGGCTTTTGCTAGTTTTTCGAAAACCGGTTCGAGCGATTGTAAGAGCTCATCAATAAATGTTGAGAATACAATTAAGACGTCCAAGTACACGAGACACTGTTTTTTTAAGAGTGGTCGCAAAATATCATTCATGCACCGTTGAAAGGTGGCTGGTGCGTTTGTTAATCCGAATGGCATGCGTAAGTACTCATAATGACCGTGCTTGGTGGAAAAGGCTGGAAGAGTTGGAAAGGAAAACTGAATCTAGATCCATTTCGATTTGGTGGAAGCCCTATGCCAGGTCTATAGTTGTGAAATAATTGCATCTGCCTAGTTTTCCTAAGATTTCGTTCATATTTGGGATTGGGTGTCTGTATCCTACTTTGATTTCATTCAATTTTCGGCATTTTATTACACTTCTGAATTTTTGTTTGCCTGATGCATCTTGTTTCTTTGGAACTACCCAGATGTAACGTGAGTTACTGGTACGTATAATACGCTGATTTAGCTTATCTTGTATTTAGCTTTCGACGTCTTGCTCATAAGCCTGTGGGTAAATGTATAATTTGGTATAAATGGGTAGATTGTGCTTGGTGTTAATGGTATGTTTTGCTTAATTAGTAAATGTCAACTTGCCACCTTCGTGGTACTGTATGTCATGGTATTGCTACAGGACTGCACACAATCTTTGTTTTTCTTCGTTATTTAAGTGTTCCACACTGAATAGGTCTGATTCTAATATGCGTGAAATGGTGTTGTCTGAGCATAGTGACAGGTATCATATTTACATTTTGATTTCTTCTATTAATTTGTATTTGTTGTTGTAAAGAGTTACCTCTTGTTCGCGGTAACTTATTGTTGATTTTGCTTCTGTAAAAAATTTTCTTCCTAATAAGAGATCGTGATTCTCGGAAAAAGGATGCAGTAAAAATTCGTTTGCTGTTGAGAACAAAATCTTTGAAGGTACAGTTATACATTTGTTGACAACGCGGTCCATTGCTGGTTTGAATAAGAATATTAGTATTTTGGATTGGTAAGTCAAATATATTTTGGGATATCATGTTTACGGTATCAATAAGGCATTTCAAATTATTTTCTTTGTATTTAATTGTTATATATTGAGGTTTTCACACGATTGTGGCTGAAAATTTTCAGCTGGTTCGACATTGGGTTCTTGGTTATCGTTGTTTGTTAATTAGGTTGTATTACTCTGCTGTGTCATTTGTGTTGTTTGTGGGCTTTATTTGTTTTCATTAGTTTGATACTAATACTCCGGATAATAGTCAGAATAGTCGTAAGTTGGATAGTAAAAATTTTCATAACGAACATATTGCTGATAAGCAGCGCTCTCTTGATATAACTATTCATCAATACTCATCCCAGTCAGTTTACTGTCAGCTGGTCTTGACTGCTTCATTGGTTGGTTGGCCATTTTGGTTGGCTGATTGTTGGTTTTGATATTGGGGTTGTTGTCTATACCTATTCTGATCAAATGCATTGCTTCGACGGATGTTAAAAATTGGTCGAGGTGCAAAGCTTGCATGTTGGCCTGGTTAAAAAATATTGTTTGTATTAGTGTAACTGGGTGTTGGATGACGATGTGGCTATTAATTGGTGGTGTTTGATAAATTTGTGGGGCTGGATATGGCATTGGTAAATTATAATGTAGGAAAGGTGTTGGATATCTTCTGATGTTGTTATTAGTCTGATTAGTATTGTGATTAAAAGACTTTTGTGGCTTATCAGAGAGATTTCGTTTTTGGATAGGTGTATTTATGTGATTTATTTGTTCGTACATGCCTGGTAAAAGGTTTATATGTTATGTTATGGTTATTTATTCTTTAATTAATTTTTATTTAAATAAATGGTCGTAGGTAATTTTTCAATAAGGGATTCTATACTGGATTTTATTAATCTTAAATAAAGGGTTTTTTTTCAAGGTTATGTTCTAATTCAAGCTTACTGGTAACTGTTTTTCGGAGGTTTTCTGCTTCTTCTTTTTTTGGATAGGTGTATTTCTGTGATTTATTTGTTCGTACATGCCTGGTAAAAGGTTTATATGTTATGTTATGGTTATTTATTCTTTAATTAATTTTGATTTAAATAAATGGTCGTAGGTAATTTTTCAATAAGGGATTCTATACTGGATTTTATTAATCTTAAATAAAGGGTTTTTTTTCAAGGTTATGTTCTAATTCAAGCTTACTGGTAACTGTTTTTCGGCGGGGTCTTCCGAAACTCCTCCAAAATAACGTGGTTAGGGGTCTGGGGTTAATAGTTGAGTATTACTTGTCTTCTAAGCTGGGGTCAGATGGTCATGTCGTTGGCTCCAATGCAGCGCATAACATCTCCGCTGATACTGCGTTTGATATGCCCAAATACGTTCTGCTGTTGGCGTTCATCTCCGGTAACATAAAGGGCCAGTATGTAGTCAATCCGGCTCAAAGTGTGCCCGGATCACTGTTGAATTTCTCCACATTGCCAATCTGGTAGGCAACCTGGGTTGCTAATTGACAAGGGTGGTACGTTTGTCATTTTGCTAATGTTCTTGTTGTTGTTTGAAAACAAATTTATGTATTTATTTGTTATTATTGTTTTTTTGTTTCGGTCTTTCCTTTGTCTTCGGTCTGTTTTTATCAATCTCAGTTTGTATCTTATTTATCTTACTCAATATTGTTTAGTTTTGTTTTTATTTATTTATTTTTTTTTTCAGGTTTTTTTTTAATTTTTCCCAATTTAAATTTTACCTTTCACAAGGGTGATGTTTTGAGGTAACCAATTGGATTTACAACCTCTCACAAATTCAATAGCGTCTTCCTGATATTAAATTCAGGTTTGTTGTTGACACTGCGTTACAGCGTGGTGTTTTTTTCGATAGCGATTCAATAGAACTAACACTATTATTACGACCGACTGCGCCAATTACGTTTTTATTTACTTTTGAGTCTATTAAATGGACCGTTGTAGTAACTAAGACCAACGCTGTAACCGAAGTTTTCTCAAATAAAATAAATTACAAATCGGGTTGGATAGAGGAGAGTTGGAGAGTAGGCAAGCTGCTTAGGTCAGGCTTTAGGATTTGCTTACAAGAACGGCTAAGTGCCGTTGCCAAAGAATTGTTTATTAAAACGTATACAGTATGGTAATCAACTTAGTGCTTTAATGTTTATAGTTCTTTGAAATAATTTAATTAGCCGGTTTGGGTGGCGCAAATACGTCACTATATGTATATATTTACGAATTCAGACCGAGGGTTTGATAAAAAAAACACACGATTGAGTTTTATATTTTATTAAACCTTTTTATTAATTCCATTTATGGAAAGAACTAGAGCCATTTGATTATCACGAGATTGGAAAGTTAAATTGGCTTAAGCGGTGTTATCGCGGTTGATAACGTACTCAGTACTGAACTGCTGCATGGAGGCATGCTTGCTGTTTTATAGGCATTTTGGGGAAGCCAAAGAGCGAAGTTTAAGAGAGTTTGGTTGTAAACCTCTATTTTCTTGTTGGAAGAGAGTCTTCTGAAGAATAGGGGTAATTGGAGAATCCTGGGACAAGTGCGTAGGCGTAGGCGCCGATCGCGAAAGTTTATTATTTCAGTTGGCTCGCCAAGTGGTCGGATGCAAATGATTAGGGGACGAGAGTCTGTGTTTATAAAGGCGGCAAGTGTCTATGTTTATGATAAGGCGACAAGTGTCTATGTTTATGATTTCCGATCTGTGAGAAAGGGTGGCTTTGGAACATGACGCTGTGTCCAAGGTTAATCGAAGGGCTCTCGTTCTTTGATTACATTTTGTGCTTAGACTTAGATATTTTGTGTTTATACATTAATGTGTGTATATGAGCTTATACTAGTGTATGTTGCTTATAGTTATCTTATGGGGAGTTGTGGGTGTAATAATGGATATGTTACTTCCCCATCCTTAAGAAAAAAGCCTGTCCTCAGGCGCTTATTGTAGGGTACAATACAGGGGTATTTACCTGGGGTACAACGTTTTCTGTTTCAGGGTGTATAATAGTTTCGTTTTCTGGGGTTTGATTTTTGAATTTTACAATTAATTTTTGGGGTATAGTTTTATATTTATAAATAAAGTACAATGCAACAATTATAACTAGTATGATTAATGCTGTAAGTGTTATTATTTGAAAGATATTATTCGTCTGATTGTGTTGTTCGATTATTTCTTTTGTGTGAATGTATTCTAGTGGTTCAAGTTTTGTTACGTTATTATTTACATAGATAGTTTGAGTGTAATCTAACATTGTGTTGCTAATTAATATATCTTCTAATTGAACGGAACAATTAAATGTTTTTATCATATTGTTACCTTCTATTATAATTTCTCTATTAATACAATTTTGGTTTAAAATAGTCTTGGGAAGGTTCCAAGTTGTAATTATATTAGGTTCTACATATTTTATTTCAAAATCAGAATGTGTTTTACTGTATCTACATTGTGTTGAGAGTTGGTTTAGTATACCTGTTATACATTTATTTATGACCAAGCTTTGGGAACTTGCTGTGTAAGTTTGATTATTGTGTAAAAAATATTTGTCATGTATTGTTTCAGTCAGTATGTTACTGTTTTCGTCTGGGTATGGTATTATTTCAAAAACTGGTGTTTTAATTATTTCTCTCGGAATGTGGGATATTATCAGAATTTCGTTCGTATCAGATTTAAGCCAAGCAGAAGTTTTGATATTAAGGATTTTTTCAGAATTGACGTGTGTTAATGAATCGTGTTCCAAAAGTTTTGGGTTAAAGATACCTAAGCGTGTCAGCTGCAAACCAAGTTCTATGTCTTCTATGTATTCAGTGAATTGTTGTAGGTTGAAAATTACTAAGGCTAACATTTGTTCTCCTTCAAAGTTACTATTTAGATGATTGGTCAATTCAATTCCTTTATTAATGGCATCTATTACGTGGTTGAGTTCGCTTACTTGTACATTATTTTTAGAGATGTCACCTATTTGTTGTTGTAATTCTTCTTTATCTTCTTGGTTTAAAGTGCCGAATAAGTATTTGTACATTGTTCCTATAAAATTAGCGAGACCGCGTTTACTACGTTTTGCAATTCTTATACCGTTCATTTCTCTGTTAAGTTTTTCTGTTAGATACTGAATTTGTTGTAGAGTTTCAAAGATTTGAGCTTGCTTGATAAGTTCTTCATAAGTGTTTTCGGTTTTAGTTAAATTAACAGATAAGTAGTGATATTCATAGTTTATTGGTAAATCTAATGATCCGGTTTGAAAGATTAGGTAACCGTTTTTGGCCTGGATAGGTGTTACTTCTAAGTATTGTGTGTTAATTGTCGATAGGAGGCATAACATGAGTATCATGCTCGGGAGTAGGCCTGGAATTATCGTTATTATATTTACTTTTATTAATTTTCTTTTTCTTTTTAAACTTAGATTTATAGTGTATTATTTTTCTACCTCTATTTGTTTCCTCAAAATGTTTTTCGTCTATTTGTCTTAAATTTCCTGTCTTTTTGAATGGGTTAGTCGTTTTTGATCTAACTAGAGGGGATTCTCTGAAATTGGTGTCTATACTAAAGTCTTGTCTAGTTTCATTGAGTTTGTTAATTTTGTTCACTTTATTTTCTTGTGTGTTATAGCAAGGGGTTCCTGCAAAAATAAAAATGTCTGCTGGTGTTCGACCAGTTGTGTTGTGTTTTGTTTTGTGATTGTATACGTAAAGTATTTTTTCGAATTTTGTGAATTGGTTTTCGGGTTCATTTTCGCTTGATATTATTCTTAATTTTTCATTAACGGTTTTATGAAATCTTTCGATGTCAGAAATTCCATTTTTACTTGTCGTTATGTTTAAGGTTACTCCTTCTGAATCTAACCAGAGTTTAAGTGCGACGCACATGAAAGCGGAGTCTTTGTCGGCTTTTATTTCTATGGGTTTACCCATGTCGTTGAATATACGTAAAATAGCTCTTTTAGCTTCAAGCCAGTCTCTACTATTTACTTCTATCAGGGAGGCGTATTTAGAATAAATGTCAATACATGATAGGAATTGTTTATTGTTTATTAAGTAGAAGTCTATGACATATTTGTCTCTGGGGTTAAAGGTTTCTGGGGTTGTTTCGATAGTTAATTTTGTGTTTCTGTGTTCGGTTTTAGCGATGTTACAGATTTCACATTCATTTATGATGTTTTGGATAAGCTTTTGGTAATCGGGGTAATAATAAAGTTCTTTGAACTGAAGTGTTAGTTTTTCTATGCCGGGGTGTAAATATTCTTTATGTGTTTTAAGAATGATTTCTTTGAATTGGGCATATGTTTGAATGTCTATTAGTTTGTTACTGGTTTTCATGGTTTTAGTGAAATTGTCGGGACTTATGATTTGAATATAAGCATTTTGAAATATCTGAAAGTCGATTTCATTAGGGAAGTAAATAACACTTTTTTTATTACAGAAGTATTCTTTAATTAAGTCTTTAGCAAGGGTGTCGGTCATTTCTTTATAACTAATTTTTATTCTAGTTTTGTGGAAATATTTTATTATCTGGACGTCGTCAAAATTGTCTTTTATGAATTCGAATTGTCTGTTATAATAATTAAGGGGTCTTTCTGTTATTGGAATGTGATTTTGGTTATCTTCTGATGCACTATGTATAGTAGCTGCTGTGGGAAGGGAGATTGGATCATCTTCTCCTAGGAAGTTTTCTTGAATTTGAATTCTGGATAGAGCATCCGCGACATGATTTTCTTTACCAGGTAGGTATTGGATATTATAATCGTATTCGTTAAGTTTTATTTTCCATCTCTGTAACTTCATGTTAGGGTCTTTTATGTTGTTTAGCCATACAAGTGGCCTATGATCGCTTAATATGTCGAATTTTCTACCGAATAGGTAAGATCTGAAATATTTTGTTGCCCATACTATAGCTAATAGTTCTTTTTCTATTGCTGAATAGTTAAGTTCGTGTTCGTTTAGAGTTCTGCTTGCATAACAAATAGGTTTGTGTTCTTGAGATAATACAGCGCCTATAGCTATATTACTTGCGTCTGTCGTTAATGAGAATTTCTTTTCGAAGTTAGGATATATTAGGATCGGATCGGACGTAATGAGTACTTTAAGTTTCTCGAAGGCGGACATGTAGTCATTATCTTTTGTGTTAATTGTTGCTCCTTTTTTCAATTTAAGTGTCATAGGTTTTGCTATTTTTGCAAAATTGGGAATGAACTTACGGTAGAATCCGCAGAGTCCAAGGAAAGATTTTATTCCTTTTGTAGTTTTTGGGATAGGAAAGTTAACAATTGCTTTTATTTTGTTAGGGTTTGGTTTTATACCGTCTGTCGTGATAATGTGACCGAGAAATTCTGTTTCTTTCCTTAGAAATTCACATTTATCAAGTTGCAATTTTAGATTTGCTGATCGTAGCTTATCAAATACCCTTTTCAATGACATTATGTGTTCCTCTAGTGAAGTGGAGTAAACGATAATATCATCTAAGTAGACTAAACAATCCTTATAGATTAAATCTTCTAGAAGGTTATTCATGCAACGTTGAAAGGTTGCTGGTGCATTTTTCAAACCGAAAGGCATACGAGTATATTCGTAATGTCCATGTTTTGTTGAGAATGCGGTTTTGGGTATTGACTGTTGGTCCATTTGAATTTGATGGAAACCTTTAGCTAGATCAATGGTTGTGAAGTATTGACAGCGTCCAAGCTTGTCTAATATTTCGTCCATTACAGGAATGGGGAATTTGTCGTCAATGGTTATTTCATTGAGGCTACGATAGTCTATGACTAATCGAAATTTTGGTTTGCCAGAAGCATCGCTTTTCTTTGGGACAATCCAAATTGGAGAACAATAGGGAGATTTTGATTTCCTAATTATTTTTTGTTCTATCATTTCGTTGATTTGTTTATTAACTTCTTGGTCAAATGCTTGGGGGTATTTATATGGTTTTTTATAGATAGGGTCTTCGTGCTTTGTATGAATAGAGTGTTTAATCGTACTTGTGAAGGTCAAATTTTCACCTTCTTTGTACTGAATATCACTATATTCGAGCAAAACGTGTGAAAGTTGTTCCCTTTCTTCCGTATTTAGATGTTCTAATCTGAATACGTTGGATTCTCTTAACTCGTCGTTTAAGGCGTAGTTAGAGGATGTTACTAGAAGGGCTTCTTCTATGTAAGGGGTAATAAGAGGGTTTTCCTCAGATTCAGAAGATTTGGGACACTCATTGGTAGTCTTGGATTCTTCTGGATTGGATGGCTTTGGCTCATCTGGTTTTAAGTGGGGTTTCCGCTTAATTTTACGGAGGGATTTTTCCTTTTTTGGGGTATGTAAAGGAGTTTCCTCTAGGTTAGATGACTTGGGGTACTCATTGGTAACTTTTGACTCATCTTTTTGGATGTGATCGTACCACATTTTAAATGGGTAGCCATTTATGTTGACTGTTTGTGTTGAATAGTTAATTTGAGTGTTGGTTGACTCTAAGTAGTTTCTGCCTAATAGTAGATCATATTTTTCTGAGAAATTGTGAATAAAGAATGTTTGTTTAGTCGGACAAAGTTTGCTTGAATGCAATGAAACGCTTTGGTTCAATACTATAGTGCCATTGATAGTGTGGACTTTCATTTTAGAGAATTTTATTGGGAAATTAAAGAAATTTTGTTTCATAATATTGATAGACGAACCAGTGTCTACTAGGCATTTGAGAGTAATATTATTTAGTTTAATTTTTAGGAATGGATTACCTACTCCTCTGGATCGCTTTCTGATTCCGAGGCTGGTTGAAGAAAATTTTCGCTTGTGTCCATTTTGTATTGGTCACTAGCACTTTCTCTCTGCCGTTTGACGGGAGGGTTTGGTGCCTTACTATTATGTTGTGGGTAATTTAAAGGGTTCTGGGCTCTACCCTGATTTAGCTTTTGTTTAAATTCATGCATAACCTGCTGGTTTGATACAATAGGTTTTGAATTATTGTTGGGATTTGATTTATTTGTATTGTGCATAACATAATTCGCGAAATTTTGATAATTTCCTTTATTCTTAGAAGTTTGGGGTGGATTTGTGTTAGTATTGGAGTTATTTTGGTGTTTCGTTCGGTCATTGAAGGTTATTTCGTATACACCTTCTTGTTGAGCTATTTGTTTGAGCTTAGATACTGTCGTTATGTCATGTCTAGCAAGGGTCATAAATAACCTATCGGGCAATTTTCTCATGATCACATCTTTAACTGTGTTATTTAATGCATTTGTGTATAATAAGGTGTTGTTAACGTTATTTTCTAACATAAGCTTATTTGATATTGTGAATGATTTGACTTCTAATTCTTCGACGAACTTACGGATACTTCCGTTGAAGGGTGTATTGTAGAGGCGACGGAGTAATTCTTCACATGGTGTTTGTGTTTTATATTCGCTGATGAGTGCGTTCATTAGGGTGGGCCAGGTTGTTGCTCCAGATAATTGTGACACTCGTTGGGCATCTCCTGCAAGCTGCATCTCTATTGCGCTGAAGAATACATGTTTTTGCCTGGGGTCCGTTGTTGGATACAGTTGGAGTATGAACTCTATCCTTCGTATAAAGGCACTGAGCTCTTGGGTGTCTCCACTGAATGAAGGTATTTGCCTAATTTGATTTAAGGCTTGATTCAAGTGGGATTCTGATAATAGTTGGATTTGTTCGGTTGCCATGGTTGATTTTTGTTTCTGTAGAGTTTTTTGGTTTTTTGTTTTTACACTTTTATTAATCGTATGCAGTAGGTTGACTATTGTGTGACAACCACCGATTATACGTAGTTCTTTTGCGGATAAATAGAGTTTTATTGTATTACGATTTACGTTCACTTAGCGCCGATTCGCGTGGTTCAATCACTAAAAGATACGCTTGGTCGTACAAGGATCTTTTGTCACTAGATTGATATTGTAAACGAGTCGTACAACTTTTTTTCTTTTTATCCTACCGACTGCGCCATTTACGAATTCAGACCGAGGGTTTGATAAAAAAAACACACGATTGAGTTTTATATTTTATTAAACCTTTTTATTAATTCCATTTATGGAAAGAACTAGAGCCATTTGATTATCACGAGATTGGAAAGTTAAATTGGCTTAAGCGGTGTTATCGCGGTTGATAACGTACTCAGTACTGAACTGCTGCATGGAGGCATGCTTGCTGTTTTATAGGCATTTTGGGGAAGCCAAAGAGCGAAGTTTAAGAGAGTTTGGTTGTAAACCTCTATTTTCTTGTTGGAAGAGAGTCTTCTGAAGAATAGGGGTAATTGGAGAATCCTGGGACAAGTGCGTAGGCGTAGGCGCCGATCGCGAAAGTTTATTATTTCAGTTGGCTCGCCAAGTGGTCGGATGCAAATGATTAGGGGACGAGAGTCTGTGTTTATAAAGGCGGCAAGTGTCTATGTTTATGATAAGGCGACAAGTGTCTATGTTTATGATTTCCGATCTGTGAGAAAGGGTGGCTTTGGAACATGACGCTGTGTCCAAGGTTAATCGAAGGGCTCTCGTTCTTTGATTACATTTTGTGCTTAGACTTAGATATTTTGTGTTTATACATTAATGTGTGTATATGAGCTTATACTAGTGTATGTTGCTTATAGTTATCTTATGGGGAGTTGTGGGTGTAATAATGGATATGTTACTATATGTATGTATAATCTCATTAGCATGCTTAGCAACACTCAGGATCCAACGCGTCGAGATCTCATCGCTCAGAATTAGAGTGGTGTAAGTTTGACGGACCACAGTCCCCGTATTTTCTTTATATGTCGTGTATATATACTTACATTCTTGTGCCGATTTCGAGTTTTTTACAAATACATATAAATATATAGATATTATTGTAATAGCGGTAACCAAAACGAATTAGGCATAAGGAATATTTTTATTGTTAGCCTCTCCAAGGCAATATATCTCATGAATAAAAATTAGATGTTCAATGTTTAATACTAGTAAAAATAAATATGACTTCCCAACGGCGAGTATCAGCCTTGTTTTCGATATGCAAAAAGAGCGACTTTTGTAGTCGTGAATAGCCAACAATTTTTGCTGACGTATGCACCGTGGTCCGGTGATGAAACTCGCTTACCCTCGCTAAGACGATTGTTGTAAACTTCGTAAGCGTATGTATACTAGCCGTTAATTTTTGTATGTTTCGTAGTCCAAGCCAGCAATATATTAACCAATATAAAAAGCTATTAATTTAACTACAACCAAAATGAGTATATAAACATTTTCATAGGGGGTGCTGAGGCGAGAAGTGGAGTAGGTCAAAAGGGGATCGTATTGCGCGGTCAGCGAGGATCCATTTGGCACACAGGCATGTGAAGGGGAGGGAATGTGGCCGAAACATTGCCCGATCATTTTACGATCAAGCCAACAGCTAAGCTTGTGTGGCAGTGAGGACTGATGACTGGCGAACGGCGAACGAATTCTTTTATTTTTAAAGGCACGTTAAATATTTATTCTCGTAATGTTATAGAGGCTTACCAAGATCCCACGACCAAATACGACGAGCCTACGCTGGCAACCTGTTGCCTGAACATCGGATGTCTCTCCCTCGGCCCTAGTCCTCTTCCAGGACACGGGCATTAATACGCTGACGTAACACCGCCTTTCTTGCCACAAGTCTCAGCCCTTCGACCTGAGTCTTTTGTAATGCTTCTGGTTATATATGTAACTATATATTAATATATTATATGGATATATATGCAGGATATATTGATATATTATATTAATGCTAGACGTAAATGCTAGAACTTCAAAAACATAAATTGCCTTAAGACTGGTCATCAACTAAGGCAGTTCAACTTAGACAATTGCCCTGCCTGCAGATCTGAACACCACACCCTGCTTCATCTGTGAAACTGGGCCTCGCCTTCGCCTCAAGAAAGCTCACAACTTGAAGAAATGCTTGACTCTCCTCTGACTCTGACTCGCATCATTCCGAGGAAGCCTCTGCATTGGCTGGAACGTCTGCTGCGCTTTTTGCACAGAATCTTAGTTAAGATGTTGGGTTCTTAGCCACTGCCGCCGTGTTAGTGAGGAACCGTTCAGGAGTATTGCCGTGCTCTGCTCGACTCTGGATCTCAACTGCTTCTTATAACATCCCGATTCGCAAATCCGCTTCAACTTGAGAAAAAAAAATTATCAGCTTCCGTTACCGGAATAGGGGATGCTACTCGGCTGACATCACTGCTATTATTGCCTCCAAACTCATTAAAAGTCAGCCGTTCTTAAACATTGACACTTGCAGCTGGAACATACACCAAAACCTTAGGCTTACGGACCTAGAGTTTCATCGGTTTCAACGCTTAGAAATACTGATGGCGCTAGTCTCTTCTACAAAATGCTGTGCGTCGGCCAATTCAAGGTTATGCAGGGATTTCCGCTTATGTAATAGACTCAGTTAGGCTGGGTTGTTTCTGGAGGTTGCAGTCGCTCAGATCTCACGGTCTCCATAGCTGCTTGGCCACCTACAACATTAACGGGGAAGCTAGTACTGGAATTCCATCGAGGAGCCTCTCTTGGAAAATCTCCGCACACTAAAGGATCATACAGCAGCAGGATCGACGAAGCAGTGAATGAGCTGCGTCTGCTGCCCCTTAGGAATTCTGTTGTAAGCCACGCTTCCCACGGGAGAGTATGTCGGGTCTCGCATCCGCCAGCAGCACCTAAATTTATGTCTTCTGTTATTGCCAACATTAGTCTTCAGCACCTCAGCTTTTGTTATCTATGCATATCAATTGTGCTAAGCTCTCGCGCTCCTCTCTTTCAAGTACTCTCGCACCTACTCCTTAGCGTTCTGCTGTTCGCAATGCAATTAATTTATCATTGGCTTTCGTAACTTTCGCTGAAACTAATAAACAATCGTTCGAAATCGCTACATATAAATCGTCTTTTCATTGCTCGAAAATAGCTAATAAGAAGCTTATATTATATAGCTAATATTATAAGCTATACAGGGGTAATGACACCCTATTATTGGAACATAAATCAGACAATTTAAATTATTAGATGTAATTATAAACCAATCCTATGTTGGTTTGAAATCTAATTGTCAATGAAATAAACTGTGTGTGTTTATGGGGAAGACATCCAATATGCCATCATTAGTCTTATAATTAATAAGAACGAACAAATATGTTATATTAATGTATATAACTTACGCTCTGTTTTATTCGGAGATGCAGACCGACTAAGCAAAGCTTGTCTTCAAAATATAAACTTATATATACTTTAGAAAGTAGTTTAGCTGAATAGATAACGCGACAGCTTAGCGAAAGAAGGACGAAAAGAGAGACTTGAAGAGCGCTGCAGATACAGTGGCAGAGTGACGACTTAACCAGGTCATCACCTCCACCGAAACCCCCACGGACAGTGACACGGTATTAAAACATTCAACCCGAACGCAGAAGTGCAGACTCAGGATTGAATGTCAACATCCATAAAACATCAACAGACCACGGGGCATCCGGTCAGAAATGCAACGTTAGGGGTTTCGTAGCAAACGGCACTTGAAATGTATCCTACATGTAGAACCGAAAAGAAATATACTTTTACTTATTCTTAAGCAGCCAAAGCAGAAGGTTGAATTTATTTCCAAACTCATAACTCAATACAAGGCACATAAACACAACTGAGACGGGGACACGACGTAATTGGCGCAGTCGGAAAAGGAACCTAAAAGGAGAAAAGGATATGGATGCCACAAGGGGCTTCATCATCTATTACACGTAAAAAGCGGCCGAGGGCCAAAGTGATAATAGTAAGTCAAAAAGAAATAATAAAAAGCAATACAAACAATGTGTACAAAGGCAGTGTGATTTAAACCAAAACCAAAAAAACAAAAGAACCAAAAAAAAAAAAAAGAAAGGGCGGTGTGCGGAGCATCGCGCATTAAATATGTAAATAACTCCCCGGGCTCCGTGAATCGCCATAGTACGAGTATAGTAGTAATCGCCATAGTAGAGTGGGGGAGTCAGCAGCGGCTCGGAGTAGCCGCTCCTTATATTTGAATAATAACTGAATAATAATTTACCAAAAACATTAATATACGTATACTATATATACATACATATACCATATATTCGTTCGTACCCTTTTATATTTTTAAACATTTAATCCAATCTTATAATCTTAATTGCATATATTTTCTAACGGTATCTAACATATTTTTTCAACCAACCAAATACGGGGTTTTACGCTTTTACCTTCACCGAACATCCAAGAAGACCATCGTGCAAAAAACACGATCTAGATTAGGTCCTAGGAGTAGCACAAGCTTGCCAGAAATTAGGGAAGAGGAAATATTGATCATGGACTCAGGAAAGACCATTGCGGCTTCTAGAACCACTATCCCGATCTCCGGCGGGTCAAATAAATCACTATACTAAATACCTCAATCAATACCACTCTGAGCACTACGTTAAGTCCGAAAGATATCTTAGCATTTGTCAAACAAATACCGACCTTTGATGGAACCCCGGGGACTCTTCAAATATTCATAATCAGTGTAGAGGAAATTGTAATGCTCTTAAGGGGTACGGACCAAAACACTATTACGAACACTAAGGAACAAAGGAAAAACGAAGCATTAAATGTTCTCGACACGAAACTAGAATTGGACAGCATTAGGGACAATCTGAAACGCTTGTACACATACAAAAAGACGGAGCCAATCCTCATAGCGGAAATTCAAAACCAATTGCAAGGACTGACTCTAACAAAACTATTTTCCGAGATCACCAGATTCAGGAGCGAGATACTGGCATTACCAGTTGATCCAACCCAAGGCAACATCAAAAAGAGCAGTATATGATAGAATTTGCCTCAATTATTTTTTGGTTGGATTACGCTATCCACTAAGGACCGAAATCCGGGCAAGAAGTCTACAAACAATTGAACAGGCGAACGAATGGTGCCAAACTGAACCAAGTTCAGCAAGGGGGATCCCGTGTAACTTTAATAACATTGACGACAACGTAAATTTTCAACCAGAAGCCTCGACCGACAGGTCGGTTCCATAAATAAGACAAAACATGGGGTATCATTACCTTATGTAGTTTTACAACTTTTTGATTCCCCGCAATTATACAACTTTCTCATTAATACCGGCTCTTCCTACTCATTCATTGACACCTACCTCGTTCCTGCAAATAGGACCCAAACCCTAAATAACCACGTTAAAATTACAACAGTCTTGGAAAGGTACATATTGAAAACAAAAACTACCATACCCATACCCGCGGAGTTTAGGGAGGAAGGCGAAACAAGCCTTCTACTCGTTAAATTTACTTTGTCGACCTCCTCGGAATGGATTTTCTGATGGCGCGAAAGGTGAAAATATATATAAAGAACACTCCTCTCATGCATTCATATACTGACGGAAACTAACAAGGGTACTGACGAACTTTACATACAACCCCAGAGTAAAACATGCGTTAGATTACCGGTCAACTTCGCTAATGGGGATTTTTACTGTAACTCTCTAAACATTAACGACAGCCTTACCATCACCGGGAGGCTCTAAACGGCCACCGACGGCCATAGTTTTTTGGAAATAGCTAATGGCTCGGCAACAGAGAAACCCCTTTGCCTACACCAAAGTTTAAAGTTTTACCATATAAAGAAGAATAATTCATCCAAGTATACAGTTTAACATAAGCCCAGACCCTTCAAATGGACTAGAACAGACCTTTGACCATATTCACACGGAGGATCTTAATAAGGAGGAAAATAAATGACTTCTTACTGTCTGTAAAAGTTTCCAAGAACTTTTTTATGACGATAAGAAGCCCTTAACTTTATCCAATACGGTTAAGCATTGCATTAATACTACAGATGTAAAAAGAAGTCCACGGAAAGACATATCGATACCCTTACATCCTTAAGAAGGAAGTCCGTAAACAGATAGGGAAGATGATCGAGCAAGATATTACCAGGGACAGCCACTCTCCATGGGGAGCACCTGTTTGGGTAGTGCCGAAGAAGGCCGATTCGGACGGTAATAAGAAGTGGAGGCTGGTTATAGACTTCAGGAAGCCAAACGAGAAAACAGCTGATAGATATCCGATCCCCAACATTAATGACATCCTCGACAGATTAGGTAGAGCCAAGTATTTTTCAGCCTTAGATCTAGCAAGTGGATTTTATCAAATCCAGAGGACGGCCACTACAAATTCAATAGAATGCGTTTCGGGCTAAGGAATGCCCCTAAAACCTTCCAAAGGGTTATGGACAACGTTTTAGGCTCATTGGTTGGCGACATTTGCTTAGTCTACTTAGACGAAATCATAATTTTTTCGACCTCCTTTCAAAGTCGCTTAGCTGATCTGATATCACTTCAGTCTTCACAAAGTTATCTAAAAAACCAAGTAATAAAATCAACCCAAGAAGGTATAAAACCAAATCCGAATACAAATTGGGCAACTAAAGATTTTCCGTGCCCTAAAACTCGCAGACAGATTAAATAATTTTTGGGACTAATTGGCTACTAAATGAAGTTTATAAAAAACTTTATAAAAGACTATTGGTTTACCATACCAATAACCCAGCAACTAAAGGGAGGAAAGTCAGTCAAAACAGACAAAGAATTTTTAGAAGATTTCGAAATTTGCAAAACACGTTTAGTTAACGACCATATTCTTCAATACCCGTATTATTGTCCCAGGCTCCAAGGAACTTTGCCAGGCTATTCTGCTACGCCAGTAGAACTTTAAGCGACACGGAGATTCTATATTTAACAATCGAAAAAGAGATGCTGGCCATTATTTGGGCAGTGAAATATTTTCGACCATATTTGTAAAGTCACAAATTCATGATAATTACAAATAAGCCATTACTGGGGTTAAGGAATTTTAGCGGGCAAAATGCTAAACTAATTCGTTGGAGGGTCTATTTGAGTGAATACCAGAATACACTGGATCACGAGAAAGGCTCACAAAACGTAATAGCGGATGCATTAAAAAGAATCGAGCCGGACGTGCACTTTAACGTAGCCACAGCAAACGACCCGAATACCATTCCACTCTCCAAAAGCCCTCTCAATATCTTTAACTTACAGGCCATCTTTGAAATAGGAGGAAGGCCCTCACTTGTGGTGAGCACACGCTTCAAAAACAAAATCAGGAGACAAATTTCGGAACCTGTCTTTAATTTAGAAAGGTTAATTGAGATCCTAAAAACAATACAAAAAACAACATAAAACCTTAGCCATATTAGCCTTTGTGCAATGATACAGGAAGCTTATTCCAAACACTCGCCCTTACAAAATTTACACATGCTTAATAGACTTAAGCGAACCCTCAAATATAGAGGAAGCTAACGCGATAATCAAAACCCATCACGCAAACAATAACCTTAGAGGGGTGTACGAAATGTACGCCCGCCTCCCGCAGCTAAAGTCTGTAATATCTCAAGCAATCCGGGAATGCGAAATTTGTTTAACTTTCAAATACGACAGACATCCACAGAAAGCTCCGTATGCTTTACCTAAAATACCGATCGGACCATTGGACATTATACACGCAGATATCTATACCATTAACGGAAACTATAACCTGACAATTATAGACAAGTTTTCAAAATTCGCGCAAGCATTTAAGACGTTCTTCAGTAACATTGGTATACCAAAGAAAGTAATCCTCGATCAGGAGGCTGAATTCGTTGGCGCTGTATTCACGGACGTACAGTATTGAACTACACGTTGCATCCTTCCAACAATCTAGCAGTAACTAGGCTGTCGAGCGGTTACGTTCTACATTGACGTGACGTGGTGACGTGGTGATTCTATACATCCTCACCAAGAGAAAAGAAGCTTAGTTACATTTGGACCATGACGAGATAATAGCATAAACCATTATAACATATAATAATGCAACTCACGCACGAAACTCACGCCGTATGAACTTTTCAGCGGTCGTACTCATATTTTAAAAAAAACAGTACAATTCAACGACGCACATGAGAAAGCGTTTCCCCGACATTAAGAACAGGTTGGAGACTAAACGAAACCCGGAAAGACCCCAATACGACACCTATTGACGCCTTTGGCTTCCGTAAGGAAAATAGAAGGAATAAAATCACTCCCAGGTTTACCAAGCACAAAATTTCGCGAGATAATGGGGTGACTGTACGAACAATCAGAAAACAGAAAATACACAAGCAAAAAATTAGGAAAATCACATTGCCCCCGATATCATAAATTACGATCTGATCATCCCGAAACTTTCCTCTTTACAGGTTGACGTTGAGCATGGGCCGACGGCTAGACATAAATATACTAGACGGGGAGCAATCCCTCGTTAAACTCAACTTAGGGACAGACCGTGAATAAAATCGTTTACGACAATTAGACACTTGGTCCACCTGTAAGAATATATGTACACTACTGACAAATTACATAAATTAATAGCGAATTTGCCAGACCAGCCAAACATTAACGAAATGAAAACATTATTATCCAAGAAACTAGAGCAAACAGAGCAATAATTAGCTATACTACTACCCAATAACAGATCTAGGAGGGGCCTTATTAATGGATTAGGGACCATAGTCAAAGCAGTCAGCAGCAACATGGATGCCGCTGACGAAGAGAAAATCAATTCAGAATTAAAACAGTTAGGGAAGAACGCGGAAAATACCGCGCAATTTCAAAACGAGACAATAATAAGATTCAAAGAAATTACGACCCATATCAATAGAGAAAAAAAATCATAAATAAATTCATTAACTTCAACCAGAACAGGATATTCAAAGAAATAGATACAGGACACCAAGACAGCCTATTTTTGACCAGAATTACCATTAATCTAGATCTTCTTTATACCCATTTGGCAAGCATAGCAGAAAGCCTCTTATATTAAATAATTCTGAAGTTAAAAAAATCAGGAAATCATTGACGGAACAAAAAATTAGAGTAAAAGCGGACCATGAGGTCTATGTCTTATTATCACTTGAAACTAGTAGGGATAAGAAAACAATTGTCTTTGAAATTGAGCTAACAATTTTGTCACCGAAAAATTATACATTGTACCAAATTGTAACCATAGCGATATAACTTAAAAAAGCAAAGACCTAAAGTTCTGTAAAGTGGAAAAACATACCCAATAGAACAAAAGGGATCAGAGCCGGATCGTTTTCGTGGCAATTGTATGGTTCCAATCCGTGAATATCCACGCAATTCTACCCCTTGCGCCGAGTACAAAGGTAACATCGCACATGCGAACGAATATTATACTATTTATATATATTTATTTTACATTTATAATAATTTTACATAAAAATATTAATAATCGAATGCAATCAAGCTATGAATTATTTTCTATAGTTTACCTACAGTTTTCCGACTGCCCCTTTAACAGCTTTTTAATATTGTCATCAATTTTCTTTAAATTAAAGCTAAAAATAAATTTCGTTTCGATAACTTAATTTCTCGGCAGCTATTAGTACAACATCATATTCTGTTTTCTTCTTGATACGGTTGCTTTCACCGTTTGGCCTCCTGTTATAGGCGTCCTTTAACGCTTAGTTCTTGACGTCTCTTTGTCCAAGGCTCACGATTTAACTTCAGTTTTAACTTCTTACACTCTTTATATGTGAGTTCAAAAAAATGATGTGGGCCGAATTCCATTAATTTCTCTTTTCATTAAGAATATGATGACCCAGGTAAAGGAGAATATCATATGCAGTCCGTCGTAAAATAAATAAGCAGATTCAACAGGTTGTAGATGCAAAAACATAACATTCATTTTTTGCAATCTAGAATCAATATTGAACTCAGCACTGCAATGTTAAGAGTGGTGTTAGATTTATCATGTAAAACGGCGTTCAATAAATCATTAAACGGACCAATTGTTCAATATAAGCAAGTGCAATCTAGCTCCGCCAGCAAACCCACAAATACGTGTTCACAGCTGACATAGAAAAAATGTATCAGCCCTGATCACCAGTTTTAGTATCTTGTCATCTGAAGAACGAATGAGTTTTACGTCGACGACAGACTTACTGACCGCTATTCTTATATGGATCGCGAGACCATTTGGCCACGTTGCCAACCAATTTTCATACAACGACTCAATTTTTTGGATTCTGCTGCGAGAAACAAATGTCGTACGTACCCAGTGATAATGTTTCCTGGAATTTCGCTACGTGAAATGTGGAAGCCTGCATGGCTCGAAAGAGTGCGCAAAAATGGATGATGAGAAAGGATGCATCATACAGAGGATTCTCTGACCTGTACTGTGTCTTGTGATAGAGTCGAAATTTGTTGTTGAATATGTTGTCTGTCGTCCTCGTCTAGTGTGCCAAAAAGATATTTTAATGTGGAACCTACAAAGTTGACCAGTCCTCGTTAGTTTCGTTTTGAAATGCGTATGTCATGTTGGATATTAGGATGATAGCCGGTGTCTGTTCGGTTGTGTCATGTTTAGTCTTGTGTTGTATATGTATAAAATTGTCTCCATTCGTGTTTCTTTATTTTCTCTATTGTTCTCAGTATTGATAATTCTGATTTTTTCATTTATGGTTTTATGAAGGCATTCTATGTCTGCTATACCTGTTTTACTTGTGGCTTCGTTGTTTGGCCAAATTTTTAAAGAAGTGCTTATAAGCGCGAAGTCTTTGTCTGCTTTAATTTTCTTTGGTTTTCCCATGTCGTTAAAAATTCTAGTAAGGGCTCGTTTTGCCTTTAACCAATCTCTACTGTTTATTTTAATAAGTGAAGCGAATTTTGAATATACGTCTATACAAGATAAATACTGTTCGTTGTCAATTGCATAAAAATCAATAAAATAAATTTCTCATGGGTTAATTGTCTCTGGAGTTATTTCGAAAGCAATTTTTGTTAGTCTATGTTCTGTCTTTGCAAGGTTACAGATTTCGCAATCATTGATAATGTTTTGAATTAGTTTATTATAATCGGAAAATAGTGAGTTTCTTTAAATAATCGTATCATTTTTTCAATACCAGGGTGTAACAATGTTGATTAATAAGAATGTTGATTAATAATAAATTCTTTAAATTCAGGATAAGATTTTATGTCTTTTAACTTTATGATACTTTTCAGAATTTTCACGTTACTGTTTAGGTTAATGTAACTAAAAAGTCTTTATCGTTTTCCATTTAAATAACACTGTTATTATTTAAGAAGAATTTAATGAGGATATCTGTTGCCTTTGTTAGGGTCATGTCGGTGTATTTAATGGTCAGTTTTGTTTTGGAAAAGTATTTCGGTATCTTTAATAAATTAAATTTGTCTTGCACAATAGTTTTGAGGTTTTGCAAGCTTTGCAAAATCGGGAATGATTTTACGGTAATATCCGCATAAGCCTAAGAAAGATTTAATTTCTTTTGGTGTCTTTGGGAGGGGAAATTCTCTTTATTAGGTCGTATGCCTTCTGGACTTATAATATGACCTAAAAAATTTGTTTGCTTTTTTAAAAATTCGCATTTGTTCAATTGGAGTTTAAGATTGGCCTCTTTAAGTTTCTCAAAAACCTTTCTCAGTGAGTCTAGGTGTTCGTTCAGAGATGTTGAATAGATGATCACATCATCTAAATAAACAAGGCAATATTTGTTAATGAGGTCTTTTAGGACGTAATTCATGCACCGTTGGAAGGTTGCAGGAGCATTTTTAAGCCAAATGGCATGCGGTTGTACTCATAGTGACCATGTTTGGTTGAATACGCCGTTTTTGGTATAGACTTAGGGTCTATTTCGATTTGGTGAAAGCCTTTTGCTAAGTAAATCGTAGTATAATACTGGCATTTAGGAATCGGAATTAGGAATAGGAATCGAAAATTTATCATTTATTGTTATTTCATTTAGATTAGTCCACGATTCGATAGTACACGAACAACCTGAATTTCGGTTTGCCAGAGGCATCTATCTTTTTGGGTACAATCCATAATGGACTGCAGTAAGGGGAGTCACTTTCGCGAATAATACCTTGTTTTAACATTTCCTCAATTTGCTTATCTAACGGATACGAGTATGGTCTTTTGAAAACCGGGTTTTCGTGATCGGTTTTTATATATTATCATGAAGTATTATACTTGTGAATGTAAGGTTTGCAATATTGAACGTCACTGAACTCTTTTAATAAATTTGTAAGTTTGTATTTTTTCTCACTATTTAAATGTTCTAGTCTGTATGTGTGTCTATGTTGTTGTCCATGGCATAGTTTATTTCTGATGTAAAGTTGTTTTCTTGTAAGAGTGCAGTAAAATTGTTTGAATAGTTCCCATCACATGGATCTAGTTCTTTGTGAATGAATCTTTTTTCGTTAATTATTGTTTCCTTCCTAAAGTAGTCTATTAAACCGTTATTTTCCATTAGTATTTTTCTTCCTAAGAGAATGTCATAATCAGGTGAAAATGAATGAATATAGAATTTTTGTATTTGTTGAAAAAGATTGTTGGCTGGAAGGTCTAGATATTTATTTAATTTAGAATAGCCTGTCATACTTCGGACAGTTATTTGCTTATCTTTAACTTGAAGGTTGAAAAAGTTTGAGCTCATCATGTTTATTGAAGAGCCAGTATCAACTTTGCATCTATATCTGTGGTTATTAAACATGATCTCTATTGGTGGGATCCCAGGCTGGTATTGGAAAATTTTCAGCTTGATATTGCTGATCTGTAAACATTTCTGTCTGAGTATTCTGTAATTAATCTTCGTGGAACCGTTCGTATTATTGTAGTGTTTAGTTTCGTTATCGTAATCTAATTCGTACTGTTGATGAATTTCATCTGTCTCCATACGTGATTGTCCGCTGCCTACTTTAAAACGCTTATTCGGCACTCTTGGTTGTTGGGGGGGCTGATAGTAGTTTCGGGTGTCGTGTTGACGGTCCTGAAGTAAGTCTGTTCTGAGTTCGTTGTATAAATTTCTGTTTTGATCAAACTGCTGTTGTCTGGTCGGAGGAGTTTGTTTAAAAGGGGTTTGATTGTTTACGTTAGTGGTTTGGGTCTGTTTGAGATTTGTTAATGGAAAAAAGGGGCGAATGAATCGTTGGTTGGGGTGAGTGTTTTTGATTTGATTATTGCTTGTAGGTTTATAGGTGTTAAATGAATTTAAATTAAGACTTGGCTGACTATCGAATTTTTTTGAAATTGGGACTTCGTATAGACCTTCATGTTGGGCGGTTTGTCTTAATTTTTGAACGGTTGAAATATCATGTCATGAACAACCTAAACCGCCATATTAGTTCGGTCATTTTCCAATGTTAACTTATTTATAATTACAGTTGACTTATCTTCTAATTGTTCGCAGAATAGACGTAAGTTACTTCTAAAAGGTGTGCGATACAACCTTCCTAGTAGTTCCTCCAGGGGCGTCTGAGTCTTGAATTCCGTGATTAGGGCGTCTTTTAAAGTTGTCCATTCGTTGTGCATCCCAAGTTGGGAGACCTTTTTAGTCACTTTAAGCGAACCGAAATCACTTTCTTGCGGCCAATTCGCGGGTACAATCAGAAAAGGTTACTTGGTCGTACAAGTTTCCTCTTTTCACTAGATTGTCTAAGGATAACGAGTTTACTAGGACTTTTTTTCAGTATCCTACCGACTGCGCTTTATTAGCTTTATATGTCAAAAATACCGGATCATTAAGTTCTTACTGTTAAGCGGTTGGTGTATTGGGAGAATGTTATTTATGAGGCTTTTGAAGAGTGAAGCTTTCCAAAAGATCGGGTTTAGCTGTTTACATGAAGAGTGAATGTCACTATATATTGCTCCGACCTCCTCTCCGATCACAATGCAGTCCAACATGTTCCTCAACATCCCGGTATTCAGGAAAACCGCGCAAAGGAGACTCATCGAGAAACAAACAGACGCGTCCAAGTTTACCTTCAGGATGCTTACCTTCCTTAACCCGACATCTCCGTTCCCAAAGCAGACGGTTCCAGGTGCCGTACAGACGCCAAGAGAGCAGAAGCTTTCACACCTTTTAAAAAGTGCACGAGTGAAGAGGGTGCTCCCACTCTCGAGTGCATTGACAGTTTCTGGTTCGCCGTTACGACTAGTTGAACCTGAGAAGGTTGCTCAGGAGATCGCAGCACTAAAGAGCAGGAAATCACCAGGCCGGATCGCATCGATACGCACGCATTAAATATGTTGCCTCTCCACTGTTCACAGATCCTAGCCAACATATCTCACAGTTGCTTCCGGATTGGGTACTTCCCTAGACAGTGGAAACACGGAAAGCCTGAAGCAAGCTAGCCTCCTATTGTCAGATCAGCTTACTGGCATTCCTCTCCAAAATACTCGAAAGAATAATATTTGCGTAGAGTGTTGCCTGTACTGGACGAGGCCGGAATAATCCCTGATCACCAGTTTGGCTGCAGACGATTCCACAGAACGCCTGAGCAACGCCATCGGCTCGTTGAGGGAGCAGTGGAAATATTTGAGGGGGAAAAATACTGTTGTGCCGTTATGCTGGAAGCAAACAGGCATTCGACAACGAAACCCTGGCACCCTGGATCAAATCAAATCCCATCTTCCCAGCTCTGACTTTGCCCTTCACAAATCCTACTACTCAATAAGCTCGCCTAGGCTCTTTAGAGCCGGAGTACCATTAGACAGCTTTCTTGGACCCATCCTCCATACCCTCTATACCGCAGACCTTCCCACGATTCCCTCCTGGAATTTAACTATTGCCGCATACGCTAACGACACCGCATTCCTTGCAACCGCCTCTGTCCCCGAAAAACTCCTGGTCTACAAGCCAATACCCAAGCTGACAAGCCTTTCAAACCGCCCAAAAATTCAGCGGTTCCAGAATAAATTGAAATTGTCTTCGGATTTGTCTCCGTTGCCCACACGTACCCCGAAAATTGCATTATCCATAAGGAACTAGGCATTCCACAGCGTGAGATACGCAAGCAGACTGGAAAACGTGGATAACAGTTAAATCGTAAGACGCCTGCGATGATGACATCCACTAGACCTCACCACTAGCTAAAAACACAACTCTTACTTGACATCTCCCTAAAGTGAATGTTCCCCACACCATTTAATTTATCGTTCTGTCATGAATTCTTCAATCTCGCTTCGCCCGCGGCTGTTTGTCACCGTTTGAGACTGTGTGTGCCAAATGCAGCAAGCATTGTGGCACAAGTATAGCTCAACTACACATCGTTATTAAAGGAGTTTTGAAATCTCCATAAATAAAACATAAAGCCTGTCAACATATTAGTCTTCAAAGAATGCATGATGAAATAACGAGGTGACAGAAACTTAGAGATGAGACTATAAAGCGAAGGCTTGACAAACGTTCATGTGGTTCATTTTTGCAAGCATATATTTTTTTGTATATTATTATACACGTTACTCGCAGAATAAAATTGTATACTAGATTTGTTGAAAAGTATATAAAAGGCAGAAGGAGGCGTTTTCGACCATTGTAGTATATATATTCTTGATCAACGCCTTGATATCAGTAAACATAAAAGCTAAGAAGTATAAATTAAGCATGCAGCTTCCAGATACACACGCGCAGCGCAAGTTTGTTGCCATGCCCACCATAACGCCCACCTACCGCTCCAAATACTTGTAAAAAAATGTTTTGATGTTTTTTAATTTTTGTAAAAACCTTGTAAATTGCCAAAAAAAAATTGTTGCCAAAACTGTCACTCCCACAATATTGAACTTTTTAACGGGTATCTATCTGATAGTCGTGGAACTCGACTATAGCATTCTCTCTTGTTTTTATAGACATTTTACTTTAAGAATACACTTGCCGTGTTGAAAAGGGGAAATTTTAAACCATCCCGTATTTAATTATTTTCCGCTCCTCTTTTTCGATTTGTATTTTTGTTCCTTTTGGCTATTTTCGCAGAACTGCAACTGCTTCAACCAATTTCACAAGAAAAGAATGCTGGTTCGGGTCATATAGATCATGCTTGCCCTTCACAAGCGATCGTCAACTTCATGGCTCATATTTCATAAGGTTTAGCTTTTGAGGCAACTATGAGCCAAACTAGCTTTTTAAGAAGGCAGTGATAGCAGTATTTTATTAAATTAATCATTGAAAACTAAATATAACTATTTACTTAAAGTTTACGGGTAGTTTTGGGAAGTATTTCGAATGGCGTTCCATAGAAATAATTTGCCGAATTTTCGCTATATGTTCACAACAATTTAATTTTTTTTTATTTTATTTTAAGCTCTTCTCTTTTAAACACAAATTTGTTGACTTAAGCTTATTTTCTATACATTCTTACTTTTAAGTTTTCTCAATAAAATTACATATAGTTTGACTACAAAGACATACTTAACTTAATGTATTCAACATAGGCTGTCGCTGAGACTTCAGATCCTCATATGCACACAGTCCAATTGGTTTATGTTCTAGTTGCGACGACAAAAGGCAGATAGTTTATTTACTATATCCCAGGCTTCTTAGCTGATCATCAAAGGTATATAAACTATGTAATTTCTATTGTTCAGGAATCCTCTTAGTGGATGGCCTCGGCAGATAGGGCATACGCAGATGATTAGATGATCCATGTTCCTGGAGTTATCTAGGAGGGAGTCTTCTTACGTAGATCACGGTGGAGGGCGTGACTTTGCCCCCTTTGCTGGGCACTAGCCTTCTTGCTTAGTGTGAATAATTTATATCAAATGTTTTTACGGTACGTTGCCGGAGTTGCTTGTTCTTTATTTCTAAAGGGCTCGCTTAAGACTGAATACAGAGTGAATGGAAAATTACGAATAAACCCTAGCTCCAATGCATCACGCTATAGCTTCGTGGCCGTCAAGCCGACTCAGCATTTCTGCAGCGAAATGTGGTACCCCTGATACGGAGTGCCAGATTCCGCTGCTGGTCGTTCTTGGCGCAGAGCGCTGAACTTTATTTAGGCGCGTCAGCATTCTATATGGATCTACTTAGTTGCTAGGGTATTGGTTGTAAACTTATGCAATGGAAAAGCATGCAGTCAGATAGGCATTCGATCTACCACAAAAGATCGGTGACGAAATATCGAGAATTATTCGCAGATACATTATAGTAATTTCGTAACTTTCTGGATCAAAGAGTTCAAGTGCTTGGCACAGAGAACTTTCAAGAAAAGAGAAGCAGAACAGATCCTCGTACAAATCAGTCAGCGCTCGAAAAACCCAAGTTATCCATTTTGCAAAATAAGGCATTGGCTATTTCAATGCACTGATTTCCGACACAAAAACGAGAGCCAAGCGCGTTAACTGCGTACAAAAGCAAAGGATGTGGTAGTCAAGGTGTCAGTAAGGGCCAAAAATGTTCAAGTGGCTACCTCTACTCCAAACTACTACACTGCGTATAGTAGGTATTGAAGGCACTCTGAAAACCAGCAGACAAACCAGAAGGAATAAATTTGTAA
The DNA here is from genome assembly GCF_003286155.1 of Drosophila erecta. Lineage (NCBI taxonomy): Eukaryota > Metazoa > Arthropoda > Insecta > Diptera > Drosophilidae > Drosophila > Drosophila erecta. The sequence goes on along the minus strand of NW_020825214.1, from coordinate 781,008 downwards.
TGTCTTTGCTTAAAAAGTGGAAGGGTTTGTGACCGCACATCATAACGGATCAGCCGGCTCATCAGTCAGACTAATCCAGACATCTGTAAGTCAGAAAGTTACTTATGTCAGAAATGCTTATCAGTGCAGAGCAATTAGGCGTAAAACTCGGTAGCAATTTACGAAGCCGCATCCATAAACAAGAAAATCGACACATTATTGAAAAGATTTTGGAATCTTGAAAATATAAACTCTATAGAGAAGAGTCGATCCCCGGCAGAGGCTCAATGAAGCGGACGGCAAGTTCATTGTAAAACTTCCATTCCGAACTTCCGAACATCCTGGGGGCATCATAGAAAACAGGCAACGAATAGGTATCGAGCACTAGAGATATACCATCTGATCAATAATTTACCCCGCATCATTGTGTGCAAAAAAACTGAAAGCGGGTAGTATTTGATGCATCATCATTATCAAAAGTGATCTGTTTGCATATCTTTGTATACCTGTCCCAGCGGACTAAGAGACATCGCCAGGTAAAAATACCTGGCCAGTTTTTATTAACTTATCGTTTGCAAAAAAAAAGCATCTGAGAAACTCCGGTGTTATTGACTCAAAACCATCACTTACGTCAAATCTCTGGAGAAAAAATCGATTTTTACGTCATTGCGGAAAAAGGTTCAAAGTAATGAGTTTACCGGAATATTGTTACCATGCGTATTAAAGTTGCTGTAATGGTGCCCCTATAATGAACAGGGTCTTACGATAATTCCAGATGAAGATAAATAAGCACGTCAAATTCGACGAAATACTGAAACACTAGTATCAAGACGTTTGGTTTGCTTTGGATGCCGCAAAAAGATCAGTCATGAAGACGGTACCAGCAACCTGAAGCCTTATCCAGCACCTAATAACCCCTGAAAGCTCTACCTATTAGAGGTTTGCAATTTCTTTTTTTAATTATATTTTATTTATTGGATCTTGTCGACAAGGAGGATAACGAAAAATGACCTGGTGCTTATTGTTTGGATATTTCCTCTGTTACGAGAATACCAAATCTTCTATAACCCTTCATTTCTAACATACCGCGTTCCCAAACACAGAGATTTGCAAGGCAAATCAAAGTACAGGTTGTAGGTGAGATTTCTTAACATGGACGTGCCTCCGCCATGTAGATCACCTGTCAAGGTGGACGTTAAGGTATGTTAGTTGGCTTGTGAAAGTTGGGTAGTATTCAGGGTTAGTTTATTTTAATACGCCAACCTCTCCAATACCACGAATTACTAGTAAGTGTTGTTCCTTAAATTGGTAATCATGAACGAATTATGATCGTGGTATCGCCTGCAAGAGTTGATTTAGTTAGCTGCTGTGCTGTGTATAGGTCTCAGGGACTCCCGCTTTCAGATGTTGTATCGTTGCATTTTACGACTTTTCAAAACAGGCAGTGAATATTGCTGCCTTGACTTTGGATGCTGAGAAATGTAATTCATTACTTTCTGTATTTAAGCTACTTGTTTTGTGCGACATCACTCTTAGAGGGTGCATGATTAATTACGGGTTTCAAGAAGAGCTATCAGGACAGTTGAGTGGTCTGTTGACCAGTGAAAAAAAACGATTTCGCAAGACTTACATTGCGATAGAAATGCTTATCACGACAAAATCAATTACATCTGAAAGCTTTCTAGGATCTCTGGGCCAGTATGTGTAAGACTGCTGGGTGATAACTATAGTTGAAGAATCAATGAGTACGAGGAGGAACTGAAAAATGCACATACGGAGGAAGATGACCCAAAATAGTGTTTGGCGACCCTGAAAATTAACCGTAACCAAGTGGGGCATTTAGTATGAAAAATGTGGAGCCAGATGGAGGCTTGGAAAACGGAAAATTCCATCTTATATATAGTTCAAATGGTAAGAATATAGGTCCGAAAAACAAATAGGAAAGGAAAAAATAAGACGGTGGAGTTTTCAGTTAAGGAAATAAGCTTGGCAGCGTTTCTGAAAGCAGCTAACTTGGATCAACAACTGAAAAATTAAATCTGTGATGGAAATAGAATTGGAAATGGAATGGAATTGAAACGGAATTAAAATTGCCAGTTCAGCTAAAACTATAATCGGAAACGTTACTCAAAACCCCTGCCGGATAAAAAGTCGATCTCATTAGGTTGTGGCTACAGAAGTCCAGGGTAGAAGTCTATTTTTTTTTTCGCACACTTTCACTAGCTTACTGGACCATAGCATTATCTTTAATATTCTTTATGATGCGACGTATACGTCCCTCTGGGGTTGAACGGGACCAAACAGTGCCAAAAAAGGGTAGCCAGTCCACTTTAACCAAAGGAAACCGTAAAGAGGTTATCGACATTACGTTTGCCGTGAACACCAAGACGTAAAAAGTAACCGGCTGGTTATATTTCCTTATGGTCCTTTAGTTAAGTGGCTTCGGCAGATAAGAAGTACGTTGATCGGTTGGTCTCCCTAGTCCAGGTTTTATACAGATGGGGTGACTTCTTACGATGATTATGGTGGAGGGCGTGACTTGGCCCTCTTTGCTGATCACTGGCATTTTGGCTCAGCGCGAATGATTTATATTCAACAAATGTATTTAACGGCGGAGTGCCGGAGTTGCTAGTCTTTATCCTTAAAGTGCTTGCTTAGAACTGAATACAGAAAAAGGGGAAAATATGAATTTACCCTAGCTCCAATGCAGCAAACCATGAATTCATGGTCGGCAAGCCGACTCAGCATTTGTGGAGCGCAATGCGGTACCCCGGATAAAGGGTGTCAGATTTCCGCTGCTGTCCGTTCGCAGCGCGGAGCTTTGAACTTGATTTGGGCGCATCAGCATTTTATACAAATCTACATAGTTGCTAGGGCAAATATATTACTAGTTGTTAACTTATGTACTATTCAACTTCGTAGGGCAATCCAAGAACGCTATGGAAATTGGTATATTTCGTCAACCAATCCTTAAAATTAGCCGCTCTTACGTCCCGTCAGTAGACCGCCAAAGACTAGCATCACTAGACTAACCATCACCTTTCTGAAATGGTGAGACAAAAAGCATTTTAAAGAAGAATACCAGGACAAAAAGAAAAAGATTGAGATGACAACTACTTTAAAAACGGTTCAAGGAAAGCGAAATGAGAATTTGGTTAGATTCTGTGAGGATTTGACAGCCACCACAAAAGCCGCAAGGCTTCCACCGCTCATGTCTAAGAACCACACTGGGTCTCAAGGCGTTAAACCCATTGGGAACTTCGGCCAGATACACACAGGGAATTATTTTAGCTCTCAAAAGTCAACGTAGGTGAATTTAAAAGGGACAGAGGCCAGAATGTACCGGACTTGTGTAGCGTTTTTCAGGCGGAGATCTGTAAATACTGGCAATTAGACATTGTCTAGCAGATAAGTGTGTCAAATGTTACCTACGTCTGCGAGTGATATTTCCAGACCAACTATGAAACAGTTTTCGGATTACAACAAAACACTGTATTTTAGACTTTGAATTTATATTGCAAATTGAGAAGGTAAAAACACAACAAATACTTGCTGGGCCACGGTTTTATTCGAACCGTCCCGAAAGGAAATATGGCTAAGAAAGCAACTATAAAACTCATTCTTTTATTCATTTTTCTAATCCGCAATATTTATCGGCTTTTTTATAACATGAGTATGTAAGAAAGTTCGTAGGAACGATTTTGTTCTTGATTTCTTCACACACTACACGCGAACACGGTGCAATATTATTGCAACAAGGTCTCAAAGTCTAATAATGTTTTATTGAAATAATTATAAATATCGAGTGCTTAGATTAGCAGACAAATTCTTTAACGGTTTTTAAATATATTATTATATCTTTTTGTACATTTTTCATATTCTCTCCTGCAAAGTTTCGATATTTCTCTTTATCTTTATTAAGTTATTGTATAATAAACTCCTGCATCTAGTCCATTAATTTATAGCAGCAGCCTACTTCCTGAGGTGATGTTTACGGCTTAGTTTCCGATCCAGAACCTTAATTATAACAAGATATACTCGTAGTCGGGTTCTTTTACTATCAGATACCCGATACCAAGCTTTGGAGGGAGTGAACGAGAAATATCGTACCATAATATCATAATAATTATCAAATAGCAAATATAAATAAAAAAAAATCAAAAAGTGAGGGCGTGGCAGTTTTGGGCGGTTTGTTGGCGTGGCAAAAATATTTGTTGTATACCAGAAATGGCCAGACAAATAATAAATCGAAAAATACTGAAACACTTTTAATAGTGTGGACGTGGCAGTTCTTGCCAGTTTGTGGGCGGGTCAAAATATTTTTGTTATACCGATAGATATGAGCAAAACAAATATAGAGACGAAAAGAAATCCAAACTGTGTGGGCGTGAGATTTTTTGGCGGTTGGTGCGCGTTAGAGTGGGTGTGCTAAAAATGTTTATTGTCTAATATAATATATAGTATAATATAATATAATAAAATGAAAAAAAAACCTGGCGTGGCAGCCTTGGGTGGTTTGTTAGCGTAAGAGGGGGTGTGGCTATAACAGGAAGCAAACTTGCGCTGCGTTATCAAGACTTTATGTCGTTTAGACGGCTGATCAAGACTTTATGTGGTCGGAAACGCTTCCTTACATCTACGAGCAACGGGTATAATTAATGCCTGACATAGTATGAATTTTAAATATAATTTCAATTTATAAAGGTTATTCAATATATTTTCTTTAAAAAATACGTAATATATAATCAACATAAAATACAACTTAAGCACCATTAGCAACCGATTGTTCAAATAACAAATGGATGTAAATGCTCTAAATTGGTTGAGTATTTATTTATAACTGTAGAGTCGTGTCCGACGCCAACATTGCTCGCCTTCCCACTTGGGTTTGCAGTAATATTATTTAAATTCCGATGCCGGTGCCATCCTTTCTTACCCTATGGAAACATATCTTTACCGTCAATTTATAACTCAAGAATAACACATACCATCATTGTTTTCTGTGATTCCATAATTAAATCGTTTGGTACTTGGAAAAGTCTTTCGCCACGCAAGATTAAAATATTCGTTAAACGACAACACTGTGCGGCCATTCGTAATTGTTCTGCAATGCTGTTTTTGTCACTCGGGTGTATATACCGTGGTGGGAATAGTGATGGTGCAATTATTGTTGCTACGTTCTGAACATTCATTTTGTTTATATCCTTTAGATTAATGATATAATTAAAAAAGCTTAATAAAGAACGTAATGTGTTTCTATTTTCGGGTGGAAGCAGGTGACATAAAATCGATAGTGCATTCATATTATCCATTGATGGAAGTGTGTGACATTGATAAAACAGTTGTATAAGCTCATTAGTGAGTAAAGGTTGGGGAAGCTCCCGCAGCCATCGTTTTAGCAACGAACTAAGTTCGTGAACAGTAGCTGTGCAAAAAAGGTTAGTTAGGTTTTCCGGATTTTGATAAAATGTAGATTCTAATTCATTATAAAGTAATTCAGTCTGAAAATAAAGTTATTTAGATTTAATTACCACATTATTTTTATTATTAGAACTATTTTTACCTTTTGCTTATGACCACCTATTCGAAGTAATCCTTCTTCTCTAGAGCCACGTCGCAGAAGTTCCCCAATTAGATTTTCCAAAAATAGTGGTACTAAAGATGAGTCAGTGCCAGTAACTTGCTGATCCCGACGTATAAGAGCGTTTATAGATACCCCAAAAAGATTTCCTTCTTCTTTGCGACGACGCTTAAAAGGCTTTCTTTTATCTAAAGAAACTTGGTTGCGATCAAATATTGTGGCTAGTTCTAACCAAAGTATTGTCTGTAAACGTTTCATGCCAATTTCGCTTATTGATGCAATATCTGTGAATTGCGTTGAAGGGGTATCACAATTATCTAGTACTTCGCAGCTATCAGGACTAGAGGAATCTCGACAAATACTTTCAAAGCTCAGGACATTGTAGGGAATAGGAAAAAGGCTAATGCATTCATTCTCTGAAGCTGACAGCACTTCACTCAATGTTTTCTTTTGTGATGGTGTATCGTTTTCACTTTGACCATCCTTCGATCGGCTGAAAAGATATAACTCAATAAAGACCTAAAGTCCTGTGAAATGGAAAAACATACCCAATAGAACAAAAGGGATCAGAGCCGGATCGGTTTCGTGGCAATTGTATGGTGCCAATCCGAGAATATCCAAGCAATTCTACCCCATGCGCCGAGTACAAAGGTATATCACATCGCACATGCGAACCACGAAATATATCTGCACCGGTGCCGCTTTTAGGCGGGGCGCTAGGGGTTCGTCTTAGGGTTGGTTTTAAATACATTTCTTTTGATTGTTCTACACATCGATTGCCAGTTTCACCATATTTTTCATAATTATTGACAAAATTCGGTCTATTTAAAAAAAATTTGAGTTTGTAAATGAGTAATAAAGCAATTAAATAATACATACAAAGAATTGTTCGTCCAAGCTTCATCAATTTGTAAAGAGTCCAGGGAATCTGGAGTGGCACTTCGTGACCGTGTTCCTGTACTTCGTTCCTTTGAAGTAAAACATTAAATTGTGCCTTCATGTTATGTTTATAGTACTTGTATATAAAAAAATTCAAGAAATTTATAATCGAAAGCAATCAAGGTATGAATTATTTTCTATTATTTACCTCTAATTTTCCGACTGTCCCTTTAACAGCTTTATGATATTGTCGTCAATTTTGTTTAAACTAAAGCTGAAAATATTTTTTGTTGTCAAAAACTGGACTATTCCGAATTTATGAATTAAAACGACTACATTTCGTTTCGATAACTTAATTTTTCGACTGCTAATAGTGCATAATTATAATTGGTAGTCTGTTTTGAATCAAATAATAATCGATATTATTTATGATAAAAAAAGTGATGTACTCTTGTTCAGTCACAGCAATATGTGTACCTGATTCTCCTTGATTGGGTCGGACGCGCAGGCTATCCTTCCACAGTTATTTCTGCATTTGTGAGAAGTTTTAACTTCTTAGATTCGTTATAAGTGATTTGAAAAAAATTATGTGGGCCCAATCGCATTAATTTCTCCGTTCATTATGAATATGATGACCCAGTCAAAGGAGCACCACATTTGAATTCCCTCGTAATATAAAAGAAGGAGATTCAATAGGTTCCAGGTGCAAAAACCAACATTTCAAGCAACAAGGATAAAAACTTGCCCAGAGTTAGCATACTAAAATTCGATGGAGATTTGCTCAAGTGGAAACAATTTTCGCTATCTATTACAATTCGTAGTCCATGACATAAACACACACACAGAACGGAGAATGTGATATTTAAAGATCTTTAAAGAACTTTAAAGATGTTAATCGACACCGGCGCGGCGAAAAATTATATACAGACTATAAAGGAGCTGAATACAGTAAGACCAGTCGCCCAACCTTTCTAGGTGAGCTCAATTACACGGCTCTACCGAAGTTAAACAGAAATGCTTAATGGATGTTTTCATCACACTTCACCATTTTTTCTACTGAAGTCGCACAGATCGTTTGACGCTATCATAGGCTTCGACCTGTTAACACAGGTAAAACTTAAAACTTCAAGTTAAACTTAGACAACAACTCGCAGACAACTCTCTAGAATATCCGAATGTGAATGTGAAGAACATTGTGGTACCTGCCTCTATTGAATTGGAGTTCATGGACACAATACATAGGAGGAGAAAAGCCTTTTCAAACGAAGCTCTACCAATTAACACCGCTGTTACTGCCTCGATTCGCACGGTAGGCAACGAACCGGTTTACACCCGAGCTTACCCAAATCTCATGGGTGTTTCTGACTTCGTAAACAATGAAGTCAAGCGAATGCTAAAAGATGGCATTATCAGGCCCTCAAGGTCGCCCTACAACAGCCCAACCTGAGTTGTTGTGCCCAAAAAGGGCACTGACGCCATCGGGAACCCGAACAAGAGATTGGTCATAGATTTCAGAAAACTTAGCTAGGGAACCATTCCAGACCGCTACCCCATGCCTAGTATTCCCATGATTCTAGCGAATCTTGGCAAGAAAAAAATTTTTTACCATCCTCGACTTAAAGGCTACCATCAAATATAACTTGCGGAGCATGACCGCGAGAAGACGTCGTTCTCGGTAAATGGCGGCAAATATGAATTTTGTCGTCTGCCGTTCGGCGTAAGAAATGCAAAGAACATTTTCCAAAGAGCATTAGACGATGTTTTCGGGGAACAAATTGGGAAGATATGTTACGTCTATGTAGAGAATGAGACCGAACACGTCCGCCTGTGCTGCAGTGCCTAATCGATGCAAAGATGTGAGTAAGCCAGTAAATAAGTGAGTAAGTGAGTAAATACCCTAATTTTAAAAAGCCCTTTTACCTCACCACAGATGCGTCTGTAAGTGAGGCGCGGTTCTATCCCAGGAGGGTGGGAAGTCGTGTTAAATTATGCCACAAATGAAAGAGAAATACTAGCTATTATATATCGTCCCTGGGCAAATTACATAACTTCTATTTCCATAACTTACGTTTCCAGAGAGATTAATATCTTCACGGACCACCAACCTCTCACGTTCGCTGTGGCTGATTGGAACACGAACGCTAAAATAAAGAGATGGAAGGACTTCATAGACCAGCATAATGCCAAAAATTTTCAACAAACGTGGCAAAGAAAATCTCGTGGCTGATGCCCTTTCTAGGCAAAACCTCAAAATAAACTTCAGTCAGACGCTGCCACTATTCACAGCAAGCTATCCTTGTTATATATGTTCGAAACCACGGATAAGCCCCACTAAATTGCTTCAGAAATCAAATCATTCTGGAGGCAGCACGTTTCCGTCTTAAGCGAAACCTGGTGCTATTTCGGAGTAAGAGTCGCCACTTGACACTTGCCACAGTTTTACTGCTTAGTAAAGTCCCTTAAGGAAGTCTTCAATCCCGATGTCGTGAACGCAAGTTTCCAACACGACCATGTCACACACTACCCTGCCACTCAGTTTCGGCACTACAAAAATGTCGTGTTGGATATAACCGACAAGAGCGAGCAGTTAGGAATCTTCACTGCAGAGCACAACCGTGCGCACAGAGCCGCCCAGGAAAATGTTAAATAAGCCCTTCGTGACTACTATATTCCTAAAATGGGCAACTTATCAAAAGAAGTGGTATCTAATTGTAGGGTCTGCAGCCAAGCCAAATATGTCAGGCACCCCAAGAAGCAATTGCTCGGGGAAACGCCCATACCTTATTATCTGTGAAATGCTACATATTGACATATTTTCAACCGACAGGAAGCTGTTCCTAACATATGTCGACAAGTTTTCTAAGTTTGCAATAGTGCAACCGGTGACTTCCAAAACAATGCACCTCCGCTCCATAGCTCGTCCAATGGGCAAGTAGAACGGTTCTAATGACACCACAGATCTAATCTTGAGGGCAACGGTGGAATACAACAAAACCTTGCCGTCACTCACTCGTGAGAGACCAATTGAGGTTGTTCACGCAGGGGCGTTCACATCGGTAGATGCAACCCGAACAGCCAAAACCGGGTATTCGAAATAGGAGAACAGGTGTTAGTAAAGAACAATAAGAGGTTAGGAAACAAACTGACCCGCTATGCACAGGACAAAAAGTGCAAGCAGACATGGGAACGTCTGTTCTCATTAAGGAGAGGATGGTCCATAAGGACAACCTTTAGTAGGCATTCCCCTTACATTTAGTTAGTATGTTACGTTAAGAAAAACCCTTGGGCTTTCACTTTAGTTTCACCATATATCTAAATTCCCGGTTTGCTCTCAGGATGTTCATTACCCTGCCAATAGCGAATGCGCGGATCACCGACTTCTCTCATGCCTGTGGTCGACGGAGATGTACTGGTATTTGAACAACGAGACCTCTTGATTTACTCAAGCAACCTGTCCGACTTCGCTTTCAAGATAGATGAAACAGAAAATTTGTCCAAGTCCTTTCACAATTACTTTCACCACAATTCTTGACCATGCCGATTTGAAATCTCTTTTCGAACAATATATAACAGTAGTAAGCTTAATAAAAGTCTCGACGAGCACACTCTGGCAAAATGCGAGGATGACACCTTTGCGGTCACGGGATGCTTAGACACCACGCATTGCACGTTCTGCGAGAGGTTTCGGCGAGAAACTTGTGGGCGTTCACTCCACACGGGAAGCTCTGCTCAGTGCCACACTCAAACCAGCCACTTGCGAGCAAAAACACCTGTAGATGATGGTGTTGTGATAATCAACGAAGCAACACCTAGCGTTAGCACCGATGGTAGCCCGAAAGTACTGGTCGAAGCAACTCACCTGGTGTCCTTCGAGGGGATGGCGACCATCAACGGCTCCGAGTTCGTGAACCTACGGAAGACGTTAAGCAAGCAGCCGGGTATTGTGTGGTCACCAATAATTAAAATCGTCGGCCACGACCCCATGCTCAGCATTCCTCTGCTTCATCGGATGAACAATGAGAACCTACTTTCCATTTAAAGCTTCAAGGAAGAGGAAGAATCTTCAGGTTCGCCCAGACATTGGTTCGCCGGCGGTGTGCTCCTGAACGTTGGTTTAATTTGGTCACTCATCCTTTATCTGGTGTTAAGGAGAAAACGAGCCTCCAAGGAGATGCAGCGGACCATCGATAAATTCAACACAACCGACGACAATAAAGAGCACAAGCTCTCTGACCGCAACTCTGGCGATCTGCCGTCGTAACTTTTATGTTCCGTCTCTAGGCCAGACTAGGCCTAATTCTACTTCCTAATTCTACAATTGGGTTTACGCTTTGTACTACCAGTGCAAAGGCAGCGCGTGAGCAATAAGGAAGAGCACGCACATGGCGATACGTAGTCACCCGCGGAAGCAAAATATTGGGCAACCCCATCTAAAGGATTTCAAACAGGATTGTGCACCATCCAGAAAATTTATTTTGCGATCGCGTACAAGCAACTTTGTAACTATAAATAAAATTGAGGACAGAAAAAATTGTATTGCGTTTTTACACCCCATACTTGGAGAGGGATGAATTCCATACAACGACTCAATTTTTTGGATTCTGTTGCGAGAAATGCATAAAGAAAACATGCACTAAGAGCGATCTAACGAAATATGTATTATTGGCCGCGCTTTGACGGTTTTTGTGTAGGCGTAGGGTGCGAACAATCAGTTGAAGGTCTTAAAAGATACGATCAAATTATCCAGCACTGCAGTAAAAGCCTAAGGTTCAAGCCTCCGCTGCACTGCGCGCAACCTTAAACGTTAGAATCAGCATATTCAATATTACAACAAGAAGATCGAAAAAACCACAGTGCCAATTCGAGAGACTACAAGAGACAAGGGAACAATGCTATAGTTCCCCGATTATTAGATACCCAAGAAATTTCAACATATTCTGGAATATCGGTCGAAATTGAGGCGTGACAGTTTTGGGTGGTTTGTGGGCGTAGCAAAATGTTTTTAGGTAAATCTATAGAAATTTACAAGGTATATAAACAAATCATATCATAACACTTTTCAAAAGTGCGGCAATGACAGTTTTGGGTGGTTTGTGGGCGTTGGAGTGGGTGTGGCAAAAAGTTTTTTTTTGGCAAATCTATAAAAATTTACAAAATATATTATATAACAAAATAAAAAATATCAAAACATTTTTCAATGTTGGCGTGACTCTTTTGGGCGGTTTGTGGGCGTTCGAGTGGGTGTGGCAACATTTGAAAACAAACTTGCGCTGCGTCTAATTCTCTGGAAGCTATATGCTTATTCTCGGCATTCTAGCTTTTGTAGTTCCTGAGATCGAGGCAGTCGGATAGACGGACGGACATATGGATCCTGATGAAGAATATATATACTTTATATGATCAGAAATGCTTTCTTCTGCCTGCTACATACTTTTCAACGAATGTAGTATACCCTTTTACGGGTAAAAAAAGTCTGGTAAAATCTATTTAAAAATATATATAAGAACGTGTATTGCAGTAATGTAGTACTTGTTTAAAAAAATTGAATACGTCATTGCATTTGCATTACATTTTTGTCCATTCAACTGTGATAGTTTTCCACCATAACTTCGAGAAGAGATGAGCAAAATTGTAAAATAATCTGCTGTAGTAATTACAGAAGCGTCGTGCGCATCTGTGGGTATAGTATACTTTTTAATAACATCGTATTTCTTATCATCCGGTAGGCAGCCACACAAGTTCAAAGAGCGTGCCTAAGCTCCAAGCCGCACTCTCCTATGTCTGCAGGCCAGACAGATGAGCTGGCCCTGGGTCATGTCATTTTCACGTTAGAAGACATCCCATGCCACGGTGGATCCAGAAATATAGGGAGAAGAAAAATCCATTTTAATTTAAGCCAACTATCAGCTTCGTGTGTGATGGTACGAGCTATTAAGCGGCTTGGCAAAATTGTGTCTGTTTTTCCCAGGAGCCAATGGGAACGTGCGTATAGTAGTATTCGTACTGCACGAGGAATTGTTCGCACACAGAATCTTAATCTTAATTAATTTATCAATTATTGCAGCTCCCTAGTACTAAACTTATATTTTAGTGACTTTATATAATTTCGAGTTAAGTTTGATCATATTTAGTTAGCCAGCATAGGAACAGTCGGTAAATTAATTAAAAATAATATTAATAAAGTAATCATAAAGTCTTTTAATTCGGTATACATCAGCTTTTTTCAAATATATAAATACTGGAGTGGAACACCAACATAGGTTTACCGAAGATACAACTTGGGCACAGCGTAGGCGTCACAAGAATCTGCCTAATATATTTTATATTTATATAGACGCGCACACGAACGGAGTAACGGAAATAATATAAAGATATATCTACTTACATCAAATTCGCGAAATACATCTCGTATATCAGGTTTTCGTTTTGGTCGGCTTTTTGTGCGCCCCCGGACCGTTTTGTTTAAAGTCCTTACCAGTTGTACAATCGCTTCAGCATGTGGCTTAGATAAAGTAGTAAGTATGGGATCCAAGTCAGTTTTAGAAACCTCTAACCCCTAAAAGAAAAAATTAATAATAATATTTTTTTTATTGTTAATAATGAAAACCTAATTAACTATCTTGAACCCCTATTACCTAACTATCTGGTCCAAATTATCATGTATTAAATTGTCTTTTGTCGTTAAAAATTTGTTAGTCTATGCTAGTTTGTTAGTCTAGGCTAATAAAAAATGGAAAAATATCACATTTTTTAAAAGTGCAGTTTCTGGCGGTTTGTGGGCGTGGCAAGCTAATTTTATGCAGGTCGATAGAAATTTACAACACTAATAAAAAATATCACATGTTTCAAATATATGTCTCTGGAATCTGCATGCTTGATCTCAATATTCTACCGTGTGTAGTTCCTGAGACCGATGACAGATGGACGGACATGGCCAGATCGACTCGACTATTGACCCTGATCAAGAAAATATATACTTCATATGGTCGGAAACGTAGCCTGTTACAAACTTTTCAAGGAATTTGTAACTCTTTTTGTACTCTTTTACTCAACGAGTTAACTGGTATAAATATATATTTTTAACTAGTGTTATGATTCAGAAAAGAATGAGCGTAGCAATGCTACAATTTCTGCTGTCGCAGCAAAAGCACCACCAGCAACTACCAATATTGCGAATTCGTTGCCAACTGCTATATCGCAAAATGCAATGTCAGCGAAAACCGTCAGCTTCGAAAATCAACAACGGTCCCGGCCATACAGACCGTTTGATCGCTACATCCAGATTAAGTGTAAGCTTAGATCACAAAACACGGTCGGTAGCAACGAACAAACTATGTGTGTTCCCCCACCTATTTATATAAGGGAAACAAGCTATAACGACCTGGTCAAAAAAATTGATTGCGCTTTCCATGTTGTTCCGCTTAGTAAGGGGAACATCTACGAAAACGAAGCTCAAACGAATTTCGAAGAACACGTCCAAACTGTGTCTAAATACCTGGAGGAAACAAAAAAGAACTTATACTCCTATTAACTAGCACCAAGGACTGCAAGTTATACTAAAAGGAATCGAACCCGACCTAAAGACAAGGGCTTCTGTGCCAAAAATGTAAGCAACATAATAAGCAGAAACAAAACGCCGTAACCACTGTTCAATATAGTCCTCGAACCAGATAGCAAAGCCGTAAAGAAAAACGAAGTGCAAGCTGCAGTTCCTATTGCATTGAAGGATCACCGTGGAATAACCACATAAACGCAACGGTCCTGTACAACTCACGAACTGCCAGGAGTATGGACACATGGACACACCAAGACTTCGGTCAGTCTGGGGAGACTTTCACAACTCCCGCCCCGCTAACAAAGGATACCCAAGACAGAATGCTATAGTCGATTTCCCCGACTATCAGATACCCGGTACTCATCCTGATCAAGATTATATATACTTTATATTCGACAGCAACGCGTCAACAAAACACGGAAAATGCGTTTTATAACTCAAAAACAATGACAGATGGATTTTTCTCCAAAGGAGCCAAATAATCATTCGGTTCGCTAAATACACCTGAGGCATCTCCTACTCCGAAGCCTTAAAAGGCATGGAAAACCCACTACAGGCACACTCTGTAAACACTCAGCATGGACTTGGAAACTATAATGTTTACCATGCAACAAAGTGTGAAGCTCATGTCATTTATGAAAACGACTATAAGAACCCTTGTTCAGAACCAGAATATGGTGATTCAGTTGCTTGCAGCCAAATAATAAATGTCTAACCTACGTACATATCCATGTGGAATGCCAACGACATTTCACGGCATAAACTTGAAATAACGCAATTTCTAAACGTAAATCACATCGATACTAGGCTGCTGGTTGAAACCCATCTCACAGTGAATTATAATTTCCACATAAGGGTTTATACCTCTTACAGCACAGTTCACCCGGATGGCACCGGCATCTTAATCAGAGAACGCATCAAACGCAACTTTCACCAAAGGCTTGGAACAAACTACTTGTCCATAAAAGTGCAGTTAAGAAAAGGTATCCTTTGCATTGCCGCTGTCTACTGTCCACCTCGCTTTACTATCTCTGAAGATCAATTCATGGATTTCTATAACACACTGGGGGATCGCTTAATAGTTGTAGGATACTAAACACACGCACTGGGGATCCCGCCTCGTGACTCCCTAAGGAAAGGCTACTGTATAATGCACTTATAAAAGTGAGCAATGGACTATGGACTATGTTTCTCCTGGTTGCCTCACATATTAGCCAGCAGACCCCAGATAGATCCCAGATCTAATTGATTTCGCGGTGACAAAAAACATGCCACGCGATCTAAAAAGCGCCAAGGTCCTACCGGATCTCTCATCAGAACACCTGCCTTTATTGATAACCTCTCTGCAAAGCCCAGAAATTAGAGACCACCCCTACAGGCTGTCATCACACAAAACCATCTGGAGGAATTATAGAAAGTATGTGAGTTTCCACATTGAGCTAACTCCCCTTCTTAAGCGAAGCGGACATAGACTGCTCTACCGCCGCAGGAGCCAGGATCTCAACACCTAAACGGAGGGATGTGGAATCTAAGAAGTCTAAAACAAACCTGCAAATTGAACAGCTGGTTCTGGAAAAGGAGCGTCTGCCACGGGCGCGGCAAACTAGCAGATCGCCATGCTTATTGCAACACCTTACTGAAGACACACACAATCTATACCGGGCTCTGAAGCAAGACGCCGAAAATGCACAACTAAAATATATTGAAAAACTCTCGCATGTACTAGTTGGCATCCTTGTGAAGGGCTCACCCATATCTAAGCTCCCCGATTGAAACCGTCACACCGACAAGAAAGTCTTCAGGTTGCTGGGACCGCAGCGACAAAGACAGAGCTGAAACGTTTGCCTTACAACTCCGGGGCGTCTTCCACCAAACCCCTGCTGCAAATGCCTATCTGAAACATAACAACAACATAACAAGGTCATCAGGGAGCTAAAACCAAGCATGAGAGAATGCTATAGACGAGTTCCCCGACTATCAGATACCCGTTACTCAGCTAGTGGAAGTGCTGAGTTCTGAAATATGGGTTCTAAAATATCGGTAGAAACAGCAAAATTAATAACAAAATGGAAAAAAATAAAAAATTGTTAAAAGTTTGAGCGTGGCAGTTTTGGGCGGTTTGTGGACAGTAGAGTGGGTGTGGCAAACAAATTTTTGGCAAATCGGTAGAAATTTAGAAGACTAATTAACAAATGAAAAAATATGAAAATATTTTTTCAAATTTTGGATGTGGCAGTTTTGAGCGGTTTGTGGGCGTAGAAGTGGGCGTGGCAAATTTACAAGACTATTAAAAAAATTTCACATGATTTTTCAAAAGTGTGGGCAGTTTTGTCCGATTTGTAAGCGTTAGAGTAGGGTCGGCAACACTTACCATATAAGGAAGCTTAAAACATTATCCTAGCTCATCAATTTGAAGAGAAAAACATCATCAGAGAAAAACATGGAACTATCAACCAAGTTAATAGAATAACATCAGAAATTCGCACTGCCTTCGAGCATAGAGAATATTCCTCGATGTATCTCAAGCATTCGACAGGGTCTGCACCTTCGCAGTGAGGTGCAACACAACAATATCCGTCAACTACACCAAGTCAATAAAATAACGTATCTCGGCATCTACCTCGACAGACATCTAACATGGCGTGGGCATTTCGAATACAAGACACTAGACCTCTACTGGATTATAAAAGCCCGATCGCCCTTGTGTCTGGACTACAAGGTCCTGCTCTACAACTCCACTCTTAGGGAGAGTGTGAGCAGAACAGTGCGCTTAATCAAAGATCCTGCGATCTATCACTGTGACACTGTTCGAAATCAAAACATCCACAAGGATATCGGCATTCACACAGTAAAAGATGAAATAGACAAGCAAAAAGCGTCCTACAATGTATAACTCCCTGCCCACCCAAATAATCTCGCACGGGGAACTTGACTAGGGTTTCCAACCAAACCCGCCTGTAACGTACCGACTTTACAACTCAGCCATAATTTGTCAGGGCCATTTTTGCTATTCCAGACTACATGACTGCTAGCTAGGTTATACTATAAGATTTGATACACTTATTGTTAGTCTCGAAATTGAGAAAATTCAATAAATTCAAGCAAAGTACGTCTTCTGACTTCAAAGCGAACTGTGGTTTTTCTGTGCTCAGAATGTATTTTTTCTTTCGCCAAAACCATCGGTGGTTATTAATAAGTTCTTTAATAATTATATTTTGTACACATAATTATTAAAACACAATTTTGCAAAACCAGCGATGGTTTTAAAAGGTTCTTTAATAATCTTATTTTGTACACATATCAAACAAATAATTAAACCTTTTGTTTTTTCTTTGGTTTACCCTTTCTTTTGTGGATTATCCGTAGTGCTGCTTGGTGCTGTTTTAGTATGCACATAAACTGCACCCGCTTACCCACACAAAATCCAAAGTTTTAAGTGTGCTAATTGCGATCTTGCGGTTCATTTAACAGCTTGCTTTCAATTTTAGATTTTGTGTCTGTGTACAGTGGTCTGAAACAAACAAAAATGGAAACTAATGTTACCTGTTTCCAAAACAAATTCCGTCAGGTAATAAAGGCTGACTGGTTGGCTGTGTGATAAAATAATTCATACTAAGTGCGTAGGTTGTAGCGGACGAACAAGTGGTGACCTAGCAAAGGGCCCAAATCTAAATTACTGTTCTGATGCTTGCCTAGGGGATACGAACGAGATGAAATCGTTTATGCGCCAAAGTAAAGGTGCCTTGAAAGGACTGATCAATAGTTTTGGCGGGGCTAGAGATAGTTTTCGTCGAGCTGATGATCTGCTTTCCGCGCTAGATTCTTAGATTTATAGCCCTAGTCTTAGAGGAGTCGCCAAAGTGCAAGAAAGCTGCTGGTGGTAGGCTGCCTAAGGGGAATGCTTCGCAGCCTCCGGCAAATGATCAACAGGACTCCACAGCTTATCAGTTGTCGATCGCAGCCAATCCTCAAATCGGCAATCCTCAATCGGCAGCTAAAAAGGATTCGGAGATCAATCGGTTGTGGGGGGAGTCCAATTTGGGATTGCTAGAGATTTCGCTTTGTCTGCACTGGTTTGCACCAGTGATTAAACCTGTCCCGATTAGTTTACCACACAAGTGCAAGTTGGCCCTTCAAAAACACAATCTGCAGTGCCAAAACCCCTCACGGTGGTTTCACTAAAGAAACCAAATTTCGTTTCTCGGCTTTCTGATCAAACATCAACTGATGTATTGACTTGTACACAAGACAAAACAAAAGCCGATAACATAAAAGTGTAAAAATTAAACTTTTTTTACTCTAGGGACATCTCAACTTTAAAGGTAGGAATTAAACTTCCCTCACGTGGCCAGACCACTGCCTTCTCTTCTACTTCTTCCTCTTCTTATTCAATAAACTAATATTATATATCTAGTCTTACCAAAGACATAAGAATAACAAGATGCGTAAAGCCATACGATTTTATGCACACAATTTTTTTTTGTGCTGGCTCTAGAGCTGACTCCAGGCTCTCTGGAATTTTTGTTCAAGAGCCAGAGAGAGATAGCGCTCTAGAGCCAGCAGCTCTCTTGTGCATCGAAAGTCGACCACTGTATGTGTGCACACGTATGCTCATGTATTGTAACTTTAAATAAATATGCCCTTCACTTTACAAATTTATGGACTTTTATGTAAAAATTTTGCATTGCCTTAACATGCTACTTATTTGAATACATCATAGAAATAGTAATAGATGAATACACAATAATACCTAATTAATTTCATAAATTACTTAATATAAGAATAATTGTCGTTAGAGTTTGCGACGTGGAAAAAATATTTGAAGTTAGTGATTTTTAGGTGTCCTGGTCCTGAGTCAAGAATTCAATTTTGCAATAAACAGGTTGAATATTTATATTTATGATATAAACCCCTTGAATTAAGTTCGAGTATATATTTTGTTGGGTATATTGCTAAAAGATCAAGTTGCGATAAATTCAGATCGTTGATTTAAAAAGAAAGCGTGCACATAACAGCTCCATCATAGCTTTTCATACAGGAGGAAAACTACTCGATAGAATCGGACTTTAGAAAACTAAAGGCCCCATCCGATATTTTTGCTTTTATATACTACTATACTAAAAATTTATATATATATATATATAGTAACATATCCATTCTACACCACAACTCCCCAACTACACATAACATAATTGTAAACAACATTCACTATTATAAAACTAACATGCACAGAACAACATACACTATTATAAAACTAACATGCACACATTAATGTCTATGTACAAAATGTAATCAAAGAACGAGAGCCCTTTGATTAATCTTGGTTGTTATTCATGCACAGCGTCATGTTCCAAAGACACCCTTACCCCAAAAATACCGTTCACACAGATCGTGAACCATAAACATAGACTTTGAAACAGTTACAAAAAAATGTACCCTAACCACTTGAATTCGATCACTTGGCGAGCCAACTGAAATAATAAGCTTTATTACCCGCCTACGCACTTGTCTCAAGATTCTCCAATTACCCCTATTTTTCGGTTTTGACTATAATTTGCCTATATAAACGAAAAAATATGTCTCCATGAGTCAATTGAGAACTGAGTATGCTATCAATTGCGATAGCTTTGCTAAGCCAACTTCAACTTCGAAGTCCAACCTAGTGATAATCTAAAGGATCTAGTTCTTCCTTTATTGAAATTAATAAACACCGTTTAATATACATAAAAAACCCGAAAACGCTAATTTTTTTATTAAACCCTCGGTCTAAATTCGTTAATTATATATATAGTTATAATTATATATATAGTGCAAAAAATTTAATATCATTAATAAAAAAAATTACCAAAATATATTGAAAAGCAATAGTTAGAAAACTATTTTAGAAAAAAATATTTAGAAAAACATTTTCTTAGATCAAAAATGATTTTTGACCGAAAATCGTCTTCTAGCACAAGTACGCAGAGATTATGCTCTCAATTTTAAGCGAGCGAAGAGAGAGCAATTATTGCCGCCACCAAAACCAATTTATGGCCGTTACGCTTGTTATTATTCTAGTGTCTTTGATAGGATGCTATAGTTACTCAGCTAGTGGAAGTGTTTTTTTTTTTTTGGTTTTACACTCTTGTTGTTCGGAGCACATGGTGACATGTGACACAGTGGCTTTAAGGGGGGAAACTACCTTTAGAGGTCGGAAACAAGTTTTATTTGCAGTCGCTTTGTAGGGAAATGAAGACAATTCTTTTTAAATTCATATAATATTTATTTAGAGTGATGCCTGCTGTAATACAAAAAATGTTTTACAAAAGTAAAAATTGTAATTTAACAAATTTTACAATGATCTTGTAAGTCATATTGCCGCTGACGTCATATGTAGATTGTGTAAGTGATACTGACAATAGTTTTAGTCAGAAATAAACAAAATTGTTCTTATTCGGGATTTTTTTTTTGTCGTCGATGAACTAAAATGTTTTCGAAATTCGAAAATTAAACCTGTCCAACCGGCTCTGAAAAACAAAATTAGGGATTTTCACAAAAAAATACGTTGTCAAAAAGGGTATAAATGTTTTCTTTTTAAAATCTTTTAAAATCTATGAAACAACTTTAAAATGAATGTTAGATGATGAAAATTATTACTCGTAGAGTAGAAGGGTATACTATATTCTTTGAAAAGTATGTAACAGGCAAAAGGATCAATAGCCGAGTCGATCTGGTCATGTCCGTCCGTCTGTCCGTCCGTCCGTCTGTCCGTATGAACGCCTCGATCTCAGAAACTACAAAAGCTAGAATGTTGTCCACTCTAACGCCCACAAACCGCTCAAAACTTTCACGCCCTCACTTTTGAAATATGTTGTCACTTTTTCACTTGTTTGTATATCTTCTAAATTTCTACAGATTTTCCAAAAAACTTTTTGCAGCAAGCATTGTGGCGCAAGTATAACATCAAGTATATTATCGTTATTGCAGGAGTTGAGAAAGCTACATAAAACATAAAGCCTGTCAACATATTAGCCATAAAGGAAGACAACATATCCCATGCTGAAATAACGCGGTGACAGTCTCTTAGAGAAGAGACTATTCAGCGATGGCTTGTTAAACATTCATGTGGTTCATTTTTGTGCATATGATTTTTGTCTATTATTATACCAGTTACTCGCGGAGTAAAAGAGTATACTAGATTCGTTGAAAAGTATGTAACAGGCAGAAGGAGGTGTTTCCGACCATATAAAGTATATATATTTTGATCAGGATCAATAGCTGAATAGAACTGGCCATGTTCGTCCGTCCGTATGAACGCCTCGATCTCAGGAACTATAAAAGCTAGGAAGTTGAGATTAAGCATGCAGCTTACAGACACAAGTAAAGAATGCTTGTTCAGGGCATATAGATCATGCTTGCTTTACACAAGCGATCGTCTAATCAACTTCGTGGCTATATTTTAACATATTATATGCGCCAAACTAGCTTTTTAAGACTATTTTTCTCTAGCTTAAAAATTGTTCTTTATAAATGGTAAGACCAGTTGCCAAGCCTCGACTTACGATTTTACGGTTTATGCCCTGTAAGGAGGTGGTATTCGTCCGTAATATAATATTCGTAAAATAATATTTTAATTGTCATTTCCCTTAGTCGAGCCATTGGAATTTATTATATAAACTCTAAGGAGAAGAGTCGATCCCCGGCAGAGGCTCGTTGAAGCGGACGGCAAGTTCATTGTAAAACTTCCATTTTCCGAACATCCTGGGGGCATCATAGAAAACAGGCAACGAATAGGTATCGAGCACTAGAGATATACCAGCTGATCATTAATTTTCTCCGCATCATTGTGTGCAAAAAAACTGAAAGCGGGTAGTATTTGATGCATCATCATTATCAAAAGTGAGCTGTTTGCAGATCTTTGTATACGTGTCCCAGCGGACTAAGAGACATCGACAGGTAAGAATACCTGGCCAGTTTTTATTAACTTATCGTTTGAAAAAAAAAGCATCTCAGGAACTCCGGTGTTATTGACTCAAACTCGTCACTTACATCAAATCTCTGGCAACTTATTGTAACTTAAAGTACCACTTGGAGAAACAGTATTAAAAATCGATTTTTACGTCACTGCGGAAACAGGTTCAAAGTAATGAGTTTACCGGAATATTGTTACCATACGTATTAAAGTTGCTGTAATGGTGCCCCTATAATGAACAGGGTCTTACGATAATTCTAGATGAAGATAAATAAGCACGTCAAACTCGACGAAATACTGAAACACTAGTATCAAGACGTTTGGTTTGCTTTGGATGCCGCAAAAAGATCAGTCATGAAGACGGTACCAGCAACCTGAAGCCTTATCCAGCACCTAATAACCCCTGAAAGCTCTACCTATTAGAGGTTTGCAATTTCTTTTTTTAATTATATTTTATTTATTGGATCTTGTCGACAAGGAGGATAACGAAAAATGGCCTGGTGCTTATTGTTTGGATATTTCATCTGTTACGAGAAGAATACCAAATCTTCTATAACCCTTCATTTCTAACATACCGCGTTCCCAAACACAGAGATTTGCAAGGCAAATCAAAGTACAGGTTGTAGGTGAGATTTTTTAACATGGACGTACCTCCGCCATGTAGATCACCTGTCAAGGTGGACGTTAAGGTATGTTAGTTGGCTTGTGAAAGTTGGGTAGTATTCAGGGTTAGTTTATTTTAATACGCCAATCTGATAGCCACCTCTCCAATACCACGAATTGTACTAGTAGTGTTGTTCCTTAAATTGGTAATCATGAACGAATTATGATCGCGGTATCGTCTGCAAGTGTTGATTTAGTTAGCTGCTCTGCTGTGTATAGGACTCAGGAACTCAGGAACTTTTCAGATGTTGTATCGTTGCATTTTACGACTTTTCAAAACAGGCAGTTAATATTGCTGCCTTGACTTTGGATGCTGACAAATGTATTTCATTACTTTCTGTATTTAAGCTACTTGTTTTGTGCGACATCACTCTTAGAGGGTGCATGATTAATTAACTGCTTTGAAGAAGAGCTATCAGCACAGTTGAGTGGTCTGTTGACCAGTAAAAAAACGATTTCGCAAGACTTACATTGCGATAGAAATGAAAGCTTTCTAGGATCTCTGGCAGTGACAGTAGAGTTCGGATTCCATGATAGACAGAGTTTGTTACTAGTTTAGGATAAGGCTTGGAAAACAGAAGAATTCTTTTTTATATATTGTTAAAATGGTAGGAATATAGTTCTGAGAAACAAATAGGACATAGTTTCCAAGATTTAGAGAGGAAAAAATAAGACAGTTGGTGGAATTTTAAGTTAAGGAAATAAACTTGGCAGCGTATACGTCCCTCTGGGGTTGATCCGGCCCAAACAGTGCCAAAAAAAGGTAGCCAGTCCACTTTAACCAAAGGAAACCGTAAAGAGGTTATCGACATTATGCTTGCCGTGAACACCAAGACGTAAAAAGTAACCGGCTGGTTATATTTCCTTATGGACCCGATGTCCTTCAGTTAAGTGGCTCCGGCAGATAAGAAGTACGTTGATCGGTTGGTCTACCTAGTCCAGGTTTTATACATACGTGACTTGGCCCCCTTTGCTGATCACTGGCATTTTGGCTCAGCGCGAATGATTTATATCAAACAAATGTATTTAACGGCGGAGTGCCAGAGTTGCAAGTCTTTATTATTAAAGTGCTTGCTTAGAACTGAATACAGAGAAAGGGGAAAATATGAATTTATCCTATTATCTTCAATGCAGCACGCCATGAATTCATGGTCGGCAAGCCGACTCAGCATTTGTGCAGCGCAATGCGGTACCCCGGATAAAGGGTGTCAGATTTCCGCTGCTTCGTAGGGCAATCCAAGAACGCTATAGAAATTGGTATATTTCGTCAACCAATCCTTAAAATTAGCCGCTTTTACGTCCCGTCAGTAGACCGCCAAAGACTAGCATCACTAGACTAACCATCACCTTTCTAAAAGGGTGACACAAAAAGCATTTTAAAGAAGAATACCAGGACCAAAAAGAAAAAGATTGTGATGAAAACTACTTTTAAAAAGGTTCAAGGAAAGCGAAAGGAGGATTCTGTAAGGATTTGACAGCCACCACAAAAGCCGCA
Source organism: Drosophila erecta (assembly GCF_003286155.1). Lineage (NCBI taxonomy): Eukaryota > Metazoa > Arthropoda > Insecta > Diptera > Drosophilidae > Drosophila > Drosophila erecta. The sequence continues at coordinate 756,905 of NW_020825214.1, read as the reverse complement.
AGGCTTCGACTGCTCATGTCTAAGAACCACACTGGGTCTCAAGTGTGCCAGATGTTACCAACGTCTGCGAGTGATATTTCCGGACCTACTATGAAATAGTTTTCGGATTACAAAATACTATAATTTAAAACTTTGAATTTATATTGAAAATTGAGAAGGTACATTATTTAAAACAGAGAACGTAAATGAATGAGTCTTTCTAATTTTTAATAGAACTACCGAACGAAAAGCCTGAAAGCATAGTAGTTATGGAATACGTTATCTGCTGCTAAAAACGGAAAAATAGAATACATATAAGCTTTCAGACTTTATTATGCAGTACTGCAGTAACTGCGAAAACACAAAAAACACATCCTTCGTCAAAGTTTGATTCGAACCGTCCCGAAAGGACGACCGTCCCCCTCCTTATTTGCGAAGAACTCGGAAATATGACCTCAAGTTCTGACTCTCTCCGGCGCTCTTTAAGCAATCTATTATATATTAGTTTGGCAAATATCTCCCTTCCGCCCTTTTGTCTTTTGAATTTCGCGCGTCTTTACAAAGCGCTACAGAGCTCGTATCTGGCAATGCTATACATAATTTGAAAGGTCTTGACATAACCTACATAACCTACCTACCTAATTATGATTAGTTTGGATATTGCGTTCAACAGTTATAGAGTGTAAACATGGAGTTCACTAACGCCGAAATTCGCGCTATTTTAAAGTTTTCCTTCGTTAAAGGCAAATCCGCTAGAGAAACGTTCCGTGAGATTAATGGTGTTTTGGGGGATGGTACTCTATCACTTCGAACCGCGGAGGAATGGTTTCGACGATTCAGAGCCGGTGAAACCGACACCATGGATAAGCCAGCCGGCGGAAGACCTGTGACGACAAATACCGATCAAATCATGGAATACATCAAGTTAGACCGGCATGTGGCATCTCGTGACATCGCCCAGGATATGGGAGTTAGTCACCAAACCATTTTAAACCATCTGCAGAAGGCTGGATACAAAAAAAAGCTTGATGTTTGGGTGCCGCATGATTTGACAAAAAAAACCTTCTGGACCGAATCAACGCCTGCGATATGCTGCTGAAACGGAACGAACTCGACCCATTCTTGAAGCGGATGGTGACTAGCGACGAAGAATGGATCACATACGACAATATCAAACGATTTACTATATCGCGTCAATCTCCTCCGTGTGGCTGTGACAGTTTTGAGCGATTTGTGGGCACACTGCGTGTCCAATATGATTAAACCGGTGACCAGACACAGGATAAAATTAAACAATGTGCGACAATTTTTCAAAAAGTAGGAGTTTCCGGGTGTTTGTAGGTAGTACGTTTCATACGGGGACAGACAGACTGCCATGGCATGATCGACTCGGGTACTGACTTCCCACGGCAAGGCAAAAAAATATTTCCTGATGAGAAAGATAAAAAACTGAGCAAAGTGACTGAGCCAGTTGGTGACTAGCGACGAAGAATGGATCACATACGACAATATCAAGCGAAAACGGTCGTGGTCGAAGGCCGGTGAATCGTATTGACGGCCAGGAAGGTTTTGCTGTGTGTTTGGTGGGATTGGCAGGGAATCATCCACTATAAGCTGCTCCCATTTGGCCAGACGCTTAATTCTACCATCTACTGCGAACAACTGGACCTAGAATTCCTAGAATTAATACCGTGGTAACGTCGAATCGTATCAGGCTCTACAGAAATAGCAGTTACTCTACAAATCGGTCAAAGCCGTAGGAAATCAGTTTGGGCAGAATGTTCGAAAACATTGCTCAAAAGGACTAAAATGGAGAACACAGAATCTCGTATGCAAACCGGTTTGTAAACAAATTGGCTTTACTAGCTCGAGAGGCACAGAGTCGTCGTGAATAGTACCGCGGAATAAGCTTGAACTTCCAAGGAACTGTTTCGCGAGTTTTTGAAATATGGCTTAAAGAAAACTTCCTTTGACGTCATACCTATTGGTATGACCATGCTTATGCCCGTCAGTATGAACGTCGAGATCTCAGGAACTATAAAAGCTAGAAAGTTGAGATGCAGATTCCAGGGACATAGACGCAGCGAAAGTTTATTAAATGATGTTGTCACTCCCACTCTAACGCTCACAAACTGCCCAAAACTCTCACGCCCACATTTTTTAAATATGTTGTGATATTTTTACATACTCTTATTAGTCGTCTATATTTCTAATTTAATTTAATTTTTATATTGTTCATTCCCTTCAGGGAGAATGAAAGATACCAGATAATAGAAGAGTAAGGGAGATTGATATGAAAGTTGGGAAACAATAGTGTCCCAGATTGCACACTACCTCCGCAAAGAAGGGAGTTACTTTATCTTCTCACGCCTCCAATGACAGCTTTAAATCGTAATTTAAAACTTAAGACATGAAATATTAGTGATTCAAGAAATGCTAAATGCTAATGGGTAAATGCTAACTCAATAAATGTTGACTGCAAAGATGTGTCTATACATTATAATATGGGGGCATCCGAGTAACAAAAGGTTTTTGGCATATCGATAAAAGCCAAATAAAATAATATCAAAAAAATAAAAAAAACAGTTTGGACGTGACAATTTTGGTGGACGTAAATTGTTCTTATGCGTCACTAGTTCAACTGGCTAGTTCTAAGTGTTCCTGAGATCTCGACGTACATATTATATGTACATACGGACTCGGCTAGTGAAAGTGAAACAAGCCTGTTTCAACATTGATACGATTTATTAAGCCTTTGTCAATACCAGTACACTGTAGTAAATAGTAATAATAAATAATAATTTATTTTAAACAATTAACTTACTTGTTTAAAGGGTTTTGTCAATTCTGGATAACCAGCGGAAACCAACCACTCTGCTTCCATCTCTCCATCTAAATTAAATTGAAAACGAAAATATTATTGTCTTTCCCGTTATTTTTGTTATACAAACCTTCGTAACTGGCTTCAGGTTCAATACTTTGGGAATTGCTTTGCAGTAAATACTCGCTGAGAAATTCTGAGTAGTCCTGATCAGCTGAATTATGCAGATCTGTATTGCTGTTCATTTTAATTTTCACTATATTTTCTCGTATCCAAGGGCAAAAAAATAACTGAAAAAGAATTTTATTATCCTAGAATATTCAATAATATAGGAACCATAGGAACTATTTCTAAAGATATTTTACAATTACCTATTTTTCACAGGAATTTGTATGCTTAAAAAAAAACTAAAAAAAACAACTTCGAATTTATATGTATGTAGAAAATGTGTAATCAGTTTCAGAACAATCGATTTGTTATTGACACAAGGATGAAGAAATTTGTATGTACATATGTACTTTTCTATTCTATTCTACCTAATGATGATTTGCAGCTGCAAATAATTGTGCAGCTCCAGGATGTACACTTCCAATATTTATACACCTGCCTGCAAACGTATGTACACATGTATATGTAATTGTTCAGCAAGGAAAGTACATAACGGTATATTTCGCAAAAGAAATACTCGTAGGGGCGGTATATATGTTTGTACATATATAGAATATGCTTACAAAGGCATGTACGTATGTTTGTAACATGTTTTGAATTCCTGAAGTAACACCATTCACGAATCTTATAATTCTGATTAGGACAAATGTATGATTATTTAATAAAAAACCTTAATAAATTATCGACTTTACCGAAAAGAATCATGGACTGCAAAGAAATGCCGAAGTTAAATTAATTATAAAATGGTCAAATCCCATATATGTAAATATTTAATAAATATCTACATACATATGTATGTAAGTAAATACAAACAGTTCTCAGGACATATGTTTGTACGTACATGGATATACATACATACATATGTATGTATGTACATACCTAAGCAATCATGATTTTTTTTAAGCTAAAGTAAATAACACGTATGCATGTGTGATTATAAAAGGTAACTTTGTTAGACACAGTTTATGTACAAAACAACTAACTTTCAGCCACGAAAAATCGGCATTAACTGAGTAGCAGATGCTACGTCTTTTCCTTATTGATTTTTATTTTTTATATAAATTGTATCACATATGTATGCATTTTATAATGTATTTATACAGAATTCAGTGTGTTTGATCTATACACTGAAGATTTATTAAGTCAAAAATTATGAAAATGTGTGTGTAAACTATGTATTGTAAGAATCAGGTTTTCGTATCGAAGTGAAGTAAATTTATCCACATTAACTTCAACCTTACACAATTTTCAAAATCAATTTGTGAGCTTCTGCGTAAAATGAACGTTACCGATTCAATTCGTTAATAGGTTGGCTACGAATTATTGAATAGTATTAGCTTGAACATTTTTTTAAAAATGTGGGCGTGGCAGTTTTTGTCGGTTTGTGGATGTGGCAGTGTTGGGCGGTAGAGAGGGCGTGTCAATAAGATTTTTGACAAACCGATAGAAATATCTAAGGCTACTAACACAATTAAAAAATATCAAAACCATAGGCGTGGGCGTGGCAACATCATTTAACAAACTTGCGCTGTCTTTCGGCAAATCGATAGAAATTTATAAGACTATTAAAAAAGGTAAAAAATACACATCGTTTTTTGAAGTGTGGCCGTGGAAGCTTTGGGAGGTAGAGTGGGCTAGCTTTTGTAGTTCCTGAGATCGAAGCGTTCATACGGACAGACGGACGGACGGACAGTTAGACTCGGCAATTGATCCTGAAGAATATCTATACTTTATATGGTCGGAAACGCTTCCTCTGCATGTTACATACTCTTCATACTTTAGTATACTCTACGAGTAATGGGTATAACAACTGTATGGGTATATTCTGCTAGATTGTGCAGAATATGTAAATTTAACTATAAATAGTTCACTTATTTAGTCAAAAGGAAAAAAATGTCAGAACAAAAGTTTATATCAGAAATTCTGCAGATTATGCCGCGATCACCACTTTTTTTTTTTATTGGTTTTTTTTACGTTTTCTTACGTTTTTTCGTTGGAAAACGTACCAATACTATAAAAAAAATTTAAAAAAAAATTTCAATTTAATAATTTTTTTGAAATTTTTGATTTTATTTTACGTATTTTCTGATTTGTTTTATTAGAAACCTTTTACATATTCCATGTACTATGTTTGATTCCGGAAAGCAATCGGATAACGGGTATCCACAAATTTATTTTTTTTTTAACACTTTGATACCGTTCAAAAGCAAAAAAATGGGGACCATCGAGTTTCCGTCGCAATAATCGGACTGACGCTATAAGCGAAGTCGTTATAACCGGTTTCTACTGTACTTTCTTTACTGAACAATATTATTATTTCTCCTGAACTTTAAATCGTAGGGTAAAGTTGTTCATTTATCAAGAAGGACAGAGTCACTCGGGGGTCATATGGATTGCAGCATAAGTTATGCAGCAAATAAAATAGAATCCATTTTATAATTTATTTTCTTACTTGGCTACCACTGCACTTATATAGTCATACATTTAATAATAATTGGTAGATTGTTGATTTTTAAATAAAAAGTCTGTTGATAATTTTTCTTCAAATAAACTTCGGCTACTTCTCGTTCAAGAAAACTAAACGAACATTATGGTGTTTTCTTGTTTTAGTGCCAAAGGGCTTAGTTCTAAAAAAATTTTATTTTTAGAATAGTTCATATTTTCAGAGTATTATTAGCGCAGCAAGTCTCGGCAAGAACAAAAAATTAAAAATTCTCGCCATTCTCTCTATTCTATAAACGAGGTATTATTTCTCTTTCCCTCTTTACACTCATTTTCAGCTGGTAACACAGTCACGCTATTTATTTACCTTCTGGGAATTACTATGCAATGGTTTCAATGGTTTTCAGAATTTCCAGAATTAATAATTCTAATAACTGTGACACGTCCTTCCTGACTTGCACACGACCTCGTGTACGCATGTTGCCTCCTTTGAGGGTTAGTCTCTTTTTCAATAGTACGAACAAATTCTTCATCAGTTTCTGCAAGTTCTTGTTTGCTCGGTAACGATCTGATATATTGACGCTTACTATATACTAGTTATATCGGTTACCGTCTAAGACTTCAATAATTTCAAAGTGGCCTTTAAGTTCTGGGTTAAGTTTAGTTTGTTTTCTCTCTTCGTTTCTTAACAATACGTAGTCACTTAACGTATGTTTGATCATACTATGCATTACGATTCATTATTTCTTTGGGTTCAGCTATATTATTTACGTTTCCTTATTTACAATTACCTCATCTTCAGAAATAGTTAACAAACCGAATGGCCTCCCCTCCCTGCCAATCATCAATTGGATTTCTAATAGCGCATCCTGCCATGCTCGTTTATTTAAGCGTACCCATAACTCGCTCAAGCTGTTCGTAAGCTCGACTAACTCCTGTAGCAATGAGATGTACATTTTTTTTTCTTTGTAGAGCAAAACTCGTGAAATCCTGAACTGGCAAAGGTCTACGTGGATCGGCAATCACACGCATAAGCAAATTAAACAACAACACAATTGACTTCATCGACTTAACATAGTTTTCCGTATCCTTGCTTAAAGTATAATGTAGACAGTAAACACAGTAAAAGCATCTATAATCACAATGATGTACTCTTTTTGATCGTGCTTGCCGCTCAGTTTTTCTGTTATGCCGATATGTAGAGTATGCGAAGGAATAGGTATCTTTCGTTTCCGGTGAATTTGTATTTAAGGAGCTTGGATAATTTGTATATAATGCGCAATAATGCAAATATACCTTATCTAGTGTCTCATCCCAACCCAAGTGTATCACATCTTTCGGCTTTATACCATCTGGTCCATCTGTATGCTCTGGGTATTACAGGTATACAGCTAGTCTTACCATTGCATTGCATTTTCCTACCTCGGTACGGTACCACGGTACCTCTGGTCTGTGCATTCTTCTGTGTCTTCTCCCATCGGATTTACATGATCCTGTTGCCATAGGCCGGTGATGTGTAACGTGCGTTCCTTTCTTTCTTTCCGGTGGTGGATTTTACAGATCACTGGTATCGAAACACGCTAGTAGTTTGGCTTCAAATTTTTTGCCCAAACGACTTATACTGTCTTTTTCGAAGATTGTATTGTCTTGCTTGGTCTTGGGAAAATTTCTCCAGGTTTCTCCGAAATATTTCAAAAATATTCAATTTCTCCCGGAGACTCTGGCTGCCTTCCTGTACCTTGCGTTCTTTTACCGTACAGCGCGTTGTGTCAAAAGTAGCAGGCTCAGTAGCCTGTCGATTCTGATACACTGAAATTTATAGCCAGCATGATCTCAGTCTATTCATCATCTCAATTTCTCTGGTTTTGTCCGGCGAAAGCGGATCGCTCTCTTTGTCAGATTCTCCTGAGGGGTGTATGGTGCCGTAAACTGTTGCTTTATTCCCATATCGCCGACATACTTTTGGAACGCTCGCTGGTAAACTGCACGTCGTTTTCCGTGATCACCACATTCGGAACTCCAAACCTTGGGATTATGCGTTCGCTAAATGATTTCTACACCGTGTTTGCTGTTTGCAAGGTTACCAACTCCGTCCATTTAGAGAATCTGTGGATCAGCACCAACAATATATTGTTCCCATGCTTCGAACTCGGCAAAGGTCCGACAAAATCGGCATACACTATTGCCCAGGGCTCTTCCGGGATTTGTGTCAACATTTTCCCCGCTCCTGCCGCTGATTTGGTTTGAACCTTGCACCCGCTTCGCATTTTCAAACGTATGTCCTTGCGTCCCTTTGCATTCGTGGCCAGTGGTACCGGGCTGCTAGTCGAGCTATTCTTTCGACTGCCCACATGGCCGGAGTAGTGTCGTAGTGTCTCTGTATGTCTCTGTGTGTCTCGTAGTGTCTCTGGTGTTCTCTGGTGTTTTGAACAACGACTCTGATATTGGGTGCCATTTGGTACCTCCGCAAGGGTCGTTGAGTGGCTTCACAATGCGCGCGAAGTCAGCAGTGTCTTGACCCTCGGCGGGGTTCGTCAACTGTATGCTTGAACCTGGTCTATCTGCTAGTCTATCCAGATTGCTGCGAGCTTTGGGTCCTTTTTCACTTCGGTTTAATATTCAACAAGGGCCTTTCGCATGTCTTTTGTTCTTCCAGACAGCAACATATTGCGAAATCCTCTTTCTTTTCTTCTTCCAACTTCTGCCCATACTGCTTTTTATACCCGTTACTCGTAGAGTAAAAGGGTATACAAGATTCGTTGCAAAGTATGTAACAGGCAGAAGGCAGAATATATTCTTGATCAGGATCAATAGCCGAGTCGATCTGGCCATGTCCGTATGTCCGTATGTCCGTCTGTATGAACGCCTCGATCTCAGGACTACAATACAATGGAATGGTGTCTTCATCACAATACCTCCACGCACGCTGGTCCTTGCTAGGATCGGGCCTGCCTGTTCAAATACTATCGGACTCGCCGGGCCAACGTCAGGGTCTGTTATCGATTTGTGTTGTAGCAAGGCTCCTCAACCTAGCCTCCGGTAACTTGCTTCTTCCCGAACGTGTCAGCATAGCGATTTTGCTCCTTGCTGACTTTTACTGATGCGACTCCCTGGTAATTACGTTGCTTCGCGTTTGTTCACTCGTATTCTTGTTCTCCATGACTGTCCCGCTTCCAGCGCTCGGCCTGTTTAATTAGGCCTCCTTTAACCGTTATTCTTTGATGACTCCGGTCTCTGAGTTCAAAGTCCACGGTTTGGTACCGTTGCTTCATTTAAATTTCCACACATTCTCTCTGTTCTGCTGTTCTCCTGCTCTAATTTGAGCCGTCCCACACTCGCTCTCCACATTCTTTCTCTCCAAACTCTTTTCCTCCAGACTGTCGTTCTTCAATTGATCTTCAGAATATGTTTCTCCAAACTCTCTATATATATATAACACTATAACACTATACTTCATTCTCTTCCGTTCAACTTCCTTTCCACCCTTTTAAGCGTAAACAGCCTTTTAAAAAGGCGGGCATTTTACTTGCAAGGTGAGTAAAAATTATGGACACGATCAGTTTTTCGAATTTGATCGATTTGAATTTGGGCATGAGTGACGTAACAAGGCGGCTGCCGTATTCAGGAAAACTTTTCTCCTACTAGTGCACGGCCATTAAATATGCTCTTAAAGCTTGCAGCCTGGGGGTCCATGCCTACAAATCGTTGCACGAACAGTTCTATGAATTGGGGCCAGGTTATACCACTAAAACGAATTTGGGCCAGCCACTTCGAAGTACTTCCCAGCCTAGCTTTGCATAATGCCATAACAAGTGCACATCCTGTGAGCATCATCTGCGAAAATCAATGCATTTGCATCAGAACAAACACTGTTTTTTTTTAATTTTTTTTTAAACATCATCTTTAATTTTTCGCTATGATTAGACACATTAACATCGCCTTCCTATCGCTTTTCATTTTTAGGCGCAGCCAATGATTTTGTGATGTTATTCAGCAGCGATGAACTGTGGAATGCAGGCACCCCACAAGGACACGACACACACATTACAAAATTAAGTACTTAACATATATATTTATAACACTAATACACATATAGTTACGATAATTTATTCTTGAGCCTATCTATTGGACTGTCTTAATATACTAAGACCAACGCTTAAATTGAATCTCTGACTAATAAAAGAAACAGGGTTGGATTTAAGATTAAGAATACTTCATTCTAAGACTAAGACTAAAAATCCAATGTATGTAAAATTGAGGAGAAGCCTCAGTGCTTTAATATGTTAGTGTCTGTTTATCAGTTAGTTACATCTGGATCCCAACCGTAATTGTACTGTACAAGGTAACAAGACGTAACAAAAATACGCAAAGTTGGGAGAAAAGCTAAGCATGCTTGTACGTCCGTACTAGTGCTGCCATCTGGCCATGAGTCAATCATCGACGCCCTAGTGTGGTGGTCGAAATTCATATCAAATATAGAAACGAGGATGGATTTCGCAGGGCTAAGTGTGGTGATACAGGCGAGAGAATAGAGTCAAAGCTAGTCGTGTGAAAGACTGTCGGTGGCAGTCTTGGAAAGGCCAAATTACTTCTCAAAGGAGAGCTACGGGTTGCCCTCCTGAGGTAGCTCCAGCAGCTAGTGGAAGTGTACAAGAAGTGTTCGCCGCCCAGGCGGCTTGTACGCGCTGCCGCCGAGACGCACACCGACACAGCAATGTTAACTGATGTCTACATCACCGGCGCGCCTGTTTATAGGCGTCACATCACACACAGAAAAAAAAAAGGACTTATCGAACCGCAATTTCTTACCATTTGCGGGCTGCAACACCGGAACCACGCCGATTGGAAATCAGAGGACGATCGCTAGTGCTTTCGAATGGCGATATATTGGATTTCCATAGATATACCAACGCGCGGTCACACTATAATAGGCAGCATTGGAAACAGAAACGAGGGACAATCGATAACGTCGAAACATAATTGGCAACGCGATGACGGCAGATTGTGGAGTTGCCAGAGGCGGGAAAAAGAAACATGGTTAATGATGAGGTAAATACCGTGTTCGATCAAGAACAGAAGGAACAGCATTTAGCAAACATAATTTTATTGTACACTTTCTAACGAAAAAATTTCTATGATAAGACACTGGATGTAAATTGTATACTTACACCCGTTACTCGTAGAATAAAAGGGATTCGTTGAAAAGTATGTAACAGGCAGAAGAAAGCGTTTCCGACCGTTCCTCTGTCCGTCCGTCTGTCTGTCCGTCCGTATGAACGTCTGAGGCATCATAAAAGCTGGAAAGTTGAGATTAGGCATGCAAATTCCAAAGACATAGACGCAGCGCGAGTTTGTTAAATGATGTCGCCGATCTACCGCCCACAAATAGCCCATAACGCCCACACTTTTGACAAAAAATTTTAAATTTTTTAAAATATGTTTTAATATTTTTTCCCAATTTTTACCGATATTCAGAAAATTATGAAATTTCTCGTTTGCACTTCCACTAGCTGAATAACGGGTATTTGATAGCCGGGTAACTGGGCTATGGCATTCTCTCTTGTTTTTTGATTAAATTTGTACTTTGTAGTTATATTTTATATATTATTATTATATATATAATATTTACATATAGTAGCATTATTTTTTTTTTTCTTTTTCCCGATTTAAAAGAACAGGATCCGGTTCGGTTTCAGTTCATTCACAAAATTAATGTGGTTATACTTTATTTTCAAAGTTTATCTTGCCTATTTTATCCAAACCTTCTCGTTCTCACATCTATTAGATGAGTAACGGAAATCTTGTTTTAAAATTGGATGACGTAACACAAAGTACTGTAAATTAAACATTTTTAAACTAAACTGTGTGTAGTCGCCATACGAAAAAAAAACATTTGGTTAGAAAACTTAAAAGAAGATTTGAGTTAGTCTTAAATGCCGCCCTAATGCTTGGCATCGTTTCCGAGGTAATTCACTAGTGCCGAAGTCTCCCACGAGATGAATCCACTACACTAATGCCATGGCTTTCAGCGGCTATCTTGACCCATCATTATTCCAAAAGATCTTTCCACAGCGAAAAAACGGCAAAGAGGACTACCACAAACTTCTTTACAGGGACGACCGATGCCCGCAACCAACGCCATCCATTTATATGAGTTGTTGCTTCGTTTGTACTAGCAAGATGGGGATATGTTTATTTTGTTATCGAATAGTTATCGAATTTAAAAGGTTTAGGGACTTCGTGCGCTATCAACACTGTTTGTAATCCAATAGAAATAAGTTTCGTGTTATTCGAAGATTTTTTGTGTCACATTTTTTTGCGAATCACTTTAAAGAATAGGCCGACAGAAATTAAGCGTGGATTTTAATTTTATATTATTTTATCCAACGTTCTTTCAAGACTAGACCAGCATAGATTTCAATTCATTATTAAAAACATATCTGGTTTCACGACGGCGGAAGTTCCAGGAATTGGTATTGGACCCTGGTATTGGTATGGACCTCTTTATTAACCGAAGGAAATTTATTGGAGATAAAAAATGATTTGATTGCGGCATAAAACATATTTATGGCATCCGCCATTATGTTGCAGGAGTATAGATCTGACCAATTAAAGCCAGATATAAAATTACTTAGCCTCTTGTTGACTTCTCTGATTTTTCTTTTATTGCGGTAACTGTGTCACTTCACAAGTTGGATGATATGGATCTTCAGGTTGAGTAAGAGGTGCTACTCTGGACAGAAACTTACTTTCAGGACTTGTTACAAGACATAGATCCAATAATCGACCAATAGAGTTTCGAATATAATTAACTTGTGACTACGATAGGTCGAGCAAGCGGTCTATAAAGTCGTGTTGTGCTATGGGAAGAATAATATTATATAGAAGAATATAATATACCACGTAGTGCCAGGTACTAAAATCACCAAGAACTACTAATTAGACTCTATCGGAAAGCTTATTTGAGACGGATCGAATAGCGGACAAATGATTAAGATATTCTGGAAATTAAGAAGACGGCGTAATGTAGGAGCATGTAATATCAACAGAGCTATACGCATATGAATTCTTCTGACATGAGGAAAACCGCAAAACCTTACCGTAAAAAAAGATGAATTTTTCCACTTTTATGTAGCTTTTTCCTTTGAAGCTTTTTCCTTTGTTAGCTTTAAGCAGTTCGTTTTGGACATTCTTAGAATAAAGAGCCATCGCTCAAGAACCAACAACTCCGGCATTCTGTCGTTAATTTTATATTTGATCATAGCAATCTGAGTCCCTAGGCCAGTTGCATTACGGAAGGCAGTCACCTTCCCAACGTAATCGTCGTAAATCTCCAAGTGGATTTATCACCCCCTTCCCTGCACGAGGGACACCATCAGCCAACAGGCAAATCATTGAAGACCGCAGCGAGGGATCCTCCGGCGGTCACCAGGATCTTAATAATTGGCGCCCAACCACGGAAACCCACTAAACACACACAAAACACAGATTATGTAAGTGAGCGCCCATCTCCAAACCCCAGCTGCATTTAAATAAAGTTTTAAAAAAATATTTGTGCGGATTACACTAAACAATAATCTGTATTTCCATGACAATCCTAACCTTTGTATGTGTTGTGAATTTAAATTATATTAATGTAACGAAATTTAAACACGGAATTTTAAATTTTGATTGACTGTGCGGATTAAATTATTCTTTGACACTGTTGCAGATATTTATTGACTTATAGTTTACATTGTGTGCATTATTTCGTTCCACTTCCGCATATGTCTGGACACTGTTGTTCCACTTGAACTTGAGTTCCCTCCCCACAGCCGTCTCGGGCCCTCCTATCGTTGCTCCGACACCCGATACAGCAGCGCATGCATTGCTGTGGCAATTTTTTGCCTTTTATATATATATCTCTTTGTCTTTGCTGTTACGATTTGTTTGTCATTTATGTATTTGTTTGGCTTAGCGGATGCAAGCTCCCCGCAAGCCCCTCACCTTATCGTTGCTGGACGAACCTACGGCTCCGCTCAACGAGCCCTCGGCCAATGTTATTAAGCGCCGACTCAGCCCCCGCGTCCCCTCGCCGTACTAGTGCTCCCAATGGGCAAGACGACTTGAATATTTATATACTCAGCTTCTCATGAGCAATTCATTCCTACGGTATAGGAATTCTAAACCATTCGCTAGCGACTCAGAGTCAGAAGGCGACGATTCTAAAGAAAAATCTGTACGTAAAAATACCCCAGTTAACGCATTTGTTGCATATAAAATGTCGCTCGAAACGGAACAAATTAAGACCCTCATAAAAGCGCTACAAGATCAGGCCAATGACAGTCAACGCAGGGAGACTGAATTGCGTAATATAATTCAGGAACTTGCCGGCCAGGTCGCGGCCATACGGACTGCCCCGGTGCAGACTGAAACTCACAAGATTAAAGTTTACAAACCAGTAGTTATCACTGGACAGGTCAATTGTAGCGAAACATTGGATGCCGTTAAATGTCTTCCAGACTTTATGGGGACACAGGAGACATACGTCTCCTGGCGGCAAGCGGCAAATGCCGCTTACCATATGTTTAGACAATATGAGGATAGTTCCCGACACTATCAGGCTGTGGTCATCATCAGGAGCAAAATTAAAGGCCCTGCTGATGCAGTTCTTTCGTCCTTTGGGACCGTACTGAATTTCGATGCGATCATAAGTCGTCTCGATTTCACATACAGCGACAAACGCACAATACATGTGATTGAACAGGAACTAGGCACCCTCAGACAGGGAAGCCTAACACTCCTTCAGTATTATGACGAGGTTGAGAAAAAACTCACCTTGCTGACCAACAAGGTAACCATGTCCTATGAAGCGTCGGCAGCGGTGAGAAGTTCCGGGATGATGCTTTGAGAGTATTCGTCTCGGGACTCAGGCGCAACCTCACGGATGTGCTGTTCGCGGCAAAGCCAAAAGACATGCCGTCAGCCCTCGCCTTGGCGCAAGAAGTGGAATCCAACCACGAGCGGTATACCTTCGCAACTTCGTTTGCACAGAGCCAAGAAAATAGGGATCGCAGGCAGTATCCCAAAGTTCAGGAGCGCCAGCAGGCCCCCACACAAACCGGGCCGCAGGGAAGTGCCGGGAGGAACCCGCACTTTACTAAACAACATAGAGCACAGGTGCACTCCGCTCCACGTAGCGACTGAAAGGCTCGAGGGAACACGCCGGAACCCATGGACATTGACCCGTCATTGTCCAGGATGCAGCTATCCCACGCCCCGGCTTTCCCAAAATCGAAGCCGGCCACATCTGGCCGCTCGGTCCCACCTAAAAGGGAAAGGATCAACCATGTGGCCCAGGCCTCGAATGATCCCGACAAGGCTTATGCCACCGCAGCCTCCGGTGCAGCGGTTAAAGTCGACGATGATGCCATCTTAGAGTATGACTCAGATGTCATCAATTTTTTAGGGGAAAGTCCCTGCTACCCGTCATCAGACGAAGAGTAGCGGGGATTGACATGAAACTGCTAGTTGACTCGGGTGCGTCAAAAAATTTCATCCGACCATTTAAGGGGTTGAAAGGCGTCCGCCCGGTAGAGTCCCCATTTGCAATCCATTCGATTCATGGTGTGACTACAATCACAAAAAAATTTTTTGTGTCTATTTTTAACATAAAAGCTACCTTTTTCTTACTACCAGATTTGACCTCCTTCGACGCGATCATTGGCCTACCCTATTAAAACAGGCCGTCGCGTCGCTTTGCCTAGCTTCCAGCCACCTCAAATGGGGCTCCGAAACAGAGCAGATTGACTTTCACACTTGCCCCGATGTCAATTTTTCCAACGTAGATTGCTCGGACGCACCGCCCTTAATTAAGGATGCATTTTTGAAAATGCTCGGGAACAGGAAAAAAACTTTTGGTAATCTTAATGAGGCTCTTCCTTACAATACGTCGGTGGTAGCAACCATCCGGACGGTTGACGAGGAGCCCATTTATGCCAAATTATACCCATATCCCATGGGAGCAGCTGACTTCGTCAACGGCGAGATTCAAGAGCTGCTGAAAAATGGCATAATCCAAAAGTCGAAGTCCCCCTACAATAACCCAATATGGGTCGTAGACAAAAAGGGCACCGACGAAGCTGGCAACAAAAAAATGCGTTTGGTACTGGACTTCCGCAAACTGAACGAGAGGACTGTACCAGACAGATACCCCATGCCAAATATCTCAATGATATTGGGGAATCTCGGCAAGGCCAAGTACTTCACGACACTCGATCTGAAGTCTGGCTATCACCAAATCACGCTCGCCGAACGCGACTGTGAGAAAACATCATTCTCAGTAAACGGAGGGAAGTATGAGTTCCGAAGATTACCATTCGGACTCAGAAATGCTGCAAGCATCTTCCAGAGGACAATTGACGATATTCTGCGAGAGCAGATTGGCAAGTTCTGCTACGTTTACGTTGATGATGTCATCATCTTCTCAGAAGATGAAAATGCCCATGTCAAGCACGTAGATTGGGTTCTGAAGAGCCTGTACGATGCTAACATGAGAGTATCTGCGGAAAAGTCACGCTTCTTTAAGAAAAGCGTGAGCGTCGTAGGGTTCATCGTCACCAACAATGGGGCGGTGACTGATCCAGAAAAGGTTAAGGCCATAAAGGAATTTCCAGAACCCAAAAATGTATTTGAGGTGAGGTCATTCTTGGGCTTAGCCAGCTATTATCGATGCTTCATCAAAGATTTCGCATCAATAGCAAGGCCCATTTCAGACATACTGAAGGGCGAGAACGGGAGTGTTAGCCGACACAGGTCCAGGGGTATCAAAGTAGAATTTTCCGAAGCGCAGCAACGTGCCTTCGAGAAACTTCGCAACATTCTGGCGTCTGAGGACGTCATCCTTAGATACCCTGATTACAAAAAAGCGTTTGATCTAACGACAGACGCTTCGGCCTACGGCATTGGCGCAGTGCTGTCCCAAGAGGGACGCCCCATTACAATGATCTCTAGGACATTGTGGGACAGAGAGGTTAACTACGCTACCAATGAAAGGGAGCTATTAGCCATAGTCTGGGCGCTAGCCAAATTGCGACACTACCTGTATGCGGTCAAAGAAATAAACATCTTTACCGACCACCAACCTTTGACGTTTGCAGTATCGGAATCCAATCCGAACGCCAAGATCAAGAGGTGGAAAGCACGCATCGATGAGTCCGGCGCAAGAATGTTTTACAAGCCCGGAAAAAATAATCTCGTTGCAGATGCCCTCTCGAGGCAACAACTCAACGTTGTTGAAAACCAGGAACCTGAGTCGTGCGCGGCCACAGCGCACAGTGAGCTCTCGCTCACATACACGATTGAGTCTACGGACAAACCCGTAAATTGCTTCCAGAACCAAATAATTTTAGAAGAGGCGCGCTCCCCTTGGAAACGCACTTTTATACTATTTGGAAATAAGAGGCGTCACTCAATTAACTTCTCGTGCAAACAGACTTTGCTAGAGGAACTTGCCAACACCATTATCCCTAATGGTGTGAATGCCTTCCACTGTGATCTTCACACGTTGGCACAAATCCAGGGTGAGGTGGTCCGACAATTTCCGGCCACAAAATTGTGGTATTGCAAAAAAAGGGTCACCGACATTTTCGCGGTTGAAGAGAGGAAAGAAATCCTCACCGCAGAGCACCACAGAGCTCACAGGTCGGCCCAAGAGAATGTGAAGCAGGTACTCTCCGAGTACTACTTCCCCAAGATGACTAAATTGGCGAGCGAGATAGCTGCCAATTGCAAAACCTGCGCCAAGGCGAAATATGATAGGCATCCAAAGAAACAGGAGCTCGGTGAAACACCAATCCCGGGCCACGTAGGAGAAATATTGCACATCGATATTTTCTCAACGGATAGGAAATACTTCCTCACCTGTGTAGACAAGTTTTCGAAATTCGCCATGGTGCAGCCGATCCAGTCTAGAACCATAGAGGATCTAAAACCACCCCTGCTACAACTTATGAATGTTTTCCCCAAAGCCAAAGCCATATACTGCGACAATGAACCATCATTGAAATCGCACACAATAGTGGCCATGCTGGAAAACCATTTCGGCGTCAGCATCTCGAATGCACCGCCCCTCCATAGCGACTCCAACGGACAGGTGGAAGGCTTCCACAGCACGTTGGTCGAGCTCGCTAGATGCCTAAAAATCGATAAAGGCATAAATGACACGGTCGAGTTGATCTTGCTAGCCACAGCCAGATATAACAAGTCCATCCACTCTGTCATTAACAAGAAACCGGCCGAGGTCATGCGGGCAGATCCGGACGATCCACAAAGTGATGTCCAGGAAAAAATCAAAAACGCCCTAAATTTGACTAGAATCCGAGAAAACGCCTCTCGGCGGAACAGAGTCTTCCAGATCGGCGATAAAGTCCTAGTAAAGTCAAACAGACGACTAGGCAACAAACTCACTCCCTTATGCGAGGAGAGAACTATCGAGGCAGACTTGGGGACCACAGTCCTAATTAAAGGGAGGGTGGTCCACAAAGACAACCTCAAGTAACCCGAACAGAGCCCAGTTGCGGTTCCCCCGGAGTTTTTTTTATTTTCATTCTTTTCATTTATAGCCACTTGGCATAGGTTTTTTATTTCTTTTGTTTTTCATCTATAGCCACTTGGCATAAGTTTTTTATTTTTATTCATAGCCACTTGGCATAGGCTTTCATTATTTTTCGCTTCCCATAGCCACTCGGCCTAATTTTTTAACGTTTACTTTACTTCCGCTTATTCGTCTATTGGTGGTGGGCAACTCCATTCCGAATATTTATTAATCAACCACACATATTACAGGTCGTTTCCAACGCTTCTACCTTGTCTCTTGGCGGTGGCATCGGCCCACGTCATAGATTACACCCACGCAAATTATATTCCCGTCATCGACGGCCAAGTCTTAGTATGGGAGGAATATGCCTACGTTAGACACTCTGCTAACCTCTCCGAGTATAGGCGAGTGATTGACGAAACCAATGGTATGGTTGATATGTTCCCTGAATCCCATATGAAGAAGCTCCTGAGCATTGACATCGCTCACCTTCGTGACATGCTCGACTCGTTGAGCGTCCATCACAGAGTGGCCAGGAGCCTAGACTTCTTGGGAACTGCGTTGAAGGTTGTCGCAGGGACACCTGACGCCGAAGACTTTGAGAATATAAAGTTCACCGAAGCAAGACTAATTGATGCACACAATAGCCAAATTGAAATTAATACTAAAACACAAGTTCGAATTAACGAACTTACCGACACTGTCAATCAACTCTTAAAGATTTCCAAAAATAAGCAAATTGATACAGGCCATCTTTACGAAATGCTATTAACACGCAATAGAATCATTGTCATGGAACTTCAGAACCTTTTGCTTACAATCACACTCGCAAAAATAAACGTAGTTAGTCCAGTCTTCCTGGACCATGCAGATTTGGAGAATGTTTGGGGCGAGGAGCCCACCAACACCCCCATAAGGGAAATTCTGTCCGTTGCGTCCGTTAAAGTTTTTACAATCCCTTAACGTTTTGCATTTCATTATAAAATTCCCCAAGATTGTCATGGCCTGTAACAAGATCACCCAGTCTTCCCAGTGGCTCACCATGATACAATGTTGAGGTTAGATAACAATATGGTGGCAGAATGCAATGGAGAAATCCGTACCGTGAAGAACTGCTCCAGATCACCCGGGGCGACGTTTTGCCAGTTATCTTCGGTGAGCTCGTGTGCCCAAGAACTCCACGCTGGAGGCAAGGCACATTGCGACACGCAGCAGAGCGACCTACATCCTATAACCTACGTCGATGAAGGAATTATTATCATCAATGATAGACCAGCACTCGTGCGTGTGGATAATGGAACAACCATCCACGTTAAAGGTACGCACCTAATAACATTCATTGTGAGTGCCATGGTCAATGAGACCACACAAACCACGACATGGTCCAGAAGAGGGCACCGGGAGTAGCTAACTCTCCTGTCCCTAATATCTCGATGAAACACGAGATCCTGAGCCTCCCATACCTTCACCGCTTGAGTGAAAAGAATTTGGAGCAAATCAGGAAATTCGAACAAGATGTCGACGGATACCGACTAAGTCAGATAGCGCTAATTGCAGGAGCAATTTTCTGCGCTCTCATCTGCATCGGCCTAACCTGCCAACGAGCCATTAGGGTCAAGAAATCCACAGCCCAACTTAAGGAAGTACTCGCCAAAATAGGGTCGGCCGAGGACGGCCTCAATCTTGAGGGGAGAGTAGTTAACTAAGTTAACCGGACCGATCGTCCGCAGACCAGCACCGGTCAAATTGCTGACCAAGCATTGGGCCGGAAGCTCGAGCATAGCCGGCAAAGCTCTGCACTTTGGCAGAGGCCGCTATGAAGCTTTTTCCTTTGTTAGCTTTAAGCAGTTCGTTTTGGACATTCTTAGAATAAAGAGCCATCGCTCAAGAACCAACAACTCCGGCATTCTGTCGTTAATTTTATATTTGATCATAGCAATCTGAGTCCCTAGGCCAGTTGCATTACGGAAGGCAGTCACCTTCCCAACGTAATCGTCGTAAATCTCCAAGTGGATTTATCAGCCCCTTCCCTGCACGAGGGACACCATCAGCCAACAGGCAAATCATTGGAGACCGCAGCGAGGGATCCTCCGGCGGCCACCAGGATCTTAATCATTTATAAGACAGATGATAATCTGTCAGAGAAAAGCCGAGAAACGAAAATTTGTTTTTTTAATAGAACCATCGTGAGGGGTTTTGGAACTGCAGATTGTGTTTCTGAAGGGGCAACTTTCACCGGTACTCCGAACTCAATATTTCTTTTTGGTGGTAAACAAATCGGGACAGGTGGAATCACTGGTTGAGAAACCAGTGCAGACAAAGCGGAATCTCTAGCAGTCCTGTTGATCACATGCCGGAGGCTGCGGGGAATTCCCCTTAGGCCTACCACCAGCGGCTTTCTTGCGCTTTGGCGATTCTTCAAATAGCTTAAGGCTATTAAACTGCAAATCTAGCGCGGAAAGGAGATCGTCAACTCGACGAAAACTATTTCTAGCCACGCCTAAACTGTCCTTTCAAGCCACCTTTAGTTTGGCACCTAAACGATTTCATCTCTTTCGTAACCCCTAGGCAATCATCAGAACAGTATTTTAGATTTGTGGCCTTAGATAGGTCATCACTTGTTCGGCCGTGCCACAGCTTTTTGGGGTTTGTGGGCGTGGTAAAAATGTTTTTGGCATATCGATAGAAAATTTTAAAAATCAAAACATATTTGATATATATATTTACGAATTCAGACCGAGGGTTTGATAAAAAAAACACACGATTGAGTTTTATATTTTATTAAACCTTTTTATTAATTCCATTTATGGAAAGAACTAGAGCCATTTGATTATCACGAGATTGGAAAGTTAAATTGGCTTAAGCGGTGTTATCGCGGTTGATAACGTACTCAGTACTGAACTGCTGCATGGAGGCATGCTTGCTGTTTTATAGGCAATTTGGGGAAGCCAAAGAGCGAAGTTTAAGAGAGTTTGGTTGTAAACCTCTATTTTCTTGTTGGAAGAGAGTCTTCTGAAGAATAGGGGTAATTGGAGAATCCTGGGACAAGTGCGTAGGCGTAGGCGCCGATCGCGAAAGTTTATTATTTCAGTTGGCTCGCCAAGTGGTCGAATGCAAATGATTAGGGGACGAGAGTCGGTGTTTATAAAGGCGGCAAGTGTCTATGTTTATGATAAGGCGACAAGTGTCTATGTTTACGATTTGCGATCTGTGAGAAAGGGTGGCTTTGGAACATGACGCTGTGTCCAAGGTTAATCGAAGGGCTCTCGTTCTTTGATTACATTTTGTGCTTAGACTTAGATATTTTGTGTTTATACATTAATGTGTGTATATGAGCTTATACTAGTGTATGTTGCTTATAGTTATCTTATGGGGAGTTGTGGGTGTAATAATGGATATGTTACTTCCCCATCCTTAAGAAAAAAGCCTGTCCTCAGGCGCTTATATTAGGGTACAATACAGGGGTATTTACCTGGGGTACAACGTTTACTGTTTCAGGGTGTATAATAGTTTCGTTTTCTGGGGTTTGATTTTTGAATTTTACAATTAATTTTTGCGGTATAGTTTTATATTTATAAATAAAGTACAATGCAACAATTATAACTAGTATGATTAATGCTGTAAGTGTTATTATTTGAAAGATATTATTCGTCTGATTGTGTTGTTCGATTATTTCTTTTGTGTGAATGTATTCTAGTGGTTCAAGTTTTGTTACGTTATTATTTACATAGATAGTTTGAGTGTAATCTAACATTGTGTTGCTAATTAATATATCTTCTAATTGAACGGAACAATTAAATGTTTTTATCATATTGTTACCTTCTATTATAATTTCTCTATTAATACAATTTTGGTTTAAAATAGTCTTGGGAAGGTTCCAAGTTGTAATTATATTAGGTTCTACATATTTTATTTCAAAATCAGAATGTGTTTTACTGTATCTACATTGTGTTGAGAGTTGGTTTAGTATACCTGTTATACATTTATTTATGACCAAGCTTTGGGAACTTGCTGTGTAAGTTTGATTATTGTGTAAAAAATATTTGTCATGTATTGTTTCAGTCAGTATGTTACTGTTTTCGTCTGGGTATGGTATTATTTCAAAAACTGGTGTTTTAATTATTTCTCTCGGAATGTGGGATATTATCAGAATTTCGTTCGTATCAGATTTAAGCCAAGCAGAAGTTTTGATATTAAGGATTTTTTCAGAATTGACGTGTGTTAATGAATCGTGTTTCAAAAGTTTTGGGTTAAAGATACCTAAGCGTGTCAGTTGCAAACCAAGTTCTATGTCTTCTATGTATTCAGTGAATTGTTGTAGGTTGAAAATTACTAGGGCTAACATTTGATCTCCTTCAAAGTTACTATTTAGATGATTGGTCAATTCAATTCCTTTATTAATGGCTTCTATTACGTGGTTGAGTTCGCTTACTTGTACATTATTTTTAGAGATGTCACCTATTTGTTGTTGTAATTCTTCTTTATCTTCTTGATTTAAGGTGCCGAATAAGTATTTGTACATTGTTCCTATAAAATTAGCGAGACCGCGTTTACTACGTTTTGCAATTCTTATACCGTTCATTTCTCTGTTAAGTTTTTCTGTTAGATACTGAATTTGTTGTAGAGTTTCAAATATTTGAGCTTGCTTGATAAGTTCTTCATAAGTGTTTTCGGTTTTAGTTAAATTAACAGATAAGTAGTGATATTCATAGTTTATTGGTAAATCTAATGATCCGGTTTGAAAGATTAGGTAACCGTTTTTGGCCTGGATAGGTGTTACTTCTAAGTATTGTGTGTTAATTGTCGATAGGAGG
Source organism: Drosophila erecta (assembly GCF_003286155.1). Classification (NCBI taxonomy): domain Eukaryota; kingdom Metazoa; phylum Arthropoda; class Insecta; order Diptera; family Drosophilidae; genus Drosophila; species Drosophila erecta. The sequence goes on along the minus strand of NW_020825214.1, from coordinate 734,104 downwards.
CATAACATGAATATCATGCTCGGGAGTAGGCCTGGAATTATCGTTATTATATTTACTTTTATTAATTTTCTTTTTCTTTTTAAACTTAGATTTATAGTGTATTATTTTTCTACCTTTATTTGTTTCCTCAAAATGTTTTTCGTCTATTTGTCTTAAATTTCCTGTCTTTTTGAATGGGTTAGTCGTTTTTGATCTAACTAGAGGGGATTCTCTGAAATTGGTGTTTATACTAAAGTCTTGTCTAGTTTCATTGAGTTTGTTAATTTTGTTCACTTTATTTTCTTGTGTGTTATAGCAAGGGGTTCCTGCAAAAATAAAAATGTCTGCTGGTGTTCGACCAGTTGTGTTGTGTTTTGTTTTGTGATTGTATACGTAAAGTATTTTTTCGAATTTTGTGAATTGGTTTTCGGGTTCATTTTCGCTTGATATTATTCTTAATTTTTCATTAACGGTTTTATGAAATCTTTCGATGTCAGAAATTCCATTTTTACTTGTCGTTATGTTTAAGGTTACTCCTTCTGAATCTAACCAGAGTTTAAGTGCGACGCACATGAAAGCGGAGTCTTTGTCGGCTTTTATTTCTATGGGTTTACCCATGTCGTTGAATATACGTAAAATAGCTCTTTTAGCTTCAAGCCAGTCTCTACTATTTACTTCTATCAGGGAGGCGTATTTAGAATAAATGTCAATACATGATAGGAATTGTTTATTGTTTATTAAGTAGAAGTCCATGACATATTTGTCTCTGGGGTTAAAGGTTTCTGGGGTTGTTTCGATAGTTAATTTTGTGTTTCTGTGTTCGGTTTTAGCGATGTTACAGATTTCACATTCATTTATGATGTTTTGGATAAGCTTTTGGTAATCGGGGTAATAATAAAGTTCTTTGAACTGAAGTGTTAGTTTTTCTATGCCAGGGTGTAAATATTCTTTATGTGTTTTAAGAATGATTTCTTTGAATTGAGCATATGTTTGAATGTCTATTAGTTTGTTACTGGTTTTCATGGTTTTAGTGAAATTGTCGGGACTTATGATTTGAATATAAGCATTTTGAAATATCTGAAAGTCGATTTCATTAGGGAAGTAAATAACACTCTTCTTATTACAGAAGTATTCTTTAATTAAATCTTTAGCAAGGGTGTCGGTCATTTCTTTATAACTGATTTTTATTCTAGTTTTGTGGAAATATTTTATTATCTGGACGTCGTCAAAATTGTCTTTTATGAATTCGAATTGTCTGTTATAATAATTAAGGGGCCTTTCCGTTATTGGAATGTGATTTTGGTTATCTTCTGATGCACTATGTATAGTAGCTGCTGTGGGAAGGGAGATTGGATCATCTTCTCCTAGGAAGTTTTCTTGAATTTGAATTCTGGATAGAGCATCCGCGACATGATTTTCTTTACCAGGTAGGTATTGGATATTGTAATCGTATTCGTTAAGTTTTATCTTCCATCTCTGTAACTTCATGTTAGGGTCTTTTATGTTGTTTAGCCATACAAGTGGCCTATGATCGCTTAATATGTCGAATTTTCTACCGAATAGGTAAGATCTGAAATATTTTGTTGCCCATACTATAGCTAATAATTCTTTTTCTATTGCTGAATAGTTAAGTTCGTGTTCGTTTAGAGTTCTGCTTGCATAACAAATAGGTTTGTGTTCTTGAGATAATACAGCGCCTATAGCTATATTACTTGCGTCTGTCGTTAATGAGAATTTCTTTTCGAAGTTAGGATATATTAGGATCGGATCGGACGTAATGAGTACTTTAAGTTTCTCGAAGGCGGACATGTAGTCATTATCTTTTGTGTTAATTGTTGCTCCTTTTTTCAATTTAAGTGTCATGGGTTTTGCTATTTTTGCAAAATTGGGAATGAACTTACGGTAGAATCCGCAGAGTCCAAGGAAAGATTTTATTCCTTTTGTAGTTTTTGGGATAGGAAAGTTAACAATTGCCTTTATTTTGTTAGGATTTGGTTTTATACCGTCTGTCGTGATAATGTGACCGAGAAATTCTGTTTCTTTCTTTAGAAATTCACATTTATCAAGTTGCAATTTTAGATTTGCTGATCGTAGCTTATCAAATACCCTTTTCAATGACATTATGTGTTCCTCTAGTGAAGTGGAGTAAACGATAATATCATCTAAGTAGACTAAACAATCCTTATAGATTAAATCTTCTAGAAGGTTATTCATGCAACGTTGAAAGGTTGCTGGTGCATTTTTCAAACCGAAAGGCATACGAGTATATTCGTAATGTCCATGTTTTGTTGAGAATGCGGTTTTTGGTATTGACTGTTGGTCCATTTGAATTTGATGGAAACCTTTAGCTAGATCTATGGTTGTGAAGTATTGACAGCGTCCAAGCTTGTCTAATATTTCGTCCATTACAGGAATAGGGAATTTGTCGTCAATGGTTATTTCATTGAGGCTACGATAGTCTATGACTAATCGAAATTTTGATTTGCCAGAAGCATCGCTTTTCTTTGGGACAATCCAAATTGGAGAACAATAGGGAGATTTTGATTTCCTAATTATTTTTTGTTCTATCATTTCGTTGATTTGTTTATTAACTTCTTGGTCAAATGCTTGGGGGTATTTATATGGTTTTTTATAGATAGGGTCTTCGTGCTTTGTATGAATAGAGTGTTTAATCGTACTTGTGAAGGTCAAATTTTCACCTTCTTTGTACTGAATATCACTATATTCGAGCAAAACGTGTGAAAGTTGTTCCCTTTCTTCCGTATTTAGATGTTCTAATCTGAATACGTTGGATTCTCTTAACTCGTCGTTTAAGGCGTAGTTAGAGGATGTTACTAGAAGGGCTTCTTCTATGTAAGGGGTAATAAGAGGGTTTTCCTCAGATTCAGAAGATTTGGGACACTCATTGGTAGTCTTGGATTCTTCTGGATTGGATGGCTTTGGCTCATCTGGTTTTAAGTGGGGTTTCCGCTTAATTTTACGGAGGGATTTTTCCTTTTTTGGGGTATGTAGAGGAGTTTCCTCTATGTTAGATGACTTGGGGTACTCATTGGTAACTTTTGACTCATCTTTTTGGATGTGATCGTACCACATTTTAAATGGGTAGCCATTTATGTTGACTGTTTGTGTTGAATAGTTAATTTGAGTGTTGGTTGACTCTAAGTAATTTCTGCCTAATAGTAGATCATATTTTTCTGAGAAATTGTGAATAAAGAATGTTTGTTTAGTCGGACAAAGTTTGCTTGAATGCAATGAAACGCTTTGGTTCAATACTATAGTGCCATTGATAGTGTGGACTTTCATTTTAGAGAATTTTATTGGGAAATTAAAGAAATTTTGTTTCATAATATTGATAGACGAACCAGTGTCTACTAGGCATTTGAGAGTAATATTATTTAGTTTAATTTTTAGGAATGGATTACCTACTCCTCTGGATCGCTTTCTGATTCCGAGGCTGGTTGAAGAAAATTTTCGCTTGTGTCCATTTTGTATTGGTCACTAGCACTTTCTCTATGCCGTTTGACGGGAGGGTTTGGTGCCTTACTATTATGTTGTGGGTAATTTAAAGGGTTCTGGGCTCTACCCTGATTTAGCTTTTGTTTAAATTCATGCATAACCTGCTGGTTTGATACAATAGGTTTTGAATTATTGTTGGGATTTGATTTATTTGTGTTATGCATAACATAATTCGCGAAATTGATAATTTCCTTTATTCTTAGAAGTTTGGGGTGGATTTGTGTTAGGATTGGAGTTATTTTGGTGTTTCGTTCGGTCATTGAAGGTTATTTCATATACACCTTCTTGTTGAGCTATTTGTTTGAGCTTAGATACTGTCGTTATGTCATGTCTAGCAAGGGTCATAAATAACCTATCGGGCAATTTTCTCATGATCACATCTTTAACTGTGTTATTTAATGCATTTGTGTATAATAAGGTGTTGTTAACGTTATTTTCTAAGATAAGCTTATTTGATATTGTGAATGATTTGACTTCTAATTCTTCGACGAACTTACGGATACTTCCGTTGAAGGGTGTATTGTAGAGGCGACGGAGTAATTCTTCACATGGTGTTTGTGTTTTATATTCGCTGATGAGTGCGTTCATTAGGGTGGGCCAGGTTGTTGCTCCAGATAATTGTGACACTCGTTGGGCATCTCCTGCAAGCTGCATCTCTATTGCGCTGAAGAATACATGTTTTTGCCTGGGGTCCGTTGGATACAGTTGGAGTATGAACTCTATCCTTCGTATAAAGGCACTGAGCTCTTGGGTGTCTCCACTGAATGAAGGTATTTGCCTAATTTGATTTAAGGCTTGATTCAAGTGGGATTCTGATAATAGTTGGATTTGTTCGGTTGCCATGGTTGATTTTGTTTCTGTAGAGTCTTGGTTTTTTGTTTTTACACTTTTATTAATCGTATGCAGTAGGTTGACTATTGTGTGACAACCACCGATTATACGTAGTTCTTTTGCGGATAAATAGAGTTTTATTGTATTACGATTTACGTTCACTTAGCGCCGATTCGCGTGGTTCAATCACTAAAAGATACGCTTGGTCGTACAAGGATCTTTTGTCACTAGATTGATATTTGTGAACGAGTCGTACAACTTTTTCTTTTTATCCTACCGACTGCGCCATTTACGAATTCAGACCGAGGGTTTGATAAAAAAAACACACGATTGAGTTTTATATTTTATTAAACCTTTTTATTAATTCCATTTATGGAAAGAACTAGAGCCATTTGATTATCACGAGATTGGAAAGTTAAATTGGCTTAAGCGGTGTTATCGCGGTTGATAACGTACTCAGTACTGAACTGCTGCATGGAGGCATGCTTGCTGTTTTATAGGCAATTTGGGAAAGCCAAAGAGCGAAGTTTAAGAGAGTTTGGTTGTAAACCTCTATTTTCTTGTTGGAAGAGAGTCTTCTGAAGAATAGGGGTAATTGGAGAATCCTGGGACAAGTGCGTAGGCGTAGGCGCCGATCGCGAAAGTTTATTATTTCAGTTGGCTCGCCAAGTGGTCGAATGCAAATGATTAGGGGACGAGAGTCGGTGTTTATAAAGGCGGCAAGTGTCTATGTTTATGATAAGGCGACAAGTGTCTATGTTTACGATTTGCGATCTGTGAGAAAGGGTGGCTTTGGAACATGACGCTGTGTCCAAGGTTAATCGAAGGGCTCTCGTTCTTTGATTACATTTTGTGCTTAGACTTAGATATTTTGTGTTTATACATTAATGTGTGTATATGAGCTTATACTAGTGTATGTTGCTTATAGTTATCTTATGGGGAGTTGTGGGTGTAATAATGGATATGTTACTATATATATATATTATGATAGATATGAACAGTGTGTTGGCGTTAAGGTTGGCGTGCTAAATTTTGTATAGCATATACATAATAATAATAAAAAAAAAATCAAAACATTTATAAAAAAAAAGGGCGCGTGACAGTTGTGGGCGGTTTGTAGGATTAGCATTTTTTTTTAATTGCACAGCGCAGGCAAAACTAGAATCTACATGCCTAAAAGATTTACCAAGATTATTCCAAGATTTCGAAATTGTTTAGCTCCCAAGATCATTTTTATGAGGTTTATACGGACGGACAGACAGACTCACTTGGCTAGATCGACTCGGATAAAAACTATTCGGCAGGAGTTAGAGTGAGGCTGCAAGAAGTAAAGGTACAGAGCTAATCGCTAGACCTTACAAACGGTAAATCCGTGGACCTAAATAATGGAGAAACTAAGGATAAAGAAATCAATGTGGCCTATATAAGCATGCCCAGCGCTCAAAGTGGCACACTCATCGAGAATCAGAACGTGAATGTACAATGAGATACAGCCGTGAAAGTCGTCAAGGTCGCTACGTCTAGACCTTGGTGACCAAGTCAGTTATCACAGGTAGCTGAGGTCCATGAAGACAAAACGCGGATAATTTAAAAGGCCTTGTTACAACACTATTCCTTGCGTGGAAGTAACGTGTGAAAGCCAAGCAGATAAGTGTGTCACATTGTATCAAAACGAGAATAAGGACCATGGAAACCAATTTTTACTGGTAACCGGGCGGAACACGTAAAATCTACTAATAAAGACACATGTATTTTGTAGCGAGAGATTTCAGTTCTATAAAAAAGGATTCGGAGAAATGATACTTCAAAAAAGGGAAACAAATATTTTCACCATTTTTAAATGCCGATAACAGGCGACTGGTCACAGTTTTTCTTAGGCATTATTATAATAAACGCTTCCATATATACATTTTTAATTAGTTTTTGGAAATTTTTAAACCGATATATAAGCATAAGAATAGTATATTCATTGCTCATAATATTGCCGTACTTATAAAAGTATAATTAATCTTTTTTGTCATTTTATTTTCTAGCGATAAATTTACTAGGTTTTGCCAGTGGAAAAATTTAAAACTGAACATACAAGTAAGTATTTAAGACATTGCTTAGTCCCTATTAATCCAAACCTTGCGGAGTGTATTACTAATTGGAGATTTCCGCCTCCGTAAAATATTTTCATTCTTGATCTGCAATACCACCCAAGTATATCTATCCTGTCTGTCTGGCCGTCCTTGTATACGCAGTATAGCATTTGACTTTGCTATAAAAGTAAAAAGTACAAAAAAAAAAACGGAAGTACTTTGAAACTGTAGTTATAAGATCGATAAGCTTGGAATAAGTGAGAAAAACTCCCAGATCTTGCAGCGTATACTTTTTGGAGCAATGCGAGTATTATACACATTATTCACACTTTGCTTGATGATTATCGCCATTTATTGTCATGTCATTTTTTTTTTGAATGTAAATTTCGCCACCTTCTCTATTCGTACAAACACTTGTTCAGGTGTATATGCCTGAATTGCTTTCTAATTCAACATTCCTGTGATTATAAGATAGTATGGAGACCAAAAGTGTTGCAAAAGTGGCAGCGGTCCAACGGTAGTCCCGAAGGAAAAGTACAAGGTCAGATCATCAATTCTGTTCACCGCTGCCGACATCGGCCCTTCTGTCCACCTCTCTTAGAGAATATTTATAGTTACATTATTATTTGCTTTTGAGTCTATTAAATGGACCGTTGTAGTAACTAAGACCAACGCTGAAACCGAAGTTTTGTTAAATAAAAGAAATTGCAAATCGAGTTGAACTATGATCTTTATTCTTCAGTGTTCAACTTAAGACTGAAAATTAAATGTAAGTGATATTGAGGAGAAGCCGCTGTGCTTAAGAAATATGTTAGTGTATTTTGGGAGAGCATTCCTCTTGGATTCTTAAGTTGAGGAGAAGCCTCAGAAAGAGCAGGCAAAACTGCTTAGGTTAGGCTTAGGGATTTGTTTACATGAATGGCTAAGTGCCGCTGCCCAAGAATTTGTTTATCGTTGCCAAAAGATTTGTTTATCAAAACGCATTCTGTGCAGAGGGCATACATGCTTTATTGTTCATGGAATTAATGAAATTGGCCGGTTTGGGTGGCGCAAATACGTCACTACCCTTCCCTTAAAGAGAAGCCTATACTTGGGCTGGGATTGATGGATATAGTACGGGTAATGGAGCTTCTTAAATTTCTATTTGTTGTGGTGTGTTTTGATTTTGATTTTTTCTTAATTCTAATTTTGCGTACAACATCATGAATGGGTCAAACGATACGTATTTTAAATATAAGTACAATAAAATAAGTGTAATGATGATAATAGTCAATAATATGTAAAGTGTAACATTGTTTTGTGAAATCATTTCATCAATGTCGTTGTGTTTTACAGTTTTTATTTTTGTTATGGTAAGTGGTGTGTATAATGGGGTTAAATCTATTTCTGGTTTTAAGAGATTTTCACCTAAAATTATACTATTGATTTCTATTTTACATTGAGTCACTCTTAACATTTTGTTTCCTTCTATTTTTATATTAATAATTGAATTTTGGCAATTTTGTTCGAGGCTTGTTTGGGTTAAATTCCAGGTTATAATTGTGTTTGGTTCTATGTATTTTATTATTGCATCTGTATGAACTGACTCAAAATTACAAATTGGTTTTAAATGTTTCATGATATTGGTGACGCATTCATTTTTTATTTTCGTTATTGTAAACTTTATTTTCTTTTTCAAAATATGATTGTGTGTCTGTGTATTCTAGCTGATAGCCGTTAGAACCTGGATAATGGATTATTTTGATTGTGTTTATTATTGAAAAGTTAATTGGTATGTGAGATATGATTAATAATTGGTTATCATTGTAATTGATCCAAGTGGATGTTTTAATGTTCAAAATATTTTGGCTGTTTACATTCTCAAGCTTGTCGTAGTTTAGTAATTTGGGGTTAAACAGTCCGAGTCTGGAGAACTGCATTCCCATTTCCAGGGCCTCTATGTATTCTGTAAACTGCATAAGTTCATATAAAAGGGTGTGAACGATGTTGTCGTCATTTTCGTATTTCTGTATCTTCTGCATTCCGTCGTTTATCAATCGTATGGCGTCATTAAGTTCATGTAACTTGACTGTGTCATGGGAGTGTGTGTCAAATTTTTTCTGTATTTCTGCTTGATCATTTTCATCAAGTGTGCCAAATAGGTATTTAATTGCTAAGCCCACAATGTTAATAAGTCCACGTTTATTTCTATGTTGCAGGGTTATTCCAGTTAATTCTCTTTTCATCTTATTGTACAAAATTTTTATTTGGGGTGCATGATAGTCGGTACGCAGCTTTTGTTCAAAATAATCAGCATCAGTGTCTATTTCGGTTGATACTTAAACAACAGTATCAAAGGAGGATGGTATTTGGACTGGCTTATCAGAAAAAAGGAGATAGCCGTGGTTGGTGTCAATATTATTAATTTGAATTTGCTGTCCATGAACTGTTGTGATCAGCATAAGCAAAAATGTCATCAAGTTCCAGGCACCTGTGGAATTGAAATTTGATTATTTTTGGTTTTTTTATTGAGTTTTGTAGTAGTGAGTAACTATTGTTAGTGATTTTGTAATGGTCGGAGTCCGTTTGTTCCACATTTTTGTTTGGCTTAAATGGATTTTCTAATTTGCCTTTCTGTAGTGGGCCTTTTCTGTATCTCGTGTCGACTTCGTATACCATTCTGTCACTGTTTATTTTGTTTAATTTGTTTTCTTTGTTTTGTTGTGTGTCTAATATTGGTTGTCCAACGTAGAGAAATATGTTGCAGGGGTCTGTCCAGTGGTATAGTGTTTGGTCTTGTGATTGTATATGCTAAGTATTGTTTCTATTTTGCTTAATTTGATTTCGTCGTGGTCGGATGTTTTGAGTATGCGAATTTTTTCATTAATTGTTTTATGTAGTCTTTCTATGTCCGCCACACCGGTCTGTGTTGTGTTAAGCTGCAATTCGATTTCCTAACTGTCCAGCCATCGTTTGAGGGTCAAACTGGAAAAGGCGCCATCTCTGTCTGCTTTTAGTATTTTTGGCTTGCACAGCTGGTTGAATAATTGTGCATAATGCATAAGTGCATTTTTGCATTCCAACCAATTCTTTGTTTTTATTTCTTCTAATGTGGCAAATTTCGAATAAATTTCCATGCAATTGATATTGATATTAAATTGAATACAATTGATTCATAGACATAAACATCCGCCGATGCCGAATTCGCTATTCCCGCTAAGCAACCAAATAGCTAACGCAGCACAAATCGTGGTAATTTTCCATGCACAACTCTCTTAAAAAGCGTAACCCATTTGAACAAAGAGGAGAGCCACTCCAGTTCATATAAACAAAGTCGACCAAGGGTTTGCTAAGCGTTCAACTCACACTCCAGATTTAGATTTAATTCGTTCGCTCTATACTCAAGACGTAAATTGTCTCCGTTTCCGCCATTGTACATTTATCTTTATTCAAATAAATGTATATTTTTTTCTAAATAAATTACCGTGGATTCGTTATTGGCGCAGTCGGTGGTCCTAAACTTATAGTGACCGACAAAGTACCTTCGTGTGTGATTTAACTTCAACTTTGTGGCTAATCAGTGCTACAAGAAGTGACTAATCCGCCAGTCATACAGTTCTTAATAATTCAAATCGCTTCAACTTGTTAGCCCACCATAAAGGTGTGACCGCTACTAGAAGTGAAAAAATTACGTAAGTGCTGCAAAAACAAGACCACTAAAGGTTAACTGAAGCCCCATGTTTTGCATATTAACCAAAGACAGTGTATAAATTAGCTTATTCCTCCGGTCCGTATGTCTTCTGCGTCTCCAGACGCTCGGAATGTCTTATTCCTGAGTTCGTGAGGGCGTGACTTTTCCCCCTTGGTCTATCGCTGGCCTTTTGGCTCAGCGAGAATGTTCAATATAAACAAATGGTATTTTTACGGCGAAGTGCTGGAGTAGCTGTACTTTATTGTTAAAGTGCTAGCTTAAAACAAAGATTCGAGAAAATATGAATTTACCCTAGCTCCAATGCATCACGCCATAAACCCATGGTCGGCAAGCCGACTCAGCATTGGCTGCTGACTCAAGAATATTAAGAGCTCTATTAGTTGTTAACTACTCCCCCCCACAGATTATGACCGTCCTCGGTTATATTAAGCTTATCGATGGTTTGTTGTATTTCGACGGAGGCTCGTTTTATCCTTAATGCCAAAAAAAGGATGAGTGAACCAATCAGACCAACGTTCAGGATTACTCCAGCCACGAACCGAAGTTTAGGGGAACCCGCGTCGTCAACCTCGTCCTTGAACCCTTGGATAAAGCGCAAGATGTCGTTGTTCATGCGGTGTAGCATGGGCATGCTCAGTGCCGGGTCGTGGCCGACGATGTTCAGTAGTGGTGATCTTGGTACGCCAGGCTGCTTGTCTATTGTTTTTCGGAAATTTACGAACTCCGTTCCGTTGATGGTAGCTGATCGTTCGAAGGTTACCAGATGCGTTCTTTTGACGAGCACCTCTGGGCTGCCAACCGTGCTGACGCGGGCTGTTGCCTCGTTAATGATAACGATGCCGTCATCTATAGGCATTACTGCCCTCAGGTGGCTGGGTTGATTATGGCACTGGGCTGCGTTTCCCGCATGGAGCGAGCGGGCGCAGAAGGTGTTGTGCGTGGTCTCCGTGCAATCGGTGACTGAAAAGGTGTCTTCTTCACATTCTGCCGAAGTGACTTCGTCGAGTCGTAGGATTACTTGATAATGTGATATCGGATACACGAGGAATTTTTACATTTGACCTTGACTCTAGGATAGGCTATTAGTATATGGATAATGTTATCGGACGGAAGAACCCTAATTTTAGAGGCTTCTAATAAACTAACTATTCGGGTGTCTTGTTCAATTAGTGATTTCAGATCGGCATGATCAAGGGTAGTGGGATTTACTATGTTAGCATTAGCCAATGTTACAGTGAGAATTAAATTTTGTATCTCTGTTGTCAGCATTCTATTCCTCGCTAGTAGTTCCTCGACAGATGCGGGGTGTCAACCAAATCGTTATTTTGGGCTTTAATAATTTTGTTAATGGTGTCGATTAGCTTGTTTATCTGTTTTTGAGTTTCGGTCCTGGAGTTTGAGTCTACTAGCTGAGCTTCTGTCATTCTGATTTTTAGGAAATCTGAGGCCCGCAATCAGACCGACAACTACCTTAAGAGCTGTACCCAAGAAGTCTAAACTTCTCGCAATTCGGTGGTGTATTTTTAGAACGGAGAACAAGTTTCAAAGATGATCTGTATCAACATCTAATAATTTGCGCATATGCGACTGTGGAAAAGATTTGGACAATTTTTCTGTCTCATTTACCATGCTAATAAATTCAGATAGGTTGCTCGAGTGCCTCAGGCAGTCACGATGTTCAAACACCAGTACATCTCCATCTACGACGGGAATGTATTTGGCGTGAGAAAAGTCGGTAATCCTTGCACTTGCCACTGCCAGGTTGATGAGCGTTATGAAGGCGAACCTGCAATTCAAACGTAGAATGAGACCACGGCGTATTTATTTAAATCTGGCTTACTATTAAAGAATATGGTATTAGCAAATTAAAAGTGGGAATCTTATTTGAGGTTGACCTAATGGACCACCCTCCCCTTAATAAGAACAGACGTTCCCAGGTCTGCCTGCACTTTTTGTTCTGTGCACAATGGAGTTAGTTTGTTTCCTAACCTTTTATTTTTTTTGACAAAAACCTCGTCTCCTACCTCAAAAACACAGTTTTGCCTAGCTGGCATCTTTCGATGTTGTTTTGCTGGGCCTTTATCAACCTGTCTTTAATGCCTAGGCAGCGATCATCGGAACCCGTGTGGTTCTTGACTGGTTTCTCCTGAGTGACAAAATGTAGGGTCTTATTATATTCTATCGTTGCCCTCAAGATTATTTCTGTCGTATCGCTGATTTTTTTTATCTAACTTAAGACACCTGGCTATTTATGTCAAAGTGCTGTGGAATCGTTCCACTTGACCGTTTGACAAGCTATGCAGCGGGGCCGCGTTCACAATGTCAATGTGGTAGCTGTTACGAGGTGATAGTTTCCGAATTGAAGGCAGCTTCATTGTCGCAATATATTGTTCTGATTTTGGGGAACAAATTTACGAGTTGAAGCAGGGGCCCTGTGACGTCCACTATTGTTCTGGACAACACTGGTTGCACTATTGCAAACTTCGAGAACTTTTCAACGCATGTTAAGAACTGCTTCTTATCAGTTGAGAAGATATCAATGTGCAACATTTCGCCGGTATAGCTTGGTATGGGTGTTTCCCCGAGCTCCTGTTTCTTAGGGTGCCTGTCATATTTGGCTTTGGTGCATATTTTGTAATTTGTGTTCTGTCGTGATAATTTCCAACTGCTCGTTTCTATTGGCAACGTCCATCACAATATTCTTACAGTATCGAAACTGCGTAGCCGGGAAATGAGCAATTAAATCATGTTGAAAACTTGCAAGGGTGCCAGTCACATTTACGACTTCGGGTTTCATGACCTCCTTCAGCATTTCAAAAATGGTGCTTTTGTCGGCGAAATTGATCAAGTGGCGAGTTTTACTACGAAACAACACCAAGCTTCACTTTAGTCTGAAACGTGCTTCTTCTATAACAATTTGATTTCTGAAGCAGTTTACTGGTTGGTCTATCTCTTCGACCGTGTGTGTAGGTCAGTGACAGTTCGCTGTGTATAGTCGCAGCGTCTGACTGAGGCTCATTTTGTAGGGCATTAATGTTCTGCCTGGAAAGAGCGTCAGCCACATGGTTGTCATTAACCGGTTTGTAGTGGATTTTTGCGTTATGATCATCAATATACGCTTTCCACCTTTTTATCTTCAGATTTGGATTCCGATCGGACACCGCGAATGTCAGCGGCTGATGGTCCGTATAAATGTTAATATCGGAGTGCCGTATAGGTAGTGCTGTAACTTGCCTAAGGCCCACACTATGGCCAACAACTCTCTTTCATTTGTGGCGTAGTGTGACTCGCTTTCTTTTAGGGTCCTAGAGATCATAGTGATGGGTCTTTTATCTTGCGATAGAACCGCACCAATGCCGTTCGCGGTTAGATCGAATGGCTTCCTGAAATCAGGGTATCTGGGAATTACATCCTCAGAAGCCAAGACATTTCTCAGCCTCTCTGCATATCACCGAACTCAATAGGAGTTTTCTTGAACGTGTGCTTGCTGATAGAGCCGTTTTCTCCTTTCAACAAGCTTGTCAAGGGCCTCGCGATCGCCGCAGTCTTTAACGAAGCAACAGTAATAACTGGCTAGACCCAAAAATGACCTAAGCTCATACAAATTTGTAGGCTCTGGGTATTCCTTTATGGCCTTTACTTTTTCATCATCGCTTGTGCGAATTGTGGCAACAACAGAAGTGTTAAACGGCAGTGCCTCGTTAGAGGCTGAAAAGAGGCCTTAGATCTGTTTGCGATCATGTTTCAGAATTTAACTTTTACAGGTTCCGGTACGGCGATGTCATTTACGTTAGTAAAATTTACATTGTCGCAATTATGATGCTGAAGCTTTTCAGAAACAAAACCAAAATTTATTGTACCTTTCTTTGCGTCGAGTTTTGATCCCACCTGAGCTAAGGCAAATCCTATAATACCATCGAATTGTGTCAGCTCGTCTAAAAGAAAGAACGGAGATGTTTTTCCAAAAATATTCCTCCCTGTGAACTCTGTTAGAACCATGAATGGAACTAACTGTGAAAGGGGAATCGACCGGCACCACATTTTTAAGCTCCTTTACGGGCTTGATGTAGTTTTTTGCCGCACCTGTGTCGATTAAAATTTTTAGATGTCTCCCTTGCAGCTGGCGTTCAATGAACGGCAGTCGGGAGCGCTCCTTAAAAAATTGATCTGATCATTTTCGTCAGACTCATCGTCTATCTCGGTCACGGACGCTGCGGGCGCGCCCTCATACTCGCTGTCATTTTTATCGTCAGCCTGTTGCATAGTGCTCTGCAACCTCTGACGCCTTTGACCGGTCATACGTGCGGAGCCAAATCTTTTATGGCCCCGAACACTTTCGGCCTTGCTATTTGTAGGCTGACCGCTTCCAAAGGAAATCGGCTGCCTGTGTTGAGTCATGGTAGGCCTAATTCCATAGGCTCAGGCGACTGATTACGATAGCTGCCCAGAACGCGGGGCAGAACTATTTTGTTGGGGCCTATTCTGTTTTTTGTAAGAATGGGGGTTCTTCCCTTGGCCATCTTCGGCCCTGCTATGTTTTCCCTGCGGCTCCCTTGAGCGGTTTTGGTTCTTTCGGTGCTCATAGGTGTGTGCTTTGTCCTCCAAAGCCTTTGCATATGTGGCAGCAAAGGTAGTGCGCTCTATGGTAGCCTCGGATTCCCTAGCTAACGCCAAAGCTGAAGGCAAATCCTTTGGCTGCGCTGGCAAGACTATGGCCCTCAAGGGTTTCCTAAGGCCAGCAATAAATACATGGAGAGCATCCTCTCTAACTTCATTATTAAACAGAATGGCACTGTCCGGTTCGTGTATCATAACGATCTTATTTGTTATTAACGTCAATCCCATTTCTACGTCGTCGTAGTATTGCATTAGGCTAAGTTCTCCTTGCCTAACTGTTTCAAGTCCCTGTCTAAGGACACGCAACGACGTTTTGTCCGCGTAAGTGCAGTCTAATCGAGTATCGAAATCAAAGACTGTGTTATGCGCAACCAGTAGCCCTCTTGTCGATCCCCTGATTTTATTTCGATGATCGACACTGCTTGGTAGTGTGCTTCGCTACCGTGATACGGTTTGAAGATCTCGTATACGGCCGACTGCCGCCATGACACATGGTCATCCTGTAAAATCTGGCATGGTCTTAACGATGACTTCACACCAAATGCTTGGGTCTACGGGTATTTTCTGGTAAGCTTCCACTTGTGGTGCTTCCATGCGCAAGTTTTGCATTTGTTGTTTCACCTCGTTCAATTGTGACTGGAACGCCTGCTTCAATCTAGTTTCCTGCTGGGCTAAAGCCTGGCTAACAGCTCCAGATATAATTGCCTGTAACTGGGCAGCGTCCATCTCTGTAATGCTATCTGTCGTAGTAGGACGAAAGCCTTCTGATTCTAAATCCGACCCGTCGTCACTATCGCACTCGACCTTGATATCTCTATATGCACCTGCCCAACTCATTGACCATTGGTTGGCACCGCACACTTAATTCTTTCCGAGCACAGCTGATCGGTTTTCGCGAGGCGGCGCTATTTACGTGCGCGAGAAATAGAAGTCGATGAAAAAACTCTTCCCTCAAAAGAAAAGGTTTGCGCAAAGAAATAATTTTCTCTTGTTTATTATTTATTATTTTATTCCTTTAGGCAGCAATAGCTCACAGTAACTTGGGGTAAACAAACGGTATTTTTAAGGCCAGTAACTGTTCTTTATTGTTAAAGAGCTAGCCTAAATTTGAATACAAAGAATCGAGAAAATATGAATTTACCCTAGCTCCAATGCATCACGCCATAAACCCATGGTCGGCAAGCCGACTCAGCATTTATGCAGCGCAATTCGGTACCCCCGGATACTGGGTGTCCGATTGACGCTGCTGACCGTTCTTAGCGCGGACTATGTTTCTGCTGACTCAAGTATATTGAGCGCTCTATTGGTTGTTAACTTGTAGCGGGCTACAAAACAAAAAGCGTGACCGCTACGAGGAGTGAAAAGAACAACAATGGCACTACCACAACAACAAGTGCAACTACTCTCCGAGAATCATATGATCCAGGTTCTTGGTCAGAATCGACAGGTACCAACATTTACCGATACGACACTGGAATTGAGCTCGTTCATAAGAAGAATAGAGTTCGTACTTCAACTTTATCCATCAATTTACGTCCGTCAGTTACATGTCCTCTTCAGTGCAATTGAAATGCAAATCGGAGGCGACGCCCAACGAGTATTCCAGCTCAGTGCAGCTAATACATGGCCGGAATTGAAGGAAGCTATAATCGCCGAGTTCAAGACCCAGATACATTGAAGCGCTTTTGAGAGGACTATATAACACACAATTCAATGGATCAGTTCGTAAGTTCATAGAAGAGCTTGAAGCAAAATGCTTTGTAATAACAAATAAGCTAGCTTTAGAAAATAATGATCTACATAATCATATTTATTCAAATGCAATGAACAATACAGTAAAAAATGTAATTATTAAAAAACTCCCAGATAGACTCCACATGCAATTAGCCAGATTTGACATAACAACAGTCAGTAAATTAAAACAAATTGTAAAGCAGGGTTGTTATGACAGTACATGGTCCGATCACCCAAAATCCCAAAACACTCAAAATACCCATAATAAAAATCAGTACAGACCAAACTATAACAACACTTCAAATAATCAAAATAGAAATCAAAATATATTCAAACATCAACTAGCCAAAATAAAAATCAATATATGAACAAAAATAATAACAGCCATGACCAGCCTTTCGAATACCTATTCCAAGAATTTAAGCAAAAACTCAACCAAGCACCGACACAAAATACTTTACATTGTCAACAAAATTCTTCCAACTATCAACAAAATCCAGTTTCTTCATCCGCTCCGAATCCGGCAACAAAAAGGCAAAGACCTAGTACCAGCGGCCATATAAAAATGGATACGTCCGAAAATGATCATCTACATGCCTCGGACGAAGAAGAAGACACAATTCCTTCATAAATATTGTTTTAAACCATATACCGCTCCGATGTGTTATAGACACTGGGTCTACAATAAACATCATAAGAGCAAACATTTTTAATTTCCCAGTTAAAACTACTAATTTACAAGTTCAAACCATTAACGGTGCAATAACCGATTGAACAAGTTTTTCATATTCATAATTTTTCCGAAAATTATGATATGATATTAGGTACTGGCTTCCTAGAAGACGCCAACGCCCAAATAAATTTTGCCAAAAGTAGCGCAGATTTAAACAACAACAGTTTCTTAATGGACTACATACCAGAACGAGAAGGTAGCCTAGAAGACAACCTCGACTGTTTGAATGATTTACAGCCACTGATAATGAAGCCACAAATTATGCAATAGGAAACTAAATAAGGGAATCAAATGAATTCAGGCTTGAACATCTAAATAAAGAAGAGTCAAATGCCCTTACTAAAATTCTTCACGAATTTAGGGACATACAATACAGAAAAGGTAAAAATTTGACCTTCAAAAGTACTGTAAAGCATGTCATAAAAACTAAACATGAAGACCCAATCTATAGAACACCTTATAAATACCCCCAAGCCTACGACAATGAAGTCGAGGTACAAATCAAAGAAATGATTCAACAAGGCATTGTTTGAAAATCGAACTCACCCTACTGTTCTCCTATCTGGATAATACCAAAAAAAAGGCGATGCTTGTAGTAAAACAAAGTTTAGGTTAGTAATCGAGTATCGCAAACTAAACGAAATTACTTTGATGATAAGTACCCAATTCCTGTCATGGTTGAAATACTATAATACGATAAGCTAGGTAGGTCTCAATATTTCACTACCATAGATTTAGCAAAAGTTTTTCATCAGATCCAAATGGATGCAAGCTCGATTCAAAAAACAGCTTTTTGCACAAAAAATGGACATTACGATTACACTCGAATGCCATTTGGACTGAAGAATGCACCTACAACATTTCAACGCTGTATTAACAATCTATTAGAAGACCTAATTTACAAAGACTGTTTAGTTTACATGGACGATATAATAATTTTTTCCACTTCATTGGAAGAACACTTGTTATCTCTACGTACAGTATTTGCTAAATTACAAGAAGTTAATCTAAAGTTACAACTTGACAAATGTGAATTTATGAAAAAAGAAACAGAGTTCTTAGGACACATTGTAACTACTGATGGCATAAAGCCCAACCCAAATAAAATAGAAGCCATACAAAAATTCCGAATACCTAAAACTAATAAAGAAATGAAATCATTTTTAAGACTTTGAGGTTTCTACCGTAAATTTATCCCTAACTTTGCAAAAATTGCTAAACCCATAACACAAAAACTAAAAAAAGGTTCCGATATAAATTCTAAAGATACCGATTATATATCAGCCTTCGAAAATTAAAATTTTTAATTGTGTCCGAACCAATATTAATTTACCCAAATTTCGAAAAAACATTCTCATTAACCACAGATGCAAGCAATGCCGCTCTAGGTGCTGTATTATTACAGGATCGTAAACCCGTTTTTTACGCTAACTTATTCTGTCCTAGTTGTGCAAGGACGTTGTCAATGTCCGGTATGGGGTATCTGTCTGGAATGGTAACCATGTTAAATTTTCTATAATCGATTACCAAACTGTGCTCTCTTTCCATGACAATCCATATTGGGGAGTTGTATGGAGACCGTGACGGTCTAATTATGTCGTTTGCGAGTAGCTCTGGTTTGAGAGCCTCTGGGTACGGGTAATGTCCTGAGTATATTGGGCTCTCGTTTGTACTTTGTTAGTAGCATCTACTCTTGTCGTGTATCTCAGTTTTTCGTCCGGGTCTCTAAAAAGATTTTTAAAATTTGAGCAAATAGTTCTTAAATGTCTCTTTTGAGTTTCTGTAGCGTCTTCTACTTGAATATCTAATTTGTTGACTGATAAAAGTATCTTTTAAGTCGGCGTTATAAGAACTTGTCCGCCCACAGAGTTAACGAAAAAGGGTTGTTTTATTTTGATTGGTTTCCTAGGTAATGTTGGTTGGAAATAATTTTTGTTGGATCCGGTGTCTATCAGAATTTTGGTCATCTCTCCATTACCAGCTTTACTCTAAAAAATGTAATCTAGTATATTCTGCCTCATCTGTTTCCTGCTCGAAATCTGCGGTTTCTGAATAGTATTCATCGAGTGTTGCTTCGTCAGTTTCTGGTGGTTTGTTGTTTTACTCTGTAATTTGTCGCTGTTTGCTAGCGGTGTCTAGATGGAAATTTCTTTGTTTTTTGTCTGGCAGTCCATTTAGTTCTTGTGGTGGTGGTCTCTTTTCCTGCTGTCCAAATTTGGGTCTGTTCATGTAGTTTATCTGTTTTGTTTGCATACTTCTATCTATATCCATAGGCTCTGGCCTAGGTTGTGGCTTTGGGGCGGATGGTCTGGGAGGCTGTGTTGGCCATATTGTTGCTATGGTACATAAAAAGTAACTCTAGGGGTCTGTGAAACATGAGCCAAGTGTGGAATGAATGGTTGTCGACCTGCGTTTGAAAATTGTTGTGCGGATTTTCTCGTTAGGGGTGGACCTCTACTAGGGCCTTCGAATTTACTTTGTTTAAACTTCTAGGATTGTTAGGGTAAGAAGGATTTATCCTAACGTTTTTACTAACATTAACTCTTTGATGCAATCCCACTGCGGCGGAATCCCCAGGAGTGTTGGAGACGCCAATTGAGACTACTGTAGCTCGTGATCGGTGTTCGTCGACTGAGTTTTCTGAACACACCGAGAACGAGCGGCTTGGGTGTTCAGATGAATGTTTTTTAGGCATCTTTGGCACGATGGTTTATACGTGTTGCGAACGCCGCACCCATAGCAGAACACCTATCTGAAAGCCGTGCAGTCCTGGTATCTATGACCTTCCTTTCTGTAATTCCAGCATATCAAGGATATGGCTTCTACTACACCATCATCTACCTGAAACAATTCTGATTCATCTCGTTACGCTGATAGTCTAGCAATTCTGAAATATGGATCTTAAACGCCGTACCCTTCTTATATATTTGGTCCCGCTTAACTTCTTCGAGGAAATATTCACGCTTCAGACAAATTTCGCGCAGCCTTGAAATTGATTCCGTTGGAATATTTAAAATTTCGTGTCTTATTTCTGGCGCAAATTTCGCCTTAATATCAGAGCGTTTTCTTATAATTGACAATCCAAACTATCAGTTAACTGGACCAACGCATCGTAAAAGGTATCAAAACTTTCTTTTTCCTTTTGTTTGCGATCTCTAATTAACGCGCGAATATCAACATCTGTTCTAGTGTCTTCTAAGATGATTAGATGATTATCGCTAGTAGAAGTCATCTGCTTTTCCTTCGTTTCTGCTTTTCCTTGCGGTGCCACACAAAACTGAGAAATTTCCCCCAAGCGTTTGGTGGGTCAAAGCCTGCACCCTGTATTATCTACGCTTATTCCTCCTTTGACACCGCTTATTTTCCTTATGTGTGAGACTTCATTAGTGTGAGAACGAAATTGTGGAGCCCTAGATTCCAAATTGGCTTGGATCAACCTAGACTTATTTTCGGTTAACTGCGTTAATTAGTCATGCTGCTTTCCCCCGAACTGCATCTAGCACTATGTTTTGTAAGTCTTCACGCCCACTCGTTTGATCTTGACTTGTGCTCTCCATTACTCCGACCCTTTGATCCTCGTCTTCGGATGGCAAACTCGCAAGCCTTACTTGCTGCCTGGTGTTCTGCGCAATAACTCCTTCTGGTCTCCTAAACAGATCCCCTGGGCAAGCAGTAGTGCAGGTTGGAGAACTTTTTTGGCTCGCTAAATGAGTTCGAATGCACTTTTTATGGAATCGATGCCCGCACTTTGACTTGAACGAATTTGCATCAGAAATATGTGTTCTACATTCACCACTGTGAAGATCCAGCACCCTTTTCGTTATCCGAGTGGTCTAGCCCCATTATAACCAGACCCGTACTCTGTTCTCGTGTGTCCCCAATGATATAATCCGATACAGCAGTTCCTCGGTTCCGATTAGCCCTCTATTATACACTATTTTCTGTGAGTTCACTTTGTTGTAGCCGTCAATACAACCAAATCGTCAACCAAAACAAATATAAATTAAATAAAAAAACATAAAATAACCCTTGCAAACAACTTACTTGCTTGCGTAATTATCCGACAAATATATCCTAACAACATTTAACTCCATGCTTAACCCAGAGTTCATTGACCAATTGTTTTATTATTTTCTGAGGGAGACATAAAAAGAAGAAAAAGGGAAAATGTAGTCTATCTAGGCCACCATGTAGTCTACCTAGGGAAACACACCATGAATGTAATTCCAAGCACTCTGCCTTCATAATTCATCATCGCTACCGAATTTATTGGCTTCTCGACCGCAGCCACGCTTATGTAGCAACATTTTGTTCTGCACTCCTGCAGTCGCTGTTTGTTGAATCTAGTTAGCATCCTTCAAAGGAACACGCTATTTTTTTGTCAATTGCGGTCAGTTAAGCTAAATATTTTTGGCGATTCTGAATCCAAAGCAAATGACTTTATACAAAAAAAAAATTATGTAAATGTTCAATACTTTCTTCGTAGCTATCAACAAACTGTAAAGCGATAGGTACTACTTTCTAATGCTAAAGAAAGATTTGATCTATGATTGAAAAATAGGAAAATGTGAAATTAAAAAGGAATAGTATAGGAGTTGCATTCTTCGTAGTGAAGCTTTACGATATGGACTCCTCATTATTGAAGATATTATCTTTATAACTTTTCTTGGCAATCTTTTCGGGCCCCACGTTGGGCGCCATAATTCTTAATATATTATTTATTATTATTCCTGTAACGAACAGCGATGAGCTGATGGTCTTCCCTGCTGACATACCCGCACGCATTTTAGCCCGGCTTTATCTCGACTCTCGCGAGAGTCGTGTTGTAATTAAGAGGTTGCAGAAAATGGGTGCTGCCATGGCCAACGCGGCCTTTGGCTAGGAGTTTTTTAATCGTAGGTAGTTGTGTTTATATAATATAATTATTATTATTATTATTATTATTATTATTATTATTATTATTATTATTATTATTATTATTATTATTATTATTATTATTATTATTATTATTATTATTATTATTATTATTATTATTATTATTATTATTATTATTATTATTATATTATTATTATTATTATTATTATATTATTATTATTATTATTATTATTATTTATTTTTCTTCTTTTTCTTCTTCTTATTCTTCTTCTTCTTCTTCTTTTCTTCTTCTTCTTCTTCTTCTCTTCTTCTTCTTCTTCTTCTTCTTCTTCTTCTTCTTCTTCTTCTTCTTCTTCTTCTTCTTCTTCTTCTTCTTCTTCTTCTTCTTCTTCTTCTTTTCTTTCTTCTTCTTTTTCTTCTTCTCTTTCTTCTCCTTCTCTTCTCTTCTTGCCTTTTTTTTTTTATGGTGCCGGCCTTTGCTTTGTTAATCATTTTTAATATATTTGAGTTTGTTGGGTTGGTAAGGAGCGTTAGGGGCGGTGTCGTTCTGAAAAATATTAAGATATGTTCTAATGTTATTGTATTGTGTTGACAGTATGTACAAATGTTGTTTATATTATGATTAAAGTAATGTTCGTGGGTAATTTTAGTATGTCCAAGTCTTAGTCTAATAAAATTGGTTGGAATGTTTCTTGGGATTGTATCATGTTGTATATATTTTATATAATGGTTGTGGTTTATATTAGCATTATTTATATTTTGATACCATCTAGATGTTTGGTTAAGTCGATTTAATTTGCTATTAAGCAGTCTTGTTTTGATGACGTTGCTTAAATCCCAGATGTTAAAGTTGTTGGTAAAGATTAGAGGAAATTTATGAGCTAATTTAGCTTGGTAGTCGGCTAGTTGATTTTTAATGAAAATAAACTTTTTTGAAAAGATTATTGCATTGTTGTTTTGTGTATGAAGATTGTTTGGATGAAATTTCAGGAGGTTGATAGAGTTTAATGTCTAGATCGCGGCAAAAGTTTACTCCTCTATTAATAGCTGATAGGAATTTAGTTTTAGTATTATTAAATCGCTTGTTTTTCTATTTCTATACTATTACGATTCTTTAGAAAAATATATGTTTTTAATTAGTTTAGCTTGTAGGAAATTTCTACGTTCGACTACTGTGTTTATTCCGGATACCATTAAAAGATTGTTAATAGGGGTTGATGGAAATGCTAGGCCTATTCTGATTGCGTTATTTAACATAGTTTGTATTCTTTTCAGTTTTGCATGTGCTGCATTGCTATAGATGCAAAGACCGTAATCGATTTTAAATATAATTATTGATTTTATGATGGATATTGAGGTGTATGTGTGGCAATTAAATTTATGACTTGAAAGACATCTAATTATATTTAATGATTTCGATAGTGAAAAAGACAGTTCTTCTCATTCTCAGTTTTTGTTTTACCCCTCTGGTTGTTTTTGGGGGAACCCCTTATGTTCAGCTTTTTAATAGAGTGTGCTTCAATTCCAGTGGCGTCAAAGTCATTTGGTAAAGTAATTGAATAGTTTTGGATAGAGTTGTGTATTAATATTGCTGCGCCTCCATAAGTTGGCGAATAGTTTTGTTTGAATAAAGAGTGTAGTTAATAGGGATGGGTATATTTTTTATGGAATGGAGGTGGCTTTTCTGTAGGGCTATAATTTGTATTTCACTGTAATTGTTTATATAGCCTCTGATGTTCCATTGAATAATAATAAGGGACATAAATAGTTTAAAGAAGAGATAACGATATTAACGATAGTTATTGTACAGAGTGGTATTTTTACAGGGATTTTGTTTGTATATATTTCAATGTGTTCTCGGCCGACTGACTGAGGTGCCCATTTTTCCAACTAAGTTGTGTAGGATGCATTCCCCAGTCAGCCGGCCGGTAACACAGGATTAGAACAAAATTATTATAGGCCGTCCATATTATCGGAGCTGTCTAAACAATTGTCATCTGACATAAATTTTAATAATTTTTAAAATTTGTTTTGCGATTTTAAAATTTTTTGTTGTCTTTTAGATAATGAACGAGGTAAGACTTGAACTTTAGATTTTATAGAATTTGATTTTGAGTTTGCTCCAGTAGAAGCAATTGTAACGAGATCATTTAAGTCGCTATAGTCAATGAGTTTGGGGTTTTGCTTTGCTAGTGTTGTCTTAATGTTAACAGAAGTTGATGGTTCTGGTAAAGTATTTTTATTTGAGATTGTCAAATAGGTTGTCAAATAGCTCCCTTCCGCTTTTTTGCTCTTTATTCAATGCTTTATAAAAAGTGTTACAGTGATCGGATTTAGTTCAAATATGCTCCGTTTTGTTCGATAATCTGTTTCCATCTAGACGGCAACTTCATAATACCTCCCTCGTAGAAGCCCCCCTCCTTATTTGCGAAGAACTCGGAAAGCCACTTTTCACAAGCCTCTTTTGAGTTCAACTTTACACCACCAAGGGCATTCGCCATGGACAGGAACAGGTGGTAATCACTTGGCGCAATGTCCGGGCTATATGGTGGATGCGATAAAACCTCCCATCCGAGGTCCCGTAGCTTCTGACGAGTCATCAACGAAGTGTGTGGTCTGGCGTTGTCCTGGTGGAACACTACACCCTTCCTGTTGGCCAATTCTGGACGCTTCTGGTCGATCGCCTGCTTCAAGCGGTCCAGTTGTTCGCAGTAGATGGTAGAATTATGCGTCCGGCCATATGGGAGCAGCTCATAGTGGATGATTCCCTTCCAATCCCATCAAACACACAGCAAAACCTTCCTGGCCGTCAATCCCGGCTTGGCCACTCTTTGGGACGATTCACCGGCCTTCGACCACGACCGTTTTCCTTTGATATTGTCGTATGTAATCCATTTTTCGTCGCCAGTCACCATCCGCTTCAAGAATGGGTCGAGTTCGTTCCGTTTCAGCAGCATATCGCAGGCGTTGATTCGGTCCAGAAGGTTTTTTTGCGTCAAATCATGCGGCACCCAAACATCAAGCTTTTTTTTTGTATCCACCCTTCTGCAGATGGTTTAAAATGGTTTGGTGACTAACTCCCATCTCCTGGGCGATGTCACGAGATGCCATATGCCGGTCTAACTCGATGTATTCCATGATTTGATCGGTATTTGTCGTCACAGGTCTTCCGCCGGCTGGCTTATCCATGGTGTGGTTTTCACCGGCTCTGAATCGTCGAAACCATTCCTCCGCGGTTTGAAGTGATAGAGTAGAAGTGATACCATCCCCCAAAACACCATTAAACTCACGGAACGTTTCTCTAGCGGATTTGCCTTTAACGAAGAAAACTTTAAAATAGCGCGAATTTCGGCGTTAGTGAACTCCATGTTTACACGTCTATAACTGTTGAACGCAATATCCAAACTAATCATGCATAGCGTCGTTTTGTAGGTTATGTCAAGGCCTTTCAAATTATGTATAGTATTGCCAGATACGAGCTCTGTAGCGCTTTGTACATAGCCGCGAAATTCAAAAGACAAAAAGGCGGAAGGGAGATATTTGACAAATTTCAGAGTATGTTGGACGGTCAGTTGAATGATTTTTTTTATATATATCACATGCCGTTTTATTGTCAACTTGCATGCTAGTCTTAATGGCTATAATTTCTTGTTGTTTAATGTATATAGAGCATTTCTTATCATTTGAAGTGTGAGTACCACTAGTTATATTAGATTTTTTACAATTAATATAATTAATATCTTTTTGACAAGTTTCATTTATTTCGTCATTTAAGTGATACTTATCCTCGCATTTGGGGTATCATTTCTACACGCTTTAAGAGTATGTCCAAAACGGTAGCATCGTAGAGGGGTTGGAATGTATTGACGAATTACAGCTCTCTCATATCCAATCATTATGTGTTCTGGGAGAATCGTTGAAGAGAATGTTACGATATGTAAACCAGTTTCCGCCAATGATCCGTCAATATTGCGCATTATTTTTTTGACGCTGGAGACATTTTGCGATTGGAGCTTTGTTTGTATTATTTCTTCAGTGATGCCGGGGTCCCCGGGGGGAACCCTCTCACCCATCGTATCGCGATATACAGTTATTTTGTTTAAACTTTACTTTGCTTCACTTGTTTCTTTGTTTGCACAGTCAAGTAGAGAGCTTAACTGTAAACCCTGATAAACAGATATGTATTGTTTTGTGACACTTGTGGGAGCTAGTGAAAAAGACGATTGATCACCTTGAGATCACAATTGAAACTGAGCATGGAGTTAAAAATGGGGTTTCTACTCAAACATTATAATTGGATTTTATTCTATAAATGAAGTAATAATTCTAAATTAAACTTTAATAATATTGTAAAATATTGTGTATTGTGTATAATGTATATATGTATATTATGTATATATGTATATTAATATATTGTTTTTTTTGTTTCCTTAAAGCTTTATTGAGGCGTACGGGGAAATCTGGGAACCCCTTTATGTCCTTTTTCTCTATTGATTCAGCCCATTTGGGCGCGCCGGCTAACTACAGTTTAGTTAGCTTTATCAATTTAACAAAATTTTAACACTAACAAAACAATCACAGATAACAAATAATTTATGATAAGGGTCAGCTTCTGCTGGCCCTAGTCAAATGAGATCGGGAGATGAGATCCCTCGGTTGCCTTCTGTTGAGCCTCCTTGGTGTTATGTTTAGAGCGATGGTGTTATGTTGGTGTTATGTTTACGTGCAATCCGGGCAGCAATCAGTCTCTCAAACACCTTCGAAATTGAAGGGAGAAGACTGATCGGCCGGTAGGAGGCGGGCTCCCTTTCTGGCATGGCAAGTTTGTGGATCATGGAATTTATCCCGAGCTAACTGATGAGGGAAGTTTTGCAACCTCACGATAGCAGTCTAGTCCAGTCTAGTGATTATCCGATCCATTTTAGGGTAGCATATTGCCCCATCAATGTAGCCTGGAGAGCCTCTACTGCCGTATGGGTATCTTGTTGGTCCTCCTGACGAGATTCGCTAGTGCAAGGCCTCTTTGGTTGCTCCCTTCCACACCCCAGAGCCAGTGGGACGCATTCCAATCGCCCGAAACGATGAATCTAGTCCGAAATTCTTCCAGAATGTCCTTGAACTCGTCCGTAGTCCATGCAAATCTTGGGGGGCAGTAAACCGCTCCAAAGCTTATAGGGCCAAGTGCTGTTTCGATAGCTGCTGGGGCAAGTTGTACCTTGTTAGTTGCTATAGGTGTTAGCGGGAAGTGGGCAAGGCTAGATTTGATCATGATGGCTGCCCCGCCTTTGGCGTTGCCGGCACTCTGATCATTGGCAGTGTAGGCTACATAGCCAACTAACTTGGGTGTCTCTGCCCCTTGCAGTGTGTCTCACTGAGCAGTAAAACATCGATTTCGTGACGTCGTACGAAGCACTCAACTTCAGGCAACTTCGTGGATACGCCGTCGGCGTTCCACACTAGGATGCGCAACGGCATCATTATGAGGCTTGCTGCACATGGACGGCAGTGAGCAGATTAAGAATCTGCCCCTGCTGCTGTGTCTGTTGTTGCTGCTGCTTTAGCAACATCATCATGATCTCCATCTGTTTTTCTTGGGCCGCTCGGAGGGAGTTGATGCTATCACTCAGCAACTTGAGGATGGCTTCGATGTTGTTGTTGGTGTCCATCGGATGCTGTAGTGGGTCTATCGTCTCCCTTTGTCGGCTGCGGCTCCGGTCGTTAAAGTGCTGTTGGGTCTGCTGCTGGTGCTGCTTTGCTACGGTTGCATAGGAGAAGCCGCCTTGAAGGGTAGCAGTCGGCCTGCTTCCGGTGGTAGCGCGGCAAACTTCTCGCATTGCCTTGGTGCAGCCCGAATAGTTGGCTGGGTGCTGTTTACCACAGTTGTAGCAGGTGCATCCTCACTACGTGGTCGAGTGCAATCCTTGGCAGGATGCTCTCCAACGCACTTTACACAGATGTGAGCTTTGCGGCAGTATTTGGCCGTGTGACCAAACTGCTGGCATCGATGGCATTGCACGATAGCAGTGCGCTTCCGAAGTGGTTCTATTACCACTCTCATATGGCATAGAGTCTTCACTGCTAGAATCGCCTTGTTATTGGCCGCAGCGGCAATATTGATGAAGAATATATTGACTGGCTTATTTGTGGGAGTGCCAGGCTCGCTGCGCCTTAGGGGCGTATGTACATCAAGCACCTTGTGACCAACTTTTTCAATCTCTTCTTTGATCTGGTTGGACAGTGTGCTATGGTGCAGACCTTTAAGGCAGACTCTATACGGTCTGTCCTCCTTAAGCTGATAGCAGTGGAACTCGTATCGCTCGTCCTCAACCCAGCTGACGATACTTCGAAACGTGCTTGCATCCGCAGCGTAAAGTCGCATGACGCCACCCAGAGATGCTCTAGCTTCGACCTGGCTAATATCTACCACTCTTTTAATGCCCTATTCGCAAAAGTAACGTCGGCCGACTGACGATCGGGGACATGGATATTCCGATTAGAATTGGGTCAAGTCATCCTTCTTGACATGGTTTTAAGGATACTATGCCATCTTCCGCCATGCGTTGGGCCTCGTTTGAAGCGCTGCGTCGACCTGGGCGGCCAAATTAATTCCAAAGGCGATCTGAGGTACTCCCAACATCGATGTCTAAATATCTCCTTAATGGATGGAATCGTTCTTCATCAGCTTAATTTTTTTTTTTTTTAAATAACTTGCATTTAATTTCTCTGATTTGTATTTAAGTCAATATAAGGCTTCAGCCATCATGATTCCGTATAAGACTATGTTATAATTATATAATTAGACTATGTTCTATTGAAAGTTTAAGCTGTTTTACTATTATATGCACTATTATTAGAGGGTGCACTGCTTATAAAAAGGCAAAGGCACAGCAAGCCCCCAACCCAGACCGGCTGGCAGAAAGCTCCCAAATATCACCAATGGCTGCTACAAGGATGCACTCATGTCGACCCAAGTGCCACATTAAACTGAACATAGAACAAATGTTCGCTCGTTTCGATGGAATGATAGAAAGGATGATGGAGAAGATGTTCTCGCAGATAACGCAGCTGATTGCCTCCATCCTTAACTCCAAATCATGCAAATCATGGACTGAACATAGTCCTTTGGAATGCTAACGGCCTGCAGAAGAGCAGAGCCGAGGCGGTTACGACCTTAACCTTGCCAAACATCCATCTGGCAGAGCGCGCGGAGGAGCAGCCATGCTTACTAGGAGTGGCATCCAGTACACGGAACTACCTGCGTTTCAGGAGGAATGGGCCCAGTGTGCCTTGGCCAGAATCACAAGCTTACAGGGAGACATCACCATTGGAGCGGTCTACTTCCCCCCCCCAGACACTCGATCACCGAGAATATTCTACAGGAACTTGAGTCCCTTGGACCTCGCTTTTTAGCAGCCGGTGATTACAACGCTAAACACTCCTGGTGGGGGTCCCGCTCCATCAACCCCAAAGGCAGAACGCTCCACAAATTTCTCCAGAACAAAAGACTGGATTGCCACTCCACTAGTGAGCCAACCCACTGGCCTACAAACCCTTCCTTGTCACCCGATCTGCTGGACTTTGCCATCTCCAAAGGCATTGGGAACGCCAGATTAGCATGCTCCACCTACAACAAGCTGCTATCTGATCACAGCTATAAAAATGCTCCTTAACATCCCCGTCCTCAGAAAAGAGATGCCCAGACTCACTGGGAAACATACAGACGCCCCCAACTTCAGATTCTAGATGCTGTCCTCCCTGAACCGAAATCCCTCTCTTTCCACTCCAAGCAACATTGAAGCGGCGATCAAGACACTCACCAAGGAGATGCACAATGCTGCCGAATTTAGCAATCCTCCTTCTCCAACAACCCCAAGATCTTCACCTTTGGTCTTCAGAAATCGCGGCCTTCGTGGCGGAAAAAAGGCGCCTCAGAAGAATCTGGTTTTCTTCGCGCAACCCAAGGGACAAAGCAGCACTCAATCGGGCCACTAAGGAACTCAAGGACAGGCTGTCTACCCTACGTCAGGACTCCTTCAACAGATTTCTCGAGAAGCTGGAACCTGGAGATCCGCAGCACAACCTGGCATTTCACGCGTAACATCAGAAGACCTACAAAAAAGGCGTCACCGGTTCGCAAGGCGGACGGTCCCTGATGCCGTTCTGAAGCCGAAAGAGCAGAACCTTTTGCAGACCACCTTCACTATGTATTCACCCCTTTCGACAGATGCACTGGTGAAGAGCGTGCGGTCACCACCAGGTTCCTAGACAGACCAAGTCTCCAGAAGAGGTAGCGCAGGAGATCACCTCCATAAAAAACAGCAAGTCACCAGGCCTGGATCGCATCGATGCCAAATCCCTGAAAATGCTGCCCCTACGCTGTTCCCAGTTGTTGGCTGAAATATTCAACAGTTGCTTCAGACTAGGGTATTTCCCGAAGTCTTGGAAGGGTGCAGAAGTGATACTCATCTTCAAAGCTGGAAAGCTTGAAGCCAATCTTGCCTCATATAGATCGATTAGTCTGCTGGCAATCCTATCCAAAATACTCGAAAGAGTAATTCTGCGCAGAGTGTTGCCAGTACTGGACGAGGCTGGACTGATCCCTCACCACCAGTTTGGCTTCAGGCGCTCCCATGCGGTTCCTCAACCAGCACGCAAAGCCCATACGAGCCAGAGTACCTCAAGGCAGCGTCCTTGGAACCATTCTCTACACCCTGTTCATAGCAGACGACACCGCGTTCCTTGCCACCGCAACAAACCCACTAGAAGCATCAGCAATCATCCAGAGACAACTGGATGCTATGGATGCATGGCTGAAACGTTGGAACATTGTGGTGAACGCGGAGAAATCCTCCCACACAACATTTTCGCTACGCAGAGGAGAAAGTCCCACCGTTACGCTCGACGGTGACACCATCCCAACCACCAGCACCCCCAAATACCTAGGGCTAACCCTGGACCGAAGACTCACATGGGGCCCTCACCTCTAACAAAAAGCGTATCCAGGCCAACATACGCCTCAAACAACTGCACTGGCTCATTGGAAAAAAAAATCCAAACTGCGAGGAAAACTCAAACTGCTCGTCTACAAGACTATTCTCAAGACGATCTGGACTTACGGAATCCAGCTGTGGGACACTGCAAGCGCTTCGCACCGAATAAAGATCCAGTGCATCGAAAACAGATGCTTGAGAATAGTCTCCAACGCCCACTCTATCATCCGTGAAGAGCTCGGGATTCCATGGATGAAAGACGAGATCTATCGCCACAGCGAGAGATACGCAAGAAGACTGCACAATCACCCCAACCACCTGGCTAACAAACTTCTGGACAACAGCCAATCCCGTAGACGTCTGCTGAGATCGCGCTCTCTTGACCTCACCCAACATTAAATTCTAAATTTAACCCCTACACATGTACATCCTATATGCTCCCCTTATGCTTATGCTCCCGAAGTACTCTTTTTTAAAAAATTATACATATCACAATCACTTATTAGTTCTAAATTTACATTAGTGAACTTGAGCATAGCACCCAATGATATTGATGGCGCAGTTACATAATTAGTGGGAACTTATAAATTTTATGGCAAATTTTCCTACAAAATTTTCAAAGACATCTGCTAAATTTAAAACGTCGCTTTCTAAATATAGTTTTAAATAGTCTTTAATAGTTCGACACTTAAATGTCTCCCATACATATTATTTACTACAATTTTCTTCACTAAGAGAAATATAAATACTATCAATGCTTGGAAGCTGGATAATATTAAACTTTTAAAAACTATCTAAATAGTCGTACGGACTAACAAATTTTAAATTTTTTAAATTTAAAAATCTTTAACAAGCTTTATATGGAGGATAGTTTTTCTAAACTTGAATTTAAAAATTTTACTGAATCTATGTATCCTATTTAATATATGCTTGTAGCATTGATTTCTAATTGCCTACGTGATATATGGAGTTCTTTATTGCAAGGTATGGGGCTTAAGTCCCCCCCTAATTTAGCAATGAATAAATTGATATTGTCGGGTCTCGCAGCCGCTATCAGCACCTAAATGTATGTCCAGTTGTCGTCAACAAATGAGAAAACAAATAGTCCACGGCAACTCAGCTACTCTCGCCTGCATCGCTCTGTACTTTTCTCTCTCTCGTTTTCCTACACGAAGCATGCCCATCGCAGCAAAATTTTAAAAAATAAATAACATCGCTTGAATTCGCTACCATAAAAATCGTCTATCATTTACAAAAAAGGCTAATAAAAATGCTTATAAGCAACATTTTGTTGACCCTGACGTGATATACATATATGTATTTAAACAATATTAGTGCAAATTATACAAAGCTATTTAAAGCTTCAACTTTTATTCGCTGTTATAGCTGAGTGATTTGTGCATAAACAATATTTGTCTACTATAATTGCACATTAAAGCCAAATAACGGAAGCTGCCGCTAATTCTTCTTTGCGCTCATCGTCCCGCTTAAACCGAATCGGTTGTTGTTGTTGTTGCTATGGCTGCTAAAAATTATGGAAACCTTACTGCTGATGCAAAGGGTGACATTTTTGAGGCGCAAGGTGACTGCCATATATAACAGAGTGAAAGGATTAGGAGATTCGTTATCAAGTTCTGCGTTAACATCATTTGAAGATTTGAGCAATGAGCTGCAACAAATTATTCGGAAAAATTCTGAGCGAGCTTGAAGACCTTGGTTTAGATCAAATTGAAAGCGATTTGAGAGAGAAATTTGATGATGATTTGATGATCGTGGGGAGATTTCAATGCGCGTTCCACAAATCCACGCCCACTCAACCTTTGCATTTCTCCGTGCGATTGTGGCCACCAGAAATGTTAATTTATTTTATGTTAATTTGTTTGTTTTATTTTATGTCTACGACGATAATAGATAGCCATCTTGACCTCACAAACATAGAAAAGCTGCAGCTTTCCTAGTATTTGTCCAAAAGCTGGATCAGCTGGATCAGCTGGTCAGGCTCTGCGGAATTTATTTCCAAAGTGGGAATCCATGGCATCATTTCTGTAGCAGCGATGGAGGACTCTGGAGACTACGGATTTCGTCATGGCAAGCTATGCGCCGGGCAGCCAGGCGGGAGCTAATCGTACATCTAATATGAGTAGGTCCGCCTTTCTTGCCACAAATCTAAAACTTCGATTTAGAAAAGCAAAAAGAAGGACTCTTTGTATAAATTGCTTTCAGAGTGGCCATCAATTGAAACAGTGTAACTCCGGCCATTGCCGCGTCTGCGGATCTAAGCACCACACTCTGCTTCACTTGGTAACCTTATCCTCGTTTTCGTCACAAGAAAGATCTTAGCTTACTGAAACGGTGGCCTCAGATTCATTTTATCATGCGACATAACCCTCTGCATTACCTCGCCCATCTTCACCGCTTATTGCGCACGATTTAGGCAAAGATGTGGTACTTCTAGCCACTGTCAATGTGTTAAATTAAAAAACAGTTCAGGAACCTTTCTTCCTTGCCGTGCTGTACTCGAATCTAGCTCCCAGCTGCGCTTAATAACGTCGTACGTTGTAAACTTGCTTCAGCTTAGAAAAACAAAGTCGTCCGGTTGTATTACCGGAATAGGTGACCCCAGTTTGAAGACAAATGCCATTTCGAGCCTCCAAATACTTGACTTCTATCACTGCTGTCATTGCTTCCAATATAACCGAGCATCAGCCCAGCCTTAACATCGACGTTTGTAACTAAAACATACCCCAAAACCTCAAGCTCGAGGATCCAGAGTTCAATCGCCCCCAGCACGTTGATTTGTTGATCGGCGGTCTATTTTACGACCTGCTATTCGTTAGTCAAGTCAGACTTCTGTCCGCCCAATAAGGAAACCCAACTGGATCGTCTTGAGGTGCTGCCTCGGCGGTTTTGGAAGGTGGGGAGTTGCTCCGAGCCCATTGTCCGGGCTACTAGGAAAGAGCATGAATGTGATGCGCATTTCGTTTAACACTTTGCTCACGTTTGCCAGCCAAGTTCTGTTTAGATCTGTAAGGAAATGGTGTTCAAATGTACCGGCTGTTTCTGAAGGCTTTTCGGAAGATTATAAGGAGTCCTTCTTGAAGTTGGACGATGGAGGCGATTTTATAAAAACGCTAGGCCTAGCTTGGGATCCGGTGTCTGATCAGCTGTTGTTTTTATTTTCAACGCTTTAATAAATATCAAGGCCAGTTTTATCCGCAATCTCTCTGTTCTGCGATCGTCAACGATTTTGGTTGGCTCAGCAATCAAAAAGTTCAGAATGGCATGATATTTGCTGAAGTTTTGCGCAAATTCGGCATGCTTCATTCCTACGATTGACCCATTCTCCAAGCTCTGAACTAGAGATTCATGGTTGCACTTTCTTGGGAGGATCCCTCAAGATTCAACGTGTTTGTAGCAAACCGAATGACTGCAATTCAGGAGTTGACCGGTACAATAGAACAGCGCTACATTCCCACTGCATTAAATTATTGCATACTCCAAATATCCGAATCCATTTGATGCTCTGCAACATACGTTTGGATACATCCAAGTTTTGCAAGCGCATTCGACATCCTGGGCTTACTATCACCGACGTTCAAAGTGGGACTTTTCTGTTGCTGCGTCTGGTTTAACATGCTCATTTATGGAATGGCATTAAATCCTTGCAGACCAAAGGTCGGTTGAAGAACTCTTCGTTGGATTTCAATGGCCGCCACCCAATCATCCTAAAAAGGGGATCACCCAGTTACTATGGCCATTATAAATCACGCTCATGAGCGCAACCTACATACTGGTCCTCGTGCTCTTCTCAGTATGATTCGGTACCAATATTAGCCTATTGGGGGGAGGTGCAGTGCAGTAAACAAGTGCGTCAGGGGTTTTTGAATGAAACCTCGCCTAATTGAGCACATAATGCCGGATCTGCCAAAATAGCGTCTTGATGGATCTCATGCGTTTGCAGTCACTGGTACCGACTTTGTAGACCATTTTTCTAAAATCCTGAGGCGCGCAATAAAATGCTACGTGTGTAATTTTATTTTCTTTGCAACCAAGGCGATACATTTGGAGCTCTTTAAGGATCTTTCTACAGTTGCTTTCTTGCACGGTCTAAAACGGTTTATATGCACAAGAAGGAGGCCACGACAAATTTGGTTCGACAATGCACCTAATTTTGTTGGCACAAAGAACGAGTTGCTTTATTCCTCAGCGACGACCACACCAAAGCAGGTATGGGTTTTTGCTTGGTAGAGAATATCGAGTGGCATTTCATTCCGCATCGATCGCCTCACTTTGGTGGTCTTTGGGAAGCTGCAGTGAAGACAGCTAAGCATCACATTTATCGTGCTGTGGGCTCTTCCATTTTGACCTTCGATGAGCTGAGAACCCTTCTGTGCAACATATCGCGGTAGGTAATTCTCGATCTTTAGTATCAATTTCAGAAAACCCTGCAGATCTTACTGTTTTAAATCCAGCACATTTTTTTAATGGTGGCCCGCCTTCTTCATTTACCGAGCCTGATGTGACAAAGTTAAACTGCAATCGCTTGGTTAGCAGGCAGCGCATCGCCTACCTGCAGCAGATTTTCTGGTCCCGATGGGAACAGGATTGACGAAGCGGGCAGTGAATAAGCTGTGTCTGCTTCCCCTTAAGGATGCGATTGAAAACCACGCTTGTCAACATTGCAGAAACAATTAGTCCACGGCTATTCAGCTTTATCTATGCAGATTAGCTGCAGATCGCACTCTCTCTCTCTCTCTCTCTCTTATACACTCGCCTGCATCTTTGTCGTTGCGTTATGGTGTTCATGCATGCATGCGCATCGCTGCCAAATTTCTCGAAGAAACAATAAATAACATCACTTGAATTCGCTACCTTAAATTCGTCTTTCATTCACAAAAAGGCTAATTAAAAATGCTTATTAGCCCAACAGAGAGATTTCATAAAACCGTCAATGAAAAATTAAGAATAATAACAAGCGAGAATGAACCTGAAAACCAATTCACAAAATTCGAGAAAATACTTGACATATAAGTTAACAAACAATCAAGTTCATATTTCCTTAGCAACTAAGTAGCTTCGCATAAACAATGCTGACACGCCATAGTTGAGTTCAGCGCTCTGCGCTGGAAAGAGTGGCGTTGGAAAGCCGATACTTCCCATTTGGAGTGTTGCGCTGCATCGCAAGTAATGCTGAGTCGGCTTGCCGCTCATGTCTTGATGGCGCGATGCATTGTCGCGTAGGGTAAGCTAAGGAAACAATATTGTCTGTACTTCAGTTCTTGAAAAGCGGCCTAATAAATCACAGCTCAACTCCGGCGCATAGCCGTATATACCTTTGTTGTTAATTACAAACACATTGCTACGCCACAAGGCTAGCAATATAACAAAGGGGGCGAGGTCAAGCCCTCAAACCTAATCTACCTAAAAGTGTCAAAGCCGTCAAAGGCGTACCTCTACAGAAAACGAAAGACCTCTGGACCACCAAATCTATTAACTATCGCCAAACTTCACCACGACTTACAGTCTATTTGACAGGATAGTTGAGCTAAAAAACATGTAAGTTTGACAAGTTGTTTCCACAGCACCCCATCAAGTGTCTCCAGCATAAGCAAAGAAAAAAAAAATAAAATTCATTGTTTGGCCACGTAATGGTTGTGAAATTCAGTTTGACTTTTTTTTTTCTTAAAGCTTTATTGAGGCGTACGGGGAAATCTGGGAACCTCTTTATGTCCTTTTTCTCTATTGATTCAGCCCATTTGGGTGCGCCGGCTAACTATAGTCAAAAATTTCAACAATAACAAATAATTTATGATAAGGGTCAGCTTTTGCTGGCCCTAGTCAAATGAGATCGGGAAATGAGATCCCTCGGTTGCCTTCTGTTGAGCCTCTTTGGTGGGCGAGATCTGTTTAGAGCATTGGCAAGTCGATTCTGTGGCGCTCCAGCCTGTCATGGTATCGACTCGAGTGCTGGCTTATCTCGTCAAATACCGTCGCGAGTTTGAGGTCTCTGTGCAGGGTGGTGTTTCGCACAAACCACTTGCAGCCGGTGATGAGTCTTGCGACCTTATTTTGGATAGCCTGGATCCTTTTGATTTGGCTGTCACATGCCAAGCCCAGATTTGGCACCCGTACTTCCAGTTTGGTGCTATGATCTGTTTGTAAATTGCCAGCTTGTTGGAGAGTGACAGTTTACTGCGCGAGCAGAGTAGCCAGTAGTGCTTCGCCACCTTAGCACGTAAGCGTGTTCTGATGGCAGTCACATGCTTGGCAAATGTCAGTCTGCGGTCCAGCACCACTCCAAGGTACTTTGCTGCGGGGGCTCCCTCGATATAGACGGTCGGTGGCGTTCCCCGCTTTAGAGTAAAGCAGACGGTGGTGGATTTTCTTCTTTGCCCATACCGAAAACCGATCTGCAAAGTCTTGGATACCATCGGCTGCGTCGTGCTCGTAGGTGACACACACGTCATCGGCAAATGTGGCCAACATAGATTTCCTGTATTGGCTTACATCTGGCTGCAGCATATCGTAGCTATACAGGCAGTAAAGCAGGGGGCCGAGGACACTACCTTGTGGAACTCCAGCATTATGTTCGGTGGAAAGTGCTAAATGGAAACGCACAGCGAATCGCCTTCCTTCCGCACTACACCACCGGAAGCAGGCCGACTGCTACCCTTCAAGGCGGCTTCTGCTATGTAACCGTAGCAAAGCAGCACCAGCAGCTGACCCAACAGCACTTTAACGACCGGAGCCGCAGCCGACAAAGGGAGACGAGAGAGCTACTACAGCATCCGATGGACACCAACAACAACATCGAAGCCATCCTCAAGTTTCTGAGTGATAGCACCAACTCCCTCCGAGCGTCCCAAGAAAAACAGATGGAGATCATGATGATGTTGCTAAAGCAGCAGCAACAACAGACACAGCAGCAGGGGCAGATTCTTAATCTGCTCACTGCCGTCCATGTGCAGCAAGCCCCATAATGATGCCGCTGCGCATCCTAGTGTGGAACGCCGACGGCGTATCCACGAAGTTGCCTGAAGTTGAGTGCTTCGTACGACGTCACGAAATCGATGTTGTACTGCTCAGTGAGACACACTGCAAGGGGGCGGAGACACCCAAGTTAGTTGGCTATGTAGCCTACACTGCCAATGATCCGAGTGCCGGCAACACCAAAGGCGGGGCAACCATCATGATCAAATCTAGCCTTGCCCACTTCCCGCTAACACCTATAGCAACTAACAAGGTACAACTTGCCCCAGCAGCTATCGAAACAGCACTTGGCCCTATAAGCTTTGGAGCGGTTTACTGCCCCCCGAGATTTGCATGGACTACGGACGAGTTCAAGGACATTCTGGAAGAGTTTCGGACTAGATTCATCGTTGCGGGCGATTGGAATGTGTCCCACTGGCTCTGGGGTGTGGAAAGGAGCAACCAAAGAGGCCTTGCACTAGCGAGTCTCGTCCTAAACTCGGAGGCAACAGGAGGACCAACAAGATACCCATACGGCAGTAGAGGCTCTCCAGGCTACATTGATTTTGCGCTGACAAGGGGTGTGCTGGGCATCCACGCCAGCATAAGGGCGATTGTTGAGCTAAGCTCCGACCACCTGCCTCTGGTAATTACGCTGGATGCGGGGGCAATATGCTACCCTAAAATGGAGCGGATAATCACTAGACGCACTAACCTGGAGGTATTCCAATCGCAGCTGGAGTCCACTCTGCCCCTCAACACTGCCTTAAGCTCCGAACAGGACGTTGATGATGCAATTGATCTGTTCACCAGCAACATAAACACAGCAGATGTACTGGTAACTCGCAGCATATCTCGGCAGCACGCGGCAGATCGAATCCCAATAACCAGGGAGATCCTGCTACTCATAGCTGAGAAGAGGCGCTTACGCACTAGGTGGATGAGGTCTCGCCACCCGCAAGACAAGACGGAATGGAATCGAGCGCTGAGTAGTCTCCGTTGCGCGTTGGTGTTGCACAAATCCGAATGGTTTCAACCATTCAATCTTGCCAGCCTGCAACAAGTTGAAGAAACTCAGAAGCAGTTGAACCAAGCGCTTCAAATGGATCCACCAATCACAACGTTTGAACCTTGCGAGATAGCCGATGTCATTGCGAACCAGAGTAACAACAGAGCACCAGGACAGGACGTTATCTGCAGCGCCACATTGAAGGCACTGCCCAGTCATGCGATCCTCTACATAGCGTTGGTTTTTAATGCTATCGTGAGGTTGCAATACTTCCCTCATCAGTGGAAGCTCGGGATAAACTCCATGATCCACAAACTTGGCAAGCCAGAAAGGGAGCCCGCCTCCTACCGGCCGATCAGTCTTCTCCCTTCAATTTCGAAGTTGTTTGAGAGACTGATTGCTGCCCGGATTGTAACGATCATGGAAGCCCAGGGAATTACCCCTGAGCACCAGTTCGGTTTTCGTGCTGGCCACTGTACTGTCGAGCAGCTCCATCGGGTCGTCGAGCAAATTCTGACTGCCTACGACAATAAGGAATATTGCAACAGCCTCTTCTTGGACATTCGAGAAGCGTTTGATCGAGTGTGGATTCCAACTAAAAATCAAACAGACGCTACCTGCTCCATATTTTTGGGTTGCTGAAATCGTACCTGGAAGGAAGGCGATTCGCTGTGCGTTTCCATTCAGCACTTTCCACCGAACATAATGTGGCAGCTGGAGTTCCACAAGGCAGTGTCTTCGGCCCCCTGCTTTACTGCCGCAGCCAGATGTAAGCCTATACAGTAAATCTATGTTGGCCACATTTGCCGATGACGTGTGCGTCACCTACAGGTCCCGATGCGAACACGACGCAGCCGATGGTATCCAAGACTTTGCAAATCGGTTCTCGGTATGGGCAAAGCGTTGGAACATCGGCATCAATAGCAGTAAATCCACCAACGTCTGTTTTACTCTAAACCGGGGAACGTCACCGACCGTCTATATCGAGGGAGCCCCCGCAGCAAAGTACCTTGGAGTGCTGCTGGACCGCAGACTGACATTTGCCAAGCATGTGACTGCCATCAGAAACTGTCACTCTCCAACAAGCTGAAGATTTACAAACAGATCATAGCACCAAACTGGAAGTACGGGTGCCAAATCTGGGCTTGGCATGTGACAGCCAAATCAAAAGGATCCAGGCTATCCAAAATAAGGTCGCAAGACTCATCACCGGCTGCAAGTGGTTTGTGCGAAACACCACCCTGCACAGAGACCTCAAACTCGCGACGGTATTTGACGAGATAAGCCAGCACTCGAGTCGATACCATGACAGGCTGGAGCGCCACAGAATCGACTTGCCAATGCTCTAAACAGATCTCGCCCACCAAAGAGGCTCAACAGAAGGCAACCGAGGGATCTCATTTCCCGATCTCATTTGACTAGGGCCAGCAAAAGCTGACCCTTATCATAAATTATTTGTTATTGTTGAAATTTTGTTAAATTGATAAAGCTAACTAGACTATAGTTAGCCGGAACACCCAAATGGGCTGAATCAATAGAGAAAAAGAACATAAAGAGGTTCCCAGATTTCTCCGTACGCCTCAATAAAGCTTTAAGAAAAAAAAAAAGTCAAACTGAATTTCACAACCATTACGTGGCCAAACAATGAATTTTATTTTTTCTTTGCTTCTGCTGGAGACACTTGATGGGGTGCCGTGGAAACAACTTGTCAAACTTACATGTTTTGTAGCTCAACTACCCTGTCAAATAGACTGTAAGTCGTGGTGAAGTTTGGCGCTAGTTAATAGATTTGGTGGTCCAGAGGTCTTCCGTTTTCTGTAGAGGTACGCCTTTGACACTTTTAGGTAGATTAGGTTGGAGGGCTTGACCTCGCCCCCTTTGTTATATTGCTAGCCTTGTGGCGTAGCAATGTGTTTGTAATTAACAACAAAGGTATTTACGGCTATGCGCCGGAGTTGAGCTCTGATTTATTAGGCCGCTTTTCAAGAACTGAAGTACAGACAATATTCTTTCCTTAGCTTACCCTACGCGCCATCAAGACATGAGCGGCAAGCCGACTCAGCATTACTTGCGATGCAGCGCAACACTCCAAATGGGAAGTATCGGCTTTCCAACGTCGAACGTTCCCAGGGCAGAGCGCTGAACTCAACTATGGCGCGTCAGCATTGTTTATGCGAAGCTACTTAGTTGCTAAAGGAATATGAACTTGATTGTTTGTTAACTATTCTTCTTAATGCCAGATAAAGTCAGAAGGAGCCCATTAGACCGACGTTCAGGATGACGCCAGCTGGGAACCAGACCCTAGGCGAATCTGCGGATTCAACTTCATCCTTAAAACTTTGGATGGAGCGCAATTCTGTGTAGCAGAGGGATACTGAGCACCGGGTCGTGGCCGACGATGTTAAGTAGTGGTGACCTGACGATTCCTGGTTGCTTGCTTGGTGCCTTTCGAATGTTTACATTCGAATGCCGTTTGCTCGAAGGTCACCAGGTGCGTTCCCTCGATCAGAATCTCTGGCCCACCATCTATGATAACGCGGTCTGTTGCTTCGTTGATTATCACAACACCGTCATCTACAGGCGCTATTGCTCGAAAGTTGCTGGGTTGTGTATGGCATTGTGCAGAATTTCCCGCATGGAGTGAGCGCGCGCATGATTCGCGCCGCGACCGTTCGCAGAACGTGCGGTGTGTGGTCTCAGTGCATCCAGTGACCGCGAAGGTGTCATCTTCACATTCCGCCAGCTTGTCGTCGTCGAGGCGTAAGATAATGTGTTGATGGGAGACCGGGTAGACAGCGACCTTCTAGCACCTGAACTTAACCCTTGGGTAGGCTATTAGTATGTGGATAATGTTTGCGGACTGGAGGACTCTGATTTTAGATGCTTCTATTAATGTTACTATGGGCGTGTCTTGTTCGACAAGTGATTTCAAATCGGCATGATTAAGGATTGTGGGGTTCACTATATTCGACTCGGCCAGCGTAATGGTAGAATAAAATTTTGCATCAAAAAGCATCATATTTCTTGTCAATAGTGCTTCGAATAAATGTGGGGGTCAACCAAGTCGTTTTTTCGGGCATTAGTTATCTTAATTGTGTCCGTTAATTTATTAATTTGTTTTTGAGTCTCTGAGTTGATGGTTATCTGCCTAGAGTTAGATATTTTTTATCTTGATCTTTAGGAAATCGGAGGGATCAGGAGTACCCGCCACTACCTTCAAGGCTGTACCTAAGAAATCTAAGCTCCTGGTAATCCTGTGGTGTACATTAAGGACGGACAACAAAGTTCTCAGGTGATCTGTATCAACCTTTAGCAACTTACGCATATGAGATTGGGGAAAGGACTCGGACAGTTTCTGTGTTTCGTCTATCATAATAGCGTATCTACCGTAACCTATCCGAGTTACTCGAATGTTTCAAGAGGTCACGCTGTTCATACACCAGCACATGCCCATCTAACACGGGATTGTATTTGGAATGCGATAAGTCGGTGATCCCAGCATTCGCTACCCCCAGGGAGATTAACATCATTAGGGTGAACCTGGAAATTAAAGACAAGGTGAGAAACACACATTTAAAGACAGAGCTCGGGTTTTCCTTAACATAACTTATTAACTATCTGTAAAGGGAACGCCTACTTGAGGTTGTCCTTATGAACCACCCTCCCCTAATGAGAACAGACGTTCCTAGGTCTGCTTGCACCTTCTGTTCCGTGCATAATGGGGTCATTTTTTTTCCTAACCTCTTGTTTTTTACAAAGACCTGTTCTCCTACCTCAAACACACGGTTTTGTCTGGTAGGGTTGCTATCCTGCTGGGCTTTAACCAATCTGGCCTTGATGTTTAGGCAACGCTCGTGGGCCCCTGAGTGAATGACCTCAATTGGCTCTCACGAGGGACCGAGTGCACGGTTTGGCGCTAGTTAATAGATTTGGTGGTCCAGAGGTCTTCCGTTTTCTGTAGAGGTACGCCTTTGACACTTTTAGGTAGATTAGGTTGGAGGGCTTGACCTCGCCCCCTTTGTTATATTGCTAGCCTTGTGGCGTAGCAATGTGTTTGTAATTAACAACAAAGGTATTTACGGCTATGCGCCGGAGTTGAGCTCTGATTTATTAGGCCGCTTTTCAAGAACTGAAGTACAGACAATATTCTTTCCTTAGCTTACCCTACGCGCCATCAAGACATGAGCGGCAAGCCGACTCAGCATTACTTGCGATGCAGCG
Source organism: Drosophila erecta (assembly GCF_003286155.1). Classification (NCBI taxonomy): domain Eukaryota; kingdom Metazoa; phylum Arthropoda; class Insecta; order Diptera; family Drosophilidae; genus Drosophila; species Drosophila erecta. The sequence continues at coordinate 690,858 of NW_020825214.1, read as the reverse complement.
CAACACTCCAAATGGGAAGTATCGGCTTTCCAACGTCGAACGTTCCCAGGGCAGAGCGCTGAACTCAACTATGGCGCGTCAGCATTGTTTATGCGAAGCTACTTAGTTGCTAAAGGAATATGAACTTGATTGTTTGTTAACTATTCTTCTTAATGCCAGATAAAGTCAGAAGGAGCCCATTAGACCGACGTTCAGGATGACGCCAGCTGGGAACCAGACCCTAGGCGAATCTGCGGATTCAACTTCATCCTTAAAACTTTGGATGGAGCGCAATTCTGTGTAGCAGAGGGATACTGAGCACCGGGTCGTGGCCGACGATGTTAAGTAGTGGTGACCTGACGATTCCTGGTTGCTTGCTTGGTGCCTTTCGAATGTTTACATTCGAATGCCGTTTGCTCGAAGGTCACCAGGTGCGTTCCCTCGATCAGAATCTCTGGCCCACCATCTATGATAACGCGGTCTGTTGCTTCGTTGATTATCACAACACCGTCATCTACAGGCGCTATTGCTCGAAAGTTGCTGGGTTGTGTATGGCATTGTGCAGAATTTCCCGCATGGAGTGAGCGCGCGCATGATTCGCGCCGCGACCGTTCGCAGAACGTGCGGTGTGTGGTCTCAGTGCATCCAGTGACCGCGAAGGTGTCATCTTCACATTCCGCCAGCTTGTCGTCGTCGAGGCGTAAGATAATGTGTTGATGGGAGACCGGGTAGACAGCGACCTTCTAGCACCTGAACTTAACCCTTGGGTAGGCTATTAGTATGTGGATAATGTTTGCGGACTGGAGGACTCTGATTTTAGATGCTTCTATTAATGTTACTATGGGCGTGTCTTGTTCGACAAGTGATTTCAAATCGGCATGATTAAGGATTGTGGGGTTCACTATATTCGACTCGGCCAGCGTAATGGTAGAATAAAATTTTGCATCAAAAAGCATCATATTTCTTGTCAATAGTGCTTCGAATAAATGTGGGGGTCAACCAAGTCGTTTTTTCGGGCATTAGTTATCTTAATTGTGTCCGTTAATTTATTAATTTGTTTTTGAGTCTCTGAGTTGATGGTTATCTGCCTAGAGTTAGATATTTTTTATCTTGATCTTTAGGAAATCGGAGGGATCAGGAGTACCCGCCACTACCTTCAAGGCTGTACCTAAGAAATCTAAGCTCCTGGTAATCCTGTGGTGTACATTAAGGACGGACAACAAAGTTCTCAGGTGATCTGTATCAACCTTTAGCAACTTACGCATATGAGATTGGGGAAAGGACTCGGACAGTTTCTGTGTTTCGTCTATCATAATAGCGTATCTACCGTAACCTATCCGAGTTACTCGAATGTTTCAAGAGGTCACGCTGTTCATACACCAGCACATGCCCATCTAACACGGGATTGTATTTGGAATGCGATAAGTCGGTGATCCCAGCATTCGCTACCCCCAGGGAGATTAACATCATTAGGGTGAACCTGGAAATTAAAGACAAGGTGAGAAACACACATTTAAAGACAGAGCTCGGGTTTTCCTTAACATAACTTATTAACTATCTGTAAAGGGAACGCCTACTTGAGGTTGTCCTTATGAACCACCCTCCCCTAATGAGAACAGACGTTCCTAGGTCTGCTTGCACCTTCTGTTCCGTGCATAATGGGGTCATTTTTTTTCCTAACCTCTTGTTTTTTACAAAGACCTGTTCTCCTACCTCAAACACACGGTTTTGTCTGGTAGGGTTGCTATCCTGCTGGGCTTTAACCAATCTGGCCTTGATGTTTAGGCAACGCTCGTGGGCCCCTGAGTGAATGACCTCAATTGGCTCTCACGAGGGACCGAGTGCACGGTTTTGTTATATTCCTCAGGATTAGTTCTACTGTGACATAAGTTTTTTTGTCTAGCTTCAGACATTTGGCAATTTCTGCCAATGTGCTGTGGAACCGTTCAACTTGGCCATTGGACAAGCTGTGGAGTGGGGGCGCATTCACTATGTCAATGTCGAAGCTGTTCTTGAGCATTGAGGTGACAGTTTCTGAGTTGAATGCGGGTTCGTTTTCGCAATAGATCGTTTTGATATTGGGAAAAAAGTTAATAATCTGCAGCAGGGGTGCTGTGATGTCCACTATTGTTCTGGACACCACTGGTTGCACTATTGCAAATTTGAAAAATTTGTCAATGCATGTCAGGAATACCTTCCTGTCGGTTGAGAATATGTCAATATGCACAATTTCACCAGTATAGTTGGGGATAGGTGTTTCCCCGAGCTCTTACTTCTTCAGGTGCCTGTCATACTTTACTTTGCTAAACTGCCCATTTTAGGAAAATAATAGTCACGAAAAATTTGTTTAATATTTTTCTGCGCGGAACAGAACTAGGTTTCGCTTGAGCGGAAACCGTGCTGCCTCCAGAATGATCTGGTTCCTGGAGCAATTTAACGGGTTATCAGTAGTTTCGACCGTGTAGGACAGGGACAGCTCGCTGTGAATAGTCGCGGCGTCTGATTGGGGTTCGTTTTGTAAGACATTCAGATTCTGCCTAGAGAGGGCATCTGCCACGAAATTTTCTTTGCCAGGTTTGTAAAAAATCTTGGCATTATGCTGGTCTATATAAGATTTCCACCTCTTAATCTTGGCATTCGTGTTCCTATCGGCAACAGCGAATGTGAGAGGTTGGTGGTCGGTAAATATATTGATTTCCCTGGAGCCATACAGGAAGTTCTGCAACTTTCCTAAGGCCCATATCATCGCCAGTATTCCCTTTCGTTTGTGGCATAGTTTTGCTCGGGCTGTTTAAGGGTACGAGATATCATGGTGATCGGCCTGCCCTCTTGAGACAGGGGTGCACCGATGCCACTTGCCGACGCATGCGTTCCGTTGAGTCTCATTAAACTCAACACGAATCTTTTTAGACATGTGCTTACTCACCGAACCATTTTCCCCTTTCAGGATATCTGTAATCGGACGGGCTATGGCGGCAAAGTCTTTGATAAAGACTCTGTAGTAGCTAGCCAAGCCAAGGAAAGATCTAGCTTTGTAGACGCTATCTGGCTTAGGATATTGGTTTAGGATGAATGGCCTTCACCTTTTCCGGATCGGATTTAGTTCCGTCCTTGCTTACTATAAAGCCGAGGTATTCTACACTTTCTTTAAAGAATCCATTCTTTTCCTGGCTTACTCTCATATTGGCATCGATTAGGCATTTCCCAATTGGTTCTCTTAGTACATCGTCTAAGGCTCTTTGAAAAATGCTGCTTGCATTTCTCAAGCCGAACGGCAGACGACAAAATTCGTATTTGCCGCCATTTACCGAGAACGGCGACTTCTCGCGGTCATGCTCCGCAAGGTATATTTGGTGATACCCTAACTTAAGATCAAGGGTAGTGAAGAATTTCGCCTTGCCCAGATTCTTTACAATCATGGGAGTGCTAGGCATGGGATAACGGTCTGGGATGGTCCGCTCATTGAGCTTTCTGAAATCAATGACCAACCTCTTATTCGGGTTACCGAAGGCGTCAGTGACCTTTTTGATAATGCCATCCTTTAGCAATCGAGTTGAGCGAGTTGAGCGAATTCAATATGAAGAATGGAGAGGTGTGCTCGAAAACCTTCATAAAGCACTTCTGCTTGATTTCAGTGGAGCCATGTATTGAGCTCACCGAGAACGGACTGGCGACCGGCACTGCAATTTTTAGCTTCTTTACGGGCTTAATGTAATTTTTTGCCGCTCCGGTGTCAATCAACATCTTTAAAGTTCTCCCAGCCAACCGTCGTTCAATGAACGGTACTCATTGTACCTGTCGATATCTTCGACTGCAGCCTTTGCTGCCTTCACATACTCTTGCTTGGGGTCTTTTGCCTTAGGGGTTTCTTGGAAAACATTATTGATATGTTGGCGTCTTGGACCTGTCGAACGCTCCGAGGAATTTCTCCTCTTAAAAGCATTGGACTTATTAGGTTTGTTTTTATTGTACTCAGTGCGCTGCCAGAACTTGGAGGACGAGTTGACCTCCATAGGTTGAAGTGCTTGCGACTGGTTGTCGTTATTGGTCTGCCCATTAGCGTTACCTTTTTGTTGCCTGACAAAGTGTGAATTTCTGTCCTGGCTCTGTTCTTCCTTGTTGTCTTTCCCTTGTCAACTAGACGTCTGCATGAATACAGTCAAAGCAGCATATGGTACTCTCACTCAAAGTTCTGACTGAATGAGTGAGATATTGAGATATTTGGCAAATGTGGTAAAGGCATGAGTAAAAAATATACTATAACCGAACAGCGAGGCAATGCACGAATGAGTACTCGCGACAGAGTACTCGGAATAACGGAAACGGTTAACTGTGCGTCGCATTGGCGGCATATTAGAATTGTATTAGAATTGTATTAGAATTGTTAGCAATAATGCACCTTTTTTCCGAAATTAAATTTCTTGCGTATGAAAATGCTCTTTCAGATGCTGAGCTGCTCGGAAGAATTCAAAAAATGGTGCAGCTAGCTTTATATAATTCGGGAAAAATATTTTTGTTTATGTGCCACCATTCAAGGCAATTGAAATCATCAGTATAGTTTACTGTTAGGTTCATGTAGCTTTCAATTATCATTGGCTTGAATGAAATCCGAAAATGCATCGTCACACAGGCTCGAAGAATTATTAGGAAAGGAATTATTAGAGGTTAACGAAAATGTGTTCATAATATTTTTGCACTCTTCTATAATTTCTATTTTTTCGGTTGCTGAGCATTGTACAAGTTTATTTGTTGGTGGAAAAAGGAAAAGGACTATTTTATGGTAGTTAGTAAGACATGGATGGATAACTATTGATATTTGATCGGACAAATGGGACTTAAGGTGTGCGATACAGGCATTATCGTTTGAATCTGCAGTGCAACATTTCTCTAATTTTCTAATATATGGAATGGTTAGGTGGATGGTTGGATAATTACTGCCTTCCAGTTTTTTTGAGACCTCTTCAAATACAGAAAGCGCGCGAGTTACAATCCTGTGGCCGGGGGAGGAAAAGCTTTCAAAAAAACAACTGTGTAGTTCGGGGTATGAAACGAGAGTGAGTCTCTTTATTACAAAAAGTTGTATGCTTAGGCAAAATGTCTCTTCGGCCGAGTTCGTGTTGGCGATCTTCGTTAAAACTCCTCTGCTCTGTTGCCGGGTCGGTGTTGTTTCCCTGTGGCCGGGGAGAGGGGCATGTTAACAATTCAACAGAATTTAACAGTGTACAAGCGAACGCGGCGTAAAGCATCGCGCCGCCACTCTGGCGCGACGTCAGCTCTTGGCGGCAGCCAATGTACAGTGATGCGCCGACGTCGCAAGAATTTTACAAGCGGCGCAACACAAACACATACATGCTTACTTGATTTGCCGAAGGAAACTGTATCACTGTATATATATTTATTTTTATTTATTATTTTATTTTTTTTATTGTTATGAATAATAATTGTCCAGGTTTTATTATTATTTTTTTTATTTGTAAAATAAATTTGCGTTCATGTAAATTGATAAATAAAAACGATCCCGGTGCCTTAACAACGATTGTTGTACACATATTCGGTCATTAATCACACAACTCACATTTATTTATTTTAAATCACTGTGCGGTGGATCCCGTTGCCTTGGCGGCGAGTGATGTATATATTCACTTCTTCCGCAGCGAGTTCTGGTCACAATGAAGTCTAATATTCGACTGATCTAGCTCTTTACCACTTCTTTTTTTTATAACAATTCGCAGTCAGCGACAGCGGCGCCAGCCTATCACCGTGCAAAACAGTTGTTCTCAGAACTACAGAACTACAACAACCATTCGCAATGCAAAGATGGGCTGATGCAATATTACCATAGTGATGAAATTACTATTCTGGTGAAATAACCAAAAAAGCATACCAACCACAAACAAACGCTCACCACGCACAGCAGTTTGATATGTCAAATTTTTCTTTTTTTTTATGAGTTCGGGTGTATGGATGATCCCGGTGCCTTATCAGCGATTGATGTACACTTATACGGTCATCACACGCAGCAACTTGGTATAATTGTTGTTGTTTCCCTGTGGCCGGGGAGAGGGGCATGTTAACTCGCGGACAATTGAGCTCAAATGATTTAAATTAATTCCATAAATTCTGGGTGTTTGGTGTTTTTCAATTAAAATATTTGTTATTTCAACCCAATTGACCTCCACTGACTTAAACAAATAGAAAATGGTATTCCACCTAGTTGGGCAAAAACTTTTTAAGGTAATTCCTAGGTTGGAATTGCTCCCAGACTTTTTAAAGTATTTCACAAGCTTGCTACATTTGATAACAAGATCCGCAACCTCCTCTACACCTTTAACCACTCATTTTCTTTAGTATAGTGGTACCTTTAAAATAAAATGAAATTTAATTACCAATTAAAAGTTACACATATAGTTTACTTACCAGTGCAGGCTTCACCTTCCATGGATTTTATTGCCAACAGATGGCCTACTAGCGCTCCTTCCTTAATGTAATGAATTGTGCGTGAGATATATGACGATCTTAAATAATTATCTGTCCAAATATTGCTAGTCACCGCATATCCAAAACTTTTAAAACTAATAACATCTTGCTTTGTTTTTTCAAAATAAGTTTCGTAGATAGCTGAAATGTTACGCGATATGGTCGTGGGATTCGGCAACAACTTTTCTACATTCACGTTTGGTCCGAATGTTGCTCCAACTTTAATAAGGAACGCTGCAAATTGTTTTAGGCCGGAATCCTGAATCGTTTAAAGGAGCGGCAATTTTTAACTGACCATTTTGTTATTAGTTCTATGCCCTCTTGGTTTGTTTCCAAATTCACTTGGACGGGCGCAGCATTATCAAGATCGGCGTTCAAAACGAAGCATTTATGCTTTGTCAAGTTTGAAGTGCTTCCAGTAAATTTATACACTGTAGCACTTTTTGCAGGCAACTACACCAGATATGTCCTCTCCATCCTTTTCTTTTATATTGGCGAATATTTCCCAAACTTTACTACGTCCCTTTTTAAGGCTGAAAATATACTCTACATTTAAAAGTTTGGATTTAATGTCTTTATGCGTAGGTACGGCTGCATCCGAAAGCTATAAACGAAACATGGAGCCAATAATTATAAATTCTAAATAATAGGTTGGAAAATATCTCCCTTCCGCTTTTTTGCTCTTTATTCAATGCCTTATAAAAAGTGTTACAGTGATCGGATTTAGTTCAAATATGCGCCGTTTTGTTCGATAATCTGTTTCCATCTAGATGGCAACTTCATAATACCTCCCTCGTAGAAGCCCCCCTCCTTATTTGCGAAGAACTCGGACAGCCACTTTTCACAAGCCTCTTTTGAGTTCAACTTTACACCACCAAGGGCATTCGCCATGGACAGGAACAGGTGGTAATCACTTGGCGCTATGTCCGGGCTATATGGTGGATGCGATAAAACCTCCCATCCGAGCTCCCGTAGCTTCTGACGAGTCATTAACGAAGTGTGTGGTCTGGCGTTGTCCTGGTGGAAACCTACCCCCTACCGGTTGGCCAATTCTGGACGCTTCTGGTCGATCGCCTGCTTCAAGCGGTCCAGTTGTTCGCAGTAGATGGTAGAATTATGCGTCTGGCCATATGGGAGCAATCTCATAGTGGATGATTCCCTTCCAATCCCACCAAACACACAGCAAAACCGTCCTGGCCGTCAATCCCGGCTTGGCCACTGTTTGGGACGATTCACCGGCCTTCGACCACGACCGTTTGATATTGTCGTATGTGATCCATTTTTCGTCGCCAGTCACAATCCGCTTCAAGAATGGGTCGAGTTCGTTCCGTTTCAGCAGCATATCGCAAGCGTTGATTCGATCCAGAAGGTTTTTTTGCGTCAAATCATGCGGCACCCAAACATCAAGCTTTTTTTTGTATCCAGCCTTCTGCAGATGGTTTAAAATGGTTTGGTGACTAACTCCCATCTCCTGGGCGATGTCACGAGATGTCACATGCCGGTCTAACTCGATGTATTCCATGATTTGATCGGTATTTGTCGTCACAGGTCTTCCGCCGGCTGGCTTATCCATGGTGTCGTTTTCACCGGCTCTGAATCGTCGAAACCATTCCTCCGCGGTTCGAAGTGATAGAGTACCATCCCCCAAAACACCATTAATCTCACGGAACGTTTCTCTGGCGGATTTGCCTTTAACGAAGGAAAACTTTAAAATAGCGCGAATTTCGGCGTTAGTGAACTCCATGTTTACACGTCTATAACTGTTGAACGCAATATCCAAACTAATCATGCATAGCGTCGTTTTGTAGGTTATGTCAAGACCTTTCAAATTATGTATAGTATTGCCAGATACGAGCTCTGTAGCGCTTTGTACATAGCCGCGAAATTCAAAAGACAAAAAGGCGGAAGGGAGATATTTGCCAAACTAATATACCAACATAGAAGCTTCATACACTTACGTGATTACAAAGTTTGTTTGCAATACAAACCCATGGAAAAGACTGCACGTGGTAGACTAAACATTTTGTTAAAGGAGACAAGCACTTCAATTGAGCTAATTATTAATTTGTTATTCTATTTACATATATATTATTTTTTTTTACAATTTACAAATACTAAAGTACTTACGATTTCGTCTGCTGCGTCTGATCTGCATGCCATGAATGAAGAGAATGCCAAAATTTTATCCGAGTACTGTATACAGTGTACTATGCATCCACTCATTCTATCCATTCCGCATTGGTTTGAATTTCACTCATTCCACATACAACAAAAACAACGCTAGCCAATGCGCAATTAACTCTGTTGAAACCGTTTCGGCACGCCGAAATGCAACTTAAGCTTGTGAGTACTCAATTAACCGAAAATTTTGAGTGCACTCGTGCAGACGTCTATTGCCTACCTTGAAAGCGGCCCTTGCGTTTCCAGATGTTTGCGCTCGTTCCTCTACGGCCTTGGCGTAGGAATTGGCGAACATGCTCATCTCAATGCTTCCTTCCGCCTCTCTGGCCAGAGCCAGGGCAGATGGCAAGTCTATAGGTTGAGCCGGGAAAAGCACAGCTGTAAGGGACTTTTTGGTGACGAGCGTCAATTTTTTCTCGACTTCGTCGTAGTATTGCATCAATGGCAGGTCACCTTGCCTGACCATCTCTAATCCCTGCCTCAGTAGGCGTAGGGACGCCTTGTCCGAGTACGTGTAATCTAACCTGGCCAAAATAACATCGAAATTCAACACAGTATTGTGAGATACGAATAAGGCTCCAGCTGCGCCTCGAATTTTGTTTCGTAGGATAGCTACAGCTTGGTAGTGCTCACTGCTGCCGTTATAGGGCTTGAATAGGTCGTAAGCGTATATGGCCGATTGCCTCCAGGCCACATACTCATCTTGGGTGCCACAGAACTCTGGCACGGACTTGATTATGTCTAGTGGTAAGTCACACCTAACCTCAGGATTCACAGTAACCTTTTCGTACGTGATGATTTGCGGAGTCTCCACCTGCAAACAGCTAGGGAGTTTATTTGTGTTTGAAACTGGGACTGCTGTTGTGCCTGTCTGACGGCATTTTCGACAAGTGCTTGGATCTCAGCGGGGTCCATGATGCTGTTAAGGGGGACTAGCTAAGGGCTGATCTACTATCTTGCTTGCTCGTTCCTCCTCCCAACTGTCCTCAATCTCGTACTCAACCTTTATGTCTCTGTATGTACCCGCCCAACTCATTGGTTGGTTGACACAACATAAATGTTTTTTTTTTCTTTTTTCTTAAAGCTTTATTGAGGCGTACGGGGAAATCTGGGAACCCCTTTATGTCCTTTTTCTCTATTGATTCAGCCCATTTGGGCGTGCCGGCTATCTATAGTTTAGTTAGCTTTATCAATTTAACAAAATTTTAACAATAACAAAACAATCACAGATAACAAATAATTTATGATAAGGCCCTAGTCAAATGAGATCGGGAAATGAGAATGGGTTCCCAGATTTCCCCGTACGCCTCAATAAAGCTTTAAGAAAAAAAAAAAGTCAAACTGAATTTCACAACCATTACGTGGCCAAACAATGAATTCTGTTTTTTCTTTGCTTGTGCTGGAGACACTTGATGGGGTGCCGTGGAAACAACTTGTCAAACTTACATGTTTTGTAGCTCAACTACCCTGTCAACTAGACTGTAGGTCGTGGTGAAGTTTGGCGTCAGTTAATAGATCTCCTATTTGGTGGTCCAGAGGTCTTACGTCTTCTGCTTCCCTTCCTAATCCCATACAGCCGATTTTGTTAAGGATTATCGATAGATGCTTGTAGACTGCATGATGAAATTCTTCCACCGATTGGTTAGCACCTTGTAGAAGCATTGTCATTTGATATTCTAAGGGGTTAATGTCGCGTTTGTCCGTAATGTGTTAGTCCGCTTAGGGTGTTATAGGATTCTGGTGCCATATCCGCATGTCTTAAAATCTTATTACGTATGGTATGTAAGATACCATAGTATTTTGAAGTACCCTGGAGAGCACTATACGCTTCCAAAATACGGTATACTCCCTTCTTACACGGACGGATCACCTGAAAACTCTCGAATACTTTTGACGTCACAATAGACTTGGCAATTGTTGTGCTAGGATTTCACTAACGGTAGCTGCTACGCAGCTCTGTCTATATTTTGTACCATGTTCCTATTGAATTTTGTTTCTTCCTGGCGTTTTCTAGCAGTTTCTGTACTAAGTATCCGCAAAGTAAGTATAAAAATAAAAAGAATTGGATTTCAAATTTAAGTAAGAACAACGTCTTTATTTATTAAAATCCAATTAGCAACTAAACTACCTATGCTGTTCCTTATAAGTTGCGAGTCTTTAGCTGTCGGCTGTGCTTCCCTTTTTGGCAGAGGATCGACGTCGTCTTCGCTGTTTCCCATAGGCCACGATGAGCTGCAGTCTTCTTGGAATCACAAGCGCTAGTGGGAGCGGAACCATTTGCCAAACAGATTCTTGGAGCTCTGCTTATCAGGAAATTATGCAGACGTGGAGCTTGCATATTGGGGTTCATTGTTCTGCATGTTCCCATTATCGGGAAACGAAAATTATTTTAGTGCTTACTGCCTTTAATCTTGTCTGAATAATTCAGACACAATTTGTGGTTCAGCAGTAACAGCGATTTAATTAATGCTAAAGCTTTAAACAACTTTATATGACTTGCACTGTCTTATTTCTGCACAAATCACGTCAGGGCCACCACTGTTGAGCTTATAAGCTTTCCTATTAGCTATATTAAAGACGAGTTAGGGTGTAGCGACTTAAAATTATGATGAATTATTTGTTTCATAAGTAATGAAAGATTGATGTGAGCGCCTTAAATGCAAAGCGAACACCAGATCGATATGACAAATGTGCAAGCGCGAGAGAGACCGGGTTAGATAAGGAAAGATAATCACACTGCTGAGGTGCGGCTCCAATGTTGGCAATAAACATAAACATAAATAGTAACTACATAGTAATACATAGTACTACAATGCTAACATACAGTAGCTGCCAGCTGATGGCAGACAGCAGAGCCGATCTAAGGAACAGCAGACGCAGCTCATTGACTGTTCGCTTCCTCGATCTGCTGCTGTATGATTATTCGGTATGATGATTATGTTTCGGTCACTGCATCCAACGAAGACTTCTGCAGCTAACCATATACTCGACTAAGGGTGAAAGCGAGGCGCGTAAGCTAGGTGGCTTTACTAATCCTTTAGTTTACGGAGACTTTCCATGAAAGCATCTTCGACGTAGGTTATGGGGTCCTTGCCATCTGAGCGAATGCAACCTCTAGAAACAAACTAGCCTAACCGAGTCTGTTGTTTTAGCGGCAATCCTGGCAGAAGCTTAACTTGACCTCACACCAGTTCGTAGAAGAGAACAATCAGTAAATCTATACGATGAGAACGATTTTGGGGTATGTTCCAGCTACAAATGTTAATGTTAAAGCAGGCCAGATTTTCGGTAATATTTGAGGAACAGGTGGTAATCACTTGGCGCTATGTCCGGGCTATATGGTGGATGCGATAAAACCTCCCATCCGAGCTCCCGTAGCTTCTGACGAGTCATTAACGAAGTGTGTGGTCTGGCGTTGTCCTGGTGGAAACCTACCCCCTACCGGTTGGCCAATTCTGGACGCTTCTGGTCGATCGCCTGCTTCAAGCGGTCCAGTTGTTCGCAGTAGATGGTAGAATTATGCGTCTGGCCATATGGGAGCAATCTCATAGTGGATGATTCCCTTCCAATCCCACCAAACACACAGCAAAACCGTCCTGGCCGTCAATCCCGGCTTGGCCACTGTTTGGGACGATTCACCGGCCTTCGACCACGACCGTTTGATATTGTCGTATGTGATCCATTTTTCGTCGCCAGTCACAATCCGCTTCAAGAATGGGTCGAGTTCGTTCCGTTTCAGCAGCATATCGCAAGCGTTGATTCGATCCAGAAGGTTTTTTTGCGTCAAATCATGCGGCACCCAAACATCAAGCTTTTTTTTGTATCCAGCCTTCTGCAGATGGTTTAAAATGGTTTGGTGACTAACTCCCATCTCCTGGGCGATGTCACGAGATGTCACATGCCGGTCTAACTCGATGTATTCCATGATTTGATCGGTATTTGTCGTCACAGGTCTTCCGCCGGCTGGCTTATCCATGGTGTCGTTTTCACCGGCTCTGAATCGTCGAAACCATTCCTCCGCGGTTCGAAGTGATAGAGTACCATCCCCCAAAACACCATTAATCTCACGGAAGACCTTTCAAATTATGTATAGTATTGCCAGATACGAGCTCTGTAGCGCTTTGTACATAGCCGCGAAATTCAAAAGACAAAAAGGCGGAAGGGAGATATTTGCCAAACTAATATACCAACATAGAAGCTTCATACACTTACGTGATTACAAAGTTTGTTTGCAATACAAACACATGGAAAAGACTGCACGTGGTAGACTAAACATTTTGTTAAAGGAGACAAGCACTTCAATTGAGCTAATTATTAATTTGTTATTCTATTTACATATATATTATTTTTTTTTACAATTTACAAATACTAAAGTACTTACGATTTCGTCTGCTGCGTCTGATCTGCATGCCATGAATGAAGAGAATGCCAAAATTTTATCCGAGTACTGTATACAGTGTACTATGCATCCACTCATTCTATCCATTCCGCTTTGGTTTGAATTTCACTCATTCCACATACAACAAAAACAACGCTAGCCAATGCGCAATTAACTCTGTTGAAACCGTTTCGGCACGCCGAAATGCAACTTAAGCTTGTGAGTACTCAATTAACCGAAAATTTTGAGTGCACTCGTGCAGACGTCTATTGCCTACCTTGAAAGCGGCCCTTGCGTTTCCAGATGTTTGCGCTCGTTCCTCTACGGCCTTGGCGTAGGAATTGGCGAACATGCTCATCTCAATGCTTCCTTCCGCCTCTCTGGCCAGAGCCAGGGCAGATGGCAAGTCTATAGGTTGAGCCGGGAAAAGCACAGCTGTAAGGGACTTTTTGGTGACGAGCGTCAATTTTTTCTCGACTTCGTCGTAGTATTGCATCAATGGCAGGTCACCTTGCCTGACCATCTCTAATCCCTGCCTCAGTAGGCGTAGGGACGCCTTGTCCGAGTACGTGTAATCTAACCTGGCCAAAATAACATCGAAATTCAACACAGTATTGTGAGATACGAATAAGGCTCCAGCTGCGCCTCGAATTTTGTTTCGTAGGATAGCTACAGCTTGGTAGTGCTCACTGCTGCCGTTATAGGGCTTGAATAGGTCGTAAGCGTATATGGCCGATTGCCTCCAGGCCACATACTCATCTTGGGTGCCACAGAACTCTGGCACGGACTTGATTATGTCTAGTGGTAAGTCACACCTAACCTCAGGATTCACAGTAACCTTTTCGTACGTGATGATTTGCGGAGTCTCCACCTGCAAACAGCTAGGGAGTTTATTTGTGTTTGAAACTGGGACTGCTGTTGTGCCTGTCTGACGGCATTTTCGACAAGTGCTTGGATCTCAGCGGGGTCCATGATGCTGTTAAGGGGGACTAGCTAAGGGCTGATCTACTATCTTGCTTGCTCGTTCCTCCTCCCAACTGTCCTCAATCTCGTACTCAACCTTTATGTCTCTGTATGTACCCGCCCAACTCATTGGTTGGTTGACACAACATAAATGTTTTTTTTTTCTTTTTTCTTAAAGCTTTATTGAGGCGTACGGGGAAATCTGGGAACCCCTTTATGTCCTTTTTCTCTATTGATTCAGCCCATTTGGGCGTGCCGGCTATCTATAGTTTAGTTAGCTTTATCAATTTAACAAAATTTTAACAATAACAAAACAATCACAGATAACAAATAATTTATGATAAGGCCCTAGTCAAATGAGATCGGGAAATGAGAATGGGTTCCCAGATTTCCCCGTACGCCTCAATAAAGCTTTAAGAAAAAAAAAAAGTCAAACTGAATTTCACAACCATTACGTGGCCAAACAATGAATTCTGTTTTTTCTTTGCTTGTGCTGGAGACACTTGATGGGGTGCCGTGGAAACAACTTGTCAAACTTACATGTTTTGTAGCTCAACTACCCTGTCAACTAGACTGTAGGTCGTGGTGAAGTTTGGCGTCAGTTAATAGATCTCCTATTTGGTGGTCCAGAGGTCTTACGTCTTCTGCTTCCCTTCCTAATCCCATACAGCCGATTTTGTTAAGGATTATCGATAGATGCTTGTAGACTGCATGATGAAATTCTTCCACCGATTGGTTAGCACCTTGTAGAAGCATTGTCATTTGATATTCTAAGGGGTTAATGTCGCGTTTGTCCGTAATGTGTTAGTCCGCTTAGGGTGTTATAGGATTCTGGTGCCATATCCGCATGTCTTAAAATCTTATTACGTATGGTATGTAAGATACCATAGTATTTTGAAGTACCCTGGAGAGCACTATACGCTTCCAAAATACGGTATACTCCCTTCTTACACGGACGGATCACCTGAAAACTCTCGAATACTTTTGACGTCACAATAGACTTGGCAATTGTTGTGCTAGGATTTCACTAACGGTAGCTGCTACGCAGCTCTGTCTATATTTTGTACCATGTTCCTATTGAATTTTGTTTCTTCCTGGCGTTTTCTAGCAGTTTCTGTACTAAGTATCCGCAAAGTAAGTATAAAAATAAAAAGAATTGGATTTCAAATTTAAGTAAGAACAACGTCTTTATTTATTAAAATCCAATTAGCAACTAAACTACCTATGCTGTTCCTTATAAGTTGCGAGTCTTTAGCTGTCGGCTGTGCTTCCCTTTTTGGCAGAGGATCGACGTCGTCTTCGCTGTTTCCCATAGGCCACGATGAGCTGCAGTCTTCTTGGAATCACAAGCGCTAGTGGGAGCGGAACCATTTGCCAAACAGATTCTTGGAGCTCTGCTTATCAGGAAATTATGCAGACGTGGAGCTTGCATATTGGGGTTCATTGTTCTGCATGTTCCCATTATCGGGAAACGAAAATTATTTTAGTGCTTACTGCCTTTAATCTTGTCTGAATAATTCAGACACAATTTGTGGTTCAGCAGTAACAGCGATTTAATTAATGCTAAAGCTTTAAACAACTTTATATGACTTGCACTGTCTTATTTCTGCACAAATCACGTCAGGGCCACCACTGTTGAGCTTATAAGCTTTCCTATTAGCTATATTAAAGACGAGTTAGGGTGTAGCGACTTAAAATTATGATGAATTATTTGTTTCATAAGTAATGAAAGATTGATGTGAGCGCCTTAAATGCAAAGCGAACACCAGATCGATATGACAAATGTGCAAGCGCGAGAGAGACCGGGTTAGATAAGGAAAGATAATCACACTGCTGAGGTGCGGCTCCAATGTTGGCAATAAACATAAACATAAATAGTAACTACATAGTAATACATAGTACTACAATGCTAACATACAGTAGCTGCCAGCTGATGGCAGACAGCAGAGCCGATCTAAGGAACAGCAGACGCAGCTCATTGACTGTTCGCTTCCTCGATCTGCTGCTGTATGATTATTCGGTATGATGATTATGTTTCGGTCACTGCATCCAACGAAGACTTCTGCAGCTAACCATATACTCGACTAAGGGTGAAAGCGAGGCGCGTAAGCTAGGTGGCTTTACTAATCCTTTAGTTTACGGAGACTTTCCATGAAAGCATCTTCGACGTAGGTTATGGGGTCCTTGCCATCTGAGCGAATGCAACCTCTAGAAACAAACTAGCCTAACCGAGTCTGTTGTTTTAGCGGCAATCCTGGCAGAAGCTTAACTTGACCTCACACCAGTTCGTAGAAGAGAACAATCAGTAAATCTATACGATGAGAACGATTTTGGGGTATGTTCCAGCTACAAATGTTAATGTTAAAGCAGGCCAGATTTTCGGTAATATTTGAGGCAATAACAGCAGTGATGTCAGTTGAGAATTTAGACGTTCGAGATGCCATTGAAGTATTTACTGACGAACCATCTGTCTCAAACCTAGAATTCCCTATTCCGGTATCGCAAGCTGCCGAATTTGCCTTCTCAAGTGGAAACTAATTTGCGAATCCGTATGTTGTAAGGTGAAGTTGAGATCCAGAGTCTAGATCTAGATCAGCGAGATCAAAACCCCACCTTCTTCTCATCGAATGAAAGCTTAATTACGTGAGACGAAATATAAAAAAATGTACATAAATTTATTGAAGAATAAAAAAAAACAGTCATGTAGAATACGTTGAAGGCTGTACAAGTTAACACTGTTAAGTGTAAACTTAAGTTGGTATAAGTCTTGGGCATAAACGCCTTTAGGGGTCGTTCCTGGTTCCCATTGGTTTTCCCGAAATGGTGAGATATGCTGTTTGCTAGTTTCAGCACTTTGCTGGACAAGCGGCCAGCTTGCACTCCGCGGTTAGTTGAGTACAGTTATATAAGTTCAGATTGATTTTGATTGTAAAAAAGAGCGCATAACTCACAAAACAAAATTATATAGCCGTAAGGGCAGATAATAACTGACCATCATATTTCGAACATATTCAGGAACGGCGCTGAGCTCACAAAGAGTTTGTCAGCGCATCACCCGAAGAAGAAGATCTCCGAACTCCTAACTGTTTTAGTTCCGAACAGTCGGCAACTACACCTCCCTACGGATTGCGGCACAATAGTAACTGGTATACGAGTAACGGGTATAAAAATCCTTACAAATTATTTACCAAAAATGTTAACATATAAAATTTAATTAAAGTTCGATTGTAAATGTGACTCGCAAATAAAGGCAAATTAATATCAGCCGTCGCTAAATAAATATTTCAGACGCCAAGCACTCGGTTATTAATATTAATATACCACAGTCAAATTAATTTTCTGTCGAATTAAAATATTCGGCCTCTCTATACTTGTGTTTAGTGTTAACCAGTTAATGGCCTTATGAGTTTCCCAGGCCCATTTAGGGAAACTAAACGCGAATTGGAAAGTGATAGTGAAGAAATCAGAATCCAGAAATCCAGTAGCACAGACAGAAAATAACACATACACTATGAACGCGGCCCGAATTGAAATGCTAATTCAGGCGGCTTTGTCTAATCAAGAACAGAGGCTTAAAGCCGAATTTGCGGGGCAAATCAATGCTGTTAATAAACAGTTAAAAAATTTGCGTGTAGAAGCGCCACAGGTAGAAACCTACCAGAGGGTAGCTGTAAAACCGGGAGCAACACCGTGTGATACACCTTTACACATTGTGAAGTCAATTCCAGAAGTTCCAGAAGTATACCAGTTACAGGATGAATATGTGGCATTGAGGCAATCGGCCACGGATGCTTTTGAATTATTCAAGGATTATCCAGACATTACCAAGCCGTTACAATTATTAGAAACAAAATTAAAGGACAAGCGCGCGCGCTGCTAGTTTCACATAACACAGTGCTTAATTTTCACGCCATTTTGGCTGGACTAGACTGCTCCTATGCAGACGAAACATCCTTGCGCCTATTACGACAGGGTCTTGAGTCGATCTAATGCAGTACTACGATGAGGTCTAACGAAAATTAACCCTCGTTACAAACAAAATTGTCATGACATAAGATGATGAAAGAGCCACCTTGCTTAATACAGGGGCTAGGGCTGATTCCCTACACGTATTTATTTCCGGTCTAAAAAAATCCCTAAGGGCTGTTGTGTTTCCAGCACAGCCCAAGGACCTGCCAGCAGCTCTGGCATTAGCAAGAGAGGCAGAGGCCAGTATCGAACGAAGTATGTTCGGGGCTACATACGCCAAGGCGGTGGAGCAAAGAAATCAGAATACTGATTTCCACAAGAGCCAACGCCGTGCGCCTGAAAAACAAGGCAACAATTTTGGTGCCGACCTCGGGCCCGAAAAAAACCCCCATTATTTCAAAAAGCCAAACAAGAATCAAAATACCGGTTCATGGCGCAAACATAATGACTAGGTCCCTGAGCTACACAAACAAAATCAATCCCCAAAACCTATGAACATAGATCCATTACATTCAAAACTTCGACATCCAACGAACTTTAGGCAGGGAAGTAATAAACATGCCTCTAAAAAATTAAACTCTTCTGAGAGAAATTCTGGCCAAAGGCGCTAGAGGGGTTTTAAGGTTGAACAAGCCGCCAAAGCGGAGGAAGAGGATAATTATGAAAACGCGGCTGCAGCCGCTATTAATGCGATTGACAACGACAGTGACTACTCGGAGTCCAATGACATTATTAATTTTTTAGAGGAAGGTCCCGCTTGCCCTTCATTGAACGAAGGCTGGCGGGGAGAGTTTTAAAAATTCTCATAGATACCGGAGCGGCAAAAAATTATGTAAAGCCCCTAGAGGAGCTGAAAAACATAACTCTTGCCTTTCATGGGTCCAGTAGAGTAAACAGAAAATGCTTAATGTACATAATTGGCCAAACGGTCCCATTATTTTTACTTGACACTATTAGTACATTTGATGCCATAATAGGTTTCGACTTGCTAACGCAGGCCGGAGCAGCATTAGATTTACGCAACAACGCAATCAGGTATGGAAACGTATCTGAAAAGCTAAAATACCAGGAATGCGATACTGTGAACTTCACAAATATCGGTGACGTGGAAGTCCCAAGTTCAGTGAAAGCTGAATTTAAAAAAATGATCCTTAAGAGGAAACAAGTGTTTTCGCACTCTAACGAGGCGCTGCCTTTTAACACCTCGATCATTGCCACAATTCGTACGGAGACTAACGAAACCGTATACTCCAAGCTCTATCCTTATCCTATGGGAGCAGCTGATTTTGTTAACACAGAAATCAAACAGCTGTTAAAGGATGGCATTATTCGGCCTTCTAGGTCACCATTCAACAGCTCCACATGGGTTATTGACAAAAAAGGGACCAATGCCGTCGGCAACAAAAAAAGAGGTTGGTGATCGATTTCAGGAAACTGAATGAACGAACCATTGCCGATCGGTACCCTATGCCAAGTATTCCTATGATTCTACCGAACTTAGGAAAGGCAAAATGGTACCACCAGATTTATCTGGCTGAAAAAGACCGCGAAAAACTGCTTTCTCCATAAACGGAGGAAAGTATGAATTTTGCCGCCTAACTTTTGGACTAAAGAATGCAGGAAGCATCTTCCAAAGGGCGATTGACGACGTGCTTCGCGAGCAAATCGGGAAAATTTGTTACGTCTACGTCATACACATTGACACAGTACTTAAATGCCTGTATCAAGCCAACATGAGAGTGGCCCCAGAAAAAACCAAATTCTTCAAAGAAAATGTTGAATTCTTAGGTTTTATTGTCACATCAAACGGAGCCAACACAGATCCGGGAAAGGTAAAAACCATACAAGAGTACACTGAACCAAAAAACATGAGAGTGGCCCCAGAAAAAACCAAATTCTTCAAAGAAAATGTTGAATTCTTAGGTTTTATTGTCACATCAAACGGAGCCAAAACAGATCCGGGAAAGGTAAAAACCATACAAGAGTACACTGAACCAAAAAATTTGTTCAGCCTCAGGTCTTTTCTTGGATTGGCTAGTTACTACAGAAGTTTTGTCAAAGACTTCGCTTCTATAGCTAGACCACTTACCTCCATACTTAAGGGAGAGAATGGCACTGTTAGTAAACACATGTTGAAGATACCCAACGCAGAGCGTTTGAGCGCCTGCGAGATATTCTGTCATCTGAAGATGTGATACTTACTTATCCAAACTTCAAACTTCCTTTCGATTTGACAACCGATGCCTAAGCAAGCGGTACTATCCCAAAAGGGCAGACCAATCACAATGATATCTCGCACATTAAAAGACTGCGAGGTTAATTACGCAACAAACGAAAGGGAGTTACTAGCAATTGTATGGGCTATTGGGAAATTGCAAAATTACCTATATGGCACCAGAGAAATCCGGATTTACACAGACCACCAGCCGCTCACCTTCGCTGTGTCCGTGCGGAACACTAACGCTAAAATAAAACGATGGAACAACGCCAAGTGTTCTATAAGCCTGGAAAGGAAAATTTTGTGGCCGACGCCTTGTCCCGTCAGAAAATTAATGCCTCGGAAAGTGAACCCCATTCCGACGCAGCCACTGTGCATAGTGAACTGTCGCTGACCTATACGGTCGAAACCACCGATAAACCTTTAAACTGTTACAGGAATCAAATAATCCTGGAAGAATCAGGCCAGCCCTCACGGCGACATTTTATTGTTTTTGGAAACAAAAACCTACACATTATCAGCTTTGATAAGAAGGACTCGCTGCTTGGATCGATTAAAGAAGTTGTGAACGTAAATGTTGTCAGTGCTATTTACTGCAACCTCCCCACACTAGCATGCATCCAGCATGCCTTGGTTACGGAATTCCCAGCAACAAAGTTTTGGCATTGCAAAAACTTCGTTAATGATATCACTGATGCTAATGAGCAGAGGGAAATTATTACATGCTAGCATAATCGCGCCCACAGGGCTGCCCAGGAATATGTTAAACAAGTCCTTTCCAAATATGGCAAGACTCGCCAACGAGGTGGTTATAAATTGCAAGACATGTACCAAGGCCAAGCACAACAGGCACCCCAAGAAGCAAGAATTGGGTATCACCCCAATTCCTTCATATGCGGGCGAAGTGCTGCATATAGACATCTACTCCACGGATAAAAAGTTATCCTTAACCTGTGTGGATAAATTCTCAAAGTTCGCCGTAGTACAGCCATTAAATTCTAGGACCATAGTTGACGTACATGCTACAATTGGTAAATTTTTTTCTAAATACCAAAACCATATACTGCGATAATGAGGCATCCTTCAATTCGGAGACCATAACTTCGTTATTGAAAAACCAATATGACATTGTCATCGTTACTGCACCCCCTTTACACAACAGCTCCAACGGGCAAGTGGAGCGATTCCACAGCACCCTATCGGAAATAGCTAGGTGCATTAAAATTGACAAAAAAGTTGACGACACCGTCGAGCTCATCATGAGAGCCACGGTAGATTATAACAAAACGTTACACTCAGTCACAAATTTGCAACCTAAACATGCCTTACATTCTGCAAGCGACGCTCAGAGGCTGGCAATAAAAACCAGTATCATAAAAGCGCAACAGGCTAACCTAGTGAGGTGTAACCCTACTAGGCAAAACCGAATTTTTGAGGTAGGTGAAAAGGTTTACCTCAGAAACAATAAAAGGTTAGGAAATAAACTAACCGCACTCTACACAGAAGAGCGTGTAGAAGCAGACATGGGAACGTCTGTCCTTATTAGAGGGAGGGTGCTCCATAAGGACAACCTTAGATAAAAAATTCCCTCTTGAATTTACATCTCTCACAATTTTTATGTCTTTATTCATGCACCTTATATTTAAGCATACTTATCTTTCTTAGATGCACATTCAATTTATCCTTCCTCCTTCTTACAGGATTGCCGGAATCATATTAATTACGTTAGCTATAGTTAACGCTAGGGTTACGGACTACTCTCATGCTAATTACATCCCCATAACAGACGGTGTTGCACTGGTGTGGGAACAGAGAAATTTGCTAAGGCACTCTAGTAACTTGTCCGAATTCGAAATGATCATAGAAGAGACTTCTAGGTTGTCCGAGCTTTTCCCAGAGTCCCATATGCGAAAATTGTTAGACGTCGATACCGACCATCTCAGAAGTTTATTGTCCGTATTGAAAGTACATCATAGGATTGCCAGAAGCCTAAACTTTCTAGGCACCGCACTTAAGGTAATAGCAGGCACCCCCGATGCCGCCGATTATGAAATGCTAAAAATATACGAATCTCGATTAATAGAGTCAAATAATAGGCAAGTGGTCATTAATACGCAAACTCAAAACAAGATTAACGAATTAACAGAAGCAGTTAACAAAATTATTCGAGCAAAACAAAATAATATGGTTGACACTCCCCACTTGTACGAGGTACTCTTGGCTAGAAACAGAATACTAATAACCGAAATTCAAAATTTAATGCTTACCGTCACACTGGCTAAAGCCAATATCATAAACCCTGCCATTCTTAACCATAACGATTTGAAGTCTGTATTAATTGATCACCCCACAGAAGTCCCCGTTATAAGCTTAATAGAGGCATCTAATATTAAAGTCTTCCAGTCCGATAGTATTATCCATGTGATAATTGCATATCTTAATATTAAAGCCACTTGGAGAAAGGTTACAATTTTTCCTGTAACACACCAACACATCATTCTGCAACTAATGGAGAACATAGTTGCGGAATGCAACAACGACGTTCTGGCGGTCACCGATTGCGTATCAACAACTTACCTTCGTACTGTAAGCTGGCTAACCACGATACCTGCGCTCGAGGCCTGCACTATGCAAAACGCAGGCCAGCCATTTAAGCCCCATCACTCTGGTAGACGACGGCGTAATAATAATCAACGACTGCCCAGCTAAAGTCAGCACGACGGTCCTGAAATAGATACCAACGGCTCACATCTAATTATGTTCGAGCGAGTGGCTTTCATCAACGGCACCAAATACGCTAACCTACGTGAAGCCTTAAGAAAAACACCGGGCATGGCTGCGTCCCCATTGCTAAACATCATCGGCCACGATCCCACGCTAAGCATACCACTTCTCCAAAGGATCAATAACGAAAATTTGGAGGTTATCCAAGGGCTTAAGGAGAAAGCGAAATCGGCTGGAACTACTGACATCTGGTTTGCAGTCGGCGTGGGAATCAGCGTCTTCATTAGCTGCTCCATCCTGCTCATCTTGGTGTTGAGGAGGAGACGAGATGCGAGGGAAATACAAAAGGTCGTTGACAAGTTCCAGATGACCGAGGACGGTCATACTTCAAGGGGGAGTAGTTAACACGGTTAATGAGTAAACTTAAGTCGGTATAAGTTCAGGGTCGCTTTCCTAGTATTTTATATGCAGATTCAGCATAAAAGCCTTAGGGGCCGTGCCTGGTTCCCAACGGTTTCCCAGTATTGGGAGATATGCAGTTTTTGCTAGTGTCAGCACCTTGCTGGACGAGCATTCGGCTTGCCGGCCGCGAATAGCTGGAGTAAAATAGAATAAGCTCAGTTTGATTTCAATTATAATAAAGAGCACACGCTCAAGAATCCTACTCCAGCGAAGGCTGCATATTTTATATTGGTTGGCTAGCCTTAAGGGCAGTCAATAACGGAGAAAGTTCTCCCAACATATACTAAACCTATACCAAGCTGCGCAACGAAACGTTGCGCATCACGAGCAGAGATCTCCGCTCCCCTCCCCGATCGAGAGGCCGACCAAGTCGGACTGAGGCGTGGGACAACCCAGGGAAATAACTAAAACATAATTGGCACCCAACAAAAGAAGAATTCACGACCCCCAAAAATGTAAGTGGGCTGATCAAACATAATACAGACTCAAATACACAGGGAAAAAAATAAAAATAAAAAATCCCTACTTATTATTCAAAAAAAAAATTTTTTTTCAATACTGATCCCTACAAATTATTTTTCAAAAGATTTTAACACATTAAATTTAAATAAGCGTGACTGTAAAGGTGACTCGCATATTAAGGAAAATATTAATTAAATAAATATTTTCATACGCCAAATTACCTTCTGTCGAATTGAAATATTCGGCCTGTCCATAATTGTGCTTAGTGTTACCAGGGCCTTATGAATTTTCTAGGCCCATATAGGGAAAAAAAAAAGCGCGATTTAGATAGTGATAGTGAAGAGGAGGAAAAAAAAAAGTACACAATGAACGCGGCCCAGATTGAAATGTTAATTCAGGCCGCCTTGACCAATCAGGAACAGAGGCTCAGAGCCGAGTTTGCTGATCAAATTAGTGCTGTTAATCAACAGTTGAAAGATTTGCGTGTAGAAGTGCCAGTGGTAGAGACCTACCAAAGGGTATCTGTAAAACCGAATGCAACTCCGTGTGATATTCCGTTACATATTGTAAAGTCAATCCCCGATTTTTCCGGTATTCAGGACGAATACGTGGCATGGAGGCAATCGGCCACCGATGCTTATGAACTATTCCAAGATTATACACTAACTATTCCAAGATCAGCGGACACTTCCAAGCCGTTACAATTATTAGGAACATAATAAAAGGGCCAGCGCGCGCGCTGCTAGTTTCACATAACGCAGTGCTTAACTTTCACGCCATTTTGGCCAGACTAGACTGCTCCTATGCAGACAAGACATCCTTGCGCCTATTACGACAGCGTCTTGAGTCGGTCCGTCAGGGCGACCAGACCCTAATGCAATACTACGATGAGGTCGAACGAAAATTGACCCTCGTTACTAATAAAATCGTCATGACATATGATGACGAAAGAGCCACATTGCTTAATACAGCGGTTTGGGCTGATGCCCTACACGTATTTATTTCAGGTCTAAAAAAATCCCTAAGGGCTGTTGTTTTTCCAGCACAGCCCAAAGACCTGCCAGCAGCACTGGCATTAGCAAGAGAGGCAGAGGCCAGTATCGAGCGAAGTATGTTCGCGGCCACATATGCCAAGGCGATGGAGCAAAGAAATCAGAATACTGATTTTCACAAGAGCCAACACCGCGCGCCTGAAAAACAAGGCAAAAATTTTGGTGCCGACCACGGCCCAGAAAAAAACCCCCACTATTTCAAAAAGTCAAACAAGAATCAAAATAACGGTTCATGGCGCAAACAGGACGACTGGGTCCCTGATCCCAAACAAAATCAGTCCCCAGAACCAACGGACAAAAAGTTCAAAGTTTCTTCAAAGTTTCGACTCCCCACAAACTTTAGGCAGGGAATCCTCATAGATACTGGAGCGGCAAAAAATTATGTAAAGCCCCTAAAGGAGCTTAAAAACATAACGCCTGTCGACTCCCCATTCACTGTGAGTTCCATCCATGGCTCCAGTAAAGTAAAAAGAAAGTGCCTAATGCATATATTTGGCCTAACGGCCCCATTCTTTTTACTTGATACCATTAGTACATTTGATGCCATAATAGGTTTAGACTTTCTAACGCAGGCCGGAACGGCATTAGATCTACCCAAACGCGCAATCAGGTATGGAAATGTATCTGAAAAGTTAAAATACCACGAATGCGATACTGTGAACTTCACAAATATCGATGACGTGGAAGTCCAAAGTTCAGTAAAAGGTGAGTTAAAAAAAATGATCCTTAAGAGGAAACAAGTATTTTCGCACTCTAACCTCGATCATTGCCACGATTCGTACGGAGACTAACGAAACCGTATACTTGAAGCTCTATCCTTATCCTATGGGAGCAGCGGATTTTGTTAACACAGAAATCAAACAGCTGTTAAAGGATGGCATTATTCGGCCTTCTAGGTCACCATTCAACAGCCCCACATGGGTTATTGACAAAAAAGGGACCAATGCCGTCGGCAACAAAATAAGAGGTTGGTGATCGATTTCAGGAAACTGAATGAACGAACCATTGCCGATCGGTACCCTATGCCAAGAATTCCTATGATTCTAGCGAACTTAGGAAAGGCAAAGTATTTTACTACCCTAGACTTAAAATCGGGATACCAACAGATCTATCTGGCTGAGAAAGACCGCGAAAAAACAGCTTTCTCCATAAACGGAGGAAAGTACGAATTTTGCCGTCTACCCTTCGGACTAAAGAATGCCGGAAGCATCTTCCAAAGGGCAATTGACGACGTGCTTCGCGAACAAATCGGGAAAATTTGTTACGTCTATGTAGACGATGTAATAATTTTCTCCGAAAATGCTGCGGACCACGTCACACACATTGATAGAGTTCTTAAATGCCTGTGTCAGGCCAACATGAGAGTGGCCCCAGAAAAAACCAAATACTCCAAAGAAAGTGTTGAATTTTTAGGTTTTATTGTCACATCAAACGGAACTAAAACAGATCCGGAAAAGGTAAAAACCATACAAGAGTACACTGAACCAAAAAATTTGTTCAGCCTCAGGTCTTTTCTTGGATTGGCTAGTTACTACAGAAGTTTTGTCAAAGACTTCGCTTCTATAGCTAGACCACTTACCTCCATACTTAAGGGAGAGAATGGCACTGTTAGTAAACACATGTTGAAGATACCCAACGCAGAGCGTTTGAGCGCCTGCGAGATATTCTGTCATCTGAAGATGTAATACTGACATATCCAGACTTTAAACTTCCTTTCGATTTGACTACCGATGCCTCAGCAAGCGGTATTGGTGCGGTACTATCCCAAAAGGGCAGACCAATCACAATGATATCTCGCACATTAAAAGACTGCGAGATTAATTAGAGAAATCCGGATTTTTACGGACCACCAGCCGCTCACCTTCGCCGTGTCAGAGCGGAATACAAACGCCAAAATAAAACGATGGAAAGCGTTAATCGAAGAACACAACGCCAAAGAATTTTATAACCTGGAAAGGAAAACTTTGTGGCTGACGCCTTGTCCCGTCAAAAAATTCATGCCTTGGAAAATTAACCCCATTCCAACGCAGCCACAGTACACAGTGAACTGTCGCTGACCTACACAGTCGAAACCACCGATAAGCCTTTAAACTGCTACAGGAATCAAATAATCCTGGAGGAGGCAGGCCGGCCCTCACGGCGACATTTTATTGTTTTTGGAAACAAAAACCGACACATTATCAAACTTTGATAATAAAGACTCGCTGCTAGGATCGATTAAAGAAGTTGTAAACGTAAATGTTGTCAATGCTATTTATTGCAACCTCCCCACTTTAGCATGCATCCAGCATGCCTTGGTTACGGAATTCCCAGCAACCAAGTTTTGGCATTGCAAAAACTTCGTGAATGATATCACTGATGCTAATGAGCAGAGGGAAATTATCACATGCGAGCACAACCGCGCCCATAGGTCTGCCCAGGAAAATGTTAAGCAAGTCCTTCAGGGCTACAATTTTCCAAATCTGGCAAAACTCGCCAGCGAGGTGGTTATAAATTGCAAGACATTCATCAAGGCTAAGTACAACAGGCACCCCAAGAAGCAAGAACTGGGTGTCACCCCAATTCCCTCATATGCGGGCGAAATGCTGCATATGGACATCTACTCCACGGATAAAAAGTTATTCTTAACCTGTGTGGATAAGTTCTCAAAGTTCGCCATAGTACAGCCATTAACCTCTAGGGCCATTATTGACGTACGCAGCCCCATACTACAATTGGTAAATTTTTTTCCAAACACCAAATCAATATACTGCGATAACGAGGCATCCTTCAATTCGGAGACCATAATTTCGTTATTGAAAAACCAATATGACATTGACATCGTTAATACACTCCCTTTAAACAGCAACTCCAACGGGCAAGTGGAACGATTCCACAGCACACTTACGGAGATAGCTAGGTGCATTGAAATTGATAAAAAAAAATGTCTCTCAAATCTACATATCCCACTATTTGTATACCTTTATTTATGCACCTTGTATTTTACCATACTTATTAGATGCACATTTAATTTAAACTTCCGCTTTCTTACAGGATTGTAATTATATTAATTACATTAAATATAGTTAACGCTAGAGTTACGAATTACCCTCATGCTAACTATATCCCCATAACAGATGGTGTTGCACTGGTGTGGGAGCAGAGAAACTGGCTTAGGCACTCTAGTAACGTGTCCGAATTGAAGGTTGTCCGAGCTTTTCCCAGAGTCGCATATGCGAAAATTGTTAGACGTCAATACAGAACATCTCAGAAGTTTATTGTCCGTATTGAAAGTGCATCATAAGATTGCCAGAAGTCTAAGCTTCCTAGGCACAGCACTGAAGTAATAGCGGGCACCCCAGATGCCGGGGATTCTGAAATGTTAAAAATGTCCGAATCTAGATTAATAGAGTCAAATAATAGATAGGTGGTCATAAATACACAGACCCAGCAAAAAATTATCGAATAAACAGAAGAACAAAATAATATGGTTAACACTCCTCACCTGTACGAGGTACTCTTGGCAAGGAACAGAATATTAATTACCGAAATCCAAAATTTAATTCTTACCGTCACACTGGCTAAAGCCAATATTATAAACCCGGCCATTCTTAACCATAATGATTTGAAGTCTGTATTAATTGATCACCCCACAGATGTCCCCGTAATAAGCCTAATAGAGGCATCTAACATTAAAATTCTTCAGTCCGATAGTATTATCCATGTGATAATTTCATACCCTAACATTAAAGCCACTTGTATAAAGGTCACCATTTTCCTTGTATCCCACCAACACATCATTCTGCAACTAACGGACAACATAGTAGCAGAGTGCAACAACGATGTCCTGGTAGTCACCGATTGCGTACCATCAACTTACGCATCGTACTGTAAGCTGGCTACCCACGATATCTGCGCTCGAGGCCTGCATGCGGGGAGCACTGCACTATGCAAAACGCAGCCCAGCCATTTAAGCCGCATCACACTGGTAGACGACGGCGTAATAATAATCAACGAGTGCCAAGCTAAGGTCAGCACTGACGATGGCCCGAATTAGAAACCAACGGCTCACATCTAATTATGTTCGAGCGAGTGGCTTTCATTAACGGCACCAAATACGTCAACCAACGTGAAGCCATAAAGAAAACACCGGGCATGGCTGCATTCCCATTGCTAAATATCATCGGCCACGATCTCAGGCTGAGCATACCACTTCTCCAAAGGATTAACAACGATAACTTGGAGGTTATCCAAGGCCTTAAGGAGGAAGTGTAATCGGCCGGAACTACTGACATTTGGTTTGCGGTCGGCGTGGGAATCAGCGTCTTCATTAGCTGCTCTATCCTGCTCATCTTTGTACTGAGGAGGAGACGAGATGCGAGGGAAATACAACAGGTCGTTGACAAGTTCCAGATGACCGAGGACGCTTATATTCCTAAGGGAGGAGTAGTTAACACTGTTAATGGGTAAACTTAAGTCGATATAAGTCCTAACATTTTATATGCAGATTCAGCATAAACGCCTGTAGGGGCCGTGTCTGGTTCTCATTGGTCTCCCCAGTATGGGGAGATATGCTGTTTCTGCTAGTGTCAGCACTTTGCTGGACGAGCGGTCGACTTACCGGCCGCGATCAGCTTTTGTAAAATTGAATAAAAGTTTCAGTTTGATTTCAATTATAATTATTATCGCTCAAGAAACCTACTCCAGCGAAGGCTGCATATTTTATATTGGTTGGCTAGCCTTAAGGGCAGTTAATAACAGAGAAAGTTCTCCCAACATATACTAAGCCTATACCAAGCTGCACAACGAAATGTTGCGCATCATGAGCAAAGAAGATCTCCGCTCCCCTCCCTGATCGAGAGGCTGGCCAAGTCGGACTGACGTCATCACCCCTTCCCGTCGGACTGCGGCGTGGGACAACCCAGGGAAATACGCGAGTTCGCGGTTGCAAGTTTTGAAAAAAATATAATTTTTATTTCAAGACAAAAATACAACTTTGAATCGGAGACAATTCACGTCTTAATGGTAAAGTGGATGAATTGGATCTGAAGTTGGAGTGCGAGTTGACATATGACTTATGTGTTGCTATGCAGTTTGATATTGTGTGTGTGTGGTCAAGTGGTACTGTGGTATACATGTTCTACGTTTCCGTGTGTGTATGTATTTGTCAAGTGGTTCAATGGTACATATGTCACTACCCCACTGTTACATTTTCTATTGGTGTATTATTTGGTTGTTGTATCTGTGTGGCATTTTCGTTTCTATATTTTACAATTATTTTTCGGGGAATTTCTTTATACTTATAAATAAAATATGTTGTAAGTGCAAGTATAATAATTATAAGTGTAGTTAATGTCACAGTCTGTAATGTATTTTGTGTACTTGTATGATCTTGTACTATTTCCTTTGTTTGTAAATATGATAACATGATAATGGTTTTAATTTTGTTACATTATTGTTTATGTAAATGGTTTGAGTATAATCTTATGTTGAGCTTGTTATCTGAACAGAACAATTAAACGATTTTATTATGTTATCTCCCTTCTATTATAATTTCTCTATTACTTATGCAATTTTGATGTAAAACCATTTTTTATAATTTCCATTTAAAATAATATTTGGCTCTATATAAATTACTCCAAGATTATTATGGATTTTAGAATATCTACACTCTGCTGGTGATTGATTTAGTACGCCTGTAATACACTTATTTTATATTGGTTCTCTGGAGTATTGTTTATAAACATGATTATTTTGAATGTATAATTTATCATGAACATCTTCTATTAGTATTTTGTTATCTTTGTCTGGGTATGGTTTAATATTTAAAAGTGATGTTTTAATGTTTTAATATCTCTAGGAATATGGGAAATAATAAGTATTTCATTTGAATCCGATTTCAACCAGGTCGAAGTTTTAATGTTCAACAATTTTTCAGAATTTGATAAGGAAGCGTGTTTCAAGTCTTGTAAGTTGCATACCGAGTTCTATGTCTTCAATGTATTCCGTGAAATGCTGCAAATTGAATATTAAAAGTTCTAGTCTTTGATCACCTTCATAAATTGCGCTTAAATGATTTATTACTTCAATACCTCCATTGACTGCTTTTATTACTTCGTTTAATTCATTTGTTTGAACTGAGTTTTTGGAAAAATTATTGAATTTTTGTTCAAATTCTTCTTTATCATTCTCATTTAACGTACCAAATAGATATTTATATGCGGTACCCATAATATTAATTAAACCACGCTTACTGCGTTTTATTATTATTATTCCATTCTTAACTTTTCGTTTATAGTTTTATGGAACCTTTCAATGTCAGAAATTCCATTTCTGCTTGCTGTGACATTTATGTTGACATTTTCATCATTTTATGATGATTTTCTTTACCTGGGAGATATTTATGTTCAAACTCATTTAATCTGATTTCTATCTTTGAAGTTTCATATTTGGTTCCTTTATTGAATCGAGCCATACTAACGACTTGTGAGATAGGACCTGAAATATTTTAGTGGCCCAAACGACTGCAATGAGTTCCTTCTCTATTGCGGAAAAATTAAGGTCATGCTCGTTTAGAGTTCTATTTGCATAGCATATGGGTTTATGCTCGCTCTTGCGACAGTGCCTCGCCTACAGCTAAATTGCTGGCGTCAGTAGTTGAATGAAAAAGGCTTTTTAAAGTCAGGATGTGTGAGTATTGTGTGAGTTATTAAGAGCTTTAGTTTATCAAAAGCTTAGTTATAGTCACAATGTTTAATGTTAATTATTGAACCTTTTTTTAATCTTAATGTGAGTGGCTTCGCTATTTTTGCGAAGTTGGGAATAAATTTTTGGTAAAAACAGCAAAGACCTAGAAATGATTTTATTTCTTTGGTGAACTTTGGTGTAGGGAAGTTTACAATGGTTTTAGTTTTTGTTTATCAACCATAAGTTGATATTATATTGCCTGGGAATTCAGTTTCTTTCTTAAAAAAATCGCATTTATCCAGTTGTAGCTTTAAGTTTGCTTCTCTAAGCTTAAAAATATGCAAGAACAATATGTGCTCTTCCAATGAAGTGGAGTACACAATTATGACGTCCATGTATACGAGACAGTTTTTGAAAATTAAATCTTCTAAGAGATTATTCATTATTCATGCAACGCTGAAAAGTTGCAGGTGAATTTTTTAAACCAAATGGCATTTGAGTGTATTCGAAATGGACATTTTTAGTGGAAAAACTTTCATCCAACTTTTTGCTAGGTCAATGGTTGTGAAATACTGGCAATTACCAAGCTTGTCTAATATTTCATCAATTACTGGTATAGGGTATTTGTCGTCAACGGTTATATCGTTGAGGCTGCGAAATTTTGCCTTTCCCGATGCTTCTTCTGTTTTTGGTACTACCCAAATAGGAGAGCAATACGGAGACTTCTTATGATGCCTTCTTGTATTGTTTTGTATTTATTGAATGTTTTATTGTACTTGTGAAGGTCAAATTTTCACCCTCCTTTATGAGGGCTATTTCCTCTTCGTTGCTTAAATGGTCAAGTCTGAATTCATTAAATTCCCTTAAGTCATTTTGTAACGAGAAGTTAAATTCTGCATCATTTGACGATGGCGGATCAAGGCATTTTAATGCAGTCTCGTCCTCAGAATCTTCTTTACTTAAATAATGCATTATGAAGTGATGCCTATTTAAGTTAACGGTTTGTTCTACGTAGTCTAATAAGGCATTAGGGTCTTCTAAAAAGTCTCTACCTAATAGAATATCATAATAATTCAAAAAATATTGAATGTAAAATGTTTGCTTTGTTGGGCAAGGTTTACTTGGTTTTAAATTTATACTTTTTTTTAGTTTAATTGGACTTGCATTTTGCAATTTTTTATGGGAAATTTTAAGAACATTTGTATCATTATGTTTATTGAAGATCCGGTATCATTATACAACGGAGCTTAAGGAACAACCTTAATAATATTTATGAACGGGTTTGTTCTCTTTCTTTTTGATCTTGTTTCTGTTCGCTGTCCGAGACATGTTGATGAAAATTTTCTGAAGTGTCCATTTTAGATTGATTACTGGTGCTAGGTCTTTGCCATTTTAATGCCGGATTTGGAACGTTAAATGGTTGACTTTGTAAATGGTTCATTTGGTTAAGTTCCTGCGCTAGCTGCTGACTATTCTGACTACATTGTCAATGTATTCTGTCCAACATTACTAGAACTTGGTGCTTGGTTGTAATTCGGATTATAATTTCCCTTATTCCTAATAGTTTGTTCTTATTATTTGGGTTTTGCAATGTAAAGATTGGTTTTTGTAGGCTTATATTGTTTTCAGGTTGGCTTGTATTTTGAGCTTTAGCTCTATCAGATTATGAAATGTCATAAACGCATTCCTGTTGCGCGATTTGTTTTAATCTGCTGACAGTATTTATGTTTTACCTAGCCAATTGAATAAATAATCTATCTGGAAGTGTTCGTACAATGATATCTTTTACAGTATTATTCATGGCATTCGTGTATAAGTTAACTAAGTTAACCGGGCGACGGCTGTGACCGATTGTCCAACGACCAGCTCCCGCCAAATTGCTAACACAGCGTTTGACCGGAAGCTCTAACATAGCCGACAAGCTCTGCAAGTTGGCGGAGGCCGCTATGAAGCTTCTTTATATTAGTTCTTAAGTTCAGTTTGATTTCTACCATAATAAAGAGCACTCGCTCATGAAACTGACTCCAGCTAAAGCTGCATTTATTGAATTGGTTGCCTAGCCTTAAGGGCAGACGATAACGGAGAGAGTTCTCCCATCATATACTGAACGCATTTAGGAACGGTGCCGAGCAACGCATCGGCCAACGCACCACCTGGAGCAGAAGATCTCCACCACCCATTCTTAGCCGAGCCATTCTTAGAAGAAAATCTCCGATACACACAGCCCTAGCAGAGCAACCGACTACATCGGCGCTGACGTCTTCACCCCCTTCCATACGGACTGCGGCGAGGGACAACATAGGGAATACCCATAAAATATAATTTATATTTGATTCCTTAATTGATTACTCTCTAAGGCTAATTTGTTGACAATTACAAAACATTTCTGTTCAATTTCTTCGACGAACTTACGGACTGATCCTGTCAATGGGGTATTGTAGAGTCGTCTTAGTAACTCCTCGAACGGTGTTTGGGTCTTGAATTCGAATAATAATGCTTCCTTCAGCTCAATCCAAGTTCTTGCCGCACCCTTTGGGCATCGCCGCTGATCTGCATTTCTATAGCACTATTGAGGTGATTCTCCGAGTGTCTAAACATGTGTTTAGACATGATAAGTAGACAAACTATAAATATGTTCTATTTAAGGGCTGCAATAAACATGTCACGGGACAGCATAAGTGGCAACTACAGATGAGTACGATTGCAGTGGTCTATTGCCGAAGTGTCAAGAGATATGATCACGCGGGAGGTGATTAGCGCGGTCATAGGCCACAAACATAGATTTAAGATAAATCTCAGCTGCATTGACCAACGCAGACTGCAGCGTCTTACAAGCGCTGCATTATATAATTAGATGATAAGAACCTATGTAAGAATGAATAAAAGGCGATGCCCTCGCAGTAGCGAGTCAGTTAGATTCAAACACCCGAATTGAACTCATTAAGTGTACGCATTAGTTTATAGTGTGAACACCGAGAGTAACTGCACTTGTTGCAGTGGTTCACCTGGCTGTTGCATGTTGGGATGTGTTGTTTGTCGTTGTTGTTGTTGTTTTTAACTTAGTCAGCGCTAGTCGTTAGAGAAAATGTCGATGTGCAACATTTCCCCTGTGTGTGACGGTATTGGCGTTTCACCGAGTTCTTGTTTTTTCGGGTGCCTGTCATACTTTGCCCTCGCACAAGTCCTGCAATTCTGCGCGATCTCGTTGGCCAGCTTGGCCATTTTCGGGAAATAGTATTCCGACAATACCTGCTTTACATTTTCTTGCGCTGCTCTGTGCGCCCTATTATGTTCAGCAGTTAAGATTTCCCTTCTTTCTTCGATTCTGAGTACGTTCACGACACGGTTCCTGCAATGCCAGAACTTTGTGGCTGGGAACCTCCGGACTATCTCATCTTGTATCATTGCGAGCGTGTGCAAATCGCAATAGAAGGCGTTTACGGCCCTTGGGACGAATATGTCTACCAGTTCGTCTAATAAAGATCCCCTGTCGACGAAGTTAACCGTGTGGCGTCTTTTATTCCCGAATAGAATAAAGGTAGTTTTATACGGGGAACGTGCTTCTTCCAGTATTATCTGGTTCTGGAAGCAGTTCAATGGCTTGTCTGTTGACTCGATTGTGTGGGTAAGAGACACCTCACTGTGAATCGTTGCTGCGCAAGATTCGGGCTCTTCTTGTTCCAGCACATTAAGCTGTTGTCTGGACAAGGCGTCCGCTACCAGGTTTTCTTTACCGGGCTTGTAAAATAGACGAGCATTAAACCCGTCTATACGGGCCTTCCACCTCTTAATTTTTGCGTTCGGGTTTGATTCCGACACAGAGAATGTTAACGGCTGATGGTCAGTGAAGATATTTATATCTTTCACTCCATACAAGTAATGCCGCAGTTTAGCCAGGGCCCAAACGATGACCAATAACTCGCGCTCGTTAGTCGCGTAGTTGGCTTCACTGTCTTTAAGAGTTCTTGAAATCATTGTTATAGGGCGGCACTCTTGAGACAACACCGCACCTATACCATGGGCTGAAGCATCTGTCGTTAGATAGTCTTATAGTCCGGGTAGCTGAGCATGACGTCTTCTGATGCCAATATATTGCGCAGCTTTTTGAACGCCTCTCGCTGGGACTCAGAGAAATGCATCTGAATGTTTCTTGATCTATGTCTACTAACTGTCCCATTCTCGCCCTTTAATAAGTTTGAGATGGGCCTTGCTATAGCAGCGAAGTCTCTGATGAAACACCTATAGTAGCTCGCGAGGCCCAGAAACGATCAGACTTCGAATACCGTCTTAGGCTCTGGAAATTCTTTTATGGCCTTGACCTTCTCTGGGTCCGTTGTTGCACCGTTACTGGTGACTATGAACCCAAGAAAGCTCACGCTTTTCTTAAAAAAACGCGATTTCTCGATTGATACTCTCATGTTCGCTTCTTGTAAGCTCTTTAACACCCGCTCTACATGTTTGATGTGAGCCTCTTCGTCTTACGAGAAGATGATCACATCATCAACATAAACATATCAAAATTTGCCTATTTGTTCCCGTAAGATGTCATCGATCGCTGGAAGATGCCGGCGGGGTTCCTGAGGCCGAACGGCAATCTCTTAAACTCATACTTTCACCCGTTTACCGAGAAAGAAGTTTTCTCGCGATCGCGCTCCGCTAGTACGACTTGATGATATCCTGATTTGAGATCCAGTGTCGAAAAATAGCGGGCTTTACCCAAATTGCCTAGTATCATTGATATATTTGGCATGGGGTATTTGTCGGGAATGGTGTGCTCGTTAAGCTTGTGAAAGTCTATCACCAAGCGCTTCTTGCGGTTGCCCGCATCATCGGTGCCCTTTTTATCTACTACCCATATGGGGTTGTTGTAGGGAGATGCCGATTTCTGAATTATGTCGTTTCTTAGAAGATCTTGGATCTCCTTATTAACGAAGTCGGCTACGCCCATGGGATATGGGTATAGCTTGGCATAGATGGGCTCTTCGCTTACCGTTCTGATGGTGGCGACCACCGAAGTATTGTATGGCAGGGCCTCGTTTAGGTCTGCAAAGACCTTTTTTCGGGCCTTTAATAATTTTTGAAAAGTCTCCTGCACTGAAGCGGGCGCATCTGAGCAATCCACATCGCTGAAGTTGACATCAGTGCATTTGTGAAAGGAGATTTTCTCAACTTCCGTACCCCACTTGAGCTGACCGGAGGCCAAACAGAGTGACGCCCCAGCCTGAGCTAACAAGTCGAGACCGATTATCCCATCGAAGGTTGACAAG
This sequence comes from Drosophila erecta, assembly GCF_003286155.1. Taxonomy (NCBI): domain Eukaryota; kingdom Metazoa; phylum Arthropoda; class Insecta; order Diptera; family Drosophilidae; genus Drosophila; species Drosophila erecta. The sequence goes on along the minus strand of NW_020825214.1, from coordinate 654,060 downwards.
TCTGGTAGAACGAAGAATGTTGCTTTTACGTTGAACAACGCAACAAAGCATTTTTGTGTGACGGTGGTTGAGCCATACTACTGAGCCGTCTAATGACGGGTAGCAGGGATTTTCCTGCTGCTTGTTCTGCCTACTGAAATGTGGGTGCTTTGACCCGCTTGCCTGCGCTTCTGCTTGTTGGGGTGTTTTGACCCGCTGCTGGGCACTTGCCTTGTGTTCTCTTTCTTCAATGCTCCCCGCGAAGTTGGCAGCGAACGCATATCGTTCATGGTTCGATTCCACCTCTTGCGCGAGCGCCAGAGCAGACGGCAAATCCCTTGGCTTTGCTGAAAACAGCACATAAAAACTGTGCTTATATGGTTATTTTTATTTCGCAGGTTTAAGAGCAGTTTAAAGAAAGGTGCCCACTTACATTTTTTGGTGTTGTGTTGCGTTCCAAACTGAAGTCGGTGTCTGTTGTTGTACACTGCTTGTCTCTGCCTCCCCGCTGTCCAGATAGCTTGCGCGCTAATCTGGCGATAAGTCGCTGCCCGAAGACCTCCAGCGGCTTCGGTGTTACGTGAAATTAAATTTGCGCTATAGCGCACCTCAGCCAACTGCACTCAAGAGGCGAGTTTAATGACGCTGTGCTGCCTGTGTTGACGTAGGTCAGCAGCAGCCACTTGTCAGATTGTTCTGTTGTAAGCAACAGTGGTCACAAGCACTTGTTTTTGTTGTTGGCACTTGATGTTTGTCACTACAGCCCTGTTGACGTGGCTGAGTTTTATTCACTTTTAGTTAGATTTTAGATTTTTAGAGATTTTTAAGTTTGTTTGTCACTAAGACCTGATGACGTGGCTGAGTTTTATTCACTTTTAGTTAGATTTTAGTTTTTTTTTTTTTTTGAGATTTTTAAGTTCGTGGGTAATGACTAACGCACTGTCAAATACCACTGGTTAGGCGCCAATTATGAAAGGTTGGCCGGCGGTTAACGCGCGCGGCTTTTACTAATCAGATGTCAGGCGGAGCCGTGACAATAAAAGATTAGGAGTTTACTTTTTAAGCTTTATTATACCGAGCCAAGCGGAGCTGTAGCGTCGGAGACAAAATCAGAACTGAATATAAGATACAAGAATTCAAACTTAGAAGCTAGCATGAAAACGAAACATATTGTTGCGATCTCATATTCGTAGCGGCCACGCAATAAGCAGTGTCTGCCGGCTACGTATCGACATCCGGCATAATGCTTACGTTGCAGTATGCCGATGTTGTCGTATTTCATGCGCCCGTGGGAGCGACGTTAGCTTTAGTTAACTTATATTATGCATCTTATTATTCTAATAACTTTGGTCTTACTATCTCCTATCAAAATGCAAGAGGCTTGAGTAGCAGGCTAACTAAATTGTATTCTTATAGCCTTTCCTTTACATGCCATATCATTGTGCTTAGAGGGACTTGGTTAAAGCCAAAGATACTTAACTCTAAAGTGTTCCCCGGTATGTACACAATCATCCCTCCAAGCGGCGAGGTGGAGTCTTAATTGCGGTTAGGCCTACCCTCACGTCAGAGGTGGTATTTTTTGATGGGTCCCGTAACGAAGAATTCATATGCGTAAAGCTGTTATTTTCCGATAGGTCTGTTTATATTATGCCTGTCTGAAACTGAACGACAACTTCATTTCGGCAGTACGAGATCACAAAAGTCATCAGGGATCTAAAACCAAAAAAGAAAAGAATGCTATAGACAAGTTCCCCGACTATCAGATACCCGTTACTCAGTGGAAGTGCTGAGTTCTGGAATATCGGTTCTAAAATATCGGTAAAAATAGGCAAACTAATAAAAAAAAAATTGAAAAAAATTAAACATTTTTCAAAAGTTTGAGCGTGGCAGTTTTAGGCGGTTTGTGGGCAGTAGAGTGGGCGTGGCAAACAGGTTTTTAGTAAATCGGTAGAAATTACTAGACTCCCAGCTCTGGGGGAACGCGAGCAGAACCATTATAGACATCATACAGTGCGCTCAATCAAAGATCCTGCGATCTATCTCTGGGGCACCATAGTATATTCGAATTCCTCTTGATTCGAATCACGTCCTGGACTAGGGCTTCCAACCGAACCCGCCTGCAACGTACAGACTTTCCAACCCAGCCATAATTTGTTAGGGCCATTTTTATTATTCCAGTCTACATGACTGCTAGTTAGGTTATACTATAAGATTTGATACACTTATTGTTAGTGTGGAAATTAAGAAAATTCAATAACTGAAAGCAAAGTACATATCGTCTTCTGACTTCAAAGCGAACGGTCGTGTTTTTCTGTGCTCCGAATGTATTTTTTTTATTGCCAAAACCAGCGGTGGTTTTTAATAAGTTCTTTAATAATTATATTAAAATAAAACACCGTTTTGCAAAACCAGCGGCGGTTTTAATTAGTTTTTGAATAATTCTATTTTGTACACATATCAAACAAATTAATTAAACCATTTGTTTTGTCTTAGATTTATTAAAACACCGTTTTGCAAATCCAGCGGTGGTTTTAATAAGTTCTTTAATAATTCTATTTTGTACACATATTAATTAAATATTAATTACACATTTTAATTCAACATTTTGTTTTATCTTTGTATTCGGTTTACTATCTCTTTTGTGGATTGTCCATAGTGCTGCTTAATGTTGTTTTTGTATGCACATAAACTGCACCCGCTCTCCCGCACAAAATCCAAAGTTCTAAGCGTGCTAACTGCGATTTTGCGGTTCATTTAACAGCTTGCTTTCAATTTTAGATTTTGTGAAACAAACAAAAATGGAAGCTTATGTTGTCTGTTTCCAAAACAAATGTCGTCAGGTAATAAAGGCTGAGCAGCCAAAAATGACTTGCTGGCTGTGTGATAAAATAATGCATACTAAGTGCGCAGGCTTTAGCGACCGAACAAGTGGTGACCTAGTTAAGGCTTCAAATCTAAATTACTGTTCTGATGCTTGCGAATGAGATGAAATCGTTAATGCGCCAAAGTAAAGGTGCCTTGAAAGATAGAGATAGTTTTCATCGAGCTGATGATCTAGATTCACAAATTTATTGCCTTAGCCTTAGAGGAGTCGCCAAACGGCAAGAAAGCTGCTGGTAGTAGGCTGCCTAAGGGGAATTCCTCAAAGCCTCCGGCAAACGATCAACAGGACTTCACAACTCCTTAAATGTTGCTTAGATCGGCAGCTAAAAATATTGGCTTTCGTTCCCTGCTGGACTCTCTTCTTTGACTTTCCTGCTGCATTTCCTCCATGCTCAGACTTGCGATCAGGTCTTCGCCCTCCATGTTCGTCAGCTTTATGCTTGGACCTGGTCTATTTGGATATGCTGCTTCTAATTCTGTCCAGATTGCTGCGACCGTTGGGTAATTTTCAGTTTCCGCGTAATATTCAGCCGGGGACAAATCTCTTTCTTAAGGCGGTAGATCCAACTTCGCTATGAGATACGTGCGCCAAACTCAAAAGAGTTCCTTTGTTCGTCCCACCAAATTTAATTTAAACATGATCACCCGGTTACCAGTAACAACATTTAGCAATTCTTGTTCCCTTGATCTTTATTTGTCTCGTTTTACACTTTGATTTGATTCTCCAGTGTGGGTTTCTCCTGCGTCGTGGCAGTGGGCGCTCGCCCAGGTACTGCAGCGGCCACGCGTGATTGGCGGTAAGCAGGTGGGCTTAGGGAAGCTTTACCGTTCCCAGACTAGGGTGACCTAGCTAGCCGCAAACTTCTGTCCCTTTCTCTGTCCCGGCCGGTCCCGTCAGAAGCCTGTTCAGTTCCTACAAAGGCTTCGGCAATGGCCCAGTGACGAAACGTTCCACCCTTACCTTTCCTCCGGCTGGTGCGGACCTGGACAGGTCCGCTTGACGGCCTCGCTTCTGCTGTCCTGCCGGTCTCGTCGTCTTGGATGGTGCGGACTGCTCAGTTGGGTGCTCAACACTTGGGCTAGAAATTGCTGTCGTGTGCTGTCACGGTAGCTAACGGCTGCAACCTCCACGCAATCGAAGGGTGAAACATCAACCGCCTTGGTTTCGTGCCCAATCTCCGACACAGTCGACCAGGTCTCACCACAATTCCGCCGGATTTGGTCCGCCTATTCAAACGGCTTCGGACGCGTCCGACCAATGCCAGGGTCTTGTCTCCATTCGCGGTGTAGCAAGGCGTCTCAACCTAGCCGTGCCTTGTCTTAATGGACCTCAGCTACCTGTGTCTCAATTCGGAGACTTGCCTCGTCCCGAAAGTCTCGACGTAGCGATCCTTTGCAAGCTACGAGCCATTAACAGCTGTAGCTTCCTTGCTGATTCCGTTGCTTCGCGTTGTTCACTCGTATTCTCTTTCTCCTTGACTGTATATAGGCCTCCTTGAACCGCTATTCCTTGATGTCACTCTCTATTCTACTCTTCTCCACATTCTCTCTGCCAATTATTTTTCTCCAAACTTTCATTCTAAAGATTCCGTATCTCCATACACTTTACGGGTTCTGTTTCTCCAACTTTCCATTTCGCACTCTCTATTTTGTTGCGTAACTGCCAACAGGCATGACCTTCTTTTGCAGTTGACATCTGCATTTGTGCCTAGTTTTCAACTCTTCACACATTGCCTTAACATGATTATTATTTGAATACAGCATAGAAGTAGTAATAGATGAATAAATGTACATAATAATACCAAATAAATTTCATAAATTACTTTTACTAGAATAATTGTCGTTAGAGTATTCAGCCATCGACGTGAAAGAAATATTTGAATGCCTTAAGAATTCAATTTTGCAATAATCAGGTTGAAAATTTGTTTTTATTTTATAAATATTAAAATTTTTAATATAAAATATATAAAATTACTATAATAATTAGTTTTTGCCTATTATTTAGTAATTTTGGGTGGGTGGAAAAGCGCGCCATTAAATTAACTTCGAGTATAAATTAATATATGTTGGTGCCGCAGGGGGTCCCTCGCTGCAATCACTAGTAACCTGGCCGGTTGGCCGATGGATGAATCTCCGGGGATCGGAGGTGGTAATTCCCAATTGATGAATTAGGAAGTTTACGATGGCTTCTGGCCTAGAGACTCAGATAGTTGCATTTAATGAGCTGGTTGGTGCTCTTTATTCATTGAATATCAAATCTGAACTGACTTAAAAGCTAACATATAAAAAGCTTCATAGCGGTCTCTGCAAATGTGCAGAGCTTCTGCCGGCTATGTGTGAGCTTCCGGCCAAATGCGTGGTCAGCAATTTGGCCGGGGCTGGATCGCGGACGATCTGTCCGGTTAACTCAGTTAACTACTCCCCGCCCTCGGCCGACCCTATTTCGGTGAGGACTTCCTTCAGTTGGGCCGCGGATCTTTTGCCCTTGTGGCTCGCTGGTAGGTCAGGCCGACACAGATAAGAGCGCAGATAATTGCTCCTACAATTAGCGCTATCTGACTCAGTCGGTATCCGTCGACGTCTTCCTCAAATTCCCTGATTCGCTCCAGATTTCGTTCGCTCAAGCGGTGAAGATATGGGAGACTCAAGATCTCATGTTTCATAGAGATGTTAAGGACAGGAGAGTTAGCTGCTCCCGGTGCCCTTTTCTGGACCATGTCGTGATTTACGAATACGGTCTCATTGACCATAGCACTCTCAGTAAATGTTATCAGGTGCGTGCCTGGTCGTTCCATTATCCACGCGCACTATGCTGGTCTATCGTTGATTACGATAATTCCTTCGTCGACATACGTGATCGGATGAAGATTGCTCTGCTGTGTATCGCAATGGGCAACTACTCCAGTGTGGAGTTCTTGGGCGCACGAGCTCACCGAAGATAACTGACAGAACGTTGCCCCGGGTGACATGGAGCAGTTCTTGACGGTGCGGATTTCTCCGTTACACTCCGCCACCACATTATCCTCTAACCTTAACACCGTATCGTCGTGTGCCACCGGAAGAATGGTGATCTTGTTGCAGGCCATTTTAATCTTGTGGAACTTAATTATGAAATGCAATATGTTAGGAGATTGTAAAACTTTAACAGACGCAACGGACAAAATTTCCCGGTGTCGGTGGGCTCCTCGACCCAAACTTGCTCCAGATCTGCATGATCCAAGATGCTTGGACAGACTACGTTAATTTTGGCGAGTGCGATAGTTAGCATCATATTCTGTAGTTCCATAACAATAATCCTATTACGAGTTAATAACATCTCGAATGGGTGGCCTGAATCAACGCATTTTTAGAAAATTTCAAGATTTGATTGACAGTGTCGGTAAGTTCGTTAATTCGAACTTGTGTTTTAGTATTAATCTCAATTTGGCTATTGTGTGCATCAATTAGTCTTGCTTCGGTGAACTTTATATTCTCAAAGTCTTCGGCGTCAGGTGTCCCTGCGACAACCTTCAACGCAGTTCCCAAGAAGTCTAGGCTCCTGGCCACTCTGTGATGGACGCTCAACGAGTCGAGCATGTCACGAAGGTGAGCGATGTCAATGCTCAGGAGCTTCTTCATATGGGATTCGGGGAACATATCAACCATACCATTGGTTTCGTCAATCACTCGCCTATACTCGGAGAGGTTAGCAGAGTGTCTAACATAGGCATATTCCTCCCATACTAAGACTTGGCCGTCGATGACGGGAATATAATTTGCGTGGGTGTAATCTGTGACGTGGGCCGATGCCACCGCCAAGAGACAAGGTAGAAGCGTTGGAAACGACCTGTAATATGTGTGGTTGATTAATAAATATTCGGAATGGAGTTGCCCACCACCAATAGACGAATAAGCGGAAGTAAAGTAAACGTTAAAAAATTAGGCCGAGTGGCTATGGGAAGCGAAAAATAATGAAAACCTATGCCAAGTGGCTATGAATGAAAAATAAAAAACTTATGCCAAGTGGCTATAAATAAAAAACAAAAGAAATAAAAAACCTATGCCAAGTGGCTATAAATGAAAAGAATGAAAATAAAAAAAACTCCGGGGGAACCGCAACTGGGCTCTGTTCGGGTTACTTGAGGTTGTCTTTGCGGACCACCCTCCCTTTAATTAGGACTGTGGTCCCCAAGTCTGCCTCGATAGTTCTCTCCTCGCATAAGGGAGTGAGTTTGTTGCCTAGTCGTCTGTTTGACTTTACTAGGACTTTATCGCCGATCTGGAAGACTCTGTTCCGCCGAGAGGCGTTTTCTCGGATTCTAGTCAAATTTAGGGCGTTTTTGATTTTTTCCTGGACATCACTTTGTGGATCGTCCGGATCTGCCCGCATGACCTCGGCCGGTTTCTTGTTAATGACAGAGTGGATGGACTTGTTATATCTGGCTGTGGCTAGCAAGATCAACTCCACCGTGTTATTTATGCCTTTATCGATTTTTAGGCATCTAGCGAGCTCGACCAACGTGCTGTGGAAGCGTTCCACCTGTCCGTTGGAGACGCTATGGAGGGGCGGTGCATTCGAGATGCTGACGCCGAAATGGTTTTCCAGCATGGCCACTATTGTGTGCGATTTCAATGATGGTTCATTGTCGCAGTATATGGCTTTGGCTTTGGGGAAAACATTCATAAGTTGTAGCAGGGGTGGTTTTAGATCCTCTATGGTTCTAGACTGGATCGGCTACACCATGGCGAATTTCGAAAACTTGTCTACACAGGTGAGGAAGTATTTCCTATCCGTTGAGAAAATATCGATGTGCAATATTTCTCCTACGTGGCCCGGGATTGGTGTTTCACCGAGCTCCTGTTTCTTTGGATGCCTATCATATTTCGCCTTGGCGCATGTTTTGCAATTGGCTGCTATTTCGCTCGCCAATTTGGTAATTTTCGGGAAGTAGTACTCGGAGAGTACCTGCTTCACATTTTCTTGGTCCGACCTGTGAGCTCTGTTGTGCTCGACGGTGAGGACCCTATTTTTGCAATGCCAGAATTTCGTGACTGGAAATTGTTGCACCACATCGTCCTGGATTAGCGCCAGCGTGTGGAGATCACAGTGGACACACCGTTAGGGATAATGACGTTAGCAAGTTCCTCTAGCAAAGTTTGTTTGCACGAGAAATCGATCGAGCGACGCCTCTTATTCCCAAATAATATAAAAGTGCGTTTCCAAGGGGAGCGCGCCTCTTCTAATATTATCTGGTTCTGAAAGCAATTCACGGGATTGTCCGTTGACTCGATAGCTTAGTGGTTCTTGGCCTTCAACAACGTTGAGTTGTTGCCTGGAGAGTGCATCTGCAACGAGGTTATTTTTTCCGGGCTTGTAAAACCTTCTGGCGCCGGACTCATCGATGCGCGCTTTCCAACTCTTGATCTTGGCGTTCGGATTGGATTCCGATACTGCAAACGTCAAGGGTTGGTTGTCGGTAAAGATGTTTATCTCTTTGACCGCATAAAGATAGTGTCGCAATTTGGCTAGCGCCCAGACTATGGCTAACAGCTCCCTTTCATTGGTAGCGTAGTTAACCTCTCTGTCGCACAATGTCCTAGAGATCATTGTAATGGGACGTCCCTCTTGGGACAGCACTGCGCCAATGCCGTACGCCGAAGCGTCTGTCGTTAGATTAAACGTTTTTTTGTAATCAGGGTATCTAAGGATGACGTCAATCGTCCGGATGGTTGCTACCACCGACGTATTGTAAGGAAGAGCCTCATTAGGATCAGCAAAGGCTTTTTTTCTAATCCCGAGCATTTTCAAAAATGCACCCTTAATTGAGGGCGGTGCGTCCGAGCAATTTACGTTGGTAAAATTGACATCGGGGCAAGTGTGAAAGTCAATTTGCTCTGCTTCGGAGCCCCATTTGAGCTGGCCGGAAGCTAGGCAAAGCGACGCGCCGGCCTGTTTTAACAGGTCTAGGCCAACGATCGCGTCGAAGGAGGTAAAATCTGGTAGTAAAAAAAAAATAGCTTTTATGTTAAAAATAGACACAAAACATTTTTTTGTGATTGTAGTCACACCATGAATCGAATGGATTGCAAATGGGGACTCCACCGGGCGGACGCCTTTCAACCCCTTAAATGGTCGGATGAAATTTTTTGACGCGCCCGTGTCAATCAATCAGCAGTTTCATGTCGATCCCCACTACTCTTCGTCTGATGACGGGTAGCAGGGACTTTCCCCTAAAAAATTAATGGCATCCGAGACATACTCTAGGATGGCATCATCGTCGACTTTAACCGCTGCACTGGAGGTTGCGGTGGCATAAGCCTTGTCCGAATTATCCGAGGCTTGGGCAACATGGTTGACCCTTTGCCTTTTAGGCGGGACCGAGCGGCCAGACGTGGCCGGCTTCGATTTCGGGTAAGCCGGGGCGTGAGATGGCTGCATCCTGGACAGTGACGGGTCAATGACCATGGGTTCCGGCGCGTTCCCTCGAGCCATTCGGTCGCTACGTGGAGCGGAGTGCACCTGTGCTCTATGCTGCTTAGTAAAGTGCGGGTTCTTCCCGGCACTTCCCTGCGAGCTGGTTTGTGGGGGTGCCTGCTGGCGCTCCTGCACTTTGGGATATTGCCTACGGTTCCTATCCTCTTGGCTTCGTTGCCAAGGTGCAAAGGTGTACCGCTCATGGTTGGACTCTACCTCTTGCGCCAGGGCGAGCGCTGACGGCTTTAGGCTTTGCTGCGAATAGCACGTCCGTGAGGTTACGCCTGAGTCCCGAGACGAAAACTCTCAAAGCGTCATCCCGGAACTTCTCACACCGAACCGCTGCTGCCGACGCTCTATGTGCTCTATGCTGCTCTGTGCTCTATGCTGCTTAGTAAAGTGCGGGTTCTTCCCGGCACTTCCCTGCGAGCTGGTTTGTGGGGGTGCCTGCTGGCGCTCCTGCACTTTGGGATATTGCCTACGGTTCCTATCCTCTTGGCTTCGTTGCCAAGGTGCAAAGGTGTACCGCTCATGGTTGGACCCTACCTCTTGCGCCAGGGCGAGCGCTGACGGCTTTAGGCTTTGCTGCGAATAGCACGTCCGTGAGGTTACGCCTGAGTCCCGAGACGAAAACTCTCAAAGCGTCATCCCGGAACTTCTCACACCGAACCGCTGCTGCCGACGCTTCATAGGACATGGTTGCCTTGTTGGTGAGCAAGGTGAGTTTTTTCTCAACCTCGTCATAATACTGAAGGAGCGTCAGGCTTCCCTGTCTGAGGGTGCCTAGCTCTTGCTCGATAACGTTTATCGGGCGTTTGTCGCTGTATGTGAAGTCGAGACGACTTATGATCGCATCGAAATTCAGTATGGTCCCAAAGGACGACAGAACTACATCAGCAGGGCCTTTAACTTTGCTCCTGATGATAACTACAGCTTGATAGTGTCGCGAACTATTCTCATATTTTCTGAACATATGGTAAGCGGCATTTGCCGGCATTTGACTTTCTAGGGCTTGTTGTTTTAACGCCCTTATGAGAGCTCTCTCTCTCTCTCTGTTTCGAGGGACCTTTTATATAAAGTAAATGCGTAAGCTGGAATACTTTTACGTACAGAGTTTTCTGTCGAGTCGTCGCTTTTGGACTCTGAGTCGCTAGTGCCGTCGCTTTTTAACTCTGAGTCGCTGGTGTACTTTTCAGAATTCCTATACTGCCGAAATGACTCGCTCATGAGGGGCTGTGTATGGGAATACTCAAGCCGTTGTGCCCATGAGGCCAAACAGTACGGCGAGGGGGTCGCGGGGGCTGAGTCGCCGCTTTGAAGGCATCGGATGAAGACTCGGTGAGCAGAGCCGCTGCCTAGCTAAGTAACAATAAGGCGAAGGGCCTGCGGGTAGCGGGTTCCCACTAAGGCAAGCAAATATACAAAGACAAAAACTGCCGCAGCAAGGACAAAGAGATATATAAAAGGCACAAAATTGCCCCAGCAATGCATGCGCCGGTATCGGGTAGCAGAGTGGAGTGGGGCAACAACAACAAGGTCGAGAGGGCTGTGAAGCTAATGCAGCGAATTCAAGTTTAAATGAAATGACAGTGCCCCGATGATGCACAAAAGTGGAACGAAATGTACACAATAGAATAAATTGCAAAGTCAATCAATCTTTGCGATGGCTTCTGGCCTAGGGACACAGATAGCGTTAATTAAGAAGATATAACGGCGCTTGCCGGAGTTGCATTTAATGAGCTGGTTGGTGCTCTTTATTCATTGAATATCAAATCTGAACTGACTTAAAAGCTAACATATAAAAAGCTTCATAGCGGCCTCTGCAAATGTGCAGAGCTTGTGCCGGCTATGTGTGAGCTTCCGGCCAAATGCTTGGTCAGCAATTTGGCCGGGGCTGGATCGCGGACGATCGGTCCGGTTAACTCAGTTAACTTATATATATATATAGTGACGTATTTTCGCCACCCAAGCTGGACAATTTCATTAATTCCATGAACAATAAAGCACTTAATTGGTTCCCGTACTGTACGCCAAATTTGTACAAAATTTGCAACGGCACTTAGCCATTCACGTAAACAAATCCCAAAGCCTAACCTAAGCAGCTTTGCCTGCTCTCTCTGAGGCTTCTCAACTTAAGAACCCAAGAGCAATGCTCTCCATTAGCATCCAAGAGCAATGCTCTCCCAAAATACACTAACATATTTCTGAGACACAGATGCTTCTCCTCAATTTCACTTACATTTAATTTTCAATCTTAAGCTGAGCATCAAACAATAAAGAACAAAAATCGGTCTCGCTACTTTAATCGTCTTTTTATTTGGAAAATACTTTGTTGTCAGCGTTGAACTAAGTTTGTATACGAAACGGATCATTTAATAGCTTCAAGGCAATTTGTTGTAGCCTTTTATTTGTAACTGTATATATTGCTAAGGGATCCAGTTGCGATAAATGCAGATAGTTTATTTCAACTCCATTAGAGCTTTTCATACATGACAAAAACTACTCGATAGAATCGGACTTTGGAAAACTAAAGGCACCATCTGATATTTTTGCTTTAATATCTGCACAATACACATTCAATTGTTTGAAAACAATTTTAAAAATATTAAAAAACAACGGTGTATAAAAAAATTTATTTTAGATCAATGCATTAAGCGCACAAATGAATGTAGCGACTTATGGTTTCACTCAAATAATGACTGTTATGTGCATAAAATTGATCTTTTAAGCAAACTTATAAAAGTTTTACTTGATAGATACTTGGACTATGATAGCTGATAGACAAAAAAAAGCAAGCGTAAACTCAGTATTCTATCTCATAAACGAAAAAATTATTGATAATTCCTACATGCCAAAAAATTTGAAATAATTGACGAATGATGATTATGATATATAATATATTATACAGATATGTATATCCTGGTAGGTGGGGTAGAATCTGTTATCGAGAAAATGAAACAAGAAATGTGTGGAAGAAGAATTCATTATGATTGAGGTGTAAAATCACATTCAAATTTTTGAAAATATTTTTATACCCGTTACTCGTAGAGTAAAGGGTATAAGGGTTCGTTGAAAAGTATGTAACAGGCAGAAGGAAGCGTGAAGTATATATATTCTTGATCAGGATCAATAACCATGTCTGTCTGTCCGTATTAACACCTCGATCTTAGGAACTACAAAAGCTAGATTGTTAAGATTAGGCATGCAGATTCCAGAGACATAGACGCAGCGCAAATTGGTTTCCAAATGTTGCCACGCCCACTCTAACGCCTACAAACCGGCCAAAACTGTCACGCCAACACTTTTAAAAAATGTAATATTTTTTCATATTTATATATTTTAAAAATTTCTGTAGATTTGACCAACAATTTTTTGCTACGCCCATTCCTACGCCCACAAACATCCCAAGCCGGTCACGTGCACACTTTTGAAAAATGTTGTGATATTTTTTAATTATTGTATATATTTGTAAATTTCTATCGATTTGCCAAAAACTTTTAATATGCACACACTTTTAAAATATGTGATATTTTTTTATTAGTCTTGTGAATTTCTATCGTTTTGATAGCGAACAAATAATTTTAGATATTCTGGGAATTCAGAAGACGGCGGAATATAAGAACACGTTATATAAACAGAGGTATCAGACAATGACAGCTTTACTCATATGAATCATAAGTTACTGTACTCATCCTCAAAATACCTCGTTTGCCGTGAGGGTAGACCTAACCGCAATTAAGACTCCACCTCCCCGCCTGGAAGGAGAGAAAACATACCTGAAAAAACTTCAAAATGTAGTATCTCTGGATTTAAGCAAGTCTGTAAAAACAATGATATGTCATGCAAAGGAAAGGTGTCAGAATACAATTTAGTTAGCTTGCTAATGGAGATATTGAGACTAGATATATGTAAGTTTTTCGAAGAAGAAGAGGAAGAAGTAGAAAAGGAGGCAGGGATCTAGCCATGTGAGGGAAGTTTAATTCCCTCGGGCCTTTTTTTCTATTTTTGATCCAAGTTTCGAACTTTTTCTCCACTATATTATCCGCCCAACAATCACCAGAACACATGTTTTGTCTTGTATATAAGTCAATACATCAGATGATTTTTGATCAGGGGAATGCCGAGAAACGAAATTTTGTTTTTTTTTAGTGGAAACACCGTGACGCACTGCAGATTGTATTTTTGACAAACTTGCACTTGTGTAATAAACTAATGGGGACAGGCCGAATCACTGGTTATGAAACCAGTGCAGACGAAGCGAAATCTCTAGCAGTCCCAAATTTGAATCCCTCCACAACGGATTGATCGGATTGCTCCGAATCTTTTTTAGCTGCCGATCTAAGCAACATTTGAGGATTGGCTGCGATCGACAACTGATCAGTTGTGGATTTCTGTTGATCGTTTGCCGGAGGCTTCGAGGCATTCCCCTTAGGCAGCCTACCACCAGCAGCTTTCTTGTCCTTTGGCGACTCCTCTAAGACTCTAAGGGCTATAAATCTAAGAATCTATTGCGGAAAGCAGATCATCAGCTCGGCGAAAACTATCACTAGCCCCGCCAAAACGGCTGATCAGTCCTTTCAAGGCACCTTTACTTTGGCGCATAAACGATTTCATCTCGCTCGCAAGCCAACGCCCACACTTTTGAAAAAAGTTTAGTCTTCATTTTATATAAAATTATTATATTTATTTTCTATAGATTTGCCAAAACCTTTTTGCCACGCCCACTCCATCGCCCACAAGCCGCCAAAAACTGTTACGACCACACTTATGAAAAATTTTGTTTTATCTTTTTACTCTTTTATTAATCTTGTAAATTTCTATACATTTTGCCGAAATACGCCCACAAACCGCACAAAACTTTTTCTTTCCCTTTCCACTGTCTCTTTCTTGTTAAAAATTAAAATAGTGATTTCACATTTCGGTTTCACTCAAATAATGAATGTTGTGCATAAAATTGATCTTTTAAGCAAACTTATAAAGCATAAACTTACAATGCATTATTTTAAGCATTGCAAGTGGACTGTGATAGCTAAGAGACAAAAAAAAAGAAGCGTAAACTCAGCATTCACTCTCATAAACGAACAAATGATTGATAATTCCTACATGCCAAAAGAAATATATAAAATATTTATAAAAAAAAAAAATATATATATATATATATAGTAACATATCCATTCTACACCCACAACTCCCCATAACATAATTATAAGCAACATACACTAGTATAAAACTCATATACTGACATTAATGTCTAAACACAAAATATTAAAGTCTAAGCACAAAATGTAATCAAAGAACGAGAGCCCTTCTATTAACCGTAGACACAGCGTCATGTTCCAAAGCCACCCTTTGGCGAACAGATCGCGAATCATAAACATAGACTCTTGTCGCCTTTATAAACATAGACTCTCGTCGCCTAACCATTTGCATTCCAACAGTTGGCGGGCCAACTAAAATAATAGAAAAAATAATAATAGTTTCATAGATGTTTACAACCCAACTCTCTTAAGCTTCGCTCTTTGGCTACCCCAAATTGCCTATAAAACAGCAAGCATGTCTCCATGCAGCAGTTGGGTACTTAGTAACTCCGCCAAGCCAACTTCAATTTCGAAGTCCATTGTCCAACTTAGTGATAATCCAAAGGCTCTAGTTCTTCCCTTATTGGAATAAATAAAAAGTTTAATTAAACATAAAAACTCAATCGTATTTTTTTTATGAAACCCTCGGTCTGAATTCATAAATATATATATTAAATATATTAGTAAAAAACAATATAAAATAATTAATAAAAACAGAAGTAAAATGTTTCGAAAAGTTATAGTTAGAAAACTAGCTTAGTTGGGAAGAATGGAAATATTTCAATTCCATTCGAAAGCCATATAAATATCCTCGTGGTATTCCTTGGGTACCTATTATTACATATATTACAGATTATTAATAATAACCTTATAAATAGGCAAAAGCGCCCACCTATGGGGAACAGTATGTAACGGAACGAGCAAGCCAAAGGCTCTTTATAGACTTTATGGGAGCTTACCGACGGCCCAATGCTGGAAATTCAGTTATTTTTCTATATCTTCATCATTTCTCGGAATTCGGTTGGTTACAGCCTATGAGTCATGCTGTGGCAAAAGAGGTATTCAAATCCCTCGAAAGAAAAATTTTCCATCGGTATGGAGTGAAACAACTTTGTTTCTCAAACAAATGCTAACCTAATGAACCGCTA
Organism: Drosophila erecta; assembly: GCF_003286155.1. Lineage (NCBI taxonomy): Eukaryota > Metazoa > Arthropoda > Insecta > Diptera > Drosophilidae > Drosophila > Drosophila erecta. The sequence goes on along the minus strand of NW_020825214.1, from coordinate 638,518 downwards.
TGGCAGTCGGCATACAAGAGCCGACCTCAATTCCCTGCAAGCCAATACCGATGAAAGAGTAAAGCGATCAGTACTTCAACTTCTCCGTGCTTCGATTGCAATGAATCAGCAATGTTGGTGTCCCAACATGCTGATCGCTAACAAGAGATCATTGTAAGAGGGGTTCCCTAAGGGTGCCTAGGAAAGTATTGGCAGTGAACACAGTTTCGACACTTATCTTTTAACGCATCCGTGCCTGGGTGCAATTCGACGACACGTTCTAGTAACTATTGTTACGGCGGAAATCGGTCGTCCTTGATGACGACAAGGTCGATGAGCTGAACATTTTTAGGCTTCTGGCACCACTTGTGCCACTGAAATAAGCCTTCTGCCTTCCAGAAATTTCGTATCATTGTTTGATGAATGAGAAACTGTTCCACAACGGACTTGGGATGTGGTCGATATTCCGGAGGCGCCAACATGGAGCCCCAATCAAAAAATGAGCCGGCGTGAGCACCTCTAGATCGCCTGAATCAGCTGTGAGAGGGCAATGCGGACAAGAGTTGAGGCATGCTTCTATGCTTATGAGCACCTCATAGGTGAGCCATCGATCTGCAATGACCCTCTTAAGGTTATGCTTCACCGACTTCACATTAGCGTCCCATAGCCCATTGCACTACTGTTTCTCGTAATCCTCCAGGAGATTGCCGTAGAACGCCGTTATCAAATGGTGCACGGCCACAAAGTTGGTTCCGTTGTCACTGTAGAGATGCTGATTGGTACTTGCTGGGATTGCTCCCGCCTGTTCAAAGGTTTTCGGACTCGCCGGGCCAACGCCAGGTCTGGTCTCAATTAGCGGTGTAGCAAGGCGCCTCAGCCTATCCGTGTTTTGTGTTAATGGACCTTAGCTACCTGTGACTCAATTCGGAAGCCGTTCCTTCGCTTCAGTATCGTTCTCCTTTTTGTATTCCGTATTATCCGTTCTCCCGTCATCTGGTCACACTACCTTCTCGCGATCGATGGTTGCCACCCTCCGATATCTTCCGTTGGTGCGGCGTTGCCATTCGATGTTTCTGTATTTTTGCCCATCGATCGACACTATCGTCCAGTGCCAATCGACTTGTTATCGAGGCCCCCCTTCTCTAAACACATGGTGACGAGGAGGAAATTATTCACAGGTACGTTTTCTCTTTAATTCTTCTTTTAATCCACTTTCTCTTGGTAGCATGCTGGCCTTGTCCTGCCTATTTGATGGACGACTAGGACCCGTGGAGAGATGCCCCTTTTATGCCCCTTTTAGGCGCTCCTGCTTCCCCGCCCGGATCCACTCATCTGTACTCCCTTTTTCTTGCCCTTGCGCACATTAATTTGTCTCCTTTTTTTTAGATTGCTTTAACATAGCATTCTGGCGATTTGTATACAATCCAAATATATGTTTCCCTGTTTAGTGTTATTTTTTTTGTTTGTGCGCCTCTTGGCCAAACTCTCGGTTCCCCGCCACCGATTGTCTTAGCTCACGGATTGACGAGGGTGTTTCTAATTGGGCTTTAGCTGCTACCTCGTCTGGTTCCCTACTTATCCCTTGACTTGAGACGCGGTGCAACAGGTTGTTGGTTGAAGAATTGACATTTTTCTTAGTTTATTCTTAGGTTTGCATTCTTTAAACGGCGAAACACTTCCCCAAGGTTTTATTTATGTTCATCTAGGGTGCGAACAATTACGATGATGTCATGATGTACGCAAAGGCATGTGGCGACATTTCCGGTCCAATCACATGGTCTAGTGCCTGTTGAAATGTGGATGAGCCACCCGTTGTGCCTGCTCCTGGGCTGTATCCGGATATCGTGACCGGCGCATCTGATTTCGGTCCCGAATTGCGTGAGGGAATTCCACCCCAACACCAATGCATCCACTATTCTTGGAAGTATTAGGAGGCTCATGTAAAGTCTTCTATTGCCGAATCGGACTTTTACCTCGAGCTGTGCACTGATCTCTCCACGCCTTCCATCTGCCAACTTAATTTACCTTCTTATCCTTGTAATCGATCGTCGGGCAGCCTGCTTGTCCGCCAGCTCTTCGCTAACGAAACTTGCCCCGGTGTCGATCGTGCCTTTGTATGCGTCTCCATCAACCGTCACTGCTGCGGACAACTGCTGCTCCTTCTCGATTAGTTCGGGGAGGTGGCATCTTGCGACCCCTGCTCGTCTGTCTGCGGCTGAGATCGCTGGCGGTTTCCCGCTTTCTGGCAGCATTCCGTACTTCTGATTCCTATTCTACCGCACATCCAGCTGAACAGGAGCCGTTAGTTACGGCATGCTCGTGCCCAATAGCCGTGTTAACCGTACCTGCGTCAGACCTCTTGAGGATGGGCAACGTAGGTTTGGTTTTGGGCCAAGTTGTCCTCGGGTGTCGTTTCTTGATACCTCTGGATAGTGATTGCTGGTGTTTCCTTGCTCTTCCGCTTCCTCACATCTTCTGCACGTGACTCGTGCTTGTGCTCTTCCAAGAAAGCTCCCCGTCCCTTTTGCAGCTCCTCGCATTCATCTGCCAGGCACTATTCAACGCTATTCGTAGGTCTGGCGTGCAATTCTCCTTGATGATCTCTAGCGATTCCTTCTTTCCGTGTCCCAGAGGTCTTATTAGGGTCTGCATCTCTACCCTGTAGTCCTTGAATGGTTTCCTACACCCTTGCTTCCTTTTCCTCACCTTGTCTGCAGGTTTTGCAAAGTATCTCCAGGGTAGGAAGTATGTCTGAAAACTCTATGAACTCGGTCCAAGTCCTTCAGTGTCTGTTGTTGGAAATAAACGATTTTAGAGCCTACCCCTGCCTAATATGGCATTGCTCGGGAATCATGTTTGGGTCTAAGCCGTACGTGTTTTCGGACCATTCCTTTCGTTCAAGGCGGAAAGACCATTCCCAGGCCTGTCTTTGTATAATCCGGTTAGCTGGGCCTGGATCTCTTTGGACTTGACCTTCTTTCTATGCTTAACTGTCTTTTTTGACCCTTCTGCTGCATTTCCTGCCTGCTCAGACTTGAGATGAGGTCTTCGCCCTCGAGGTTCGTCAGCTTTATGCTCTATATCGTGGTCTATCTGGATATGCTGCTTCTAATTCTGTCCAAATTGCTGTGAGCTTTGGATCGTTTTCCGTTTCAGCGTAATATTCAGCCACATATGCGATATATATGCGATATATATGCGATATATACGAAATTATTTTTCTTAAGACGGCAGATCAAACTGCTATCCATACTGATTTTACGTTATGCAATCTCCGAAATAGTCGACCAAGTCTCCCCCACAATCCCACCACGCACGCGGGTTCTTGCTAGGACTGGTCCTGCCTGTTTAAATACTATCGCTCTCGCCGGGCCAACGCCAGCGTCTGGTCTCGATTCGTGGTGTAGCAAGTTCGTGGTTCCCGTTCTCATTGACTGTCCCGCTTCCAGCGCTCGGCCTGCTTATATAGACCTCCTTTAGCCGTTATTTCTCGATGTCTACAGTCTCCGGGTTCAATGTCCACGGTTTTACCGTTTTGCCTGGTCCAGCTTGGTACCGTTACTTCCTTCAAATCGGCACGCAGACACTCTCTGTTCTAACTTGTGACGTCTCACTCGCGCCCTCCACATTCTCTCTCTCCACACTTTTTTCTTCCAGACTATGGTTCTCCAACTGATCTCCAAGCTCTCTTTCTCTAAACTTTTCATTTCGCTCTGCCATTACTTCGCCCTAATTCGTTGCATTGATGATGCGTTACAAAATAAGGTTTCAAAAATCAATACATTTGAATCATCGACACATTTCTTAAAAATAGCTAATTGTTACGTCGACATATGAAATGTTGCCGCCGTGCCGTATGTCCGAAAATAATAATTCGGCCCAGCGCCCAGATTTACATACGCCCATCTAGGGCGTCCATCTGCACCCAAAACCGAGGTATAGCAGTATAGGTATAGCACCACTGCATTTATATGTATATTTTCGATATTGTACCGCAATCTTAGAACCGTAGAATTGTGTTCCCGCTCTCTCACATGTCCACAACATGTCTCGTCCATGCCAAGCGCTGAGAAACAGCATTTGCAAGAAATTGGCAAACGGCGTGGACGTGCCAGCTGACGAGGAAAACACAAATGTAAGAATTATATTGTAAGCCAGTGAATTAATTAACAATGAATAAAGATTTCAGTTGATCGTTTGATTGATTTCATAGTTTGATTGATCATTGGAGATCCAAGCGAATACTTGAAATACTTGAAGTAGCCAACAGCTAATAAAAAACTTATTAAACTTATTTGGTGAACCCGACTCGATTTGAGCTTAAACAACACCAGGTGCAAATCATGCATAGTTGTTTTAAACTTTAAATTTTATTAAATCGCTTTTGTGCGGAGTGCGTTGAATCAGCAACAAACATTTGTCTGCAACTGTCAGTAAAAGTTGAGGGCAGTAAACATTAAAAGTAATTTCCGTTGATTACCTAAGATAAGGAATTATATTTGCGCGCATCTATAGCCCAGTAACGGACTGCTGCCGCTAATTATCTTTGCGCTCATCTCCCGCTTAAACCGAATTTCGAGACGTTTTTCTGCTGGTTTATTGTTGTATTTGTCGCCAAAGCTGCTGAAAATTCTTGAAACGTTACCGCTGATGCAAGCTGGGCGAGTAGTGCAGAACGTTTAGCGGGCTTCCTCTCAAGCTTAGTTAAATTTCATGCGACGAGTCCGTTCTTTATGTGAGGTTGAAGAAGATCGATGAACTTCGAGAAGCATTTAGAAAAATTCAATAAATTCAATGCTTATTTGTGCGTTACCTTCATCTAAGTACTACTTCCATGGCTGTAACCGGTAAGTTACGCGAAAGAGATTTTGACCTGCTTTCTAGAAGAGATGAAGTCGGCCGAATTGCCGTACTAAGAAAAGCATCAGAATGGACGAAGGGATCAGTAAATAAGATGTCTGCTACCCCTTACTGATGTTGTCCACGCTCGTTTTCAACGGGGGAGTATGTGAGATTCATCCTTTAAAAACATTGCAATTTTGTAAACACAATTATGCGATTTACAATTATTGCACAAATGTAAATTGGTTGAAGACTTAATGACCAATTTCCCATCTTTATATATATCCTTCCCTATCTAAAGCCTTCAAATATCATATCCAATTGTTCCTTCAATCTGAAGAAGCGATTAAACAGCTTTAACAGTTTATCTAAAGAGCGTATTTTTCCATACCCCAGAAAATTATCTCTACCCTTCCTAGTACAGTTCTTAGGGGGTTTAACACCTTTCTCAACTAGAACAAGGGAGAATCTATAGTCGAGATCACCGACTGTTAGATAACCGTCAATCAGTTATTGAAAGTGCGTACGAGAAATTGTAAAATTTTTTCATAAAATAAAACAATTATAAAATGTTTCATAGGTATGGGTGTGGTAGTTTTGGGCGGTTACGCGTCTATATCTCTGAAATCTGCATGCTTAAAACAAGTGTCGAGACAACACAGAGCTTACGATAAGTTCCTGCTCCGGATCCCACTTGTAGTAGCGCTTGGGTAATAAATAATAAATCACTCTTAGCCCAAAAGTCTACTCTTAAGCCCAAATTAGGTAATGATCGGCAAACAGCCAAAGAGTTTTTATAGCATACTTTCTGTACTTACTTTAAACCTAAGCCTCCGCTTAAGCGAAAGTATTCTAAGTCCCGATACTCCGGAGATAATATCGATAATAGCGATATCGCTTCCGATATTGGAAAGGGCTTAACACGATCTCCAAATTTTCGCCCCGAGCTGAGCTATATCCGCCCGAAGCTTGGTCTATTCTTTTCAATCAGACCAGCGAACGAAACGGACGTGCTCTGGTGAGCATAAGAATAAGCTTGATCAAGTTACCAGAGTAAATGTTTTATTTTAAACTAATAAACTAATTTAACTTTTATAGGATTGGAACCTAGTGCTAAGAATTTTTCCCCAAAAAATTCGGCGGCCTTCAACCCGAATCGTCGGAGACAGGCCGATCAAAATCCAATTTTGTATATATTTGTTAAGGCCTTAGCCGAATCTCCGCTAATGCACGTGTACTTAAACAACAAAAACAAATATCTCACCTAAAGCAAATTAATTCCCGGCCGAATCATGTATTCCCAACCTAAATCATGCTTAACCCAAAAAAGGAAAACAAAATGTAGCGGAGGATTATCTAAGTTGGTTATAACTAGGTTAGTTTTCTTGTTCCTCTTTAATATTTTCATTTGCGAAATAATATGTCAAATGGGTGGGTGAAATCTGGGTATTCCAACATGACATCCTCAGATTCCAGGATGTTTCTTAATTTTTTAAATGATTTTCGCTGCTTGTTGGTCAGTTTAGGTCAGTCAGGTTAAGTTTAAGTTTGACTTTCTTTGAGTGGTTTGCACCAATTTTTCCGTTGTCACCTTTAAAAATATTCTTGCGATGCTTGCGAACATCTATAATAACTGGCCAATCCCAAAAATGACCTGAGACTGAACAATGTGGATGGAGGTTGACACTCTTTTATAGCCTTAACCTTCTAAGGTGAAGTTCTAATTCCCCCTCGGGACACTGTGAATCCCAAATATTCTACGTTCTCTTTAAAGAACTTAGATTTTTCTACAGACACTCTTATGCCTGCATCGCACAAAGTTTTTAGAACCGCGTTTATATCATTGACATGAATCTCCATTGTTTGGGAGAAAATTATTACATCATAGACATAGACATAGCAAGTTTTACGGACGTGATCTCTCAGAACGTCATCTATGGCCCATTGGAAAATACTGGGGGCATTTTTTAAACCAAAGGGAAGTCTGCAGAATTCATACTTCCCGTTGGTGACCGAAAAAACTGTCTTTTCTCGATCGCGCTCCGCGAGTTCAATTTAATGGAAGTCCGACTTCAGATCATCTATTACCTACTTCAACGAAGATCTTTTTAATAAATTTCGTCCAATTATTATATAAATTCAGAAAAATTTCGCTCATTATATAAAACAACTTTTTCATTATATAAATTAAAATAAAACTGTTTTATTTTAGTAAGTATCTTTATTTGTTTTTATTTCCGGTACGTAGGAACCTTTGAAGAACAAATTTAAAACTGAAACTTAGGGCAAGCTTCATCGGACCACGAAGCCGCCGCCGCCGCTGCCGCTGGAATGTCGGCTAAATGCTGCGTCAGCTTCTGCAGCGGGCGATCAGGCAGCTCGCGCGTGTGAGTTTCGGCTGCAACTTTGTCGCGGCATCCGGCGCAACAGCGTTGTCAGCAAACTCAAGCTTGCGCGTGTTATCTCCTCCCCTACTAGTTTGAAACGCGTCTTCGGGTTTCTTCTTTCTCATTCTGCGCTGGTATTATTTCCCGGTGCCCGAGAGGAGTAGCAATAGGGCGATGAGTGCCAAGCCGCCATATGATCGTGAAGATAATCGAGTTCAAGGATTTCTCGTTTTCGCAGTAAATTGCCTTTCTTTCGGGGAACATGTTCAAAAGTTACTAAAGTGGAGCTTTCATAGCCACAATTGCGCTGGACCGTATAGGCTGTACTACCGCAAACTTGGAAAACTTATCGATGCAGGTTAGAAAATATTTCCCGGCAGTGGAGTAAACATCTATATGCAATATTTCTCCGGCAAACGATGATATGGGGGTTTTCCCTATTTCCTGTTTTTTTGGGTACCGATCATGTTTACTCATAGCACAAATTCTACAATTTGCAGCTATTTCTGAAGTTGAGTGACCTATTTTTGGAAAAAAGTACTCCCTAAGTATTTGTTTCGAATTTTCTTGCGCTGCTCTGTGCGCGCGATTATGTTCGGCTGCCGCAATTTCCCTCTGTTCCGTTGGGTTTACAATGTCTGCAACCAAGTTCTTGCAATATCTAAAGGTGGTAGAAGGGAATGCCTCAACCAGTCCGTGTTGAATGAAAGCCAGTATGTTTAGCTCGCAATGAATTGCGTTGGCTACGTCAGCATTTACTGCATCTTTAATGCTTTGCAATAATGTGATGCGATCAGAAAATTGACACATACTAGTCACATACTAGACACATAATAGGCGTCTTCTGTTGGGGAATAGTTCCTTCTTCCATAATAATTTGGTTCCGGAAGCCATTCACCGGTTTGTCTGTGGCTTCAATGGTATACGTGAGGGATTCTTCGCTGTGGATGGTGGCAACATCCGAGTCTACTGAGTCCTCTAGTGCATTGACATTTTGGCGCGACAGAGCGTCTGCTACTAAATTCTCTTTTCCGGGTTTATAAATTATGTTTGCGTTGTGCGCATCAATGAAGGCTTTCCAACGCTTTATTTTGGCATTCGGGTTTTTGTCCGATACCGAAAAAGGTTAATGGCTGGTGGTCTATATGAATGTTAAGATTCTTAACACCATACAAGTAATTTCTGAGGGTTTTAAGTGCCCATACAATGGCGAGAAGCTCACGCACATTTGTGGCAAAATTTACCTCGTTACCTCGCAGTGTTCGTGAGATCATTGTTATCGGGCAGCCGTCTTGTGACAGTACCGCTCCCAGTCCGTAGCCACACGCGTCTGTTGTGAGGTCAAAAGGCTTTTTGTAATTTGGGTAGGACAACATTACATTTTCGGAGGCCAGTATATTTTTAAGCCTATTGAAGGCTTCATTTTGCTGTGGTGACAACTCGATTATCACCTTTCTTTAGTAGTTGGCACTTACTTTGCCGTTTTCGCCTTTCAAGATATCTGTTAGGGGCCTTGCGAAGCAGCTATGAAGATTATTACGTCATCGACGTAAACATAACATATCCTACCAATTTGTTCGCGGAGCACATCATCGATGGCTCGTTGAAAAATACTTGGGGCATTTTTCAGCCCGAAGGGGAGTCTACAAAACTCGTACTACCCGTTGTTGACAGAGAACGCTGTCTTTTTTCTGTCTCTTTCAGCCAATTCGATTTGGTGAAACCCTGACTTGAGGTCCAGCTTAGTGAAATACTGAGCCTCGCCCAAATATAGTCGGAATGGATGGGATGTCGTCGGTTGTCTTATGATTTAGTTTCCTAAAATCAATAACCAGACGCTTTTGTTTGTGACCCGCTTCGTCGATGCTTTTTTTGTCGACGACCCATATCGGTTTATTTAAAGGGGACTTTGACGGCCGTATTTTGTCATTCGCTAGAAGTTGTTTAACCTCTGCATTGACAAAGTCAGACACGCCCTTTGGATACGGATACAGTTTTGAGTAAACTGGTTCGTCATCCGTTGGTATGGTGGCAACCGTATTTATGTTGTACGGTAGGGACTTGTAAACGTCCGCAAATGCCATTACCATTTTGTTGATCATACTATCAAAAGTGGATATGGCAGCAGGAGGGACATCTGCGTCATTAATCCGAATATGGTTCACCTTTTGACATTTAGTGAACTCGATTTTTTCTATCTATTTAACATGTCAAGTCCAATTATGCCATCAAAGTCATTAGGACTCTAGCATGAAAAAAGGACTTTACGTCGAAAAGGTGGATGGGGCATTTCTGCTCGATCTTAGTGTGCCCATGAATGTTTTTGACTTGAAAAGGACACCCAATGTGCCAGTTCAGGAAGTGGTTTTATATAATTTTTTGAGGCCCCTGTGTCTATCACAAGTCTGATAATTCGCCCTGCAACCGTTCGTCTCATGAACGGAAGCAGAGAGCTTCCGCTAAAAAATTACTGCTTTCGACCCTGGACAAATCGTCCTCTACTTGTGTCATCTCATGCTGTGACCGTGACTCGTAGTCACCGCTACTCTCTTCTTGGGGTAGATGATTCAGGTTTTGTTGGGTTGGACTGCTCGCCGTAACTTTGATTGTTCTTGTAAACCTGTGCGGGTTGCCTGAAGTGCGAGGAGGGATCCACCTCCATTGGATCGGGACCCCGCCCTTGGGACTTTTGATTGTTAAAGCGCTGTTTTGTGCTATTTGGGTTTTGCTGGTCATTTTTGTCTTCTTGATTCTTTTGGAAGTAGGGATTCTTGCTTTGAGAATTTTCTTCCCTTGCCTGTTGGGCGTTCTGACGCCAGATCTGAGACTTTTGCGAATTTTGTTTCTGGAGTTTTTCCTCAAGGTGTTTTGCAAAATTTGCTGCGAAGATGCATCTCTCATTGCTTGATTCGGCGTGTTGGGCTAGAGCTAAGGCTGAGGGGATGTCGTGCGTCTTTAGTGTTTTATTTGTCAATAGTGTGAGTTTTTTTTGACCTCGTCGAAATATTGTAACACTGGCAAGTTTCCCTGCTGAAGCGTGCTTTGTTGCTTTTAGATTACGTGAACCGGTGTCCTGTCCGCGTATGTGAAATCTAACCTAGCAATAATAGCTTTGAAATTCAACACTGTGTTGAATGAGCCCAGCACAACATCTGCTGGTCCCCTTACTTTGTTTCTGATTATAGCTACAGCCTGGTAGTGTCTTGAGGTGCCGTTGTATGGCTCGAAGACTTCATGGGCTGCGGATGCGGCTTGCCTCCACGAAACATCATTTTCTATCTTTCCCTCGAACTCGGGGATGGACTTTGCAACATCTAGGGGCTCGTCGAAGCGGGCCCCTGGCACGATTTCAACTTCTTGGAAAATTTTTATCTGTGGTGCAGAAACTCTAGATTTACTAAGCTGGTTTGTCAGAGGGGCTATCTTCTCCTCGCACCTTTGCCTCTATCTGGGCAACCTGAATTCATTTTTTTTGATTGATCTAAAGTTAGCTCTAAGTATGAAGTTATTAGTTCGTCGCCACTACTGTCGTCCGCTTTGTCTTGGTATTGCCCTGGGCGCAACATAAAAGAATCAAATCGTTTCGGAATTAATTTTTTATTTAAGCTTACAAAGGTTTCTTTAACACTTTATTGCAACAGGCAGAAATTTGTTTAAGTTTGCTTTTATAAACACTGAAACCTCACACTAGACGGCTCTGGGTATTTTATTAACTTTATTTGAAATATACAAAAATGAACATCTTACATTTGTTTTCAAATATGAATTTTTGAACTTCGATCAAGTGGTGTGGTGGCCGCTGCGATATGTTGTTTTCCGTCGGCCGCTTGTTATTGTTGATTTGTTTTATTAACTCGCTCAGCTCTCTTGGCTGGGGTTCATTTCATTTCTGTTGTGTTTGTTGTGTGAGTGCGTATTTTTTGCACTGTTTTTGTTTTTTGTCACAAAATTTTGTCGAGCTTGGTTCCACTAGGATGCTCGGGCGAAAATGCTTCTAAGCACGCAACAAAGTTTACAAGAAAAATAGATTGTCGCATTCAAGGAATAATATGTATATAATATAATATATAATCAATACTATGACTGATATATGTATTTCATAGAGATATAGATTCCTCGGATCCATTATTGTCAAAAAATAAAAACAACCCCTCTCAAAAGAGATATTACGTCTTTTGGAACTTCCGTCTACAGCTGAAAATGAAAACGATCTGCAGTGCGATTCTGATGACGATGAGGATATTTATAATATTAAATTGGATGAAGAAGAAAATTGCTTTTAAAAAATAAGTAAGTAGTTAAATAGAACAGGAAATAATTTGTATTTATTCTAAATCTACTATTAAATAGTTTGCAGGGGCGGCAAGCGTGGTCTTGGTCGCACTGGCCAATTTGGTCACAAATTATCAATGCCATTACAATAAATTGTGTGAAGTTTGAACCATGTAACATCAATTTTTCGACTTTATGCCAAATAAATCGAGTTCTGGACCACAGTGGAGTGGATCGATTAGTGACACGACCGTCGGTAAAGCTGGCAAAGATGATATATTAGTTGGTAATACACAGCTGGAGCAGGTGAATTAGGGGAGGGGGAATGATAAGTCGGCAAATGGAATGTTGACGTCGTGCCGTAATTCCGAAGTTATTAATCCGGCCCTGCGCCCAGATTTACCTACGCCCTAGATAATATATATTGTATATTTTCTATATTGTACCGCAAGCTTAGAACCGTAGTATCAATGCCAAGCGCTGAGAAGCAGCAAATGCAAGAAATTGGAAAACGGCGTGGACGTGCGAGCTGAGGAGGAAAACGCAAATGTAAGAATTATAATGTAAACCAGTGAATTAATTAACAATGAATAAAGATTTCAGTTGATCGTTTGATTGATTTCATAGTTTGATTGATCATTGGAGATCCAAGCGAATACTTGAAATCCGTGTTCAATTTGGGAGCGAAGTAGCCAACAGCTAATAAAAAACTTATTAAACTTATTTGGTGAACCCGACTCGATTTGAGCTTAAACAACACCAGGTGCAAATCATGCATAGTTGTTTTAAACTTTAAATTTTATTAAATCGCTTTTGTGCGGAGTGCGTTGAATCAGCAACAAACATTTGTCTGCAACTGTCAGTAAAAGTTGAGGGCAGTAAACATTAAAAGTAATTTCCGTTGATTACCTAAGATAAGGAATTATATTTGCGCGCATCTATAGCCCAGTAACGGACTGCTGCCGCTAATTATCTTTGCGCTCATCTCCCGCTTAAACCGAATTTCGAGACGTTTTTCTGCTGGTTTATTGTTGTATTTGTCGCCAAAGCTGCTGAAAATTCTTGAAACGTTACCGCTGATGCAAGCTGGGTGACGTTTTTGCAGCGCAAGGCGAGTAGAGCAGAACGTTTAGCGGGCTTCCTCTCAAGCTTAGTTAAATTTCATGCGACGAGTCCGTTCTTTATGTGAGGTTGAAGAAGATCGATGAACTTCGTGAAGCATTTAGAAAAATTCAATACATTCAATGCTTATTTTTGCGTTACCTTCATCTAAGTACTACTTCCATGGCTGTATCCGGTAAGTTACGCGAAATGGAGATTTTGACCTGCTTTCTAGAAGAGATGAAGTCGGCCGAATTGCCGTACTAAGAAAAGCATCAGAATGGACGAAGGGATCAGTAAATAAGATGTCTGCTACCCCTTACTGATGTTGTCCACGCTCGTTTTCAACGGGGGGAGTATGTGAGATTCATCCTTTAAAAACATTGCAACTTTGTAAACACAATTATGCGATACTGTGCAATTTTATAGGCTATTATCTGCGTAAATAGGCACAAAAGCCCTTCTCTTTCCTCTCATTTGGCTTTATGTTCTGCTGTCTGAAGTCTGCCCATCGTCAATAATCGCTGTAACCACAAATAAAATAAACTACATTCGAAAATCGTAATATTTAAAGTCGTCGTTTTATACTAAAAATAGCTAATAAAAATACTTATTAGCTCAACATAAATATTTATTACATTTTTTTTATATGATGTACGATACCTCACCAAAAAAGTAAAAAGTAGTAGTCCATATGCGATGCAAAACAGGGGCTTGAGGTTTTAATTTGCTAACGTGTAGTGCGTTCAGATTGTCAATTTGACGATTCCTATATGAATCTGGAGTATTGTGTTTTACACTATATTTATTATAAGGGTGCTTACAGCGTACAATAAACGATAAAAAGCGCAATCATTTTTAATGAAGCAAACAAAAAAAAAATTAATGGTATTGTTTAAAAGTTTTATATTAGTGTTATTAATCAAGTCTTTCATTAAAGTCTGGTTTCCATATGTACGCTGGGTCACAATGCTGCTGCATTGTGTGCATATGTGCATATGTACATATGTACATATTAAATAAATCAAAATATTTTTACGACTTATGTATACTGATTAAAAAGCGGAAATTGATTAATTAAATGGTAAAATTGATAATCGACGTTGGTCCTAATGCATGTAGGCACATTAAAGTAGGACCTAAAGATACTGTATTTTTTTTTTTGGACATAAGCATTTGGACATTTTGTTAAAAGATCGAAAGTTATTTAATTACTATATGAAAGTCTTGTATTGATGCATTTTTGCAAAATTTTGCCATTTCACACAATATACTTTTTTTAAACAATAAACTTTTCGAAATCTATATAACTTTTCTTCATAAATTAAAATAGTGACGTTAGACGTAATAGATTTGTGTGTTTTTTAGACCCGATACTCGTTCAGTAGAAGGGTGTACTACATCCTTTCTTGAATTGTGAAAATAGTAATAATAGCCCTCTGGTCCAACTAGTTAGAATGCTGTTCCCATATAGTTTTTCCCTCAACTATTTGGTTTTCAATGATCTGCTTCAGTACAGATTAGATTATCAGTATATATAGGATTACTAACGATGTGTTGACTTTGACCTATTTTTCTATCTTTTTTTTTAGTGAATTACATTTTTCAAAATTGGTTAACAACGATGAAAGTAACGAGTCAAATCAAAAGAGTCAAAAGTTTTGCAATTGTAACAAAAAAAGAGGAATCATATGAAAAATATTTTTCAAAGCTATTCTGTTGAACGGCACTGTATATATATGATAAATTTACTTAAGAATTGTATTTTGTAAAATTTAAAGACATTCAAAAGCATTATAGAGTTAAACCTATAGTATGGCTTATACATATTGAGGTTTTTCGAGTAATCTGTTATAAGGTGGTTAGGTGATAAAAAAAGTATTAAATTATAAATATAAATATAAAATATATATAATTATAAATTTAACATATTGTTTGTAAGGACAATAACCACCGATAAGCATATTTGTTTCTCAGACACTTTTGGTACGTTTTTCTATTGAGTTGCATAACAAACATTTAATACATATTCAAGATGTTCAACAAAAAATCATGATATCCTTTTAAAATATGAAAAGTTGTTAAATTATTAGCGATATCCGTTCTCTTGACAAGCTCGAAAACTTTCTAGTTTTTGTGGATCTCATCATTTACGTTCACCTTATCTGCTTTTTCATCCATAAGCCATAAAGGACACATTCCAAGCAGACAGCCCACAGTGATCCCGACAATTCGACCCTAAAATAATAGATATAGATATGAAAAACCCTTTTGTCTGTTCTTTGATTAACATACGTAACTTGACGACTGCTTGCTAGACTTTAATTCAAATTGCGCTGGAGTCAAATTGGGCTGCTTTAGACCCAATATCTGGCACCCATTCTCAACGTAGGTAGCCATAGTGATGCCCAGAATATCGCTTATGGTGTTGCCTAGTCCTGCGGCTGCCATTGTAGACAGCGTTATAAAGTGGCCCAAATAATATTCAATATATTCGCCCTACAAATGGAAATATATTTACACGTTTATATGGTTGTCTATACATCATACTTACCGCCATTATCATTATGAAATTGTCAAGAAATCCGAAAGCGACAAACGGCACTGCATTTACAAAGAAAACTAAAAATATATGATGACTTATTAGTTATAAACCAACAAGTTATGACATTTACTTACTGCTGTACAATTGACCTGCAGTGGGTGATGCTGCCGTCTCAACTGCAAACAAAATAAAAAGGAAAGTATGATACCACTATAGGGTTAAGAGTTCGTTGATGATGCGGATGCTGTATTATATCCACAGGCACAGCTTTATGTTAGTGGCTGATATAGTTATTTACCCAATTTTTTTCGCAGCCAATCATCGGGCACTGCACAAAAAGTTCCCGCAATAACTTGGCCCAATTCCGTCTTATTGGAAAGTCGTCCGAAGCGAGTACGCCAACTGCCAAAAGCCAGTTGACCTTAAAACCGATGTATAGTGATGTGTGAGCCGAGGCGGTGGCGTGTTTTTTGTTCCAGTGTCAGATATGTGTTATTAAGATATCGATGTTGGGATATGAAAAATAAATAAAACATTTTTGTCAAAAACCATAACAAGAATTGATTTAGTGTACGGTGTTAACCTGGTTCGTTTGTATGTATTAGACCATTCTGTTTTTCAACAATTCGCTTAACTTAGAATACGATTGAACGACAGATTACCCACACATTATATAACGCACCTCTCTTTTGCCACAGCAGACATTGGTTCAGAAATATCGTGTAAATTGGTTGAAGTCTTAATGACCAATTTCCCATCTTTATATATATCCTTCCCTATCTAAAGCCTTCAAATATCATATCCAATTGTTCCTTCAATCTGAAGAAGCGATTAAACAGCTTTAACAGTTTATCTAAAGAGCGTATTTTTCCATACCCCAGAAAAATATCTCTACCCTTCCTAGTACAATTCTTAGGGGGTTTAACACCTTTCTCAACTAGAACAAGGGAGAATCTATAGTCGAGATCACCGACTATCAAATAACCGTTAATCAGTTATTGAAAGTGCGTACGAGAAATTGTAAAATTTTTTCATAAAATAAAACAATTATAAAATGTTTCATAGGTATGGGTGTGGTAGTTTTGGGCGGTTACGCGTCTATATCTCTGAAATCTGCATGCTTAAAACATGTGTCGAGATAACACAGAGCTTATGATAAGTTCCTGCTCCGGATCCCACTTGTAGTAGCACTTGGGTAATAAATAATAAATCACTCTTAGCCCAAAAGTCTACTCTTAAGCCCAAATTAGGTAATGATCGGCAAACAGCCAAAGAGTTTTTATAGCATACTTTCTGTACTTACTTTAAGCCTAAGCCTCCGCTTAAGCGAAAGTATTCTAAGTAGCGATACTCCGGAGATAATATCGATAATAGCGATATCGCTTCCCATATTGAAAAGGGCTTAACACGATCTCCAAATTTTCGCCGCGAGCTTGGCTATATCCGCCCGAAGCTTGGTCTATTCTTTTCAATCAGACCAGCGAACGAAACGGACGTGCTCTGGTAGCATAAGAATAAGCTTGATCAAGTTACCAGAGTAAATATTTTATTTTAAACTAATAAACTAATTTAACTTTTATAGGATTGGAACCTAGTGCTAAGAATTTTTCCCCAAAAAATTCGGCGGCCTTCAACCCGAATCGTCGGAGACAGGCCGATCAAAATCCAATTTTGTATATATTTGTTAGGCCTTAGCCGAATCTCCGCTAATGCACGTGTACTTAAACAACAAAAACAAATATCTCACCTAAAGCAAATTAATTCCCGGCCGAATCATGTATTCCCAACCTAAATCATGCTTAACCCAAAAAAGGAAAACAAAATGTAGCGGAGGATTATCTAAGTTGGTTATAACTAGGTTAGTTTTCTTGTTCCTCTTTAATATTTTCATTTACGAAATAATATGTTTGCTTTCGAAATTTTTCCTGAAAATATATTGGCAAAGGTAAGAATGAAATATAAAAAAAATTGAAAGAAGTGAAACATAAAATATAAATAAGTGAAAACAAACCCCAAAAAATAAAATACTCAGTGCATAACATTAATATGAATTAATAATAATAACTTAATTTAGCTGTAATAATATATAATATAATATAATAGCTGTGTAATATATAATAAATAAATAATATTTTTCACTTTATAAATAATCAAAATTAGAGTTTAAATATAAATTTAATATTTCAAAACCCATCTTTCCCAGCGTTTCTGGCAGTGTATGCTCGTGATTAAATATTTCCTATATTTAGGAAAAAAAAACTTTTGTTATGATGATCAAATTAGATCAAACTCGGCTGATCTGTATCCCTGCGAAATCCACTCAAGAGAGCGCCTAATTAACGTAAACATAAATGAGAGCCTATGTACGCTCAATATGAAGAAGTAAATAAGCTCAGCCAAGGGTTTGCTAAGCGTTCGCTATGCAAATTAGATTTAGATTTTATTCATACTTCAATTGTGTAAGACGTGAATTTGTCTGCGACGTTCGCTTAAGTTTTTGATTAATAAAAATATTTTTTTTTTATAAACCAACAAACTGCAAAGTTGTAATTGGCGCAGCCGGTAGGATCCGCGTGTGAACATAATCTCTTAGAGCTAATAGATTAGTTCGAGATTAATGAAGCGCAGCTCGTGGCGAACAAAGTTTCGTTTGTGCTTCAGTTTATACAAAGCAGATCCGCAAAAGAATCTATGTGACAAAATATTTGTGAATAGTTATCTAACTCTCGATGTTGGATACTATTAATACAAATTAAAAACTGCAAGTGACCATTAAATCGTGACTCACCAAAATAAATAAAAGGTGTGACTGTTACCAGGTCAGTGTAGCCCATCTAACTTTGATTGGACCGCTACGAAGGTGTGTGAATTTTAAAATTAAAAAAAAATAAAAACCCCGGTATTAACCTACCGAGTGATTCAAAAGCAAAAATCAACAATAGCCAACAACATGGCACAACCCAGTGAACAAATTATGATTCTATCCGAGTTACATTTGAATCAGGCTTTGGGCCAGATTCGCCACATCCCAACATTTGACGGTTCCACAAGAGAACTGGCATCATTTGTGAGACGTGTGGACTTCGTGATGTCCCTATACCCGACAACAGACAAGAGGCAACATAGTGTACTCTACAGTGCCATCGAGATGCAGCTGTCCCGACACGCACAAGAAGTGTCCCAGCTACAACAGTGCAACACTTGGGCTGAACTACGATCAGTCCTCATTGAAGACTTTACAACACGTTCTGGAGTGGTAGTATTCGTAAGTTTGTAGAAGAACTAGAAAATAAGATTTTCGAAATTTCAAATAAATTATCACTAGAAAATAATTATACAAATACAACTCTTTATACCGCCGCAATGGCTAATACTATAAAAGAATTCCAGACAGAATGTTCATGACTTTAGCAAGGTACGACATTACAACAACAACATTATTAAGACAAGTAGCGCAAAGGGAAGGCCTTTACGATACAATTGTATTAAATACAGAAAAAGCTAAAGCTAAATCAAACAGTCCATCTACATCACAAAGCAGTAGTAAAAATAATGATTCTCAAAAGAATAAAGGAAATAATAATGACCAAGGTACAAAACCTTATTATATTCAAACACAGCAAAATCAAAATAATTATGCAAGTAATAATTCAAAAAGGGTTGAAAATAACCAAGCGACATACAGTGAGTTCAAACAAAAGTTAGACCAAGGTAGAGCGCAAAACACTCTAAATTATCAAAAACCCACATCTTATTCTACTACTAACCAGCCCCAAAAAAGGCAGCGTGAAAGTTCCAGTGGTCAGTCTAAAATGGACACTAGTGAAAATTTTCATCAACTTGCCTCGGGATCGGAATCAGAAGTAGAAGAAGAAGAACCTACCCATTCATACAAATAACTATGTACGATATCAAACTCAAATGTTTGATTGACACAGGTTCATCAATAAAATTGATGAGTACAAATTTTTCCAATTGTCTGATTAACTCAAAAGCTGCATAGGATGTACACACAATAAACGGTCAAATTATTTTAAAATCAAAAATTGCATTAAAACCTAGTAAACTATATCCAACAAAGCAAACATTTTATTTACATAAATTCTCAGAAACATATGATATTTTGTTAGGCAGGGAATATTTGGAAGATTCCAAAGCAACTATATGCTATACATCCAATACAGTTACTTTACATAAATACACATTTAAATTGCATCTTGAAGATATTAATGAAGAAGAAGAAACACCTAAAGAGAGTTTAAAAGAAAACCTGTTAGATTCCCCAAATATTGAGTAGTCAATTATGTAACTGACAACGAACTCAATGAAACAAATGAATTTCGACTTGATCATCTAAACGATGAAGAGAGGAAAGCCCTCACCAGTGTCTTATACGAGTTTAGTGACATACAGTACAAAGAAGGTGAAAATTTGACCTTCACAAGTACAACTAGCATATCATAACAATTAAACACGAAGACCCAATTTACAGACGTCCATACAAATACCCACAAAGCTTCGACGAAGAATTCGAAAACCAAATGAAAGACATGATGCAACAAGGCATCATAAGAAAATCGAATTCTCCGTATTGCTCTCTGGTTTGGGTAGTACCCAAAAAGCCAGATGCATCGGGAAAATCGAAATTTCGCATAGTCATTGACTATCGCAACCTCAACGAAATAACCGTTGATGACAAATACCAAATACCGGTAATGGATGAAATATTGGACAAGCTTGGAAATTGCCAATACTTTACAACCATTGACTTCGCAAAAGGTTTTCATCAAATACAAATGGATGAAAATTCCATAGCGAAGACAGCTTTTTCCACCAAAAATGGTCATTTTGAATATACTCGAATGCCATTTGGTTTAAAAAATGCACCCGCAACTTTTCAACGTTGCATGAATAATCTCTTAGCAGATTTAATATACAAAAACTGTCTCGTATATATGGATGACATAATTGTGTATTCCACTTCATTGGAAGAGCACATAATGTCCTTGCGAAAGGTATTCTTAAATCTCAGGGAAGCAAATTTAAAATTACAGCTAGACAAATGCGAATTCCTTAAAAAAGAAACTGAATTCCTAGGGCATATAATTACAACAGATGGTATTAAACCAAATCCCACAAAAATTAAAGCCGTAGTGAATTTCCCTATACCAATGTCCACTAAGGAAATAAAATCATTTATTGGTCTTTGCGGTTTTTAACGCAAAAAAAAATGACATTACGACTAAAAAAAAGGATCAATAATAAATATCAAAGACTCAGACTATTACTTAGCTTTTGAATTTGTTAATAACGTCCGATCCCATATTAATACACCCAGATTTTAAAAAGTCTTTTTCACTAACTACTGGTGCCAGCAATTTTGCTATAGGCGCGGTATTATCGCAAGAGCATAAACCTATATGCTATGCGAGCAGAACTCTGAACGGACATGAAATTAATTATTCCGCAATAGAAAAGGAACTCCTTGCTATTGTTTGGGCCACTAAATATTTCAGGTCCTATTTATTTGGTAGAAAATTGATTTCATTGTCTTGATTCAATTAAAGAGCCAAACATGAAACTTCAGAGATGGAAAATCAAATTAAATGAATTTGATTACCATAGCAAATATCTCCCTGGTGTGTTTCTACACATGTAGCAGATGCTCTATCAAGAGTAAAAATTGAAGAAAACTTCCTAGGAGAAACTTCCAGTAACATTTCGTTACCAACACAAGCTACTATTCACAGTGCTCAAGAAGATAACCAATCTTATATTTCCTTAACGGAAAGGCCAATTAATTACTACAACAGGCAGGTAGAATTTATAAAAGACGATAATAATACCGTAGAAACTAAAGGATACTTTCATAAAACAATAATTAAAATGCATTACATAGAAATGACAAATATCCAGATCAAGAATTAATTAAAGAATATTTATGTACTAAAAGAAGCGTAATTTTCTTTCATAACAAAATAGATTTCCTTACATTTCAAAACGCTTACATTGAAATTGTCAGTCCGAATAACATAACTAAAGTTATGAAATCAAACATCAAATTAAAAGATATTGAAACATATTCAGAATTTAAAGAAATAATTATAAAAAGCCACAGAGAACTTTTACACCCAGGAATAGAGAAACAAACTAACCTTTTCAAAGAAAAATATTATTACCCAGACTACCAAAAGTTAATACAGAACATTATTAATGAATGCGAAGAATGTAACATATCCAAAACAGAACATAGAGATACTAAACTAAACTATGAGTTAACACCAGAAACTTTTAATCCCGGAGAAAAATATGTTATCGATTTTTATTTAATCAATAATAAAACATTCCTGTCATGCATTGACATTTATTCCAAATATGCCGCCTTGATTGAAGTTAACAGTAGAGACTGGCTGGAAGCGAAAAGAGCTATCCTTAAAATTTTCAGTGAAATGGAAAAACCGTCCGAAATAAAGGCCGATAAAGATTCAGCTTTTATATGTTCCGCGTTACACTTACAACAAGTAAAAATGGAATTTCTGACATTGAAAGATTCCATAAAACAGTCAATGAAAAGTTAAGAATCATTAATAGTGAGTCCGACCCGGAAAATAAGATAACACAATTTGAAACTATTCTCTATGTATATAATCATAAAACCAAACACAATACAACTGGGAGAATACCAGCTGATATTTTCATTTATGCAGGAACACCTGCATATGACACCCAAAGGGAGAAACAATCAAAAATAGATAAGTTGAATAAAGATAGACATAGGTATCAAGTAGATACCAGATATAAACAAGCACCATTCGTAAAAAGTAAAACAACTAACCCATTTAAGAAAACAGGACGCATAGAACAAATAGATGAGAAACATTACGAAGAAACAAATAGAGGAAGAAAACATTATTGAATATTATAATTCTAAATTTAAAAAACAAAAGAAAATTAATACAATTTTCAATTAATACAATTTGTATACAATTCCAGCTCAACTCCCGAAAATCAAGAGGAGTCCGATTAAACAGTTATTCATAATAACATTTATAATATGTTTCGTCCGTGCCGTCCGTGGTCAAAGCCTAGAGGTTAACCCAATACATGCTAAAAATGGATATCTTATATTTAAAACAGGATCAATTAATATAACTATGAATATCACTATTTGTCCGTAAACTTTACAAAAACCGAACAAACTTTTGCAAATTTAATTAAATTAGCTGAAGAATATGGTACTATAGCCCAAATCCAATATTTAACTGAAAAATTAGACAGAGAGATGAATGGAAGAAGAATAATAAAACGCAATAAACGTGGTTTCATTAATATTTAAATACCTTTTTGGCATTTTAGATCAAAATGACAAGGAAGAATTAGAACAAAAAATAAACGATCTTTCTCAACATAGTATTCAAATTAATGAATTGAATGAAGTAATAGATGTAGTCAATAGAGGCATTGAAGTAATCAGCCATTTAAGCGCAATAAGTGAAGGTGACAGAAGATTAGAACTTTTAATATTTAAATTACAAATTACGAATACATTGAAAATTGCGAAATATAAAAACTTCTACATGGTTAAAATCAGATGCAAATGAAATACTTATTATTTCCCATATTCCTAGAGACATTATAAAAACTGCACTTTTTAACATCGTACCATATCCAGACAAAGATAATAATATACTTATAGAAAATGTAAATGATAAATATTATATTCATGATAATCAAGTTTATAAACAAAACTCAAGAAAACCAATAATGAACAAATGTATTACAGGAATATTTAATCAAATACCAACAGAATGTAGATATTCAAAAACACATAATATTGGAATAACTTATATAGAACCAAACATAATTTTAACTTGGAAATTATCAAAAATTGTATTAAATCAAAACTGTATAACTAATAGAGAAATTATAATAGGAGACAATATAATAAAAGCTTTTAATTGTTCTGTTCAAATAGAAAACATATTAATCACAAGCACAACACTAGACTACACACAAACGGTCTATATCAATAACAATGTAACAAAGTTAGAACCATTATCATATATACATGCTAAAGAAATAATTAAAGAACACACTAATACATACAACACATTACAAATTGTTACATTACCTATAATTTCTATTATAATACTTGCACTTATACTATATTTTATTTATAAATATAAAGGCATTCCCAAAAAATTAATTGTTAAATATAAAAAAGAGAATTCACAACAAATATAACAACAAAATAGTATAACAACAGAAAATATAAATACAGTACTTGATACTAATCCTGTATTGTATCCTAGAATATCCGCCTGAGGACAGGCTAAATTTTAAGGTTGGGGTAGTGACATATGTAGTGCTCAACCACATAACATATATCTACAACATATACCAGCCACTTTATATATTCTCTTACTTAGCAACAATAGAACATAGAACCAAGAATGCCTTAGCATATAAGAACCCCAACTTCTTGGTGACAATAACAAATTCGGCCGATGTAAACAATTTAACATAAACATCCGCAGTCTTATTCGTTATTCCCACTAGAAGGGTGAAAACTGCTTACACAGCTTAAAGGGTCAAAACTTTCCACGTAGCTCAAACTCGGCTGATCTGTATCCATGCGCAATCCACTCAAGAGAGCGCCTAATTAACGTAAACATAAATGAGAGCCTATGTACGCTCAATATAAAGAAGTAAATAAGCTGAGCCAAGGGTTTGCTAAGCGTTCGCTTTGCAAATTAGATTTAGATTTTATTCATACTTCAATTGTGTAAGACGTGAATTTGTCTCCGACGTTCGCTTAAGTTTAAAAGTGATTAATAAAAATATTTTTTTTTTATAAACCAACAAACTGCGAAGTTGTAATTATATGTATATATTGATTTACATATATCAATTTATATGCATATCATGGTTTTGTTAGGTTTTGTACCAACGTACCAACTCTAATATTCCTCTTTTTGCTTTCTCTTAATCCGTTTGCTTAAAGCTGACTATTACATAGAGCTCTCAATTGCTAATTTATTTTTTAACTTTGACTAAATAAACGCTTCCATATATTTAATGAAAGTTGATTTGCTGCATAGAAAAGCTATTAGTAATTGCTAATAAGTGCAAAATTAAGAACATATTAATTGTTTACGTATTTTTGCAATTTTTAGCGCAATCGTTATATACACTGGTTTGAATTCAAATTCATATATTATTTTTATAAAGAGGTTTATTGGTCAATATTTAATGCCCTTATGACTTCGGCCGAGAAAAAAAGATCAAATATCAGTGGGAACAAGTTCAGCCTGCCAAACTTTCCAACAATTTTAATGAAATGGGCCGAAAAATACTTATTAACAGAAGATCTTGTGGTAAGCACTTCATCGCTGATTTTATGCCAAGATCATTTATCCCCATATTATATTGGTGTAAAATATGTAAGGAAAGGAAAAAGTCCAGATTGCAACCGTATTAAAGATAATAGTTGCAATAAAGGTGAAATTGATGTCAATTCAGTTGTGATCGCCTCCACTAAAAGAACACCGTTCATAGCCCCCTGCTGAGGTTTGTCGTCAGTGCCATAAAACACAAACATTAAAAGTGTATAAAAAAATATTTAACGTATAAAATAATAAAAGACAAATCCAACAAAAAAAAATTAAAACGAAAAGTGATTAGGTTGGAATCAACGTCCGCAAAAAATATACCGCAATATAATACGCCACTTCTCTTGGAACTCAAGAAATCTGTCCCTAATTCCAAGAAAAAAATACATAATGTCGTTATCGCTTGAAGCGTTTACATAACGGTTTATATGCAGACAATTCATTTATGAAAATGCATTACAAGCTTTTCTTTAGATGGAAAATTTAGTAATTGTCGGCTGTTCTGAACAACACATGTTTAGCATCAACTCACTGAGTAATAAAATATTTCAGAATTTTTATTGCGGAAGGCATTTAATAGTTAAAACCATTTTATAATGAATACATTAAAATTAGAAAAAATTAAATTAACAGTAATACCCCAAGGGGAATGTCAATCATGTAGCAGATGCATCTGGAGTAAGCATCGAAAACCTAATATACATATGTACATAATATGTATACATATGTATACAAAAATGACAGCGCTGCTGAATTATAATCGTTAGCGCATGAAGGTTTATATTATTTGTTCCAGGTTAGAAGGCTATTATATATTTTAATATATATAAGGATGTTTAGATTGTATTGTATCACACAAGGTCATCGTGACGTGGCTTATGGTTATGTACTACCAACATGTCAACAGTCATTTTAAGTAACTGGTCTTTTGTGACCTGCTGAATGCCGTTAATGTTTGGAATGTGTAGTGAATAATAAAAATATAAAATTAATTAAATTATAGCGCTGTTTATGTGGAGCACAAGTGGCTCTGTTCAAGAGAACTGCGGAAAAACGAATTCGGTATCGGCGTATGTTTATGTCTATAAGTCATTTGTTTATGTTAACGCGGCCGAAGTTGTTATTGTCACCAATAATTTGGGGTCTGACTTACATCTCGAAATGCACTCCTCCTTAAAGGCCTCTCGAAGCATTTGATAAGTTTCCAAGTCGCACACAAAACTTTATGGCGTACCGCTGTTCCAGCGAACGCTCCATCGCACCGTGACACAACAGAAAAAATGACTTCGCTCTACGACACGTCCTACCACTTCAATTGCTCAGAGCGAATGCAAGTGTGTAGCGAGTGTGTATGTATTTGTCAAGTGGTTCCATGGTACATATGTCAGTTTATATTATATTATATTATATTATATTATATTATATTTATATTATATTATATTGTATTTATATTTATATTTATATTTATATTTATATTTATATTTATATTTATATTTATAT